>NC_088390.1:62732500-63402500 GCF_037993035.2 Macaca fascicularis | reverse complement strand
TGGGTGACAGACACTGTCTCAAAAAACAAAAAAACAAAAAAACAAAAACCTGATCCCAAGCCAGGCGTGGTGGCTCACGCTTGTAATCCCAGCACTTTGGGAGGTCGAGGCAGGAGGATTGCTTAAGCCCAGGAGTTCGAGACCAGTCTGGGCAACGTAGCGAGACTCCCAGCTTCTTGGGAGGCTGAGGTAGGAGGATTGCCTGAGCCCAGGAGTTAGAGGTTGCAGGAGTTAGAGGTTCCATGATTGCACCTTTCATTCCATTACATTTGCTGCCTTGAGAACAGAAGACCTGTTGGTTTTGTTGCCAGTTTGCTCAGTCATTTTTATGAAAGAGCCAGTGCTAACTAGGTACTTCTTCGTGCCTTCTCTGAGAGTCAAGAACTCTAGTGTGTTTGCGTGTGTTCAGTCTCTCATTAAATGTTCTCACTATCCCAGAGAACCATCTCATTGGACCTTGGTCTGTATATACCTTCATCTTAGGCTCTGACTTGTAATTATTTTTAGAACAATTTTTTTTTTCTTTTTTTTTGAGACAGAGTTTTGCTCTTGTTGCCTAGGCTGGAATGCAGTGGTGCGATCTCAGCTCACCTCAATCTCCGCCTCCCGGGTTCAAGCAATTCTCCTGCCTCAGCCTCTGGAGTAGCTGTGATTACAGGCATGTGCCACCATGCCCAGCTAATTTTGTATTTTTAGTAGAGACAGGGTTTCTCCGAGTTGGTCAGGCTGGTCTCGAACTCCCGACCTTAGGTGATCTGCCTGCCTCGGCCTCCCAAAGTGCTGGGATTACAGGCTTAAGCCACTGCCCCTGGCCTAATTTTAGAACTTCTTAAAATGACTTGGCCTCTATTGATATTTCCATGACCCATACTATTCAGAAAGAGGATTATAGGTGATTAGCTGGCTGGGTTTCTCATACCAGAGCATTTCACTGGGGTGTTCCTGAACCTGGGACAATTTTTATGCCTGGCATTTTTCTTTCCTTCTCTGTTATCCCAGACTAAGCAATTTTTTAAATAGTTACTATTTGTTGAGTAGGAGAATCTCAGGCAGATCTTTCTAGATCCTCATTTATACTTTTAAACCTGTAGTCCTGGAATTAGCTCTCTGTCCCCCCACCCCAAACATCCACTTTCTACATTTTGGCCACAGTACAGGTTTACTGTGTATAACTAAAAGGGCTGTGGAGTAGAAAGAAAGGAACTGACATTTGTTGGGCATCTGTTGTGTGCCGTGCACTGAGCTGGATGCTGTAGGAATATCTCAATACCCCTGAGGAGTGGGAAATATTATCTCTATTTTATAGATAAGGGAATAGAAATCTGGGAGTTTAGTAATTTTTAAATTTCACACACCTCTGGTAGATAATGGATTATAGAACCTGGCATAATAGCCACTTGTCATCCCAGTGTAAAAGAGATGTGTGGTGGGCCGGGCGCAGTGGCTCAAGCCTGTAATCCCAGCACTTTGGGAGGCTGAGACGGGCGGATCACAAGGTCAGGAGATCGAGACCATCCTGGCTAACACGGTGAAACCCCTACTAAAAATATACAAAAAACTAGCCGGGCGTGGTGGTGGGCAACTGTAGTCCCAGCTACCCGGAGGCTGAGGCAGGAGAATGGTGTGAACCTGGGAGGCGGAGCTTGCAGTGAGCTGAGATCCAGCCACGCGCACTCCAACCTGGGCGACAGAGCGAGACTCTGTCTCAAAAAAAAAAAGAAATGTGTGGCCAGATGCGGTGGCTCACATATGTAATCCCAGCACTTTGGGAAGCCGAGGCAGGAGGATGACTTGAGCCCAGGAGTTCAAGACCAGCCTGGGCATGTTTTGTTTGTCTCACAAAACATGTTGTAAAAAACGAGTGTGGCATGGTGGTATGTGCCTATAGTCCCAGCTCCTCGGGATGCTGAGGTGGGAGGATCTCTTGAGCCCACGATCATGCCATTGCACTCTAGCCTGGGCCACAGAGCAAGACTCTGTCTTTAAAAAATAAGAGAAAAAAAAAGCTGTGATTATCCCAAGATGGAGATTGTGAATGTGTTTGTATTGTTCTAAACTGGGAGAAACAGGCTGGGTGTGTTGGCTCATGCCTGTAATCTCAGCACTTTGGGAGGCCAAGGTGGGAGATCACTTGAGTCCAGGAGTTCAAGGCCAGCCTGGGCAACATGGTGAAGACCCCATCTCTATTTTTTAAAAATAAACTGGGAGAAAGAAGCAGGGTCCTCCCCAGAACATCTTTATTCCTAGTCACAGACCTGACACCTGTGTTGGGCAATGGCTACTTCTAGATTATTTACCCCTACTGGGACTTGTGGTGACCATATGCACACTTTGGTTTACAGTTGGGACCCCTGATTTTAGCAGGATGGCCCAATGGAATCAGCTACAGCAGCTTGACACACGGTACCTGGAGCAGCTCCATCAGCTCTACAGTGACAGCTTCCCAATGGAGTTGCGGCAGTTTCTGGCCCCTTGGATTGAGAGTCAAGATTGGTAAGTCCTTAAGAGACTCTCCAAATTGTTAGGTTTCAGTTTGAGTCAAGAGACATGAACTCTTAATGTCATGCTTTGCTGTTTAATTAAAAAATTTACGGGTACAGGTGATGGGGAAAATGAGATCAGGAGATAAAGTGGCACCCTTTGGTCTTGTAAAGCATTTTTTATATTAGAAGGGCATGTGGGCAACTGTCTTTGACACATTGAAACTGCCTGTATGGTGGTAGATGTCTTGAAGGTTGATTTGGACCTCATTTACTTGGGCAGATCCTCTGTATATTCTGATAATCCAGCGATGTGGTAGACATATTTTTTCTTTGAATGTGAGTTCTGTCATAGCTAGAACTTTGGGTTGATACTTGTAATTCCCCTTTAGTTAAAGGAAGGAGCCACAGGAGTGTATTAGTCTGTTCTCAGCTTGCTGTAAAGAAATACCTGAGATTGGGTAATTTATAAGAAAAGAGGTTTAATTGGCTCATAGTTCTGCAGGCTGTATAGGAAGCATAGCAGCATCCACCGCCAGGGAGGCCTCAGCAAGCTTCCAATCATGGCGGAAGGCAGAGTGGGAGCAGGCAGGTCACATGGCCAGAGCAAGAGCAAGAGAGCAAGGGGGAGGCGCCACACACTTTTAAACGATCAGATCGCACAAGAACTCACTGTCTCGAGGACAGTATCGACAGGGATGGTGCTAAACCATTCATGAGAATCCCACCCCCATGATCCAGTCACCCTCCACCAGGCCCCACCTCCAACAGTGGGGGTTACATTTCAGTATGAGATTCGGGCAGGGATGTAGATCCAAACTAGATCACAGGATAAGGGAAATGGATTCCATTCATAGAGGAGATAATGGCACAGAAGTCCAGCAACTATTTATTTCCTTCACTTTAATATGCTCAGGCTCACCTACTGATTTTGGTTTAATTCAGGCCAGTGTTAATATGACCTGGTTTTTCCAGAATGCATATCCTGATTTGGTGAAGGGCCAGGAGGTGATTCCCAGATGCTGGAGATAGGCCATCCCAGCCTGGGATTACTTATTTGTACTAATAAATCTGACCAGAGTTAATTGAGAATTTAAAGCAAAACAGCATAGCTGTCTACTTTGCTCAAGTATTTTACAAATACAGATTATGAGAGTGGATAATAATATCTGGGATAATTGTTTTTTTGTTTTGTTGTGGGTTTTTGGTTTTTTTTTTTGAAACAGAGTCTGGCTCTAGCCTAGGCAGGAGTGCAGTGGCGCAATTTCAGCTCACTGCAACCTCTGTCTCGGGTTCAAGCGATTCTCCTGCGTCAGCCTCCCAAGTAGCTGGGATTACAGGTGCTCACCACCACACCCAGCTAATTTTTGATTTTTAGTAGAGACAGGGTTTCACCATGTTGGCTTGTTTGGTCTGGAACTCCTGACCTCAGGTGATCCGCCCCCCTCGGCCTCCCAAAGTGTTGGGATTACAGGCGTGAGCCACCGTGCCTGGCCTGAAATAATTATTAATAATTATTAAATTGATGGCATTTGATTGCTGAGCAAGAAGAATCTAAAATGATGAATGGGTTATAGCGTCAGGTTTGCTTTATTTTTTTTTTTTCCTCTTTCTTTTTTTTTTTTTTTTTGAGACGGAGTCTCGCTCTGTCACCCAGGCTGGAGTGCAGTGGCCGGATCTCAGCTCACTGCAAGCTCCGCCTCCCGGGTTCACGCCATTCTCCAGCCTCAGCCTCCCGAGTAGCTGGGACTACAGGCGCCCGCCGCCTCGCCCGGCTAGTTTTTTTTTGTATTTCTTAATAGAGACGGGGTTTCACCGTGTTAGCCAGGATGGTCTCGATCTCCTGACCTCGTGATCCGCCCGTCTCGGCCTCCCAAAGTGCTGGGATTACAGGTTTGAGCCACCGCGCCCCGCCTTTTTCCTCTTTCTTGATGGTGATTTCTGTGTTTGTGTGTATGTGTCGGCTTCAGAGCCATTCTTTATCATTCTTCCTTTTCCTAGGGCATATGCGGCCAGCAAAGAATCACATGCCACTTTGGTGTTTCATAATCTCCTGGGCGAGATTGACCAGCAGTATAGCCGCTTCCTGCAAGAATCGAATGTTCTCTATCAGCACAATCTACGAAGAATCAAGCAGTTTCTTCAGGTATGATGAGAAACTGAGGACAAGGAGAAACAGGACCCGTAGAGTCGGGTGTTAGCGTTCTTTCCTGGAAGCATTTCTTTTCTCATTTGGCTAAATAACGAGAATCTTATCTTGTATTTTCAATTACAGGAGAAGTAATTAGTCCTTTCTCAAAGCTCTGTATACTTACCCGTGAGCATCATTACCTGAGAATCACTTCTTTTGTCATAGTTGAAGTAATAAAGTGATTGTTTTGTTTTTTTTTTTTTTGAGATGGAGTCTCGCTCTGTCGCCCAGGCTGGAGTGCAGTGGCATGATCTCGGCTCACCGCCAGCTCCACCTCCCGGGTTCACGCTATTCTCCTGCTTCAGCCTCCCAAGTAGCTGGGACTACAGGCGCCCGCCACCATGCCTGGTTAATTTTTTGTATTTTTAGTAGAGACGGGGTTTCATCATGTTAGCCAGGATGATCTCGATCTCCTGATCTCGTGATCCACCCGCCTCGGCCTCCCAAAGTGCTGGAATTACAGGCATGAGCTACCATGCCTGATCATAAAGTGATTGTTACATTAATCATACATGTTAGCATGTTAACCGGGTCCACTGATAGGAAGATGACTCTCACTGTTACATGTTAAAGGTTTGACCGTAATGGGATACTTCTTGAATAAGTCAGTTGCTTCCCTGCAAGAGCAGGATAGCATACTGTGTAAAGACTCAGACAAGGCCAGGCATGGTGGCTCACGCCTGTAATCCCAACACCTTAGGAGGTTGAGGTGGGAGGATTGCTTGAGCCCGGGAGTTTGAGACCAGCCTGGGCAGCATAACGAGACACCATCTCTACAGAATTTTGTTTTCAAAAACTAGCCAGTTGTGGTGGCATGTACCTGTAGTCTTAACTACTCAGAAGGCTGAGGTGAGAAAATCACTTGAGCCTGGGAGGTCGAAGCTGCAGTAAGCTGTGATTGCGCCACTGCACTCCAGCCTGGTGGACAGAGTGAGACCCAGTCTCAAAAAAAAAAAGACTCAGGCTAGTGTGCCTTCTGTTACAGAAATAGTAACGACCTCCCCTTTGCCCACCCACAGAGAGCCTTCACCCAGGCTCTGAAGCCTTTGTTCTGTTCTTTCCTAGAGTAAATGCTTTCCTTGATGAATACATTAGTTTTAAGGTGCCGCAGTTCAGTCCACATCTCCATGGTCTGCTACTGATTTTCATTCTCTTTCTCTCCTACTTACAGAGCAGGTATCTTGAGAAGCCAATGGAGATTGCCCGGATTGTGGCCCGGTGCCTGTGGGAAGAGTCACGCCTCCTACAGACTGCAGCCACTGCGGCCCAGGTGAGACCTGAGACAAAACAAATCCCTGGTCTGGGAGGAATGGAAAATCAAACAACTTTATAATGAGATAAATTATTAGATCTACTAAAAGAGAAAGAAAATAAATTAAATAGATCAATAATCATAAAAATACATCGAAAAACTCTTTTTTTTTTTTTTTTTTTTTTTTTTTTTGAGACGGAGTCTCGCTCTGTCACCCAGGCTGGAGTGCAGTGGCCGGATCTCAGCTCACTGCAAGCTCCGCCTCCCGGGTTCACGCCATTCTCCTGCCTCAGCCTCCCGAGTAGCTGGGACTACAGGCGCCCGCCACCTCGCCCGGCTAGTTTTTTGTATTTTTTAGTAGAGACGGGGTTTCACCGTGTTAGCCAGGCTGGTCTCGATCTCCCGACCTCGTGATCCGCCCATCTCGGCCTCCCAAAGTGCTGGGATTACAGGCTTGAGCCACCGCGCCCGGCCGTGAAAAACTCTTAAAAAAAAGAAAGTTCCACCCCCCAAAATACATTGAAAAAACTCTAAAAAAAGAAAGTTCCACCAAAAGAATCCAACAGACCTAATGGTTTGACAAACTTTTTTTTTTTTTTTTTTTTTTTTTGAGAAGGAGTTTTGCTCCTGTTACCCAGGCTAGAGTGCAATGGCGCGATCTCGGCTCTCCACCTCCAGGGTTCAAGTGATTCTCCTGCCTCAGTCTCCCGAGTAGCTGGGATTATAGGCACGCGCCACCACACCTGGCTAATTTTGTATTTTTAGTAGAGACGGGGTTTCTCCATGTTGGAGACCTCCCGACCTCAGGTGATCCGCCCACCTCGGCCTCCCAAAGTGCTGAGATTACAGGCGTGAGCCACTGTGCCCGGCCTGTTCTGACAAACTTTCATAGTACAGATTATTCCAATATCATTCAAACTTTTCCAAAGTATAGGAAAACAAGAGATGTTTCCAGCTTATTTTATGAGGCTGGAAAAATCCTCATATCAAAACCTAAAAAACAGCCAGGAGTAGTGGCTCACACCTGTAATCCCAGCACTTTGGGAGGCTGAGACAGGCAGATTGCTGAGCCTCAGAAGTTCAAGACCAGCTGGGGCAACATAGCGAGAACTCATCTCTATTTTTTTCTTTTTTTTTTTGAGACAGAGTCTTGCTCTGTCGCCCAGGCTGGAGTGCGGTGGCGCCATCTTGGCTCACTGCAACCTCCACCTCCCAGGTTCAAGTTGATTCTCTTGCCTCAGCCTCCCGAGTAGCTGGACTACAGGTGTGTGCCACCACGCCTGGCTAATTTTTTGTATTTTTTTTAGTAGAGACGAAGTTTCACCTTGTTAGGCAGGATGGTCTTGATCTCCTGACCTCATGATCCATCTGCTGCGGCCTCCCAAAGTGCTGGGATTACAGGTGTGAGCCACCACGCCTGGCTTAATTAAGCATGATGCACAGTAGTGAAACACTATTCTCAGTAAAACTGCAAAAGATAAGGATGTCTTTTACTCTTGATACTTTTCTGAAGGATCCAGCCTATCCCAAAAAAAAAAAAAAAAGAAATGAGGGTACAAATATTGGAAAGCAAGGGACAGAATTCTTATTATTTACAGATAGACAGGTCTTCCTAGAAGATCCAAGAGAAACAAAACTAACAATAACAATTAGAACTAGCAAGGTTTAGAAAGGCCATTGTATACGAGATAAATATTTTCAGAATCTGCAGTTCCTGTATACAGTGGCATTAGTAACCTATTAGAAGATGTAATGAAAGTAAAGATCTGGGCCAGGCAATGGTGTCTCACACCTGTAATCCCAGCACTTTGGGAGGCCATGGTGGGTGGATCCACGAGGTCAAGAGATTGAGACCATCCTGGCCGACGTGGTGAAACCCCATCTCTACTAAAAATACAAAAATTAGCTGGGCATGGTGGTACGCGCCTGTAGTCCCAGCTACTCAGGAAGCTGAGGCAGGAGAATCGCTTGAACCTGGGAGACAGAGGTTGCAGTGAGCTGAGATTGTGCCACTGCACTCCAGCCTGGGCGACAGAGCAAGACTGTCTGAAAAAAAAAAAAAAAAAAGAAAGCAAAGATCTGATTCATAATAGTAAAATGAAATGTATGCAATTTGCATATACTATTGGTATATATGGGAAAATATCTGGAAACATATATACTAAATCATTAAAGTAGTTGGTCATAGGAGACTTTTTTACTTTCTGTGAAGGGTTTTACTTTCTTTAATATCCTATAATCAGGGACATTTTTTCTTTTTCTCCCTGACCCCCTGCTTTTTAAAAAATTGTGGTGAAATACACATAACATTACATTTCAAATTTACCATTGTAACCTTTTGTTTTTTGAGACAGTCTCACTCTGTCACCCAGGCTGTAGTGCAGCGGTGTGATCACAGCTCACTGCAGCCTCAACCACCTGGACCCTTGTGATCCTCCTGCCTCCTGCCTCAGCCTTATGAGTAGCTGGGACTACAGGCATATGCCACCATGCCCAACTAATTTTTTTTTTTGGTAGAGGTGGGCTCTTGCTGTGTTTCCCAGGCTGGTGTTGAACTCCTGGGCTCATCAACTGATGAGAGAGAGCTCTCCAGGCAGAAAGAAGATCATGTTCAAAGACAGAAACAGAAACATGTATTCTTGGGAGAAGTATAGAAAGTTCGGCATCTGATTGGGTCGGGAAGATGAGTTAGTCAAGGCCACGTGATGATGTTTTAATTAGTCATGCCAAGCAGTGGGGCTCTGGAAGAGCAGTTTACCACAAGGAGCCAACTGCTTTGATATGAACCCACAGCCCTGCCACTTGCTCTGTAACAATTTTTACTCTCTCTGTTCCTCCAGTGGGAGTGATAATTATACCTTCTTCATAGAATTCATACATGTGGCCGGGCGCGGTGGCTCAAGCCTGTAATCCCAGCACTTTGGGAGGCCGAGACGGGCAGATCACGAGGTCAGGAGATCGAGACCATCCTGGCTAACACCGTGAAACCCCGTCTTTACTAAAAATACAAAAAACTAGCCGGGCGAGGTGGCGGGCGCCTGTAGTCCCAGCTACTCCGGAGGCTGAGGCAGGAGAATGGCGTAAACCCGGGAGGCGGAGCTTGCAGTGAGCTGAGATCCGGCCACTGCACTCCAGCCCGGGCTACAGAGCAAGACTCCGTCTCAAAAAAAAAAAAAGAATTCATACATGTAAAATGCTTAGAACAGTATCTGACACATAAATGCAAAACAATTTAACTGCTTTCTGCTGCTGCTGATATCACTATCATCACCCTCACCATTACTGTAGGAAATGGGGACCCAGTGAAGAATGTTTTGTATTTTTGGTAGAGATGGGGTTTCACCATGTTGACCAGGCTGGTCTCGAACTCCTGACCTCAGGTGATCCGTCCACCTCGGCCTCCCAAAGTGCTGGGATCACAGGCATGAGCCACTGTGCCCGGCCCCAGTGAGGAATTTTAAGCAGAAAACTGATATGCTCAGGTGTGAGTGAGGTGGTAGATAACATTTACTGTGCAGTGCCCTTTAGCCCAAGAGGTTAGCACACAGGCACTTGCCCAGGCAGCACTAGGATTTTCTGTTACGGAAAACCTTTGTATTTTATCCTGCTCCACAATATAAAAATATGTGGTTTAAGTCAATTTGGATAGAGACTCCAACTTACCATGGGAGGTAGGAAAGCCAAAGGTATCCCAAGGATGTTTTCAATTGGATGGATTAGGGGTCTGCAAACTGTGACCGTGGCCCAAATCCAGCCTGCTGCTGTTTTGTAAATGAGGTTTTTTCAGAACCCAGCCACACTCGGTTATTTATGCATTATCTGTGGCTGCTTTTGTGCTGCAGTGGCAGGGCTATTTGTGGCAGGGACTATATGACCCAGGAAGCCAAAAATATTTACCTTCTGTCCCTTAGAGAAAAAGTTTGCAACCCCTGATATGAAGCTGTAAGTTGGATATTTGTGGCCTCAACCCAGGCCTCACTGCTATTTTTTCTGTTTATGATATCTGGCATGCTCTTAAGTGTCTAGAATGGGTTAAAGATAGAAGAATGGATGTACCCTGCTACCAGGGGCTGTCAGGCTAGTCGGGATTATAAGTACACAAACACTCAAAGTGAGAAAAACTCAGAAGAGGATGTGTGTCATTTTGTCTAAGGAAGTTGAATAAGATTTTGCAGGAGGCCGGGCGCGGTGGCTCAAGCCTGTAATCCCAGCACTTTGGGAGGCCGAGATGGGCGGATCACGAGGTCGGGAGTTCGAGACCATCCTGGCTAACACGGTGAAACCCCGTCTCTACTAAAAAAATACAAAAAACTAGCCGGGCGAGGTGGCGGGCGCCTGTAGTCCCAGCTACTCGGGAGGCTGAGGCAGGAGAATGGCATAAACCCGGGAGGCGGAGCTTGCAGTGAGCTGAGATCCAGCCACTACACTCCAGCCCGGGCGACAGAGCGAGACTCCGTCTCAAAAAAAAAAAAAAAAAAAAAAAAAAAGATTTTGCAGGAAAGGAAACATTTGAACTGAATTTGAAGGTGAGTGAGTTCAGGTGTGTTTGGGCTAAAGCCCAGGCCAGGCTGAGTGGATAGCGGGTGGGGAGGGAGTGTGGAAACACATTGCATGCAGGAAAGAGTGGGGAGTTTGGGGCGACCGAAGCACAGGGAGGGAAAGTTTAAGTTATCAATTGTGTGAAACAGCTTTCTGTGTTGGCCTGAGATGTTTACAGCTGGAAGCAGTGGGGAGCCAGTGAAGTTTTTTATAAAGGTATTAGAGGTGGGTTTCTGTGGGTGATCATTAATCACATGTTTTCCCCCTTTAAGTGTAGTCCTACTTGAGAAATAGACATGGGAGTGGAATGAAGATTAAAACATCAGCTGTATAGGTAAAACTAGAATGGAAAGTGTGGCTTGAGCTGGTAACCATAGGGGCTTTCCGAAGCCTGTGCCCTGAGTTAGATCTTGGTGTGGGGAGAGCCTGGGTGTGCAGAGCAGCACCCTCACGCCACCCCAGCCATCCATATGGAGCTTCAGCCGCCATAGACCAATACTCACTGAAGGCAGAGGGATAGGCCTCTAGACCTGCTTCTAGCAACCAGGCTGCTGCTCTTGCTTGTGGTGGGCCCTAGTAAGGCAAGAGTGAGAGGAGGGAGGCACCAGCTTGGTGCTGGGTTCTTTGAAGATCTGTGTGTGCACAGAGTCTTTCTCTCCATCTTACCAATCAGGTGAGTCACTGTCACTGTGGGAAGTAGTAGGGGTAGGGGCATGGGTCACCTTCCCAAAACTTCTAAGAAGTTTGTATTCTATGGGCTTGGATAGGGACCATGGGAAAGGAAGAGAATGGTTGCCCATAAAACTGGCTCTAGTGCAGCCTCAAACTTCTGGACGTAAGTGATCCTCCCACCTCAGCCTCCCAAGTAGCTAGTACGTATATGCCACCACGCCCAGCTAATTTAAAAAAATTTTTTTTTTTTTTTTTTGATTGAGATGGGGTCTCTCTCTATGTTCTCTGGGCTGATCTCAAACTCCCAGCCTCAAGTGATCCTCCTGCCTTGGTTCCCAAAGTGCTGGGATTATAGGTGGGAGCCACCATGCCCAGCCCAAACCTGTAATTTTTTTTTTTTTTTGAGATGGAGTTTCACTCTTGTTGCCCAGGCTGGAGTGCAGTGGCGCAGTCTTGGCTCAACACAACTTCCACCTCCCAGGTTCAAGCGATTCTCCTGCCTCAGCCTCCCGAGTAGCTGGGATTACAGGCACGCGCCACCACGCTCAGCTAACTTTGTATTTTTAGTAGAGACGGGGTTTCTCCATGTTGGTCAGGCTGGTCTCAAACTCCAAACCTCAGGTAATCCGCCCGCCTTGGCCTCCCAAAGTGCTGGGATTACAGGCATGAGCCACTGCACCGGGCACAAACCTGTAATTTTTTTTTTTTTTTTTGAGGCGGAGTCTCACTCTGTCGCCCAGGCTGGAGTGCGGTGGCCGATCTCGGCTCACTGCAAGCTCCGCCTCCCAGGTTCACGCCATTCTCCTGCCTCAGCCTCCGCAGTAGTTGGGACTACAGGCGCCCGCCACCTCGCCCGGCTAATTTTTTTGTATTTTTAGTAGAGACGGGGTTTCACTGTGTTAGCCAGGATGGTCTTGATCCCCTGACCTCGTGATCCGCCCGCCTCGGCCTCCCAAAGTTCAGGGATTACAGGCGTGAGCCACCGCGCCCGGCCACAAACCTGTAATTTTTAAGTTTCATATGCTATTTTTTTTTATTTCTTTAATTAATTAATTCATTCATTCATTCGAGATGGGGCCTTACTATGTTGACTAGGCTAGTTTTGAATTCCTGGCCTCAAACAGTCCTCCCACTTCAGCCTTCCCAAGTGCTGAGATTATAGGTATGAGCTGCTACATCTGGCCTTCTTTCTTCTTTTTCTTTTTCCGTGTGCTATTTGACCTTTTCCAAGGTACCAGCCTCCCCTTCTCCCTGAGATATCTTTTGATATGGAATTTCATCCCTAGGGCAGGACTTTTTTTTATTATCCCTCAGAAATATACTGGACACCATGTTTAAGTAGACATCCAACATCTGCTGTCATAAATTGTTGTGAATTTTTTGGCATGCTTGCCCATAAGCTTTTCGAAGGCATAGAGCATATCTTAGCTGAACATGTGGTCTCTTAGTGCAGTTCATAGAGGGGGTTTATGGTATGACCTATGTAGTGTCACCTGTATAGTGACAGCACCACTGCCTCTGTTTCCCTTCCTCTCATGATGGCAGCGGCATCTCAAGCCAAATATGGGGTATTCCTCTCCCCATATTTCTGTGTTCACATGTGCATTGACCTCCTTTTTGGCAGCAAGGGGGCCAGGCCAACCACCCCACAGCAGCTGTGGTGACGGAGAAGCAGCAGATGCTGGAGCAGCACCTTCAGGATGTCCGGAAGAGAGTACAGGTGATGCAAGTTACAAGCCTTGGGCAGGGAGCTTTTATTAATTTTTTTTTTTTTTTTTTTGAGACAAGGTCTTGCTTTGCTGCTCAGGCTGGGCTGCAGTGGCATGATCACAGCTCACTGCAGCCTTGACCTCTCAGGCCCAAGCAGTTCTCTTACCTCATCCTCCCAAGTAACCAGGACCGCAGGCGTGCACCACCACGCCCAGCTAATTTAAAACAAAATTTTGTAGAGATGGGGGTCTCCCTGTGTTGCCCAGGCTGATCTCAAACTCCTGGGCTCAAGTGATCCTCCCAACTCAGTCTCTCAAAGTGCTAGGATTACAGGCGTGAGCCACTGCGCCTGGCCACCAGGGAGCCTTCTCTTGGGGATACTGCCTGCAAGTCCTCCATGTATCTTTTTTGAGGTTTTGGCTTCATTTGAATTCTCCTCCGATACGTTATTTTTTCTGTTCCCAAGGAAATCTTTTTTTACTTCTGTTTTTTTGTTTACTTATTTTAAACAGGATCTAGAACAGAAAATGAAAGTGGTAGAGAATCTCCAGGATGACTTTGATTTCAACTATAAAACCCTCAAGAGTCAAGGAGGCAAGTGAATATTAGAGACGTTAAAATCTCTAGAAAGTGAGTTTGTGTTGTTGAGTTGAAAGAGTCATTTGTCTTAACTCTTAGATCTTAAGGCGGTCGGGGCGCAAGGGAGTTACGGGTGCTCAAAGGAGCCTGGTCATTAAGGACAGGAGTATTCCCTCAGGTCAAGGAGTTTTTCCTTCCTCCGCAGACATGCAAGATCTGAATGGAAACAACCAGTCAGTGACCAGGCAGAAGATGCAGCAGCTGGAACAGATGCTCACTGCGCTGGACCAGATGCGGAGAGTAAGGGCATCGGTCGGACCACTTCCCCTGTGTGTCTCGCTCACTTGCGGGATTTCAGCATCTTGTGGCAGAACTTGCTTGGTTTCTAAGAAGTTCCTGCTCTGGAGTTGACTAAAGAATGTGGTTAGAGACTGTCTGAGGAAATGTTTTCTGACTTTGTTTTGGTTTCCAACCAGAGCATCGTGAGTGAGCTGGCGGGGCTTTTGTCAGCGATGGAGTACGTGCAGAAAACTCTCACAGACGAGGAGCTGGCTGACTGGAAGAGGCGGCAACAGATTGCCTGCATTGGAGGTCCACCCAACATCTGCCTAGATCGGCTAGAAAACTGGTAAAGGATGAAAGAAGCTTTTCCTTTCTTTCTCGAAAGCTAGATTGAATTCTGATCTTAACTGCAGGCCCACAGAATTGGTACTCTATCTCCAACGTGGGGACTTTTCCATATTCAAATTTAACCCAATAATTAAAGTTTTTATTTTATTTCGGCTGGGCGGAGGCCAAGATGGGCGGATCACTTGAGGTCAGGTGTTGGAGACCAGCCTGGCTAACATGGTGAAAACCCATTTCTGCTAAAAACATAAAAATTAGCCGGGCATGGTGGTGCATGCCTGTAGTCCCAGCTACTCTGGGCAGCTGAGGCAGGAGAATCACTTGAACCTGGGATATGGAGGTTGCAGTGAGCCGAGATCGCACTACCGGATGCCAACCAGCCTGGGTGACACAGTGAGACTCCATCTCAAAAAAATAAAAATAAAATAAAGTTTTTACTTTATTTGGAGAAACTTTGTTTAAAAAAATGTATTTATATTATTATATTTTAAGTATATTTTACTTGATTCAATTAAGGCTTTTGGTTTAACTGTATTTAACAGATAAACAAAACTTTTAATTTTAGTTATTTTAGTAATCTAAAACAACGCATGCCCTTTTTAAGGGGAAAAATCCAAATACAGAAAATTAATCAAGTGAAGAAAAAAAATTTTTTTTTTTTTTTTGAGATGGAGTCTCGCTCTGTTGCCCAGGCTGGAGTGCAGTGGCGCGATCTCCCCTCACTGTAAGCTCCGCCTCCCAGGTTCACGCCATTCTCCTGCCTCAGCCTACCAAGTAGCTGGGACTACAGGCGCCCGCCACTATGCCCGGCTAATTTTTGTATTTTTAGTAGAGACAGGGTTTCACTGTGTTGGCCAGGATAGTCTCAATCTCCTGATCCGCCCGTCTCGGCCTCCCAAAGTGCTGGGATTACAGGCGTGAACCACCGCACCTGGCCGAAGAAAAGATTTTTAAATTAAATCATCAGCAGTACTGGTAGTTAAAATTTTAGTTGACGCGCAGTCTAGACATCTGTCATTATGTATATACACATAAAGACAGAAATTTATACAGTTTATATTAGCAGGATCATTTTTTTTTCTTTTTTTGGAGTCAGGGTCTCACTGTGTTACCCAGTCTAGAGTACAGTGATGCAATCATGGCTCACTGGAGCCTTGACCTCCTGGGCTCAAGCAATCTTCCCACCTTTGCCTTCTGAGTAGCTGGGACTACAGGTGTGCATCACCACACCTGGCTAATTCTTAAATTTTTTATAGAGACAGGGTCTTACTTTGTTGCCTGGACTGGTCTCAAACTCCTGGGCTCAAGGGATCATCCCACTTTGGCCTCTCAGAAGCGCTGGAATTATAGATGTGAGCTGCTGTGCCCAGCCCAGGATCTTTATATGCTTTTCTGTAATCTGCACTTTTACCTTCATCCAGTAAATCTTACTGCACACCCTTCATGTGCAAGGCCCTATAGTGAGCATGTTGCACCAGCTTGCCCTAGGAGACACTTGAGATACAGAGCCTGAACTGGAAATTTAGGGCAACTCTACATGAGAATGCCTGTCTATTCATATCCTCACTAACCCCGAGTGTTGTTAATTTACTGAAAGCAGTTTTACATGCTTCCTGACCAGGGAACGAAGAAGCTTAAGTTCTGGGAATGGGAGGATAGAAGTGCCAGAAAAGAGTTAGGGAGTTCAGAAATCCCTGCAGCAGTCCTTCTCCCTCTCCTTTCACTTTCTGTCTTTCTAGTCTTTTGGTTTATTACACTAGTGATAAACCATCAAAGAATGATGGAATGATGCTAAACTTCTCTATTCTTTTTTTTTTTTTTTTTTTTTTTGAGACTAGAGTCTCACTTTGTCACCCAGGTTAGAGTGCAGTGACACGATCATGGCTTGCTGCAACCTTCTCCTCCCAGGTTCAAGCCATTCTTAGCCACAGCCTTCCAAGTAGCCAGGATTACAGGCCCATGCCACCATGCCTGGCTATTTTTTTGTGTTTTAGTACAGATGGGGTTTCACCATGTTGGCCAGGCTGGTCTCAAACTCCTGGTCTCAAGCGATCCACCTGCCTCGGCCTCTCAAATTTCTGGGATTACAGGTGTGACCCACTGTGCCTGGCCTAATATTCTTTATTCCTGGAGATAGATTTAATGAGCTTTTTCTTACTCTCTATTCACTTATTCCTTGTGCGTGTTATCAATGTCTTGAAACATAATGTTGTGTCCTTTGATCAGTTGAAGGCTGACATTGAAAAGGTTTATGGGGATTGGGTGTCGTGGCTCACGCCTATAAATCCCAGTGCTTTGGGAGGCAGAATCAGGAGGATTGCTTGAACCCAGGAGTTTGAGACCAGCCTGGGCAACAAAGTGAGGTCCCATTCCTACAAAAATTTAAAAAACTAGACATGTGCCATTACACTTCAGCCTGGGTGACAAGAGTGAGACTCCATCTCCAAAAACTAAACAGGCATGGTGGCACACACCTGTAGTTCTAGCTACTCAGGAAGCCGAGGTAGGAGGATCACTCGTGTCCAGGAGTTGGAGGAGGCAGTGAGCTATGATCATGCCATTACACTGCACTGGGCCACAGAGTGGGACCCTGCCTCAAAAAAAAAAAAAGAAAGAAAATAAAGGGCTCAGTAGTTCAAGCCCTTCTCTTCATGAGAGGGGAAGCTAAGGCCCATGATGGTGAAGGGCCTGGCAAAACTTGCACAGATAGTGTGTGACAGAACAGAGCTGGCTCAAATCCATCTTTGTGAGCTGTCTGTGTTCATAGACAAGTTAGGATGAATAAGGTAAGTGCTAAATTTCATATTTCATGTTCTGCATATCTGGGCTCAGATGCTTGTCATTTTCCAATGATAACTCCATCAATGCCTCCTAGTGGTATAAATTTTAATACTTTTATGCCCAGGCCCCTCTTAGAGATTTGAGATTTTAGGAAGGAACTAGTAATAAAAGATAAAATAAATTATTTTCTGGCCAGGCGCAGTGGCTCACACCTCTAATCCCAGCACTTCAGGATATTGAGGCAGGTGGATCACCTGAGGTCAGGAGTTCAAGACCAACCTGGCCAACATGGCAAAATCCCATCTCTACTAAAAATATAAAAATTAGCCAGGAGTGGTGGTGGGTGCCTGTAATCCTAGCTACTTGGGAGACTGAGGCAGGAGAATCACTTGAACCTGGGAGGCGGAGGTTGCAGTGAGCTGAGATTACACCACTGCACTCCAGCCTAGGCAACAGAGTGAGACTCTGTCTCAAATAAATAAATAAATAAATAGGCCAGGCACAGTGGCTTACACCTGTAATCCCTCAGGAGGCTCAGGCAGGAGAATCGCTTGAACCCGGGAGGTGGAGGTTACAGTGAGCTGAGATTGCACGACTGCGCTCCAGCTCAAAAAATAAGTAAACAAATAATAACAAATTATTTATTTATTTATTTTCAGCATCCACCCAACGTGGTGAATAATTCCTCTTTTCTTAATGTCACTGAACTGTAAACTTAAGATAAAAAATTGTAAATTTCATGCTATGTATATTTCACCACAATTAAAAATATTCCTTGTTCTTATTGTAGAGGTCTCCATGTCTCCAGTATTTCCTGCCCCTTCTCCATCTCACCTATATACATTCACTTTGGTAATTAACACCTTTCTTAATTTATTGGCAGGATAACGTCATTAGCAGAATCTCAACTTCAGACCCGTCAACAAATTAAGAAACTGGAGGAGTTGCAGCAAAAAGTGTCCTACAAAGGGGACCCCATTGTACAGCACCGGCCGATGCTGGAGGAGAGAATCGTGGAGCTGTTCAGAAACTTAATGAAAAGGTAACTTAGCATCCTTGTCCCTTTCCCTCATCTAAAAAACACCTAAAGACTCATGTGGTAGAGTGAGAGGCGGGCTGACTTCCAGTCGCGGCCGTGGCGTGTGAGCCCATCTTCTCTTTCCTCAGTGCCTTTGTAGTGGAGCGGCAGCCCTGCATGCCCATGCATCCCGACCGGCCCCTTGTCATCAAGACCGGCGTCCAGTTCACTACCAAAGTCAGGTAGGCCACGCCACTCCTGTTTCCAGTAGCGATTTTACTGAGGGACACCATTAGGGTAGAGTTGGTGGCCAGGGTCATTCTTTCCAGGTGTGGTGTCACAGGCAGTACACTGTTGTGCATATGAAATTTGTTTCCATACTAGCTGCTTGCTCTCTGATTCTGATGTCAAAAGCAAAAGAGCAGTCATCTTTTCGAAGGTACCTGGGCATATTCCTATGATTGCAGACCTGGAGTCTCAGACCACAGCTTCTCCTTCTGCCCAAGGGACAAAATAATGTCATCTATTTTCTGTTCTTTGAGGCTATGCTTCCCTGTGGATTTTAAGGGAAAGAGTAAGGCTTAGTGATGGGGAAGCTGAGAGGCCCCAGGGCAGGTGGGTGGTGGGCCTGTAGGGTGAGGTGTTACTTTCACACTCAAGTCAGAACAGGTGTGCTGGCGTTTTGACCTTCTGCAGCGAAATTTCCCTCCTCAGAAACTTAGTATGGTGTTGGGTTTCAGGATTAATAGAACAAAATGCCAGCATGTGTTCCTGTAATATTTTTCTTTTTTTTTTTTTTTTTTTTTTTTGAGACGGAGTCTCGCTCTGTCGCCCAGGCTGGAGTGCAGTGGCGCTATCTCGGCTCACTGCAAGCTCCGCCTCCCGGGTTTACGCCATTCTCCTGCCTCAGCCTCCCGAGTAGCTGGGACTACAGGCGCCCGCCACCTCGCCCGGCTAATTTTTTTGTATTTTTAGTAGAGACGGGGTTTCATTGTGTTAGCCAGGATGGTCTCGATCTCCTGACCTCGTGATCCGCCCGTCTCGGCCTCCCAAAGTGCTGGGATTACAGGCTTGAGCCACCACGCCCGGCCAAATATTTTTCATTATATGGCTTTGATTGTCCTTTTGCGAATCTCTCACAGCTTTAAGTTGTTAGTTCTCAGGCGTTTTCTCAGTACCTTTGGCTTGAAGGGACGATATTCATCCTTTGTTTTTAAGACAGGGTCTCACTCTCACCCAGGCTGGTGTGCAGTGGTGTGATCTCAGTTCACTGCAGCCTCCACCTCCCAGGTTCAAGTGATTCTTGTGCCTCGGCCTCCTGAGTAGCTGGGACTAGAGGTGCTTGCCACTATACCCAGCTAATTTTTTTTTTTTTTTTTGAGACAGTCTCACTCTGTCGGCCAGGTTGGAGTGCAGTGGTGTGAACTGGACTCACTGCAACCTCCACCTCCCGAGTTCTAGTGATTCTCCTGCCTCAGTCTCCCTGAGTAGCTGGACTAGCACACTCCACCATGCCTGGCTGATTTTTGTATTTTTAGTAGAGACGGGGTTTCTCCATATTGTCCGGGCTGGTCTCAAACTCCTGACCTCAGGTGATCCACCCGCCCCAGCCTCCAAAAGTACTGGGATTATAGTTGTGAGCCACCATGCTTGGCCTATTTTTTTTTTTTTTTTTTTTTTCGAGATGGAGTCTTGCTCTATCACCGAGGCTAGAGTGTAGAGGCTCACTGCAACCTCCGCCTCCCAGGTTCAAGTGATTCTCCTGCCTCAGCCTCCCAAGTAGCTGGGATTACAGGTACCTGCCACCACGCCTGGCTGATTTTTATACTTTTAGTAGAGATGGGGTTTCACCATCTTGGCCAGGTGGGTCTTGAACTCCTGACCTTGTGATCCACCCGCCTTGGCCTCCCAAAGTGCTAGGATTACAGGTATGAACCACCGTGCCCGGCCCTATTTTAATTTTTTTAAAGAGAGAGATGGGGGCCGGGCGCGGTGGCTCTCGCTTATAATCCCAGCACTTTGGGAGGTTGAGGTGGGTGGATCACCTGAGGTTGGGAGTTCGAGACCAGCCTGGCCAACACGGAGAAACCCTGTCTCTACTAAAAATACAAAATTAGCTGGATGTGGTGGCACGCTCCTGTAATTCCAGCTACTTGGGAGGCTGAGGCAGGAGAATCACTTGAACCCAGGAGGCAGAGGTTGTGGTGAATGGAGATTGTGCCACTGCACTGCAGCCCGGGTAACAAGAGTGAAACTCCGTCTCAAAAAAAAAAAAAAGGAAAAAAAGAGAGATCGGGAGAGAGAGGATCTCACTCTGTCACCCAGGCTGGAGTGCAGTGGCATGATCATAAGTCACTGTAGCCTTGAACTCCTGGGCACAAGTGATCCTCTTGCCTCAGCCTCCTGAGTAACTGCTACTACAGGTACATGATACCACACCCCGCTAATTTTTACATTTTTTATAGAGGTGGGCTCTCGCTTTGTTGCCCAGACTGTTATGGAACTCCTGGGCTCAAGTGATCCTCCCAGCTTTGCCTCCCACAGTGCTGAGATTGTAGATGTGAGTCTATAATTACAGACAGCTTGGCCTATTTACCTATTAGAAATGAAGAATTAGGAATTTTACATTTCTTTAAGAAAAGTTATGGAAGAGTCTACTGACTTTTTTTTCATTGGATTTTTTCTTTTTAAATAGGTTGCTGGTCAAATTCCCTGAGTTAAATTATCAACTTAAAATTAAAGTGTGCATTGACAAGTAAGTACTTCTATCTTAGCTCTTTTTTTCAAATGAGGAATGGAAAAATGAGTACTTTGACAGACATCATTTGAACTAGAGACTCTGTCTTTATTCAGAGATCTTCATTTTGTGTACAAAAGTTTTCAAAAGGCTTGGGGTGCATTGTCATTTGTGTGCCTGAACAAAGCCACAAAGCTGGGGGTACAGATTTGATTTATGGTTGCTATTGTGACTACCAGTCCCTCTTTTTCTTTATTTAGTTTTTTACTTGTACATGTCATTCATGCATGTTATATATAAGACTGAGATTATGTGTTAATTAATGACTAGGATACATTCTGCAAAATGTATCGTTAGGCAATTTTGTTGTGCAACCATTGTAGAGTATATAGTCCTTACACAAACCTGGGTGGCAGAGCCTACTGCCCACCTATGCTATGTAGCAGAGCCTGCTGGTCATAGGCTGCAAACCTGTACAGTATGTTACTGTGCTGAATACCAGGCAATTGTAACACATCTCAATGAAGAAGGAATTTTTCAGCTCCATTATAATCTTATGGGACCACCTTCATATATGCAGTTTGTTGTTGACTGAAACGTTGTTATATATTCTTTCCATACATAGCATGTGGAAAGAATAGATCTCTTTTTTTTTAATTGTTCCGCACTTTACCATATATTGGAATACTCAAAATTTCATAATACCTTTCAGGATGTAAAATACACATACCCTTTGAAGACATTAGAAAGAGAAAATGTGGCCGGGCACGGTGGCTCACGCCTGTAATCCCAGCACTTTGGGAGGCTGAGGCGGGCAGATCACCTGAGCTCGAGAGTTCGAGACCAGCCTGACCAACATAGAGAAACCTTGTCTCTACTAAAAATACAAAATTAGCCGGGTGTGGTGGCGCATGCCTGTAATCCCAGCTACTCGGGAGGCTGAGGCAGGAGAATCGCTTGAACTCAGGAAGTGGAGGTTGCGGTGAGCCGAGATCACGCCATGCACTCCAGCCTGGGCAACAAGAGCAAAACTCTGTCTCAAAAAAAAAAAAAGAAAGAAAAGAGAAAATGCATACTTATTTTTAGTTGATATAATTATCTGGAAATTTCATGAGAATGCACTGGAAAATAATGAAATCAGGGAGTTGATGAAGGTGATAGGTTTAATAAGTACATATGCAATATGAAACATAGGTTCCCCCCCTTCCTATGGGGAGGCAACCAACTGTGCCTACTACACAAAGGTGTTACGTTTTTTAAAGAAATGCCCAGGAGCACAGAGGTTTTTTCATGAGAGTAAATAACAGGTGGTCAAAGTAGGCTTTTTGAAGAAACACGGAGCCTGTTTTATTAACAATGGTCTGTGTTCTTACAGAGACTCTGGGGATGTTGCAGCTCTCAGAGGGTAAGTTCAGCCTAGAGGCTTCCTTTTGTTCCATTTAACCTAACTTCATCCTTTGGCTACTCGGTCGCCTACATAGTTGATTGTTCTCCTGTGATTCAGATCCCGGAAATTTAACATTCTGGGCACAAACACCAAAGTGATGAACATGGAAGAGTCCAACAACGGCAGCCTCTCTGCAGAATTCAAACACTTGGTATGTGGGAGGAGCTCGCCTTCACAAAGGGCCTCTGGCTGAGGGAGTGGGCTGGGGAGAGCCTCACAGGACACCTGGCTTTTTCTTTTCTTACAGACCCTGAGGGAGCAGAGATGTGGGAATGGGGGCCGAGCCAATTGTGATGTAAGTTTTGTTGGGGATGAAAGACAACTGGGGTGTTTTCCTTGAGGGAGAAAGGGGTAAAGATCCTTCTTAATCCCCAGAATTAGAAACATCAACCTGTTCTTTCAGCTGTAGTTATTCCAGAAAGTCCGAGCAGGCCAGAGTGACATGAACAGAAGTTCCATGTGCCATGGAAGCTCTCTGGCTTGGAACATTTCCATGAATGTCTGGGAGTTGGCTCCTCCTTAAGGAGAAGTGGAAAGTCCCTAGCTGAGTTGTTCTCCACACCCATGTGTTATAAAGTAGCTTTCCACCTTGCCTGGGGCTTTCCAAATTCCCCATCCAGCTCCTGCGGCTGACCCTGCTTGGCTCCGTTTTTAGTGCCCTGTTTTTCTCTCCCACTGAGGTGGGATAGGGGGTGTAAAATCAACAGATCTGAGTTAAACTTTAAAATAAATGACCACCTTGTGTTAGCTTGCTTAGGAAAAGAGTAAATAAAATAAAACAAACAAAAACCCATCTTGTTTTTTATCCCCCTTATTTTCTGCTTTTCATTGATTCAGATTATTGGCTTCTTATTGTCAAGAATAAACTTTTAAAAAACAAACAAACAAAAAAAGGTAAATGTGACTGAAAGCTAGTTTTTAATCATTTTTTAAAATTGTGATGTCCTGTTCTTTTTCTCACATTTGTCCCCTGAACAATTCTTCCTCTTTAAAATGTAGCAGTTCTAACTGGGCATGCTGGCTCACACCTGTAATCCCAGCAGCACTTTGGGAGGCCGAGGCAGGCAGATCACTTGAGGTCAGGAGTTTGAGACCAGCCTGGCCAACATGGTTAAACCCCGGCTCAACTAAAGATACAAAAATTAGCTGGGTACGGTGGTGCGCACCTGTAGTCCCAGCTACCAGGGAGACTGAGGCACAAGAATGACTTGAACCCAGGAGGTGGAGGTTGCAGTGAGCCGAGATTTTGCCACTGCGCTCTAGCCTGGGCAACAGAGTGAAACTCTGTCTCTAAAATAAAATAAAATGAAATAAAATAAGATAGCAGTCCTTTTAAAAAATGTGGAATTTTACTTGACAGTAGAGTGAAGTAACCTGTATGCAATGATACAGGAAAATGTACATGACATGTTTAGAAAAAGCAAAATGTAAAATAATTTGAATAGTATATTAGTATATGTGTTTTAAAAATACACTAAACTCTCATGTGTATTCATATGTATATTAAGAAATTCTGGAGGAATATACACCCAGCAGTGCTATGTATTAGTGCTGCTGTTTGTGTCCATGGCTATTCTAGACTGTCTCTGTGATATTTGCATTTTAAACTGAATATATTACTTTTATAATTAGAAAAAGAGTATTAAAAATGAATTAGAATTCAATTTCTTTTTTCTTTGTTTTTTGAGTCGGAGTCTTAGTCTGTTGCCTAGGCTGGAGTGCAGTGGTATGATCTCAGCTCACTGCAACCTCCGCCTCCTGGGTTCAAGCAGTTCTCCTGCCTTAGCTTCCCGAATAGCTGGGACTACAGGCACGCGCCACCATGCCCAGCTAATTTTTGCATTTTTAGTAGAGACAGGGTTTCACTATATTGGCCAGACTGGTCTTGAACTCCTGACCTCATGATCCACCCATCTCGGCCTCTGAAAGTGCTGGGATTACAGGCATGAGCCACTGTGCCCCGCCTAGAATTCAATTTCTGAGAATTCATTGACAGCTCTTCTTTAAAATAAGGTTGCTGTACTGATGTAAGACATTATTATAGTCAGTTTGGAAAACAATTTGGCAGTATAAAAATGAACATACCCTGTAAACCAACAGTGCCATTCCCAGGATTTAATAGCAGAGAAATATTTGCATATATGTCCCAGGAGACATGTATAAAGTGGAAATCAGCCTGATTCTAAGCTCTAAATGCAACCCAAATAAATACCCATCAACATTAGAATGAATACATAATTTGTGGTGTAGACACAATGGAATACTACGCAGCTGTGAAAAGGAATACATTGCAGATACACATAACCATGTGGCTTCATTTCACATCAAGTGAAAAGTGAATCACAAAAGAATTCATTGGAGTCCATATGTGTAAGGTTCACAAACGTCCCAAACTAAACAATACCTACATTGCTTAGATAAACAAATATGGTAAACCTGTTAAAAAAAAAAAAAAAAAAAAAGGCTAGGAAATGATAAACCCAAAAGACAAATAGCAGTTATTTCTGAGGGAGGAGGGAGGGGGATGGGGTTGGGGAAGGGCACCCAGAGAATTTCAGGAGTGGTGGACTTTTCCTGAAATTGAATGGTGGGTTCACATTGTTTTGTTATTCTTTGTGCCTTACGTATTTTACAAATAACCGATTGGATCTATATAATAATATAATACAAAATGAGTAAGGGATTAGGTTGAGGATGATAGCATTGGAGTTTCTTGGTGTTGAAGAGATTAAGTGCCAAGCAAGTTGTGTCCCTGGCACTTTGTCTGTGACCACATGGTGACTTAACACTTCTTGGTGTGGTGAGGCTTGGCATGTCCCTTTTCTTGGCTGTGACTGTTAGTACTGAATGCCATTCTCTCTGAGGAAAAGCATCCTTCTCTATCTATCTGTCTGTCTGTCTGTCTATCTATCTATCTATCTATCTATCTATTTCTATCTATCTATCTATCTATCTATCTATCTATCTATCTATTTATTTATTTAGACAGAGTCTCGCTCTGTCACCCAGGCTGGAGTTCAGTGGCGCGATCTCGGCTCACTGCAACCTCTGCCTCCTGGGTTCAAGCGGTTCTCCTGCCTCAGCCTCCTGAGTAGCTGGGACTACAGGTGCCCGCCACCACGCCCAGCTAATCACCAAATTATTGGCCAGGATGGTCTCAAACTCCTGACCATTTGATCCGCCTACCTCGGCCTCCCAAAGTGCTGGGATTATAGGCATGAGCCACCACGCCCAGCCTTTTATTTTTATATATATTTTTTTAAGACAGGGTCTCACTCTGTTGCCCCAGTTAGAGTGGAGTGGTACAATCATAGCTCACTGCAGCTTCCATTTCCTAGGCTCAAGCCATCCTCCCACCTGAGCCTCTCGAGTAACTGAGGCTATAGGTGTACACCACCACACCCGGCTAATTTTTGTATTTTTTGCAGAGATGGAGTTTTGCTGTGCTGCTTAGGCTGGTCGAACTCCTGGGCTCAAGCAATCCTCCTGCCTTGGCCTCCCAAAGTGCTGGGATTACAGGCATGAGCCACCACAGCTGGCCTAAGAGTGTCCTTCTTGTTACTGCAGGCTTCCCTGATTGTGACTGAGGAGCTGCACCTGATCACCTTTGAGACAGAGGTATATCACCAAGGCCTCAAGATTGACCTAGAGGTGAGTTCTGCAGCAGAATTGGTGAGAGGCTACATGCAGAGGTGACTCAGGACAAAATCTTCCACTGGTATTTTTATAAGAGAAGGTGGAATGATTACTGTTTGCTTAACACTGCATTTATTTTTGCTTACTTTTCTCAAAAAAAAAATCCTTGGCATCGCATCTGAGAATAAAGTCTTGCTTGAGTGCTTAGAAGATGTGTGTATACTCAGCTTTCAGCAAACTTGATATGAAAATTTCTATTTAGAAATTGATTGGCTGGGCGTGGTGGCTCACCCCTGTAATCCCAGCACTTTGGGAGGCCAAGGCAGGCGGATCACAAGGTTAGGAGTTCGAGACCATCCTGGCCAACATGACGAAACCCCATCTCTACTAAAAATACAAAAATTAACTGGGCGTGGTGGCGTGTGCCTATAACCCAGCTACTCGGGAGGCTGAGGCAGGAGCATCACTTGAACCCGGGAGGCTGAGGTTGCAGTGAGCCGAGATTGTGCCATTGCACTCCAGCCTGGGCGACAGAGTAAGACTCCGTCTCAAAAAATAGAAAAAAAAAAAAAAAAAGAAATTGATTAGAGCTGATTTTATAAAGTTTGGGCATAAGAGTCTTAGCAGCCATTGTGTTTAGTGTACAGAAAATTGTGGCGATGACATTCTCTTTTCATAACTTTCTTGATTTTTAAGTTAAGATAGACCTAGAAAAGCGGGAATCCTGGTCTTTGATTCCTGAGACCTCCCTGTTTCACGTGAAGATACAGCTTCAAGCCTTGGAAAATGCCTCCAAGGTCTTAAAAATGGGGAATCTGTGGACTGTGAGTCAAGCTTTGAGCAAGTCAGGTTTTACAAGGGACCGGTATGTTCCAACAGCAGCCCGAGTTGTGTGGCCACGCTGGGCATTTTTTCCACTCTGAGTGCTGACTGAGCTGACTCACTCACACTCCTCGCCTAGAGTTGGCAGCAGGTGTGGTTTATGGCATGTCCTTTCATTCTGAGCCCCGTGAAATACGGGCAAAGAGATTTCCGAGTCTGTGAGAGCCCCTCTGCCTCCCCAGCTCAGTCCCCACTTCCTCCGCAGACCCACTCCTTGCCAGTTGTGGTGATCTCCAACATCTGTCAGATGCCAAATGCCTGGGCATCCATCCTGTGGTACAACATGCTGACCAACAACCCCAAGGTTAGTACCCCCTCCTTTTAGTTGGTACCCCGGGATCTCTTGCGATGTATGGGTACCTAGTACAGACAATGAGCACCATCCCTCATCTAAACAAGCAAATGTGTTCTTTCCAATAGAACGTAAACTTTTTTACCAAGCCCCCAATCGGAACCTGGGATCAAGTGGCCGAGGTCCTGAGCTGGCAGTTCTCCTCCACCACCAAGCGAGGACTGAGCATCGAGCAGCTGACTACACTGGCGGAGAAACTCTTGGGTCTGCGTTTAACCCCTTCTCCCTCCCGCCTGCCCAGAAAAGGGATCCGGCCCACAGGGCTGTTCATTTGGGTCATGTCTACTGAGCGTTAGGCCATGTTTCTTTCCTGAGCAAGGTGCTGTGCTGGTGCCAGGAAACAGGGGCTCCATCCAGTTGGGGAGTTGGGGTGCAGAGACAGTTTGCAGTTTTCAGTCGAGATGATCATTTTTGAGGTGGGAGGTGGATTTCTTTTCTCCTGGTTGCTGTCTCATTCACCCACTCCAACTAACCTTAGAAGATCTTTTAAATGTGGCCGGGCGCGGTGGCTCAAGCCTGTAATCCCAGCACTTTGGGAGGCCGAGACGGGCGGATCACGAGGTCAGGAGATCGAGACCATCCTGGCTAACACGGTGAAACCCCGTCTCTGCTAAAAAATACAAAAAACTAGCCGGGCGCGGTGGCGGGCGCCTGTAAGTCCCAACTACTTGGGAGGCTGAGGCAGGAGAATGGCGTGAACCCGGGAGGCGGAGCTTGCAGTGAGCTGAGATCCGGCCACTGCACTCCAGCCTGGGCGGCAGAGCCAGACTCTGTCTCAAAAAAAAAAAAAAAAAAAAAAAAAAAGAAGATCTTTTAAATGTGTGTTGGAAGGTGGCGCTAAAGGCTTGACATTCCCTGTCTATTTCTTTAATAAACTACAAGCTAGGTTTTTTTTGTTTTTTTTTTTTTTTTTTTTGAGAGACAAGTCTCGCTCTGTTGCCCAGGCTGGAGTGCAGTGGTGCGATCTCGGCCCACTGCGACCTCTGCCTCCCCTGGGTTCAAGCAATTCTCCTGCCTCAGCCTCCCAAGTAGCTGAGACTACAGGCGCCCACCACCACGCCAAGCTAATTTCTGTATTTTTAGTAGAGATGGGGTTTTACCATGTTGGCCAGGATGATCTCCATCTCTTCACCTCGTGATCCGCCCACCTCGGCCTCCCAAATTGCTGGGATTACAGGTGTGAGCCGCCATGCCTGGCCTAGGCTAGGTTTTTAAAAAATAATTAGTGGAGGCCGGGCATGGTGGCTCACGCCTGTAATCCCAGCACTTTGGGAGGCCAAGGTGGGTGGATCATGAGGTCAGGAGATCAAGACCATCCTGGCTAACACAGTGAAACCCCGTCTCTACTAAAAATACAAAAAATTAGCCAGGCGTGGTGGCGAGTGCCTGTAGTCCCAGCTACTCAGGAGGCTGAGGCAGGAAAATGGCGAGAACCCGAGAAGTGGAGCTTGCAGTGAGCCGAGATTGCACCACTGCACTCCAGGGTGGGCGACAGAGCGAGATTCCGTCTCAAAAAAAAAAAAAAAAGAATTAGTGGAATATTTTATGTGCTACCTGGGCTAGAAGTAGCTTTGTCCTAATAAAGCTGTTGCCACCAAATACACCTGTCTGACACCTGATGTCAGCTTGTTAGTGCTGCTGCTGGTCCCCAGCCCGCCACCCGAGGCTGGGAAGAGCAGGGGGACTTGTTACATCACCCCCTATCCGTGCTGGGCTACCCAACAACAAAAGTGGGTCAAATGATGGGGTAGTGTTTGTCCTCGTGTGTGCACACACACAACGGTGGCCACGTTCAAAGATGTGAAAGCCAATGATTTTGTGGCCCATTGTGGGACCAATGTGTGTGTGTTCTGCTTTAAGAAATAACCTCTTGACCCCAAACGGAAAATGTACTAGTTGATTCTTTTTCTTTTCCTTCAGGACCTGGCGTGAATTATTCAGGGTGTCAGATCACATGGGCTAAATTTTGCAAAGTAAGCAATCTTGTAAAATTCTCGTGGGAATGGGAATGCCTACCTGCACGGCTGTCGTGGAGGGCTCTGGCTTGAAGGCCCTGAACTCTTGGTCCAGCAGCCAGTAGGACCTGCCTGAGGGTAGATGGGCCTGAGGAGTTGGGTGGTGCACTGTGCCCCTAGGAAGGGAAAGGCTGGGATGGCAGCAGACTTGGCTTTCCCATTACTCTTTTCTGCAGGAAAACATGGCTGGCAAGGGCTTCTCCTTCTGGGTCTGGCTGGACAATATCATTGACCTTGTGAAAAAGTACATCCTGGCCCTTTGGAATGAAGGGTAGGTTGGACAGAGTGTGCACAGATGTAACCAAGTCCCCTGCTCTCAGCAAGCCAGTGGCAGGGGATGGATGCCCTGTTAGCAGTAACAACACTGTTCCTCCTCCTTGGCTCCAGGTACATCATGGGCTTTATCAGTAAGGAGCGGGAGCGGGCCATCTTGAGCACCAAGCCTCCAGGCACCTTTCTGCTAAGATTCAGTGAAAGCAGCAAAGAAGGCGGCGTCACTTTCACTTGGGTGGAGAAGGACATCAGTGGTAAGGGAGGCTCCCACCCACCCCACCTGCTGGCGGCTGCTGAGGCCTCATCACCGCTGCTAGTTCCAAGCACCTACTGCCCCCTTGTGGTGGAGATGGCCCCGACTCCCTGCCTCACTCAGACTCGCAAAACACATTTGGGTGACTTCTAAATCCTTCTAGCTGAAGGATTGATTTGTCTTTGTTTTGCTTGCTCCAGTGACTATTTGTTGAGAAATTTGCAATTTAAGTTGTATTCTTCATCCCTTTTTCTACTTAGTCCTGTTAATATATCTTACACAAGTAGTTACATTCAAGTTTATTTTCTATGACCCAACTGGTAGCCTCTTCTAAATTAGAAGCCAGCCTGAACATTTCCACCGTGCCAGGCCACTCACTGAACAGGGTGTTCAGGGTCTCAACACTAGGGTGGCTTAAGTTTTTTCCCCTTCGAGGAAAGAAAAAATGGGCAGTTTTCTCTGAGATGACCTAGCTGTAGGTTCCATGATCTTTCCTTCCCATGTCCCGTGACAGGTAAGACCCAGATCCAGTCCGTGGAACCATACACCAAGCAGCAGTTGAACAACATGTCATTTGCTGAAATCATCATGGGCTATAAGATCATGGATGCTACCAATATTCTGGTGTCTCCGCTGGTCTATCTCTACCCTGACATTCCCAAGGAGGAGGCATTCGGAAAGTATTGTCGGCCAGAGAGCCAGGAGCATCCTGAAGCTGACCCAGGTAGTTGTTGATTTTCCATGTTCCTGGCATTTAATTTTTGGGAAAAGTTAGAAATTTGGGGATCCTTGGAGGATAGATAGGCAAATGCCTGAATAACCTGGGGGATCATTATTTCTCCTTATGGGAAAGAACTGTAGTGAGTGCTTTTGTTGGGGTGACCGATGGGATTTGAGAGGAGAATCAGAATCAGTTAGACTAGTGCAGTTCCTGCTCCACAGAGAGTGCATGAGTCTAAAGAGGGGATACAGCTTGGACAACAAAAAATACAAAAAAATTACCCGGTGTGGTGGCACGCATCTGTAGTCATAGCTGCTTGGGAGGCTGAGGTGGGAGGATCACCTGAGCCGAGGAGTTCAAGGCTGTAGTGAGCGGTGATCGTGCCACTGCACTCCAGCCTGGCTGATAGAGTGAGACACTGTGTCAAAAAATACAAATAAAGAGGGGATTAATACACATACGTCCCCCGAAACATGCCAAAAACACGAGAAGGGAAAGTGAGGGCAGTTAACGGATGCTCAGCTGGCACAGTGCTTCTTAGTCGATGCCAGAAGGTTTGAGGCCCAGATTTCAGCCCAGCCTATGGCTTTTTGCCTGTCACTGAACCATGTCAGTGTGCCAGGTGGTCTGAAGAAAGGGTTTCTGGAGGAAATTATTATTAGCCGCATGGGAGTATGGTTTACACCAGAGTAGAAGAGCTGGGAGCATCATGTTTGAAGGGGAAGACAGTGACTGGGTGGAGGGGCAAGGGATTGGTATTTAGAATGTGCAACTATTGAAAATAAGGTATTTTTTAATGTGTAAGAGGATATGTATTTATATGTTACATATAAATTATTTTAGCTGGGCACAGTGGCTCATGCCTGTAGTCCTAGCACTTTGGGAGGCCCAGGTGGGAGGATCACTTGAGCCTGGGAGTTTGAGACCAGCCTAGACAACATAGTGAGACCCTATCTAAACAAAAAAAAAATTTTTTTTTAATTAGCCAGGTGTGGTGGTTTGTGCCTGTAGTCCTAACTACTTGGGAGGCCGAGGTGGGAGGATTGGTGCTTGAGCCTAGGAGGTTGAGGCTGCAGTGAGCCGTGATTACACCACTGCACTCCAGCCTGGGTGACAGAGCAAGACCTTGTCTCGCCAAAAAAAAAAAAAAAAAAAAAACCCAGAAATTAAAAACACTGTTTTACATTAAACCTGTAATCTCGGCCGGGCGCGGTGGCTCAAGCCTGTAATCCCAGCACTTTGGGAGGCCGAGACGGGTGGATCACGAGGTCAGGAGATTGAGACCATCCTGGATAACACGGTGAAACCCCGTCTCTACTAAGAAATATAAAAAACTAGCCGGGCGAGGTGGCGGGCGCCTGTAGTCCCAGCTACTCGGGAGGCTGAGGCCGGAGAATGGCGTGAACCCGGGAGGTGGAGCTTGCAGTGAGCTGAGATCCGGCCACTGCACTCCAGCCTGGGCTACAGAGCGAGACTCCGTCTCAAAAAAAAAAAAAAAAACAAAAACCTGTAATCTCAGCTGGGCATGGGGGTTCAAAACACCTGTAGTCCTAGCACTTTGGGAGTCTGAAGCAGGAGGATTGCTTGAGGCCAGGAGCTCAAGACCAGCCTGGCAACATAGCAAGACCCCACCACACACACACACACATACACACACACAGAAAGAAAAAAAAAACCGTAATCTCTGGAGCTGTCCTCAGTGTGGGGAGGCGGCCCTGAGTTCCCATTCAGCACTTGCTGTTTTGACTCTCTGGGTTCTGTGTGCAGGTCCTGATGGGGAGTCTCTGATTTGCCATTCTTTGTTTTATTTAACTTTCTATAATCATAAAGCCAATGATGGACTCTTTTTTTTTTTTTTTGAGACAGAGTTTGACTCTGTTGCCCAGGCTAGAGTGCAGTGGCGCGATCTCTGCTCACTGCAAGCTCCGCCTCCTGGGTTCACGCCATTCTCCTGCCTCAGCCTCCCTAGTAGCTGGGACTACCGGTGCCCCCCACCGCGCCCAGCTAATTTTTATATTTTTAGTAGAGAAGGGGTTTCGCCATGTTGGCCAGGCTGGTCTTGAACTCCTGACCTCAGGTGATCCACCTGCTTCAGCCTCCCAAAGTGCTGGGATTATAGGCATGAGCCACTGTGCCTGGCCTAATGATGGACTCTTATAATGTGATCCTTTAGGGTTGGTGCCTTGCCCCAGTTGCTGTTGAAAAAACTGTTTTTGTCCAAATGGCATACACACAGAAACCTGCAAACTTCCCCCCCACTTTTTCCTAGGAATTCCTTCCAAGGGATTTCTTGGGATGGGGCAGAATGGGGCTTGGAAGAGGGAGTTCCAGCTAATTGACTGTTGCCTTTCTCCTTTGCTGGGGTCCTGAGTCTTGTTCCCGCTGTAGGAGTTGCTCACTTCCTGTCTGCCGCCTATCTCTCTTTCCACGTGTGCTTCAGTTGGGAGATCTGTTTATCAGCCCCTGCCACACGGCTCTTTGTTCCTTTTGCAGAGGACATTGGGGTCCCACGGCTGGTCCTTTTGACTCATTTTGCTTTCACAGTCTCACCTCCCAGTCTGAGGCTGCATCCTCCATTACCATCGCCCTTCCTGTGGGCTGGGAGGCCAGGTCCTTTCCTGCCCAGCAATGTCAGCCTTTCCTCAGGGGCCAAGGCACTCATCAGGAGAAAGGAACTAATTACTTGAGTAATTTGCCTGCCTTGCTGAGAGGAGTATGCCCTGAGGGACTCCGTGTGAGTGTAGTGACGGATGTGGCGGTGTCCCTGTGTTATTATAAAATGGGTGCCTTCAGGAAGATGAGCATGTGACCATTTCCTCTCTATTTCCATCGTAAGAGTATTATGGTATGAGAGTCTCAAGGTTAGATTATCGTCCCAAGACTCTTCTCTCTTCCTTCTCTACTGGAAGCCCACACAGCATTTCCTTATGGCTTGAGGGAGAGTTTCGGAGCCTCTCACAAATTAGATAAAGTATGTTTACAGCCTTGTACACAGCCACACATGAAGCCATTTTTCTCCGCTTTTTTTTTTTGTTTTCTGAGACTGAGTCTCACTCTATCGCCCAGGCTGGAGTGCAGTGGCGTGATCTGGGTTCATCGCAACCTCTGCCTCCCGGGTTCAAGAGATTCTCATGCCTCAGCCTCCTGAGTAGCTGGGATTACAGACATGTGCCACCATGCCTGGCTGATTTTTGGATTTTTAGTAGAGGCAGGGCTTCACCTGTTGGCCAGGCTGGTCTCGAACTCCTGACCTCAAGTGACCTTCCCTCCTGGGCCTCCCAAAGTGCTGGGATTATAGGGGTTAGCCACGGTGCCCGGGCTTGTTTTTGTTTTTGTTTTGTTTTAACAGCCTCACTCTGTCTCCCAGGCTGGAGTGCAGTGGTGCTATCTCACCTTACTGTAACCTCTGCCTCCCAGGTTCCAGTGATTCTCCTGCCTCAGCCTCCCAAGTAGCTGGGATTACAGACATGCCACCACGCCCAACTACTTTTTGTATTTTTATTAAAGACAGGGTTTCGCCATGTTGGCAAGGCTGATCTTGAACTCCTGGCCTCAGGTGATCCACCTGCCTCAGCCTCCCAAAGTGCAGGGATTACAGACGTTAGCCACTGTGCCCGGCCTCAGCTATCTTGATTGCTGGAAAATTAAATCCTTTTCTGTCTAGGGTGTCAGCTCCCTAAGGGCTGGGCCAAAACGGTTGCATTTATAAGACACTGGAGCCCAGCCTCAGTAGCTCCTTTGAATTCTGCACTGAATTGATCAGTTTCTTGGCCCAAAGTAAACTCAGATGGCGGCCCAAGAGCCACTCTGCAGTGCCCTCTTTCACATGGTCATCATGCTTTCTGATCCCTCAGGTTCTCTCTAAGCCTCATGTTTTATGACTGTGCTGTTCTTAGCCCACCCCACCCTGCCCCATGCCTTCTCAATGGTTTGTTCATCTGAATTCCCCAGATTTCATGTCAGTATCTCCAAGGTTCCTTGACCTCTTGGTGTAAGCATTCAGCATCTAAAATTCATTTTATTCCCATCATTGCATTTCTAACTGTAGAACAAGAATTGTAAATGACAAAGCTCATAGAAAATTGGAACCTTTTCTTCCCCCTCCCTCTTATTTTATACATAAAAGAGAACATGGGCTGGGCGTTGTGGCCAAGGCTGGGACATGATAGCTCATACCTGTAATCCTAGCACTTTGGTAGGCTGAGGTGGACGGATCACTTGAGGTCAGGAGTTTGAGACCAGCATGGCCAACATGGAGAAACCTCGTCTCTACTAAAAATACAATAATTAAGCCGGGCGTGGTGGCTCATGCCTGTAATCCCAGCACTTTGGGAGGGTGAGGCGGACGGATCACCTGAGGTCAGGAGTTCAAGACCAGCCTGGTCAACATGGTGAAACCTCATCTTTACCAAAATTACAAAAAAAAAAAAAAAAAATTAGCCAGGCATGGTGGCGGATGCCTGTAATCCCAGCTACTCAAAAGGCTGATGAAGGAGAATCACTTGAACCCTGGAGGCAGAGGTTGTAGAGAGCCGAGATGGCGCTACTGCACTCCAGCCTGGGTGACAGAGCAAGACTCCGTCTCAAAAAAAAACAAAAATTAGCCGGACATGGTGGTGCCACCTGTAGTCCCAGCTGCTTGGGAGCCTAAGGCAGGAGAATGGCTTTGACCCGGGAGCAGGAGGTTGCGGTGAGCTGAGATTGTGCCACTGCACTTGAGCCTGGGCAACAGAGTGAGACTCTGTCTCAAAACAACAACAACAACAACAACAAAAGAGAGACCATGCCTTGCTCCAGGTCTCTTAGCTATTGAAGATGTACCTGGACCCAGGTCTCCGGTCTAGTTGAAGCAATTGTACTGCCCTACAAAGTCATATTCTCTTTGGTGCTTCCTGATTGATGTATTTATCCAACTAGGAAGTTACTTATGCCCTCATCCAAAAATGTGGTAGAGGCCAGATTAGTGCTGGTGGGAATAGGAGATATAACCTTTGGCTTTGGAACCACAAGCATTAGCAGTCTCCATGTTCTTTAAAGACTCGGTGATGTTGGTACACCAGGCAAAGACTACGCAGGCTTGGTTCCTGCATTCAGAGAAGTTATCTAAGAGATATGACCAGGCTAGAATAGAATCCTTAGACTACATGGAGGCTGTTAAACTTTTACATAATCTAGGGAAAGAATGGACACAAGGTTGGCATTAGTCTAGGCTCAGGTGGGAAAAGGTTATGCTGAAAAGCCTCTGCAGCTCAGGACAGCTTTGTGCAAAGAACTGAGGTTCAAAGCTGCTAGTGCCTAGGACATCAAATAGTATAGATGAGGGCGGGCAACGCTGAGGGGCGGATGGAGCTTTCCAGACAATCTTGGCATGAGGATGGAGTGAGTTTCAAATCAGTCCAGCTGAGGCAGATGGCTTCCTCCGGCTCTGCTTACTGAATGCGAAGTCACAGTCAGTAAGAAAACTGGTTTTCTTCTTCCCAGGCGCCGCCCCATACCTGAAGACCAAGTTTATCTGTGTGACACCGTAAGTGGCTTCCTTTCCCAATTTTGCCTTCATTTCTAATATCCTCAGTTATCCCTGGGAGTAGGACACTGGGTGAGAGTTAATCTGCCGAGGGTCGGAAGCCCCTGGGCTATGTTTAGTACTCACAGTGACCTTGTGTGTTTAAAGAGCTTGAGCTTTTATTTTTCTGTTGGAGACCAGAGTTTGATGGCTTGTGTGTGTGTGTTTTGTTCTTTTTTTTTTTCCATTGTGTCTTGTCAACCCCCCGTTTCCCCTCCTGCTGCCCCCCATTTCCTACAGAACGACCTGCAGCAATACCATTGACCTGCCGATGTCCCCCCGCACTTTAGATTCATTGATGCAGTTTGGAAATAATGGTGAAGGTGCTGAACCCTCAGCAGGAGGGCAGTTTGGTGAGTATTTGGTTGACAGACTTTGTCCCTGTAAGGGAAGTTGGTCCCCTTTGTATGATGCTCTCACATGTACAACACACCGAGAGCTGGTCACTCAGAATGGTAGGAGGTTCTAGAGCATTGCTTTCCAAAAGAAATGGTATGAATGCCACGTGCGGGTATAAATCTAGCAGCCACACTGGAAATAGACGAAGTTAATTTTTACAGTGTATTTTATTTAACCCAGTAAATCCAACATACTGTCAATTTAACATTTCAGGCCAGGCTTGGTGGCTCACGCCTGTAATCCCAGCACTTTGGGAGGCCAAGGCAGGCGGATCATGAGGTCAGGAGATCGAGACCACGGTGAAACCCTGTCTCTACTAAAAATACAAAAAATTAGCCAGGCGCGGTCGCGGGCGCCTGTAATGCCAGCTACTTGGGAGGCTGAGGCAGGAGAATGGCGTGAACCCTGGAGGCAGAGCTTGCAGTGAGCTGAGATCACGCCACTGTACTCCAACCTGGGTGACAGCGAGACTCCCTCTCAAAAAAAAAAAAAAAATTTAACATTTCAGAAAAAGTTGAGGCTGGGTGGGTGGCTCACGCTTGTAATCCCAGCACTTTGGGCGGCTGAGGCGGGTGGATGACTTGAGGTCAGGAGTTCAAGCCTAGCCTGGCCAACATGGTGAAACCCCATATCTACTAAAAATACAAAAATTAGCTGGACGTGGTGGCGCATGCCTGTAATCCCAGCTACTCGGGAGGCTGAGGTAGGAGGATTGCTTGAGCCTGGGAGGTGGAGGTTGCAGTGAGCTGAGATCGTGCCACCGCACTCCAGCCTGAGTGACAGAGTGAGATTCTGTTTCAAAACAACAAAACTAAACTAAAAGAAAAGAAAAAGTTGAGACCTTTTTTTTACTCTTTTTTTCATACTAAGTCTTTAAAATCCGGTGGGCTTTTGACAGCCACAGCACAGCCCAGTTTGGACAAACCAAATCTCCAATGCTTGGTGGCCACGTGTGTCTTGGGGCTCCTGAATTAAACAGTAGATCAAGGGCAGAAGATCTAAGGACAGCCTTAGATCTTCTGTAAACATGGAGATCTGGGAATTGGTTAAGGGAGGAAGGAGAAAGGGCCCTTCCAGAGGCAGGGTCCTCTAGGGAGGAGAGTAAATCTGGCTTTTCTGACCATCCCTGGGCCCTAAGGGACAGGAGATTGGATAGCAGTTGTAGCCTGGGTCCTATCCTCTGAAGGGCTGGGGGCGTGGCCTGCCAGTTGCAGAGGGTGGACAACTGAACTAGTTTTCCCTGTCTGTCCCTCCAGAGTCCCTCACCTTTGACATGGAGTTGACCTCGGAGTGTGCTACCTCCCCGATGTGAGGAGCTGAGAACGGAAGCTGCAAAAGATACGACTGAGGCGCCTACCTGTGTTCCGCCACCCCTCACACAGCCAAACCCCAGATCATCTGAAACTACTAACTTTGTGGTTCCAGATTTTTTTTAATCTCCTACTTCTGCTATCTTTGAGCAATCTGGGCACTTTTAAAAATAAGAGAAATGAGTGAATGTGGGTGATCTGCTTTTATCTAAATGCAAATAAGGATGTGTTCTCTGAGACCCGTGATGGGGGGATGTGGCGGGGGGTGGCTAGAGGGAGAAAAAGGAAATGTCTTGTGTTGTTTTGTTCCCCTGCCCTCCTTTCTCAGCAGCTTTTTGTTATTGTTGTTGTTGTTCTTAGACAAGTGCCTCCTGGTGCCCGCGGCATCCTTCTGCCTGTTTCTGTAAGCAAATGCCACAGGCCACCTGTAGCTACATACTCCTGGCATTGCACTTTTTAACCTTGCTGACATCCAAATAGAAGATAGGACTATCTGAGCCCTAGGTTTCTTTTTAAATTAAGAAATAAGAACAATTAAAGGGCAAAAAACACTGTTTCAGCATAGCCTTTCTGTATTTAAGAAACTTCAGCAGCCGGCCGCAGGGACTCACGCCTGTAATCCCAGCACTTTGGGAGGCCGAGGTGGGTGGATCATGAGGTTAGGAGATCAAGACTGTCCTGGCTAACACGGTGAAACCCCATCTCTACTAACAGTACAAAAAATTAGCCGGGCGTGGTGGTGGGTGCCTGTAGTCCCAGCTACTCGGGAGGCTGAGGCAGGAGAATGGCATGAACCCAAGAGGCGGAGGTTGCAGTGAGCCAAAATCACACCACTGCACTCCAACTCAGGCAACAGTGTGAGACTCCATCTCAAAAAAAAAAGAAAAGAAAAAGAAACTTCAGTTAACAGCCTCCTTGGTGCTTTAAGCATTCAGCTTCCTTCAGGTTGATAATTTATATAACCCCTGAAACAGGCTTCAGGTCAAACCCTTAAAAGACGTCTGAAGCTGCAGCCTGGCCTTTGATGTTGAAATAGGAAGGTTTAAGGAGAATCTAAGCATTTTAGACTTTTTTTTATAAATAGACTTCTATTTTCCTTTGTAATGTATTGGTCTTTTAGTGGGTAAGGCTGGGCAGAGGGTGCTTACAACCTTGACTCCCTTTCTCCCTGGACTTGATCTGCTGTTTCAGAGGCTAGGTTGTTTCTGTGGGTGCCTTATCAGGGCTGGGATACTTCTGATTTGGGCTTCCTTCTTGCCCCACCCTCCCGACCCCAGTTCCCCTGACCCTGCTAGTGGCATGTCTCCTCCCATGTCTGAAGGTCCCTCGTCCTGTTTGTTTTAGGAATCCTGGTCTCAGGACCTCATGGAAGAAGAGGGGGAGAAAGTTACCAGTTGGATATGATGCAGACTATGGGGCCCCAGCGACGTGTCTGGTTGAGCTCAGGGAATATGGTTCTTAGCCCAGTTTCTTGGTGATTTCCAGCGGTCAGTTCAGGCAGGGCAAAGGCTTACTGATAAACTTGAGTCTGCCCTCGTATGAGGGTTATAGCTGGCCTCCCTCTGAGGCTGGTGACTCTTCCCTGCTGGGGCCCCACAGGTGAGACAGAACAGGTAGAGGGCCTCCCTGTCTGCCCGCCTTGGCCAGCTAGCTTGCCTCTCCTGTGCGTATGGGAACACCTAGCACGTGCTGGGTGGGCTGCCTCTGACCCAGAGGCATGGCCGAATTTGGCGACTCAAAACCACCTTGCCTCAGCTGATCAGAGTTTCTGTGGAATTCTGATTGTTAGATCAAATTAGCTGGTCTCTGAATTAAGTGGGAGAGGACCTTCTCTAAGATGAACCGGGTTCGCCCCAGTCCTCCTGCCTGGAGACAGTTGATGTGTCTTGCAGAGCTCTCGCTTCTCCAGCAACACTCTTCAGTACATAATAAGCTTAACTGATAAACAGAGAGAATATTTAGGAAGGTGAGTCTTGGGCTTACCATTGGGTTTAAATCATAGGGACCTCGGGAAAGGGTTCGGGCTTCTCTGGAGCAGATATTATGAAGTTCATGGCCTTAGGTAGCATGTGTATCTGGTCTTAACTCTGATTGTAGCAAAAGTTCTGAGAGGAGCTGAGCCTTGTTCTGGCCCCTTAAAGAACAGGGTCCTCAGGCCCTGCCCGCTTCCTGTCCACTGCCCTCCTGCCCGTCCCCAGCCCAGCTGAGGGAATCCCGTGGGTTGCTTACCTACCTATAAGGTGGTTTATAAGCTGCTGTCCTGGCCACTGCATTCAAATTCCAATGTGTACTTCATAGTGTAAAAATTTATATTATTGTGGGGTTTTTTGTCTTTTTTTTTTTTTTTTTTTTTTTTTGGTATATTGCTGTATCTACTTTAACTTCCAGAAATAAACGTTATATAGGAACCGTCTGATAGCATGGCAGCTCTGTCTGGCTGGTGGAGGCTTCCTTTTCCCCTGCCTAAGTTCTGAGGAGGCCTCACACACAGGCGGGGCCTGGGATGGGGGCCGGAAAGGGTCTTGAGAGGAGGTGGTTGCCTTAGTCCCCAACCCCATCCCCTTATGTTAGCCACCAGCCCGGAGGTAAGGGGTGCCTGGAGGAGCAGGAGGTCAATAGTCCAACGGCAGAAAGGTGTAAGAGTGGAGGCCTCCCTCCCCAACCCCCTCCTACCCCCTAGAGCGGCCTCGTCCTGTCTGGAGTCAGATAAGCCACCTAAGCGGGGTTGGGGGTTAGATACTCCCACTGCACCAAGGCTTCCCCTTCCACAGTTGGCTCCTTTATCACTTTGCCTTCAGTTCACCGAGTGGGGACAACAGGCAGACACCCGGTGGTGGCTGCAGGGCCTCCAGGCAGCCAGCGGTGATAATGCAGGGAAAGGCGCTCTGATCTCAGCTACACGGGCACCCACAGGGCTTCTCCCCACCCCTACACATGCCCCAGCGCCCTGGAGACGCGCCTGGGAGCTAGGAGCTAGCGCCTTCCCTTGCAGAGATGGAGCAGATTAGCCCGGTGGGGCGGTGGCACCTGCCCTTCCCCTCCCCTCCTCCCTTCTCCCACCCCCGCCTGCCCCCTGCTCTGGGCCCCCTGCGCCTCCCTCCTGGGGCCCACGAGCCGCCCCCCTCCCTTACTTGAGCTCTGAGCTCAGAAGGAACCTGCCCGCAAACCTGGCTCCCAGCCCCGCCCGGGGAGTGCGTGTTCCTGCGCCCAAGGGCCCCAGCGACAGCAGAGACTGGCCGCAGCCAGCGGCGCGGGGGTCCAGCCGGGGCGAGCCAGTCCCCCTCCTGCACCCCCGCCTCACACAGTCGCCGGCAGCCAGCTGAAAACAACGCAGCCGCGTGGTGCCACCTGCTGGTCTCTGGGAAGGAGGAGGATGGGACGCTGTGGCTCTGGGACTGCCCCTGGCCTGGAGGGTTGAGAAGTATCTTGGCCCCGGGCCCTCAGCCGCCAGCTTCGAGGCTGCTGGGAGCAGCAGCTGCTAAGGAGAGGCCTGGGTCAGAGTTCTGCCCACCCGTGCCCATCTCCATCTTTTCCCCAAACCTCGAGTCCCCTGCATTTTAGGGAATCTGTGCCCCTTAAACTGGCCCCTTACCCCTCTGAGAAGCATTGACAGTATTCCAGGGGTGGCCAGCACCCTGAAAACCACAGCAAAGCGGGCAGAGTTAAAATTTAAGACTAAAAATGACAGCGTCAGGCATGCACGGGGGAAGGAACAGAACAACCCAGCTCCAGGGGTTCCCATCACCCAGGGAGGCCACCAACGCCCCAACCAGGAGCCATAGCAGCAAATTTATGAAAAAAATATTTTATTCCAAAACACTGTTTACACAAATGTGTAGTCTTTGTACAAAGTACAAAAGAATCCCTCTTCTCATCCCCACCTCCCTTTAGAGAAGTTTAAACCTTGGGCTCCCAATCTTCCATGGTCAGCTGCCCCTGGCTGCGAGTCCTACAGCCTCAGAGGGAGGAGCGTGTGTGGTTGGGAGCAAGGCCTTCCCAGATCACAGCCAGTTACGCAACATCGCAAGGCCTGCTCCTGGCCCCACCTCCCAGCGGAGTCAAACCAAATCAGCTTTTACCCCTCACTCCAGATTCCACAGACACGCAGCACATGGCTATTTGCAGCTTGTCTTTCACTGCAGTTTTTTTTTTTCCAGGAGGCAAGAGGACCAACCCTCCAAGTCCCGGGGCCCCTGTCCACCCACCATATATCCTAGACCCAATCTTTTCTTCCTCTTCATAGACAAAGTTACGAACAGAGAGGCAAGGTAAGAAGGCTGGGGCCTCAAGGAGGGGAGAGAATATATATCCCGCGGAACGTGGGCAACAGCATCATAGACTTGAATGAAGCCCAAGGCCAAGCAGCCAAGCAAGGACTAATTCAGAGCAGCTCAGAAACCCTCACTCAAACCAGCGGCCCTGCTGTGCTAAGGACATGGCCAGGCCCAGACGCGCTCTCCGAGGGTTCACAGAGAGTCTGGAGTCCACATTTACTCAAGTATAAAATACTACTCAAAAATGAACCCCAGCCTCCTTCCTGAGATGAATCAGTTACATCAACACATGAGGACAGATGCATTTACATAGACACACACACGCGCACACATGCACACGCACATGCGCGCGCACACACACACACACACACCCCCGCCCCGTGTCTTAGGAGGGCAAAGCTTCTCACTCCGGAGTGAAACTTAAGCTTAGAAACGTTACCCGTCTCCCCTCCCCTTCTGAATCATCTCATTCAAATAGCTGCTGAGCAGATGAAGGGCACAGAAGGAATAGGTTTGACTGCACTGAGTGCCTGCAGTGACAGAGGCTCAGTGTCTACCACGACAGAGACGGACTCGGCGCGCTCTTGGATGCCATGATCTGAAAAGAGGCCACCACTGCTGCAGCTACATCCCAGGACTGCACAGGGGAGGCAGGCGTAGCTCATGCACAAGGACACACACGCACATGCATGCCTGCAAAGGTGTCGGTGTACACAGCCATACTAAGCTCACAACACGAACGCTTCACATTGAATATTGTTTCCAAAAAGAAGCGTGGGATTCAAACATTCATGAGAGGGAGCCTCTGGCAGAGGTGAAAAGACCGGCAGGGGGCGAGAGGCGGGAGTCAAGACTGTCCATCGGTCGGCGTAAGAGTTCCTCCACGTGCCTGGCCACATCCATGGTCTCATCCAGGTCGAATTCTCCATCCTGGTCAAGGACAGGGTCAGGGCTGGTAAAGAGAGGGGGATGTCAGAGGGAGCTGGCATTTCTCACAGCCTCAGGCTCCCTGGGGACAGCCTCCAGCCTGCTCTCCACTCAAACTCGTCTCATGAGAACAGGACCAGTTCTGGCTGGATGCCCCCACCCCACCCTGAGCTGGGTAGCAGTCAGCCCACTGGCTTCTGCAGACCCCCACTCTCTTCCCATCTCTTGCTAACTCACTGAATAATCTTAGGGAATTCATTTCCCCTCTCCCTGTCCTCATCTGTAAAACCAGGTGACTGACACAGTGGGCTCTGCCCACCTGCAATTATGCTCAGCTGCGTGGTAGGCACCGCCCCGTTCACTGAGCACCTAGAACGGCTGAGCCTTTTCACTGAGCACCTAGAACGGCTGAGCCTACTGAGCACATGACTCCAATGTTTACAGCCACCTGGAGAGTGGGTATTGACCCCATTTTATAGACGAGGAAACAAGGCCATGTCAGGAAGCTTGCTCTGGGCCACCTGGCTGGGAGGTGGTGGACTCCGGATTGGAACCTGGGATCTTCAGTGGTCCCACTGGAAGGTGGTACCTCCCAGACATCCAGCCCTGGCCATCCACAGTGAAGAAGGGAATTAATTCTCTACCTTGTTCCCACCAGACTCTTAAGAACAACCACCCCATTCATAGCTACCCTGTATCAAGCCCTTCCAAGCCCCTCCCTGTGGAAATGCTTCACCCACAGTGTCTCATTTTAATGCTCCTCCCGTTCTCATGAGGAAAGCATTCTTGCCTCCGTTTTACACGTAAGGAAACTTGAGCTTCAGAGAGGCTCAATCATTTTCCCAAGATTGCACAGTTGGTACTAGAGTGAGGACTGGACCCTGCTATGTCTAGCTTCAAAATGCTCCGTCTTCCTGGCTGATCTCACTCCTCCTGGACCGGGGCTTAACCAGAGCTCTGGATTCCTTTGCCCACCAGCCCTCCAGGGGTCCAGCCTGGGGCCAAGCCCCCAGTTCTTCCCCTGCGGACCCCCATGAGAACGCCACCTACTTCTGTGGGTACATGTTATAGTGAGCCTGGGGGCACACAGCTGGGGAGGGGGCCTGGTCCATGTACGTGGCGCTGCCGCTCCCGGCATCTGCAGATGCGTTCACAAACCTGCAGAAGGAAGAGAACAGCTTCAGCCGCCAGGGAGGCCGGGACAGCTGACAGGGAGGGGACCGAGGGGCATGTCTGTCTTTCTCGGGGTGTAGAAGGACAAAGTGCCCACTTGGCCCTGGAGCTCCAGCTACAGGAGTGGGCACTCGGGTACTGGCACGGCGTGACCAAGCCCAGGTCCCTCCCCAGGGCTGAGACAGGTTTCCTGGGGGAGCAGAAAGCTGGGCCCAGGATCAGGGTGGGAGGCAGGAGGCAGGGTCTGGGGAAGGAGGAAAGAGGCAGAAGGAGGGCCAGAGCCACCTGGCCACTTACTCAGGGACCACTTGCTTGATCTGTGGCTTCACGTATCCATCAACGGCTTTAGCTGCCAAGGGGAGAACCGCAGTGAGAACCAAAGTCTCTGGGAACTCCCAAGTGGGGTAGAAGTCCATGCCCCATGCAGTCTCCCTCCTGCCCACATCACCTTGTGGTCTCAGCTGGGATGAGCGTTCCCAAGGGCCCCCAGTAAACACCAGCTGATGAATCCTGCCTGAGGGTCACTGAGACCCCTGGCTTGAATCCCATCCCTTCTCCTGGTTCCTTTTCTGGCCATTTGCTTTCCCTTTCCCTGCCCCCACCCGTCAAAGAAAGAGAATGAACAAGCAAACCCAACCAATGGATTTGGGGCAGCTGGAAGAAAAGAGACTTCTCCCTTTTGCTGCCTGCACTCCACTCGGGGGAAGGTTTGTGAGCAGGGTGTGGAGACAGCAGCTGGTGAGGTGGGGAGCAGAGCACTATCTGTGGGCTCGAATGATCCCGGCCACTCCCTACAGCACTGCCACCCTTTCCTCCGAGTGTGCAGAAGTGAGAATCCATGCAGCTTTCACTTTGCAGAGAAGAGAGCTGGGACAGGTTTGTTGTTCCCTCTCGTTTGTGAGCCCTGAAGTCCTCTCCGTCACCCCATGGGCCAAAACCCACAGGGGACATGGCCCCTGGGCTCCTCCTGGGGAGTCCCCACGGCGCAGCCCAAGGCTTTGTCTATGGGCTGGGGAAGAGCCCGGGGGAGTCAGCCGGCAGGGTCCTGGGGCAGTACCCACCCAGCACTGGAGTGTAGTACTTGGAGAAGACCTCATCCTTGGGGCGGTCAGGAAACACATAGATGAGATAGCTCAGGTCCCCCAGCCGGTCAGCCAGGGACCTGATGGAGAAATCCCGTGTGGTGAATGGTTTCAGGTTCCACAGGTTGCGTTCCGCTGTGAAAAGAACAACCTCATTCCCATAATCCACCAGCAAGCAGGAGGAGGACCAAGGTTGTGGGGCTTTAAGGCAGGCTTGCAAGAGAAATATGGGCTTTTATATACGAGCTTGCGCTGCAACCCCAGCCTGTACGGAAGAAAGCCGATGCAGGATGTTCTACTCAGCAAACCAGATGAGCAGATACCAACAAGGCTGGGTTGTGGCAGAGCGGGGAGAGCTGAAACTGCAGGAGAACTCGCCCAACCGTCCTGGAGTCTATGGGGCTGGGGACTTCAGGTTCTCCAGAATGGAAAACGATAGAAAGGGAATTTCCAAGCCACAGCCCTCTCATACTAAGCTTCCCACTGGGTACCTTCTAAGGACACAAGCCCGATGCGGAGGGCGGGGGGAGGGGGCAAGGGAACAGGAGACTGGGCCTTGGGGCTGGAGTGTGGGCAAAGCGGGCACTCACGGGAGTCAAACTTCCAGGCAATGGTGATACCCCCAATTTCTGAGTCACTAAAGCGCAACAAGAAGGTCCCATCGGGCTTGTTGATGAGCAGGTCGTGGGCCTGTTGCTTATTCACAAAACCTAGAATGGCCCTGGGTGCATGGAGCATTGAGCGTCACCACTGGGCCACAGCCACAGTCCCTCTGTGCCCACTGACCCTGTGGCCCCCGTTCCTTACCCATCATTCCAGTGGGGCTTGTGGTGCTTCTTCAACACCTCCATCACCCCGTCAAACCACTGCCAGAAGGTGTAGTTCCAGCCCGGCAAGTTCTCCTGAGGGCCCAGGAACCCCCGAGTCAGGGCTGGTGCCCCAGGTCACAGGTAGCCCACGAAAGTCAGGGCCCTCCTGCTCCCACCCAGCCCTCTCCCAGTTCTTCACCCCTGCTTGCCACCACACTCCAGCAGACCATAAAGTGACACAGCCCCCAACTTGTACCCTAGGGACCCAGAGAGGAAACTTGCTTCTAAGACACTAGGGTCCAAGACTAGCCCATGGGTGGGAGTAAGAGGTGTAGAAAATACTCCAGGCTGCCCGGGCGCGGTGGCTCAAGCCTGTAATCCCACCACTTTGGGAGGCTGAGACGGGCGGATCACGAGGTCAGGAGATCACGACCATCCTGGCTAACACGGTGAAACCTCGTCTCTACTAAAAAAATACAAAAAAAAAAAAAAAAAAAAAACTAGCCAGGCGAGGTGGCGGGCGCCTGTAGTCCCAGCTACTCGGGAGGCTGAGGCAGGAGAATGGCGTGAACCCGGGAGGTGGAGCTTGCAGTGAGCTGAGATCCAGCCGCCGCACTCCAGCCTGGGTGACAGAGCGAGACTCGTCTCAAAAAAAAAAAAAAAAAAAGAAAAGAAAATAATCCGGCCGGGCGCGGTGGCTCAAGCCTGTAATCCCAGCACTTTGGGAGGCCGAGGCGGGCGGATCACAAGGTCAGGAGATCGAGACCACAGTGAAACCCCGTCTCTACTAAAAATACAAAAAATTAGCCGGGCGCGGTGGCGGGCGCCTGTAGTCCCAGCTACTCAGGAGGCTGAGGCAGGAGAATGGCGGGAACCCGGGAGGCGGAGCTTGCAGTGAGCCGAGATCGCACCACTGCACTCCAGCCTGGGCAACAGCGTGAGACTCCGTCTCAAAAAAAAAAAAAAAAAAAAAAAAAGAAAATAATCCAGGCTGGATGGGGCCTCCAAAGTCATCCCCTCATTTTATAGGTGGGGAAACTGAGGCACAGAGAATGGATGGGTCTTCAAAAATTAGTGAGGAAAGAGGCAGAAGCAGGGCCAGAGCCATAGGCGTGGTGGCTCACGCCTGTAATCCCAGCACTTTGGGAGGCCAAGGTGGGCGGATCACCTGAGGTCAGGAGTTCGAGACCAGTCTGGCCAACATGGTGAAACCCCGTCTCTACTAAAAATACAAAAATTAGCCCAGCATAGTGGTGGACGCCTATAATTCCAGCTACTCAGGAGGCTGAGGCACAAGAAGCACTTGAATCCAGAAGGCAGAGGTTGCAGTAAGCACTCCAGCCTGGGTGACAGAGTGAGACTCTGTCTGTGAAAAAAAAAGAGAAAATTAGCAAACACATCTAGGCCCAGAACCCAAGGATCCCGACTCCCAGCCCTGGGGCCCTCCGTCATCTCACTCTGGCTTCATCACTGAGCACAATTCCTATAGCCCCTGCCTGCATTTCCTGAGGCTAGGGGCCCCCATCTCTCCTGGTTGTAGGAGAGGGTAGTTGGGGGTGGAGAGTGGGGTGCTAGACCAGGCAGTAACCTGTGAGGCAGAGGAGCGACAGACCCCCGTAGGCCCTGGTGGACGGCTGGTGGCCGGGCCCCTACCCTGTTGAACTGGGACCAGGACACGGACAGGCCGCTGTAGTCCTCCAGGTGGCTGCTGCTGTTGTTGAACAGTTTCTGCGCCAGGAACACAAGGTTCTCCTTGGTCAGGCCCCGGTTGCTCTGCACTTCGGCCTTGAATTTCATGTTGAGCGCCTCACACAGCTGTGGCCACAGCACTTTGTCAGGCACGGCAAATGGCACCCTGCCCTGAGAGGGAGAGAAGAGAGGGGAAAAGGTAGATTAAGGGAGTTGGAAATGTTCACACACACACGAGATACACAGACACTAAGAGACAGGGGAGACTGAGACAGATCCAGAAAGGTGACACAAATGCAAGGGTAAGAAATGCGGTGGCTTTTATACACTAGCTTGCGCTGCAACCCCAGCCTGCAGGGAAGAAAGCTGATGCAGGGGGTGGGGGCACAGAGGACAGACAGCAAGGACCCAAGCCATCTGCCAAAGGAGGATCCCAGACCAGGATCCAAAGACCAAACTCACAGACCTCACAGACCCCAGTCCAGGAACTTGGAACCCAGACAGAGTACCAAGGCCATGGCCGAAGGCAGGCGCCCAGCACCCCAGCCCTTCTGGCCTCACCTCACCTCTGGGCTGGCCCTGGGGTGGGGCTGACCCCAGGCAAGTCCTAGGGCCCGGGGGGTGGGGGGGCTGGGGTAGGGCTCCCACGGGAACTCACCGGCTCAGCAAAGGCGTTGTCCCACAGCACGGTGGCCGTGGCATTGTGGTCCTGGCTGCCATGGACGATGACGACCACAGGTAGAGAGAGAGTCTACAGGAGTCAGAGGAACCCAAGTTGATGGGGCGTGACCACCATGTGCCCTCTGCTTAAGCAATGTGCTCCATCTTTTTTTTTAATGCTTTTTTTTTTTTTTTTTATCCATTGTTTCACTCTTGTTGCCCAGGCTGGAGTGCAATGGTGCAGTCTCGGCTCACCACAACCTCTGCCTCCCAGGTTCAAGCGATTCTCCTGCCTCAGCTTCTCATGTAGCTGGGATTACAGGCATGCGTCACCACACCTGGCTAATTTTGTATCTTTAGTACAGACAGGGTTTTTCCATGTTGGTCTGGCTGGTCTTAAACCCCCGACCTCAGGTGATCCACCTGCCTTGGCATCCCAAAGTGCTGGGATTACAGGCATGAGCCACCACGTGTGGCCGCAATCCACTTTATTTTTTCTTGAGACAGGGTGTCGCTCTGTCATCCAGACTGGAGGGCAATGGTGCAATCACAGCTCACTGCAGCCTTGACCTCCTGGGCTCAAGGGATCCTCCTGCCTCAGCCTCCAGAATAGCTGGAACTATAGGTGCATGCCACCATGCCTGACTTTTTTTTTTTTTTTTTTTTTTTTTTGTAGATACAGGTTCTCACTATGCTGCCCAGGCTAATCTTGAACTCCTGGACTCAAGCAATCCTCCCTCTTCTGCCTCCCAAAATGCTGGAATTACAGGTGAGAGCCACCACACCTGGTCCCAACCCACTTTCCTCACCCACAGTTCCAAACACAAACCCCTCCCAACAAAACGTAGGCACAAGCAAACAAACAAAAACTACAACCAATTCTTCTTAGGCCATTGCCTAAATTGTCTGGGTTAGTCCCAGATTATAACCTAGCAAACAGGTACCCACAGAGTCAAAGCAGGCTGTCCGGTGGCAATGCAGCCAGGAGTCCCAAGGCAGGCCCCTCCACCTCCTGGGTGAACTGCAGCAGTTGGGGCAGGAGGGCTGGGGGCCTCACCTTCACTTGGAACACAAGCTCATTGCTGCCAACACTGAACTGAGACTCAAACAGGACTGTGAACTTCTCCTCTGTCACGGACTCTGCACCCCGCCGGTCAGCACGCTTGATCCTCTTCAGTGACTGCAGGGTGGGAGGTGACAGGGGAACAGGGAGACTGCGGCTGCTTACAAGGACTCGGCTCTGGGCAGACCTGCCCTCTGAGGGTGGGCCCTGTCCTCACCATGTTCCTGAAGTGGGCGCTGAGGGTGCCCGTGGCTTGGTGGTACTCCATCACGCAGCAGTTGTTCAGGATCTCACCACTGCACTCGCTGCAATGGAGAGGGGAGTCCCAGCTCTACACAGGCCCCAGGCCAGGAGCATGGTCCTGTCCACACCTTGGGCTGGGGTCTTCACTCAGTTCAGCCCTGCCCCCATCCCCCAAGAGTGTTTCTTGGCATCTTTCTGGGTTGACTTCTCCATCAACCTGGTGCCCAGCACCCAAGGCAAGGTCTCCAATGGTGAGGTCTGGATCTATTATTAGAAATTCCTCAGATACAAAGATTGATGTGAGGGGCTTTGGGGACTTCCAGTAGCTTCTAATGCACTTAAGATAAAAACCACAACCACAGTCTATGAGTATCCTTATGTTTAACACCTACCCACCTCCCTGGCCTCACTGAACTCCTCTCCCCTCACTCAGGACACGCAAGCCCCATTGGCCCTGGCTGTCTGCTGAACATGCCAGGCTTGGACATTGGCCCTTGCTCTTCCTGTCACCCCAAACACTCTTAGCCTTCTCCTCCTTCAGGTCTCAGCCCAGATAGCTCCCCAGAAAGGCCTTCCTGGACCACTTATCTGGTGAAGCTTACCAGGCTGACCTTCCCTCACCCCCGCCTTTAACACATCTCCAATGCTAGCAGATTGCTCTTTCTTCTCTTTTTGGAGACAGAGCTTTGCTCTTTTTGCCCGGGCTGGAGTGCAATGGTGCAATCTCGGCTCACTGCAACCTCCACCTCCCAGGTTCAAGTGATTCTACTGCCTCAGCCTCCCAAATAGCTGGGATTACAGGCACGTGCAACCACACCTGGCTAATTTTTGTATTTTTAGTTGAGATTGGGTTTTGCCACGTTACCCACGCTGGTTTCGAACTCCTGACCTCAAATGATCCTCCCACCTTGGCCTCCCAAAGTGCTGGGATTACAGGCGTGAGCCACCGCGCCCAGCCTAGATTGCTCTGTCTTAACTTCTTTTCCACTGTCTTGTCATTGGGTTGGCCCTGCCTGATCTTTTAAAGTGTATTTTCATCAGTCTCCCCAGCTGCAGTGCAAGCTCAAAGGCAGTGAGATCATTTGTCTTCATCTTCACCCCAGATCACATGGTAGGAAATCAGTAAAGTTTTTTTGTTTTTGTTTTTTTGTTTTGTTTTGAGACAGAGTCTTGCTCTTGTTGCCCAGGCTGGAGTGCAATGGTACGATCTTGGCTCACTGCAACCTCCACTTCCTGGGTTCGAGCAATTCTCCTACCTCAGCCTCCCAAGTAGCTAGGATTACAGGCGTCCACCACCACGCTGGGCTAATTTTTATATTTTTAGTAGAGACGGGGTTTCACCATGTTGGTCAGGCAGGTTATGAACTCCTGACCTCATGATCTGCCCGCCTCGGCCTCCCAAAGTGCTGGAATTACAGGCATGAGCCACTGTGCCCGGCCTTCTTTTTTTTGAAACAGAGCCTCGCTTTGTCGCTCAGGCTGGAGTGCAGTGGCACAATCTTGGCTCATTGCCACCTCTGCCTCCTGGGTTCAAGTGATTTTCTTGCCTCAGAGTAGTTGGTAGTTGGGACTAGAGGTCCAAGTAGCTGGAGCTACAGGTGTATGTCACCAAGCCCGGCTAATTTTTGTATTTTAGTAGAGACAGGGTTCACCATGTCTAGTTGGCCAGGCTGGTCTCGAACTCCAGGCCTCAAGTGATCTACCCGCCTCCACTTCCCAAAGTGCTGGGATTATAGGCGTGAGTCACCTCGCCCAGCCTCAGTAAACATTTTTAACTGGATGACAGGGGATGGGGCCATGTCTTCCACATCACTCATTCACTCACTCATTCATTCACCCCCTGCATATGTTGTGGGTGGCCTGCCCTGACACTGGACACTACCTCCCCACTCTGCCACACACAGCCTCTCTGTACTCTTCCCTCAGGACGCGGCACATGGGCTCTGCCTGAAAGTCCTCTCTCTCTGCTACTTCCCTCCCTATCACTAGCTACCTCTAATTCCACCAGGAGCCTAAGACTGTCATTTCTTTACTCCTGCATCAAGACCCCCTTTCTCAGTGCCCTACACGTCCCCCTGCCACATGGCTACACCATCAGGCATTTCCCAGCATCTGTTGCCTGCTCTGCTGGTCAAGGCGCTGAGCAAGGAGACAGCCCAATTCTGTTGGGATCACAGTTTCGTCCTCGGTGCGTAGCACAGGTTCTAGAACACAGCTGCAACACCATACTTTGTGTGATTTTCTTCGAGACAGGGTCTCACTCTGTTGCCCAGGCTAGAATGCCATGGCGCAATCATACCTCACTGTAGTATCAAATTCCCAGGCTCAAGCGATCCTACCACCTCAGCCTCCTGAACAGCTGGGACTACAGGTGCGTGCACCACCATGCCCAGCTAATTTTAAAATTTTTTGTAGAGATAAGGGTCTCCCTGTGTTGTCCAATTCAAACTTTTGGGCTCAAGTGATCCTCCCACCTTGGCCTCCCAAAGTGCTGGGATTACAGGGGTGAGCCACCGCATCTAGACTAGCACCATGCTTGTTGCAGGAACCGGGATGGTCTCTGAGTAGGAGGAGGGCAGTGTACCATCTGTCCAGATTTAATGATGGTTTGACATGATTGAATTTACAATGGTGTGAAGCAACACACTTTCAGGAGAAAGTGGTATAACAGTCTCTCACAATGCTGGGCAGTGGCAGTGAGCCTCAGCTCTCTGGCAGCCACGCCATCCCCAGGGTAAAGAACTGATACTCGGCTGGGCGTGGTGGCTCACGCCTGTCAACGCAGCACTTTGGGAGGCTGAGATGGGAAGACTGCATGAGTCCAGGAGTTCGAGACCAGCCTGGGCAACATGGTAAACTAGGGGACAAGACATGGCTGGATGCAAGGACAAAGAGAGGGGGTGCAGGTCCCCCACACCTAAGTCTGGGCAGGGGAAGGGAGAGGCACAATTACTTGCGGGTGTTCTCGTTCTTGAGCAGAGACTTGGCCTGCTGCTCACTGATGATGGTGGCCTTCACCTGGGGCGGGTTCATGTGCACGTTCAGCTTCCCGCCCACCAGCAGGCGCACAGTGGCTGCAAACTTGGTCTGGGTCTTCAGGACCTGAGGAGGCTGCTTCTCAATGATGAATGTGCTGCAGGGGACACAGGGACAGACGTACGATGAGGGGTTGGCGCAGGGGAAAGGGCTCTCAGTCCTCCTGTGGTGGGGGTGGGTCTGCCTCCCGCGGGGCTCAGGAGGTGAAAAGCACGGGCACAGCCTCTGTTCCTGGGGAAGCCATGAGATTCCAGGGAAAGGATGGAAAGGGGAGTGACATAACACAGCAGCTGGCATGGGCTGCGGCCCAAGGGCATCTCTTGCAGTGTCCACAGGAGAAACCGGGCAAGGGCGGCACCCAGCAGCCACAGCAACTGGAGACGGAGTGGGGAGGGATGACAGGCACAAAGCGAATCTGCTGGTCTGGAAGGCACCTGCGGCCCCCCACACGCAGTCTGGAGCTGCCCCAAGCTCCTGGGCATGGCCAACAGGCAGCAGTCACCTGGTCACCAGGGCTGAGATGATGTCCGTGATGGTGGCGTTGACCTCAGCCAGCATCTTCTCCACTGGGCCAGGGATGGGCAGCTGCTGGCAGAGGTGCTCAGCCCTGCGGATCTGCTGCCGGTTCTGCCAGATGATCTCAGCCAACTTCTCACACCTGCACGGGAGCCCCAAGGCCAACAGGAGGACAATGGCTTCTTCGCACAGACGCCAGGCCCCAAGACACAGTTCCCCCTCCCGCAGGAAGGCTCTGTGCTTTCACCACACCTCCCACCCATGGGAAGAGCAGAGCTCCCTGCCTCCCAGAATTAGAAATGTACACAGGAGGGGCGACCCTGACTAGGCCCAAACAGCCCGAGCATCACCCCACACCCCCGAGCTCTCTCCCACCCCCAGGACAGCAGCCCCCTTCCTGGGGGAGGTGCACAGGATGGGGGACCAAAGTCTGATTCAGGAACCAGGCCCCCTGGAGAAACTAGAGCTGTCCCAGGATGGAGGGGGCCTGCTGCAGGAGCCAGCACAGGAGGCAGAAGCAGCCAGGGTCCCCACCAGCCCCCCCTGCCCTGCCCTCTGGCCGCCCCACACCATTACCAGGACTGTAGCACGTCCAGGCTGCCCTCGGGGGGCCCGCCGTTCCCCGCCAGCTGCTGCCGCCGCTTCCACTGGATCAGCTCGTCATCTAGGATGATGGTCTGCTGCTTCCGCAGCAGCTGCAGGGTCTTCTGGTGCTTCTCGGCCAGCTCCTGAGGGAAGGGAGGACAGCAGCCCCTTCTGGGCTCCCAGAGAACACTGCGGGGCCTCGCTGGGAAATGGCAGGGCAGGTCCGAGCTGCTCTGCCTCGCATGGCCCCCAGGAAAAAATGCTTCCTGCCTCCCCAGGTTCTGCTCTCATCTGGGTCCTAACCCTCCCTTGGGTCGCCAGAGACTGACTTCATGGCACCCACGCCCAGGAGAAGGCCAGGACCCCACTCACCACGCGGTACTGCTGCAGCGTCTGTGCCTCGCGCTGCAGCCACGTCTCCAGGGACACCTGCTTCTGCCGGAGGGCCGTCTCCCGGCTCAGACGCTCCTGGGGGCTCAGCTGGGCCAGTGGGCCAAACTGAGCTAGAGGAAGGGATAGGAAACCATGACTATCACCTCCCAGTGTCCAACAGGAGGCCCAGGGAAGCGCACTCACCCGTTCTGGAGCGAGACCCTCCCAGGCTCAGATACTGCATCAAGGGCAAGTCGGAGTTCCTGACAGACAGCGGGGGCAAGATGAATGGGCGCCTCAGGAGGTGCCTCTGGGCCCTGCTCCCTGGCCTCCTGACTCTGAGCGTCCCCTCTGGGGGCACACGGGTGCTGGGGCAGCTGGGGAAGAGGCCCGCCTGTCTCCTGCCTGCCTGCCACACAGAGCTGCCAGCCCTCTTCTCACAGCCCGGCATGGGTCTAGGCTGTCTGGGGTGCAAGTGTGCCCTTGACTGTGGGTGAACCTGGGCAAATCACTTTCCTTTCTGTGCTTCGGCTCCCCCACGTGTAAAACAGGAGAATCTCAGTACCTGCCTCAGTGGGGCGCTTGAAGATTAAATACATGAGGACATGGAAGATGCCAGAAAGCTTCCTGGCATGGGTGAGCTCTGTGTGAGGTTCGTCCTTCTTGGTTAATGGGGAACAGGACAGAGAGAAGAGGTGACAAGACAAGCAGTTGCTCGGCCCCATCCCTCCCGCAGCAAGGCCTCCTCAGGGGCCCCCGGCCCCGGCCACTCTGTCTCGTTCCTGAGCACAGCAGTCCGCCCTCAGGGGAGGATGAGATTCTCGAGGGGCCGGAAGGGGCCCGGCATGTTTGTCCAGGTTGGCTCACTGTGAGCCCAGCCGACCAACCAGGGGAGACAGACAGACAGACAGCAGAGGAGAGCATGTCCAGGGCCACTGGGGATGCAGAGCCACCAAGATTCTCTCAGGAAAGGGAGGCCGGAGGGAGGTGGCTTTTCTCCACACCATCTGTGAGGAGTCATTGATGGTGGGACAGGGAGTAAGTCAGGCCTCACTACCTTTTAAAAAGTATCCATTGGCCGGGCGCGGTGGCTCACGCCTGTAATCCCAGCACTTTGGGAAGCCGAGACAGGCGGATCACGAGGTCAGGAGATCGAGACCATCCTGGCTAACACGGTGAAACCCCGTCTCTACTAAAAAATACAACAAAGTAGCCGGGTGAGGTGGCGGGCGCCTGTAGTCCCAGCTACTCGGGAGGCTGAGGCAGGAGAATGGTGTAAACCTGGGAGGCGGAGCTTGCAGTGAGCTGAGATCCGGCCACTGCACCCCAGCCTGGGCGGCAGAGCAAGACTCCGTCTCAAAAAAAAAAAAAAAAAAAGTATCCATCATGGGGCCGGGAGCGGTGGCTCACGCCTGTAATCCCAGCACTTTGGGAGGCCGAGGCGGGCAGATCACGAGGTCAGGAGATTGAGACCATCCTGGCTAACATGGTGAAACCCCGTCTCTACTAAAAATACAAAAAATTACCCGGTGTGGTGGCGGGCACCTGTAGCCCCAGCTACTAGGGAGGCTGAGGCAGGAGAATGGTGTGAACCCGGGAGGTGGAGCTTGCAGTGAGCTGAGATCGGGCCACTGCACTCCAGCCTGGGCGACACAAGCGAGACTCTGTCTCAAAAAAAAAAAGTATCCATCATGTGGCCAGGTGTGGTGGCTCAAGCATGTAATCCCAGCACTTTGGGAGGCTGAGGCAGGCGATCACTTGAGGTCAAGAGTTCGAGACCAGCCTGGCCAACATGGCAAGACCCTGTCTCTACTAAAAATACAAAAATTAGCTGGGCATGGTGGCACATGCCTGTAATCCCAACTACTTAGGAGGCCCAGGCAGGAGAATTGCTTGAACCTGGGGGGTAAAGGTTGCAGTGAGCCGAGAGCACCACTGCATTCCAGCCAAGGAGAAGCAAGACTGCATCTCAAAAAAAAAAAAAAAACAAAAAGTATCCATTATGAAATATGTAAGACACAGGGAACATGGAACACAGGAGCACCTGTGTATCAATAACCCAGCCTAAGAAACTAGACATGTCCACAGTTACAGCCACCACCAGCAGGCCCACCCCACCCTCCCAACAACAGCCCCTCTCCACCACCCTGGGACTATTAATCCCTTCCCATCTCCTTCTCAACAGCCCAGCGTCCTTGCTTGAGCTGAGTCAGAAGATGCATCGCATGTCTCAGTCGAGCTCCTGGCTGGCCCCTGAGGGTCATGTCACCCTGACCCCAGCCCTGCCCCATGGGATGCACAAGCTGGGACAGACAAAAGCAACTCTATGTAGCCACGAACAGCCCAGAGCTAGAACTCAGAAATATGGCTCCAATCTCACTGCAGGTATCGAGCAGGAAGAGGATCATCCAGGCACGGACAGATCCGAGGCGTCTGCACGGCTACCACGGGAATCCTGCCCAGCCACAGGGAGGGTGGTGGTGATCCCAACACCTGGGCCCAGCCTTCCTATGCAAAGGACCCACTTAGGTCTCTCCTGGAAATTTGCAGAAGCTTTTGGGAAGGAGGCCAGGGAGACAGGAAGCAATTTCCCTACTCCACTGGAGGTAGCTGAGCCTTCCCTGGCAAAAGCGGATCAACAGTCTGTGTTTCTGCTGAGTGAACTTGACAAATGGGACTGAGAAGACACTGCATGATGGATCCAAACCTAATCCACCACCACACACAGGAAGCAGAAAAGTCAGGCACGGGATCAGAAATACTGTCGCCAGTCTAAGGACTTGGGTAGGAATAACAGCCCCAAATCTTCCGTTTCCATTCTCAGAAGGAGCTGCCCTTCTTCTGGGGTCAGTCTGGGATAGATTCAGATGAGCGGAAGTTCTCTTAGAATTATCCTGCCAGGGCTGGGCGCGGTGGCTCACGCCTGTAATCCCAGCACTTTGGGAGGCTGAGGCGGGCGGATCACGAGGTCAGGAGATCAAGACCATCCTGGCTAACACGGTGAAACCCCGTCTCTACAAAAAATGCAAAAGATTAGCTGGGCGTGGCAGCAGGCGCCTGCAGTCCCAGCTACTTGGGAGGCTGAGGCAGGAGAATAGCATGAACCCGGGAGGCGGAGCTTGCAGTGAGCCCAGATCACGCCACTGCACTCCAGCCTGGGCGACTGAGTGAGACTCCGTCTCAAAAAAAAAAAAAAAAAAAGAATTATCCTGCCAGTATTGGCTGGGCTCAGTGGCTCATGCCTATAATCCTAGCACTTTGGGAGGCTGAGGCGGGCAGATCGCTTGAGGCCAGAGGTTGAGACCAGCCTGGCCAACATGGCAAAACCCCACATCTACTAAAACTACAAAACAACAACAACAACAACAACAAAATTAGCCAGGCGTGGTAGTACATATCTGTAGTCCTAGTTACTCAGGAGGGTGAAGCATGAGAAGAGTTTGAACGTGAGAGGCAGAGGTCGCAGTGAGCTGAGATCATGCCACTGCACTCCAGCGTGGGCAATAATAAATAAATAAATAAATAAATAAATAAATAAATAAATATTTAGAATTATCCTGCAAGTATTTACATAATAGCTACAACATTCAGGCACTGAGCTGGTCTCAGTATACAAAAAGCACTGACAGTGCAGGGTTAGGAAGAGAGCTTAAATAGTTACAATAGAATTCTAAAAAAATTAGCCGGGCATGGTGGCCTGCACCTGTAGTCCCAGCTACTTGGGAAACTGAGGCATGAGAATTGCTTGAACCTGGGAGGCAGAGGCTGCAGTGAGCCGAAATCGTGCCACTGTGCTCCAGCCTGGGTGACAGAGCAAGACTGTCTCAAAAAAAAAAAAAAAAAAGAAAAGAAAAGAAGAAAGGTCTAAAATCAATGACTTAAGGTCTACCTTAAGAAACCAGATTAAAAAGAGTAAAGGAAAAAGCAGTTTGATGCCCCTTGTTCTCACTAAGAAGGGGTGGTACATTTCTGGGGTCAGTCTGGAATGGGACATATTAATAGATGGACCACGTCCCATGACTCCTCAAATTGTACCTGGGGTTAATTCCTTCCAAGTTAATTTGATTTTTTTATTTCCCTATATTTTTATCATGGGAGCCATTGGCAAACTATGGACCTAGGACACAGGAGAATTTTCTACTGTCACCTCTTCTCCCAGGCCCACATCCTATCCGTGAGGCTCAAGAAGGCCCACTCTGGAAGTTCCACTTCTCCCAGCCCGGTTCAACCAGAAGACTTCCAATCCAAGTCCTCCCTCTGGTTAGGGAGCACTGTTCATATTTACCTATTTATGTAGATATTTACAGAATATATACCATTAAGGAGAGAATATTGGTTAATAAAGTATAAGAATTTTACGATATATCTCTAGCTGAGATCCAGTTCTGTAACTTACAGACAACCTAGGCCAAGTTACTTGTTCTCTTTGAACCTCATTTTTACCAAAGGAAGGATAACACAACTGTTCACCTCATAGGATTGTTGAAAGGGTTGAATTAAATAATGTGTGCCAAGTGTGACCCACGGCAGGGGCTCAGTCACCGGGAGCCATTGCTTCTACCAGGCTTTGGGCAAAGTGCTGAGGAGATGGACACTGACCAAGCCCTACACTCCAGGAGCCCATAGAATGTTCCTCACGCCCACCCTCAGGATGCACACTGTGCCTCCACCGCGCCTCACCTTGGATCCTCAGGCTCTCCTGGTACTGGATGATGAAGTATTCCTGAGTCTGCTGCAGCTTCTTCAGCTCATTCTCTGTGTCCTGCGTGACCAGTCGCAGCTCCTCAAATGTCTGGTTGATCTGAAGGTGTTTCTGGGACATGGCGTCAACCAGCATCCCAGCCGGAGAACTGCACTGGAGACAGACGGAGTGGAAATAACTCGGGGAAAAGAGGATGGGAGGAAACACCAATACTACAGACTCCAAACCCCAAACTAGGGCAAGAAGGGAGGGTCATTTGCATCAGAAGGAGTCATTTGCCAGAATTGGGATAGAAAAGGGAAAGACGGAGGAGAAACAGGTGACTTGGCAGATAACAGCAGATAACGGCACCTTCAAAGTACAAATGTCTATGTCACAGCTGCCTCCACCAGAGTATCCAAACAGGGGCCATCTAATTTCCCTCCCAGGGACTAGAACTCAACACGTCCCAGGTGTCACCTGGGTTTTCCCACTAATGATGATGACCCCTCGCTCTACATTTATTTGCTGACCCAATGCCGTGGACTGCAGTAGATCCTAGGGACACAGGGAAGAACAGGGCTCTGTAAACACATGTCATCTCACTTAAGACCCCCTTGTGATCAAAGGAAGAGGAAAGAGGCCGAACCTCTCACAGGCATCCTGGAGACCCCGAAATGAAGTTAGGGGAGAGGCATCAACAAGCTCTCCCTGGATCCAGCCATTCCTTCAGCACATTCAGGAGAATCGCTTGAACCCAGGAGTGGGAGGTTGCAGTGAGTCGAGATTGCACCACTGCACTCCAGCCTGGGCAACACAGCGAGACTCCGTCTCACACACACACACACACACACACACACACACACACACAAATAGAGAGAGTGGGGTAGAAACCAGGTCACAAAGGAAGGGAGCTCATGGCTGAAGGCGACCAAGTCCTCAGAGCCTTTCCAATGAACTGTTCTCAGAATAAAATCCAAACCCCTTCCCATGGTGTCTGCTGGCCATAGCCCTGCCTACCTCCATCTCCAGCTCCCTGGGAATGTGTGTTTTCTGTTCTGCTCCTTGAACACACAGGCATGTTCCTGCCCTGGGGCCCTTGCACTTATTGTTCCAACAGTCTGGAACATTCTGGTATCAGATCCTCCTGAGGCAAAGCACTTTAACTGGTACCGTTGCAGAGGGGTCATCTCTGATGAGCCAATTCACAGTAATGCTGCTCCTGTCTGAAAGTGTGTTGTTCTTGTGTTTGCTTACGTGTTTCTGTCTGTCTCCCTGCACAAGGTTGTGAGGTTCCCAAGGGCTAGGACCTTGTCTTTCCTGTGTGCTACAGAATCCACAAGGCCTAGAACACCAGCAGTGTTCAGGAACAGCTTTATGGCTGGAGGAAGGAATGAGCTGCCAGACCATGACAACACCAGCACCGTGGACATGGATTTGTCAATGAGGCTGAAGTCATTTTTAGGTTTGCATGTAGCTCTGTGATGGCAACAGGTCACGGACATGGGGTCTGTGCTGGAAGACCCTTTGTGACCTGGTTTCTAACCCCTCTCTTTTTTTTTTTTTTTTTTTGAAACAGAGTCTCGCTCTGTTGCCCAGGCTGGAGTGCAGTGGTGCAATCTTGGCTCACTGCAACATCCCCCTCCTGGGTTCAAGCGATTCTCCTGCCTCAGCCTCCCAAGTAGCTAGGACTATAGGCGCCCGCCACCATGCCTAGCTCATTTTTGTATTTTTTAGTAGAGACCAGGTTTCACCATGTTGGCCAGGCTGGTCTTGAACTTCTGACCTCAGGTGATCCGCCTGCCTCAGCCTCCCAAAGTGCTGGGATTACAGGCGTGAGCCACCGCGCCTGGGTGTCTCTATCTATTTTTATCCATGGCAACCCCCCACTTGGTTCCTTCTCCCCAGTTACACTGACCAGTTACAAGTCTTCCAACGTGATAAGAAGATTCACGCCCTTCTGCTCTCACAGCTGCTGTCTTTTCACTAGAAAATTCATCCCTCCTCTCCTGCCTTTCTCCACTGTAGTTCAGACATGCCTGTCCTCAGGACGCTCCCCTGCCAGCCTGCCCCGATCTGAGTTGGGTGCTTTTTCCACGTAGGCCCGCTTAGCACTCAGCTCATCTCTAGAGAATCCATCGCTGCCAGAATTCCTTCCAGGCAGGAACCAGGGCTTTATGTGTTTCTCTGATGATAGCCCAGCATCAGATGTACAGTAAGACCTCAGTAAATGTCTGCTGAGTAAATCCTGAAATCGTGTCCACAACAATAAATAAATAATAGGCCGGGCACAGTGGCTCATGCCTGTAATCCCAGCACTTCCGGAGGCCGAGGCAGGTGGATCACTTGAAGTCAGGAATTCGAGACCAGCCTGGCCAACAGGGTGAAACCCTGTCTCTACTAAAAATACAAAAAGTAGCCGGGCATGGTGGTGGGTCCCTGTAATCCTAACTACTCCGGAGACTGAGGCATGAGAATCTCTTGAACCCAAGGGGCGGAGGTTGCAGTGAGCCGAGATCACACCACTGCTCTCCAGCCTGGATGATAGAGTAAGACTCAGTCTCAAAAATAAACAAACAAATAAATAAATAAATAAATAAATAATATGACCTTTGCTCTGGTCACTGTTCTAAGATTTCTAACTGTTACGTCATGTTGTGAAATTCCTTTTGCTCTATTGCAGATAGTAGAGCACTGTGCCATTGTCCGTGTAGATGCCCAGTGCTCTTATTATTTCAGAACTGCGGAGATGCGTCCCCGTTACCCCTCCCAGGGCCTCACTTCTCTGAGCCTGCCTGTGTTAGTTCTTCTGACATGGATAGGTAGGATTGCTATCTCCATTTTACAAGAGTAGGAACAGGCCGGGCATGGTGGCTTACACCTGTAATCTCAGCACTTTGGGAGGCTGAGGCGGGTGGATCACGAGGTCAGGAGTTCAAGGCCAGCCTGGCCAACATGGTGAAATCTTGTCTCTACTAAAAGTACAAAAAAAATTAGCTGGGCATGGTGGTGGGCACCTGTAATCCCAGCTACTCGGGAGGCTGAGGCAAGATAATTGCTTGAACTTGGGAGGCGGAGGTTGCAGTGAGCAGAGATCGTGTCACTGCACTCCAGCCTAGGCAACAGAGCAAGACTCCGTCTCAGGGGAAAAAAAAACAGTAGGGGCCGAGCACAGTGGCTCACACCTGTAATCCCACTACTTTGGGAGGCCAAGGCGGGTGGATCACGAGGTCAGGAGATCGAAACCATCCTGGCTAACACAGTGAAACCCCATGTCTACTAACAATACAAAAAATTAACTGGGCATGGTGGTGGGCGCCTGTAGCCCCAGCTACTCGGGAGGCTGAGGCAGAAGAATGGCATGAACCTGGAAGGCGGAGCTTGCAGTGAGCCGAGATCCAGCCTGGGTGACAGAGCAAGACTCTGTGTCAAAAAGACAAAGGAAAGACGAAAGAAAGAAAGAAAGAAAGAAAGAAAGAAAGAAAGAAAGAAAGAAAGAAAGAAAGAAAGAAAGAAAGAAAGAAAGAAAGAAAGAAAGAAAGAAAGAAAGAAAGAAAGAAAGAAAGAAAGAAAGAAAGAAAGAAAGAAGGAAGGAAGGAAGGAAGGAAGGAAGGAAGGAAGGAAGGAAGGAAGGAAGGAAGGAAGGAAGGAAGGAAGGAAGGAAGGAAGGAAGGAAGGGAAGGAAGGAAGGAAGGAAGGAAGGAAGGAAGGAAGGAAGGAGAGAGAGAGAGAGAAAGAAAGAAAGAAAGAAAGAAAGAAAAGAAAAGAAGGAAAGAAAAGAAGGAAAGAAAGAAGGAAAGAAAGAAGGAAAGAAAGAAAGAAAGAAGGAAAGAAAGAGAAAGAGAGAGAGACAGAGAAAGAAAGACAGTAGGAACAGAAGCTCAGAGAGATTAAGCAACTTGCTCAAGTCACACAGCTAGTTAAGTGGTAGAGCCAGGGACTGGACCTAGGGGGTCACTCCACCCTGGCGTGCAATGCTGCCACCTCTCACACTTGCCCACGTCCCTCATCTTCTTGGTGCTCTCCTCGTGCTGCTGTTTTCTATAAACACAGTTGTTTCTGGAGAGAAAGGCATATGGAAGGACTTCTCAACACCCCTCCCCATCCCCAAGGGACACTCACATTGTTGGCTTCTCGGACGAGCCTCTGTTCATTGTACAGAATGTGCCGGATGCAGCGGACCAGCTCCATGGGGCAGCGGTCATACGTGTTCTGAAAGAATCCAACAGCAGCCTCCAGCAGCCAACCTCTGCTCCAGCCATGCCAGTCCCATGCCATGCCCAGCCCTTCCTCTCCTTCAGCCTCTGCCTCAGCTTTTCCCAGAAAGCCTCCCAGACACCTCTATCTTTCTGTTCCTCATCCTCATCTTCCCCTCCAACATCTTCATATCTGGTTTGGAGTGAATTAAAAACCCACAGTTTATGAAGCACTTTCCCCTTTTTTTTTTTTTTTTTTTTTTTTTTGAGACGGAGTTTTGCTCTTGTTGCCCAGGCTAAAGGTGCAATGGTGTGATCTCAGTCCACCGCAACCTCTGCCTCCTGGGTTCAAGCGATTCTCCTGCCTCAGCCTCCCAAGTAGCTGGGATTACAAGCATGCACCACCATGCCAGATAATTTTGTATTTTAGTAGAGGCGGGGTTTCTCCACATTGGTCAGGCTGAACTCCCGACCTCAGGTGGCCCACCTGCCTCGGCCTCCCAAAGTGCTGGGATTACAGGCGTGAGCCACCGCGCCTGGTCTTATGAAGCACTTTCAATGTACCATCTCTTTTGACTCTAACACAGGGGTCCCCAACCCCTGGGCCATGGACTGGTACAGGTCCGTGGCCTGTTAGGAACTAGACCACACAGCAGGAGGTGAGTGGCAGTGAGCAAACAAATGACGCTTCATCTGATTTACAGCTGCTCCCTATTGCTCGCATTACAGCCTTAACTCCACTTCCTGTCAGATCAGCAGTGGCACTGGATTCCCATAGGAATGCTAACCCTATCGTGAACTGCGCGTGCGAGGGATCTAGGTTATGCACTTCTTATGAGAATCTAATGCCTGATGATCTGTCACTGTCTCCCACCACCCCCAGATGGGACTGTCTAGTTGCAGGAAAACAAGCTCAGGGCTCCCACTGATCCTACATTGTGGTAAGTTGTATAATTATTTCATTACATAATACAATGTAATAATAATAGAAATAAAGTGCACAATAAATGTAATGCCCTTGAATCATCCCAAAACCACCTCCCTGCCCAATCCCGGTCCATGGAAAAATTGTCTTCCATGAAACCGGTCTCTGGTGCCAAAAAGTGGTGGGGGACCACTGCATTAACAGCATGGAAACCCTAGGACATAAGCAGAAACTATAATCCCCATTTCGCAGATGAGAAAACTGATACTGAGAGACATTATGTACTTGTCCAGATGCAACCAAGTGAGAAAGCAGATGACTCCAGACTCAGGACATCTGATGCCAAGGTCAAGGTACTTCCCACCACCCTGCCCCTGGCCTCCTATGTTGGTTCCCCTCAGGTTTCTCCTGTTTTTCCCTCCTCTGGGATGAACCTGTATTTCCCTGGCACCCCGCTGTCTGTATTGAAGGGCTCTCTAGGAAACTTAAGTGAGTTCCCATAAATGCTTGACTGTGATCACTACCCACACCCCTTTCCTGCTTCCACAAAAACTCCCTCTCTTCCTCCACACCCCTACTCCTCAAGTAAAGAAGAAGCTACATCTTATTTCTAAACCCTCAATTCAAAGCCCTTGTGTCCAGCTCTTGTCTCTGGGACAGCTCCTCTCTCACCTTGAAAAAAGCCCAAGAGGGAGGTCTGGTTGCCTCATTTCTAGAGTGCTGGTCTTCCCTTCTCCAACCCAGGAATCCTGACTCAGTCTCCCTCCATCCCTTCTGCTGCTTCCACAAGGCCAGTTCACCCATCTCCCTCTGTTGGCAACAAACACCTCCCATCCTTGCTTTGCAATATGCTAAAGAAATCTGACAGGTCTAATTTAGAAAGAGGGGGTGGGGGAAATCAAAGAAAACTTCCCAATAAGTTTGTGGTCACATGGTGAGTCAGTGGCCAGGCCAGGAAAAAACCCAGGGGTTCTGATGCTGGAACAAGATGATGCTGCCTCCCCGTAGGTGGCCCAGAGCCCACACCCACCTGGAGCTGCGTGGCGTAGTGCCCCAGCTTGATCTTCAGTAAAAACCCATCTTCCCCGACCTGGTGCTCCGCCTTCTTCTGCAGCTCCTGCACCAGGCCCTCCAGGAGCTGGGTGGCTTGGGCTCTGTCCTGGGGATTGTCCAAGTCAATGGCATCCCTTGGGGCGGGGCAGGAGAGAAAAATCTACTGTGGCACCTCCTTGGGCAAGGAGGTCAGAGACCCAGAATAAAGTGGAGACCCCAGGCTCATGACCGAGGGCACTCCAGGGCCCACAAGACTTGTTCCCAGCAGCTCCACAGACATCCGAGTCTAAAACCATTCTCTGTCCTCCCAGGCTTCCCCTTTCACAGGGACACCACCCCTTCCGCACAGAGAAGGACAGGCAGGACCAGAGTCACACCAAACCACCATGAGTAGAACTAGAGGCCAAAGGGCCTGGATGGTAGGGACCCTCTGAGGAGGGGCAGGGCGGGACGTGCCTACCATGGCTGGCTCTCAATCCACTGGGCCAAGTAGTGCCGGACCTCGATGGGGAAGTGCTGGCCGTACAGCACCTGCATCTGGCGCAGCGCATCTCCCTGCAGCTGCTGGGCCTGGATCCAGCCTGCCATGGCCGTTCACCTAGGGCGAGCCGAGCGCTGAAGTGCTCTCCTCTCCAGAGGCCAAGGAACCGGGCCTGCCCCTGGCCCTGCCATGCCTACCTATCCCTGGACCGCGGTCAGGCCAGGCCCCTCCCTTCCCACAGACAGCTTTCTTGTTCGGGAACAGAGATGGAGGGCAGCCCATCCCCTCCAACGAGGAACCCGTTGAAGGGGAGGAGAAGGTGCTCTGCAGAAGCAGGTGCCCTCCCCGTCTTCCTCTCCCCTTGCCCCACCGGAGCTTCCCCAGTGGGGGGTACGGCTAGAAAATGAAAGAGAAACTTGAAGGCGGGAGGCCCACAGGCCCTCTGGAGAGGGCTGCAAGGATCCCCCCAGCCTGCCTCGGGCCCAGTTTCTGGGAAGGGGAGATATTCCAACCCAAAGTTAGGCCAGCGCCGACAGCTCCCACTCGAAGGCTAGGGCTTTTCGGGCACGTGGCTGGGGCTGTTCAGGAGAGAGGGCTGGGGACTTGGGCGCTCCCCTTTTCAGCTGCTCCCCCAGTTGTGCACTAGTGTCTCCCCGGGTCCAGCCCGACAGTGCTCCCTCTACGATGCGTGCCAGGACAGCGCCCTCCCTGGCCACTGCCCTTCATCCCCGACCCCTGTCCCTCCTCCCTTGTCTGCGCTGTGCCAACTCCCTCGCGGTGCCCGGGACTGATCCCCGCGCTGCGCCCGGCCGTCGGGCTCCGGGTGTCGGAGGTGCCGGGGCGGCAGTCGAGTGTCCCCTCTCCGCGCGCCGCCCAGGACGCGCCACCGGGCCACCCACCTGGTGGGGCCGCGCCGTCTGGCAGCCGGGCCGGCTCTGCGCCCCGCGGCTCTCGCTCCCGGTCGGGGCTCCTTGCGGCGGCGGCAGCGGCGGCTGTTACTACAGGAAGGAGCGGAGAGCAGCGATTTCCTCCTCAAAGGTCAGCTGCCTGCGATAGACCATACACAGCGCGCGAGCCCGCGCCAGCACCCCTCCCAGCCCCGCTCGCTCCCTCCCTGCCTCCGCCCTCGGTCGCCGGCTCCCCTGCGAGTGCGCAACAGCGGCTGCCGTTCCGGCGGGCTGCAAGGCGGGGCGGCGCCGGGCGTGGGGGCTGCCCCGACGGCGGGGTCCCCCGGGAGTCCCAGCCGGCCCTCGGCTGCGGCTCCGAGGGAGCGTCCCGGAACCGGGGCGGGTCAGAATAGCCGGGGGAATGTGGTTGGTAGGGGGCGCTGGGAAATCCCGGGCTCTGGAAATCCCAAACCTGGGCCTCAGTTTTCTCATCCGCAAAAAGGGAGGAGGGAAGGGTGGACCAATTGGCGATGCCTTCCAGCTCTGACGAGTGTCATCTTTTGAGCCCCTAGATTAAAAAACAAATGTGTGGGGTGTGTGCGTACACGCGCGTGTGAGCGCGTGTGTGTCTTGGGGGCCACAGGTTTTGTGACCTCAGAGGCAAAACTGTAGGGAGGGGAAGGACTGGGGATTCTAGAGAAGCCCACCACCGCAGCACCTCCCTCCTTCTTTTACTCCCGCCATCTAAACTCAACCCTGACGGAGGAACTGGAAAGAACCTTGGCAGTCATGTGTTTCAGCCCTCCCCCTCTCCATAATTTGCAGGTAAGAAGTGGAAGTCCAGAGAGGGGAAGGGGCTTGCCCAGGGCCACCCAGGGCCACACAGTGGGCGCGTGACCTCACCAGCCGACTGTGATCCATAAACTAGCTAAAGCCCCCGTTCACCCAGCCTAGTTATTTATGAGGCTGGTTCTACCTTCAGAAAAGTCCAGGAAGGGACCGTCTTGAGTCCTCCCAGCTTCGAAACTGCCTACAGGCCTTGCCACAGCAGTGAACATCCTGTCTACAGCCTCAGTCCCCCTCTCCAAGGGGCCCCTTCCCACGAGGCCCAAGGGGTTTGGTAAGGTCGGGCTGGACGCCTTCCATCCCCTTTGCCCAGCTTCCCTCTCCTCTGGGCCTCCCCTCTGCCTGGCAGCGGGTTGGCAGCACCAGAGGAGGGGCCAGCCCAGCTGCCCACTCACAGCACAGCTGAGCCAAGACTTCATGTCCTGGGCTGGGGGTGGGGGGCGGGTGCATCTCATTTGCCTCCCTCCCCATCTGCTTCTCAGAGCTGCCCTTTTCTCTCCATTCCCACTCTCCCTTCTTGCCCCTTACTACCTCTCCCGGTTTCATTCTTTTAACTTCAGAGGAAAAAAAAAGAACTTTAAAGCTGCAGAAGCCAAAATGTCTGGGTTCTCCCCACCTTCCCTGTGTGGTCACAGTGTCTTCGTTGGCAGGATCACGAGGAAAGGAATTGAAAACTCTAAGGGGGTGCATGGAGGATGTAGGGAAGCCTTGCTTCCCAGATACTCTGCAGGGGGCCCCAGGGAGGAGGAAGTATAGCCCCTCTCCTCTCCTTTCCCACTCTGAGCAATGGATTTGGCAGGGGAGGGTCAGACACAGAGCTAGGGGGTCACCTGGAATGAAAGCCAAGTGCCACAGCTGGAAATGACCATAAAGATGATTTACAAGTGGAAAAACAAAGGCCAGAGGGGGGAAGTGACTTCGCCACTGTCATGCAGCCTGTTGGTGGCTGGATACAAACCCATTGCCACATTTGGGTGGGTCCCACTTGGCACCTGTGCCCTCCAGCAGTTCCCTTCAGGCAGGTGTGGAAGTCAGTTGATGGGAGCAGATTCCTCAGGTTTTCAAGTCCTCTCGGCCAGGTCTGGAGGGCAGAGGGCCACCCTTGCCATGCACTGACATCTGGGCACCTGACGGGGTGGGGGTGCCTGCTTAAGTGAGGGGGTCCTGCCTGCTCTCTTCCAGGCAGCCGCCTCTCTAGACTCCTCCTCCAGGGCCTGCAGAGGCCTGTTGCTCCAGCAGGCAGCCCTACCCACCAAACATCTGTCTTGGTTGGGCTGGGCTTGGCTTTAGTGTGGGTAGTCCTAGGTCCTAAAAAGCTAGCATTGAGATGCCAGAGAACAGAACGGGAAGGATGGGCCTAAAAGGGTGTATGGCTGTGTTTTCAGAGCCCTCCTATGCCACCCACCCCCTGACCCTGTGCCCAGTGGCTGTGCCCTTGTTTGACAGTCTCCTCATTTGGTCTCTGACTATAAGGCCCCAAATATCTGTGTCTTTCATTGCATATTTCCCCCTCTGGCAATTTTTTTTTTTTTTTTTTTTTTTTGAGATAGAGTTTTACTCTTGTTGCCCAGGCTGGAGTGCAATGGCTCGATCTCGGCTCACAGCAACCTCAGCCTCCCAGGTTCAAGTGATTCTCCTGCCTCAGCCTCCCGAGTAGCTGGGATTACAGGCATATGCCACCGCTCCTGGCTAATTTTGTATTTTTAATTTTGTATTTTTAGTAGAGGCAGGGTATCTCCATGTTGGTCAGGCTGGTCTTGAACTCCCAACCTCAGGTGACCCGCCCGCCTCGGCCTCCCAAAGTGCTGGGATTACAGACATCAGCTACTGCGCCCAGCCCCTCCTCTGGCTTTTATTCTCTCTGTGTCTCTCCCTGTCTCATTAGGTCTCCATCTGGTTCTCTGATTCTGTCCAAGTTTCTCTCCATTTCTTTGTGCCTGTTCTCCCTTTGAGATGCAGTGGGGAGGAGGAGGAGCTGCGGAACTTTCCCAGGATGGGCAAGGGGCACCCAAGGGAGTAGAGGGAAGGGTGTCAGAGTTGGGTTAGGGGAAGAGGTGACTGTAGTCGTGGCTCGAGATAACACAACTACCTGAAAATGTCAAATTTGGGGTTTCTTTTTGCTTTCAGTCCCCTGGTTTGGCCTCTGCGATTTCCCACCACAAAGTACCCTGGTGGTTCTGGGGAACCAGACTGTGGAGGAGAAAACTGAGGCCACGGGATGGGGGTTCAGGAAGATCAGAAACTGTCGAGGGTCTTACTGAGCTGGGGTCCGAGGCTGGCCTCCTTGCCCCTAATTGCTCTTTACCCCCAAATCCAAGTCACAGCATTAGATGGGGAGTGAGGAAGGATTTTAGAAATCTTACAGAAATATATTCCCCAGGCTGGGTGCAGTGGCTCACTCCTATAATCCCAGCGCTTTGGGAGGCCAAGGTGGGAGGATCACTTGAGGCCAGGAGTTTGAGACCAGTCTGACCAACATGGTGAAACCTCGTCTCTACTAAAGATATAAAACAATTAGCTGAGCGTGGTGTCACGCACCTGTAATCCCAGCTACTTGGGAGGCCGAGGCACAAGAATCTCTTGAACCCGGGAGGCGGAGGTTGCAGTGAGCTGAGATTGCGCCCCTGCACTCCAGCTTGGGCAACAGAGTGAGACTCCGTCTCAAAAAAAAGAAAAGAAAAAAGAAAAAAAAAAAAAAGAAATATATTCTCCAAAAGAAGACCTCCTATATTTTATTAGGAATAATAATAGTCTGCAGCCTAGGCTGCAGTTGGCACACTATATTCGTATCCTGAACTACATTGAGGCGCATTTGTGTACAAACATGGTTGTGCTCTTCAACTCAATGGATCCTTTCAATAACCTTGAAGGCAGTCAGAGCCAGAATCACACCCTTTGATTAGTCCATGAAAGAAACCTGCCCAAAGCTGTTTGGCCAGTAAGTGCACATATGGCACCAGGATCCAAGTTGCCGGGCCTTGTTAGCAGGGTCTCAGTATAACCTTTCTAGGGTTCCCCAAGCCCGGCACACACCAGGAGAGTGAAGAGGCCTCCCTGGGCTGGGCTAGCCCACCACTGTTCTGTGGTGTGGAGCATAGCACCTCCATTCTCACCCAGCCTACACCTCTGCTCTATTGAGTGGGACAGTGTGCTCTGTGCACACTTACATGAAGGTGGGTTTGAGTTTATGGATTAAGAGAATTATCCCAAAGGGCCAGGCGCGGTGGCTCACGCCTGTAGTCCCAGCGCTTTGGGAGGCTGAGGCAGGTGCATCACCTGAGGTCAGGAGTTCAAGACCAGCCTGGCCAACATGGTGAAACCCCTTCTGTACTAAAAATCCAAAAATTAGCTGGGCGTGGTGGCGCATGCCTGTAATCCCAGCTACTTGGGAGGCTGAGGCAAGAGAATCGCTCGAACCAGGAAGGTGGAGGTTGCAGTTAGCTGAGATTGCGCCATTGCACTCCAGCCTGGACAACAAGAGTGAAACTCCATCTCAAAAAAGAAAAAGAGAGAATTATCCCAGGTCCCCTTTCTACCTTGCCCTTGGCGATCAGGTCTGCCCATGCCCCTACCCTGGGGAGAACAGACTGAGGTCACCTTGACCTGACCTTCCTTGGGGGTGGAGGGAGGTGTACAGAGATGCCTTTGTTTCCTGTGCTCCAAGTGCCTTCTTCAAGGAGAGTTCCTGTTACATGGGAGCCAGAGGGGAGGTGGGGTGGGGGTGAACAGCCTTCCCAAGAAAGCTGGAGGCTTTCTAGGAAGTATCTCTTTGCCCTGCGGCAGAGGGGGAGAAGCCCTGGAGCACTTAAACATCCGCTTCACCCCCACCTTGCCTCTGCTTGGACAGTCTACCTGCACGCCAGCCCCTCCGGAGAAGGCTTCTAGAAGTGGGGCCATGGGCCCATGCTCAGAGTACGCCCCACCTCTGAGGCCAGGCCCTGGGACCTCCCTGTAGAAATGCCACCCCTGTTCTTGTCCATGAAGACAGAGCAGGACCTAGGGAGGGTGTGTGTTTATATGAACAGGGTGAGGAATTCTTGCACATTTGGGGGAAGGGAAGGAGCTGCTGGAGTTCGGGTGAAGCCCGTTCCTGCAGCTGTCCCCTATCCACCACTCTTCAGGGAAGTCGCCTTACAATGAAGTCACCAAGAGAACACAGGCCATCCTGCCTGAGGCATAGTGACTGTCCTCTGTTTCTGGGAATAGCGTGAGGGGAAGGGTGTGGGGCTGGACAGGGTGGGTAGGAGGGGAGTCCTGCCTCCTCTGCCCAGCTGCCCAGCCTGCCTGCCTGGGGGAGAGGCTTGTAGGCCGGTTTCTTTCTGGACAAAGAGAAGAGGATGCAGAGTCTGTGCCAGGTTCACATTTCCCAGCCAGTCAGGTGGGCAGGAGGAGCCCACTCTTTGCAGCCCCCTCATCGCAGGGCCAGGCCCAGGATCCTGGAGAGACGAGAGAGGGCACACAGAGCCAGGCAGCTGAGTGGAATTGGCAGTGTCCTGGACGGCCCTGGGTCAAACCTGGCTTCTCATCCTCATCCATGATGACTATCAGGCCTGTCTTCCCGCTGAGCTAGTTTCTCCTCCTTACAGCCCAACAAGAAATCTTTTGTGCCTCGGCCGGCCCAGGACCCGATCTCAAGCCCTCTGAGGGTTGTGTGCGAGGGGGCTGAGCATCTTCCACGACACCTCCCAGTACACTGCCACTTTCCTTTGTTATGACTGGAAGGGATTCCTTTCTGTACAGTCTGTTTCTCATTGTTTCTTCGTTTCTTTAGTCTCAGATCTACCCACATCTTCCTTGCTCCAAGCCTCAAAAAAGTGCTTCAGCCAGGCCGTTCCCCTTACACTGGCCTCTCAACTCTAAGCACTAGCCCCTTTCATTCCATCTACCTGGAATGTCATTCCTCCCTTGGCCACCTGGTAAAATTGGCCTCATCTTTCCTAGGGTTAGTGTGGCCTAGAGGAAAACACAAAGGCTTTGGAGTCATAAGGTCCTGGTGCAGACCCTGGCTCTGCTGTAGGATCTTGAATGAGTGAGTCTGCCTCTTGGATCTAAGCGTCCTCCACTTGTAAAGAAATAGCAAGACCCACTGCCGGGATTTCTGTTAAGACCCAGTCACAGGCCGGGCGCAGTGGCTCATGCCTGTAATCTTAGCACTTTGGGAGGCTGAGGCGGGTGGATCACCTGAGGTCAGGAATTTGAGGCCAGCCTGACCAACCTGGCGCAGACTCTGCATGGTGAAACCTTGTATCTACTAAAAATAAAAAAATTAGCCAGGTGTGGTGGCAGATGCCTGTAATCCCAGCTACTTGGGAGGCTGAGGCAGAAGAATCACTTGAACCTGGGAGGCGGAGGTGGCAGTGAACTGAGATCGCACCACCGCACTGCAGCCTGGGTGACAGAGTGAGACTCTGTCTAAAAAAAAAAAAGAGTCAGTGCCTGGTGCATTGTGGGTGCTCAGAGGCCTTGGCCAGTAGAGCTGGGTGTTTTCTCCTCTGCCCTTCAATCCCACCTGTATTACAGGCCCCTTCTTATGGCCCTAACACACTGCCTAAAGGGCTATGTCCCACTGCTTGTCCACAATAGAGGCTTCATAGATATTTGTTGGATTAATGAAGGCCCCTAAAACAGCACAGAACTTCCGGAGCTCTGACAGTTCAGGGCAGCCCCCTGTTCACTGACCACCCCCACCATGGTTCCCAGAAGGCTCCCCTCCGGCTGCCCTGGCCTCTGCCTGCTCTGGTCCCACTGACCTGCTTTTCCACCCGCAGTGGCGGCAGCAGCCTCATCTTTGCCTGGTGCTGGGCTGAATTTTGAGTTCTTAACCTGCCCAGCAAGCCAGCAAGATACTGGCTGCAGTGGCACTCTGCTCCCTCCTCTGTGTCTGCCCCACCCTCCCTGGATAATGCTGCATCTCCCCAGGACTCTGGGTGGAGAGGGCCCAGTGACCCTGTCCCAAGAGGCGGGGTCGGGGATCCTTGGCCTTTCCAGAGAGCCAACCCTTTAGCCTTTAGCTCTGACTGGAAGGGAGCCCAGATCGGTGAGACACACAGGAGCAAGACTGAGAGCGGGTGTGTGAGACACTCCAGGTGGCGAGTCCTCCATGCATCTGCACATCCATCGCTCCTGCCCTCTCCCCTCCCCTCCATGTGACAAAGTACCGGCTCTCTCCTGGCCCAGCACACTGGCTGGGATTGGGCTGAGGGAAAGAAAGACAGAAAATACTTTTTTATCAAGTGCCAGGCACAGTGCTTAGTTGCCTTCACAAATACTCTCCTTTTTCCTTTAAAAAAACTGTCCATTTTCCTAATGTTTTAATAGGGAGCATCTGCACATGGGGTATGTATTTTGTAACAAAAGATTCAAAAGGGTATGTGGTGAAAAGTTAGTCTCTGCCCTTTCCTGTCCCCCAGGGCCTTTCTGGAGGGGCAACAACAGTTGCTAGGGTATTTTGTGCATTTAAATGCACAGAAGGATTCTGTGCATTTAAAACAGATATTACACTTTACCTCCGCACTATGACTTACACATGATGGGAAACTGAGGTCTTCAGAGACATTAAGTACCTAGACCAAAGTCACACAGCTAGTAAGTTAGCAGAGCTGGGATTTAGAACCAGATCTAACTTCTCACCACCAATTCTCTGGCAGAAGTAAGCAGGGGCACTGACAGAGCCCTCCAAAACTGCAGAGCCCGTTCCAAACCAAGGCCATGCCATTCTGAGGCCTTGGAGATCTGGTGGCCCCACCTTCTTATCTGTTGAGTGTCCTATATCGTATCCACATGGCTCCAGGGTCCTGTACTGACCTATCCCCCTATGGAAGGATTCATCTCCATAGGGAAAAAGGGATGTTCCCACAGTGCCCTTTCTTAGCAAATGTGTGGCCAGTGGTCGCCCAGGGTCAGCCTGACTCCTGGGATGCAGGAGGGAAGCCACAATAACAAAGGTCTCTGGTTTCTGGCCGCAGGGGATCATGGTTGTGGCTTCAATGATGTTCCCAGAAAATGACCTCGTGATCTCTGAGGCAGGAGTGAGGGAAGATGTGAAGTAGGGGAGCTGTCTGCTCTGAGAGCCATGTGTTCATCCATGAGAGAGAGAGGGGAGGAGGCTGCGGGCAGTCCTGGATGAGAGCAGGGGCATGCATGGACAAGAGCTGCGGACTAGACCCCCAGGCTCTTCCCCCAAGCCTCTCTCCTGGCTCAGGCCAGTGCACTAAGGGATGAGGCCCTCCAGTGGACATTGCTGCATCTCCAGGTACCTCCTTGGGTCATTCCCTCTGGGTTGGACTGTGGGGTCTTTCAGGATCCTAGCTTCCTGTTCAATTTCTTTCTTTCTGTCATGTCTTAAGTCTGGTGTCCCCTCAACTTAAGGGAATATGTTCCCGAGGCCTAGAAGAAGAGGGTCTCACCCCATCAGAACTGTCAAGCAGAGAAGCAGGTGTCAGGCCTTCCCGTCCCAGGATGACAACATTCTGTTTTGCTGAGGTAGTCACCCAGAACGTTCTGTCCTTGGCATCTGTGCACACACCCAGCCAGGTCTAGCTCAGCCAGGTCTAGCTTGGTGCCGGTGACCATCAGTCAGAGATGTGCCTAGAGATGGAAGAATCAAGAGGCATTCCCACCCACCCTTCAGGACATTTTTTTTTTTTTTTTTTTTCTCTGAGATGGAGTTTCGCTCTTATTGCCCAGGCTGGAGTGCAATGGTGCAATCTTGGCTCACCGCAACCTCCGTCTCCCAGGTTCAAGTGATTCTCCTGCCTCAGCCTCCCAAGTAGCTCGGATTACAGGCATGTAATCCTGTAACGGCACCACCATGCCCAGCTAATTTTGTATTTTTAGTAGAGACGGTTTCTCCATGTTGGTTGGTCTCGAACTCCTGATCTCAGGTGATCCACCCTCCTCAGCCTCCTACAGTGCTGGGATTACAGGTGTGAACCACCGTGCCTGGTCCCCTTCAGGACATTTAAACAAACCAGCTGGCTTGAGTCCTAGACCTTGGCGGGTCTTGAGAAGAGGAGTATTCATCTTAGCTGCTACTAAACACCACAGTAATAGTTAACCACTATATAGTGCTTTACAGGGAAGCACCTTACGTGTAGTAAACACTTACTTCTCGCAACCCGATGAGGTAGGTACTATCTCTATCACCACATTACAAACAAGAAGATAGAGGAAAACACACTCAAGATTACCTGGCTCAAGGAATTGACAGAGTCTGGTTTGAGAACCTGTACTTTTTTTTTTTTTTTTTTTGAGACAGGTCTCACACTGTCTGTCGCCCTGGTTGGAGAGCAGTGGCACAATCATGGCTCATTACAGCTTCAGGCTGGGCACAGTGGCCCACAAATGTAATTCCAGCACTTTGGGAGGCTGAGGGGGGACGGCTGCTTGAGCCATGAGTTCTGGAACAGCCCAGGCAATATAGTGAGACCGTGTCTTTACAAATCTTTTTTTTTTTTTTTTTTTTTGAGATGGAGTCTCACTCTGTCGCCCCAGGCTGGAGTGCAGTTGCGTAATCTCGGCTCACTGCAACCTCCGCCTCTCGGGTTCCAGCAATTCTCCTGCCTCAGCCTCCTGAGTAGCTGGAACTACAGACGCATGCCACCACGTCCAGCTAATTTTTGTATTTTTAGTAGAGACGGGGTTTCACCATATTGGCCAGGCTGGTCTTGAACACCTCCCAAAGTGCTGGGACTATAGGCGTGAGCCACCGCGCCCAGCCTACAATAATTTAAAAAAATTATCTGGGAGTAGTGGTGCACATCTGTGGTCCCAGCTACTCATGAGGCTGAGGCAGGAGGATTGCTGAGTCCAGGAGGTTGCGGTGAGCTGTGATTGTGCCACCACACTGAGACTTTTTTTGTGAGACTCTGTCTCCAAAAAAAAAAAAAATAACAATAATCACACCCTTGACCTTCCGGGCTCAAGTGATCCTCCCACCTTAGCCTCCTCAATAGCTGGGACCACAGGTGTGTGTCACCACACTGGGCTAGACCCTGTACTCTTAATGACTGCATAGTCCTTGTAGCCTCCATTTCCATTCCTAGAGCATAAGATTTGTACCAAAAATATTTATTGAGTGTCTGTTCTGGGCTTGAACATGAGTAGGGGGATTTAAAAGTGAATAAGATACTGTGTCTGCCCTTGGGGATAGAGACAGAAACATGAAAACATGAAATTGTCCTTCAACACAAGAAGTGCTGTAATAGAGGCATGAACAACGCAGTGGGAAACAAGGAGGGAGGTCATGCTGCCTGAAGCAAATGTCACGGAATTGCAGGCATCAAGAAGGCAGGACATTCCAGGCAGAGGGAACAGCATGGTGCAGGGATGAAAGCTCACAAGAAAGAGAAACATGCGCCAGGTGCGGAGGCTGACGCCTGTAATCCCAGCACTTTGGGAAGCTGAGGCGGGCAGATCACAAGGTCAGGAGTTCAAGACCAGCCTGGCCAACATGGTGAAACCCCTAAAAAAATACAAAAATTAGCCGGATGTGGTGGCATGCGCCTGTAATCCTAGCTACTCAGGAGGCTGAGGCAGGAGAATCACTTGAACTTGGGAGGCGGAGGTTGCCGTGAGCTGAGACCTCACCATTGCACTCCAGCCTTGGGCAACAGAGAGCGACTCCGTCTCAAAAAAAGAAAGAAAAGGAAAGAAAAAAGAAATACGGAGAACATGGAGCGCCTGAGTGTCAAAACATCATGCATGGGCAGTGACTGTCAGGGAGGTTGCCAGAGAGCTAGGGGTTAGTTGGCCCATCCATCCTGCTTCCTGCTTCCTTCTCCGGCCTCCAAGCTCCCTGAACCTACTCTGTGCAAAGCACTGTGCCAGGTGTTGGCCCAGAGTGTGGGACTGGAGCAGTGGCCTGGGTAGGGGACAAGGGTTTTTTGACCAGCTGGAGACCTTTGTCGTTGGTGTCATTCTGGAGGTGAAGAAAAAGCCGCTGGAAAGAGCTGCCCAGGGAGGACTATGGGAGAACTTGCAACTCTGGGCCATCTCTGGACATGAACATTTTGCATACATACAGGGGAGCTGTGTGCGTCTGAGTGGGGCCAGGAGGGGTCCTTCTCTCTCTTTTGGCCCATGCAGCTGGGCTTCTGGAGCTTTCCTATGTCTTGCTTTAGTGCTAGTCCTTGGAGGGTTGCCAGGGAAACCGCTGGCCAGCTCCGGGAGAGAGACGAAGCAGAGGGGAGGACAGTGGGTGACTCAGCCTGGCTTCCCACACACCACAACCCCTTACCCAGCACCTGGAAAGGATCTGGGGGACCCCCTTCCCCTGGATCCTACAGGTGACCCTGTTTATTCTTTCTTCTCTAGAGAGAGCAGTCCCTCCCGCAGCTCTGACTGGTGGGAGCCAGCCAGATTTCCCCAGGAAGGGAACCGGCCCCAGGCGCCCCGTACCCTGTAGGTTCACCCTGGAACACTGACAGGTGCATTCGGCCTGAGTGAATGTGAACTCCTGCCGTGCCCATGCAGGCGGCAGGAGCCCTGGCTGAGACGCCCTCCCGGGGGCAAACCCAGGATAATTATTGATCGGGGCCGCTGTGGACTTCTGACCTCGGCCTGGGAGGGAGAGGACCCGGAACGCGGGCCTGGGCTCCCAGGGAGGGAGGTGGGCGGGCCGCGGAGGGGGCCAATCAACACGACCACGATAGTGCGCCCTAGCCCTGCCAGTGGTGGTCGACTCAACCCAAACAAAGCAGCATGTGCTGGCGGTGCGGGGTCGGCTAGGGAGCCGAGCCGGGAAGACACCCCACCGTCGCAGAAAGGGGGTGTGCGCGGCGCCGACACCGCCCCGCCGAGCGCGCCGCCACCTCGGGTGCGCCGAGGGGGTCCGGGTCCCTCAGGAGCGGCCGCAGAGGGGGCGCGAGAGACCAAGAGCGACCGAGGGCTGGCGAGCGCGCGCCGGGCGGAACCAGGAAGCGGGGCGCGCTCCGGACTGCCAGCGGCGCGCGTACCCGGGCCTCCGCGCGCGAGCGGCGCGCGCGCCCCCGCGGGCCCCGGCGGGAGGAGAGTCGGCGGCCGGAGCCGTCACCCCGGGCGGGGACCCAGCGCAGGCGACTCCGCGCGGCGGCCCGGCCGAGGGAGGGAGCGAGCGAGCGGGCGGGCGGGCAAGCCAGACAGCGGGGCCGGAGCAGCCGCGGGCGCCCGAGGGGCCGAGCGAGGTAGGCGCTGCGGGGCGAGCCCGGGGCCCGGGGCCGGGGGAGCCAGGCCGGGGAGCCAGCCCGGGCGGGGCCCGCTCTCCAGCCGCTCAGCCACCCGTCAGGGCCGCGCCGCCGCCATCGCTCCCGGGCCGCGGTGGCTGCGCGCTGGGCGAGGGGCGCGCGCGGGGAGAGGGGGTCCGGGCTGGCTGCCGGGGAGCCTGGGGGCAATGCGGGGCGCGCTAGGGGGACGTGCGAACGCCGCGGCGCGTTGGGGGGCGTGCGCTTTAAAGGCTGCGTGCGCGTGTGTCCGAGTGGGTGTGTGGGGACCCCGCGCCGACCTCCTAGGAGCTCAGGGGGCTGCTGTCAGCCGCCTCACACTTTCACGTTGCAATTCCGAATAGCCCCAGCCGTCTTCCTTGCTTTAACTTCTTTTTTTCAAAAGAGGTGCCCGGGACTCCGGGGATGGGATGAGCCTGCGGGGGTGCTTGGTGCGGTGGGGGGTATTAGCAAAGCTTCAAGAAACAGGGCCTTATAAGGAGTCAAGACAACAAATACGAACGTTTCGATAAGACTCTGGGGGGCGGGATCCCACATCAGGACCCGCCAGGCCTGGGCTCGTTCGTGTGGCCGTGGGATGCAGTGTGCTTTTTCTTTCTAGTCAGGAATAAAGGGTTAAAAGTGCTCCTGGTGTCGGCGGTAGATATGGAGAGTCGGAAGGGGAGTTGTTGTATCACAAAAGCTGGTCTGAGGCTAAAGGAATCTGGCAAGATGGTCGGGGTGATCAAAGAGGAAAGAACTCACACGGAGCAAGAGGCGGTTGCAAACACTTGTAGCCAGCAGTGATGGAAAAGGCAAAGAAGAAAAACAAGTGCCAGCTTTTAGGAAGACGGGATTAATGAAAACCACAAGAATTTTAAAGGCTAAAAGAGATACCGATTCTCTCTTTCCCAAAGAGCCAGAGTCAGTTCTTTTCTTCTTGGTCCCTGTGATCCCGCCATAGCTTGTATCAAATAAATGGTGCCAAAAGTGGGTCAAAGAATGTTAGAGCTGGAAAGGAACCCAGCGATGATGCCACATTCTTGTATTGTACAAATGAGGAAACTGAGGCCCAGATAGGTGGAGTAAGTGACCTGTTTGGGTGACATGGCTGTTTGTTGAGTATCCAGGAAACTTCAAGGACTGAGATTCGTGCTCTTCCCAAAGCACCATGCAGTATATAGATCTTTGCCTAGATACAATTCCATACATTTTCTCTGCAGTGTCCTCAGGGAATGCCCTTTGAAAGGGCCAGCGTGACACCGAATATCATGCTTGGGCTTATGTCATTTTTTTCAGTCTTCAAGTGGTGTTTATGATCTGCTTGGATCTTAGGTTTCCAAAGCTGTTGGATAGCTGCCTGGGCCATAATAAGCTTTCAGCTGTTGGGTCTACATTATTTCAGATAATTTTGTTATCGTTCAATTAAGGTAATAGAACTGTGCCTCTCTCCCCAACATTCTGTTATTGTCCATTTGCTTATGTTATATTGCGTTATGTTCATTGCCTGTCAGTTCCTACGTGAGGATGTATTTTATTGAGTGTGCCTTTCTTGTTTTAAAATTTCATTTTGTGACACTGTAAATATTGGAGTGGTTCTGATCATTTCAAATGAGGAGAATCTTATTGATTGATTTTATTTTAAGGCTTCGGGTTGTTTTGTTTATTCATTTGGGTACCAGTTTCCATCTCATGGAAGATCATAGTTGTTGGAATGGACAGGGCTAAATGAGAGAAGGGGCTGTAGATTTAAAGAAAAACTTCCTATGTGACAATTTGTGTTATCTGTTACATTTAATTCAAACAACACCACGCCTTGGGTCAGGTAAGTGTGTTATCTAGGAGATGACTTGTTTGCTACTGTAGCCTCTGGAAGATGAAATTTCAAGCTCCAGATTGAGACACAGGGAAGGAATGGAGATTTTTTTTGTTGTTGTAAAGCAAACCATCAGAAAAAAAAAGTTGATTTCTATCACCAGCAGTTTGGTTATTGCATAACTTGAAGCTAAACTCTGCACAAAATCTTTGCTGTATACCCAACTAAATAAACTATCCCACCTTCTCATCAGTTCTCACCTTTTCAGTGCTTGCATTTTTTTTGCCCACAGGTTGTTAATATGGATTGTGTTAAGAAATTTAAGGTGTGTACTTCCTAGTATGTATGATAGTAGGAGAAAAATGTGCTATCATCGTTTGGAGTGTTACAACATAAATATTTTGGTCAACACTTCCTATCCTGCTCTGACTTTTCATCTCATCTCCATTTTCTTCCTCTCTTGATTGTTTTTATGTCATTTACATATGTAAAAGCCACATCAAGACTAAAGTTGCCGCTTATTACTTTTTGATACTTAAGTCGAGTTTTTTCACATCATAGTATTGTTAGTATTCAAATTGTAATTTTTGTTAGGCTTATATATTATGAATCCATTTGTTGTGGTTTATTTGGCTTGTTGTTATGTAGGTAGGTGACACAGTAGTCTTATGGTAAAAGGAAGACGTTATAGATAGGTAAATAACATGCTCAAGATTAGATGCAGGTTACAGGTGGAATCGAAGGAAGACTAACTATTTTCGTGCCCTACAAACATGTCTGTATCTCATAAAGTTATTCACAGATTTCTGGACATTCTATCTGTGACACATTTTTTCCCTTTCTGTTAAGAGTGTAGATTACTGCATTATTCCTACAAAAGGAAGCAAAATAACCCTGGTTTGTATGATTTTTCTGATAATTTGAAACTTATACTTTTAAAAAGCTATCTGGCAATTCCAGGTTACTGGACTCTTCAGAAGAATATCCTTTTATTTTGATACTATGACGTATCAAAGTATCAAAATACTTTAACTGTGCAACTTAATAAAAATAATGCTTCAAAGTTAGCTCCACACTATTGCTGTCCTCAAACGTGTGGTATTTAAAGGAAGAAAATGTTTTTAATTCTGCGCTTTGTGAATAGAACTCTTCTAAAATCAGAAGTGTTTTTTTTCCCCTGCAATGTTGGAAAAACAACAGTTTTATGCTTGTTTCTGGGAATAAGAAAGTCAAACTTAACAATCTAGTTTCCATTGATCAGACAGTTTTTGTACTCAAATTTAAGTTGTAAGCATCAGAGTGATAAACATTTTTTAAAACTGTATTCACTCTTAATTATAGTGGCCTTATTTGAAGTAAAATCTTGACATTGGGTGTTTTATTAATGATGATCCTCTGCTACTGAAAAGCCTATGTCAGTTTGGAGAAGATTTTGCACGTCTATAAATCTATGCCGTTTTTACTAATCAAAAGAGAAGAGTAATTTACAGGTGTTAGATTTTTAGTTGGTTGAATGAGACCCTCACTTTTGATGGTTTCAGAGTTGAAATGACGATTTATTACTTTTGTTAGTTTGGGTCACACCCTTCACTTCCTTGGAAGGTATCTTTGAGGTTTGGTTTCCTTTTTTTTAAATGGTAATATTGGGGTGGGGGTGCTTCCTGTTTGTATTTTCAAAATTAGGTCCACATGTTAACCTTCTTGTAGTGTCACATTTTTATTTTAAACTTATACAGACAAACATCAGATGCCATGTGGTTTGTCTCTGACCCTTTGCGCTACTTCATGACAGCTTTACTGAGTGAAGCCTGAATACCCAATCGGGAAGGCAAGATGTTCTTGTCTTTTCCCAACTCTCTTTAAAGTTTAACAGCCTTAGAACAGCAACAAAAGCACAATTAACAGAAAAATGGAGGTGCTGCTATCTGTTTCCTCGCAGGTACTTGGAAAATGTACAGCACTAAGATAGAGTTGAAACATGTTATGTAGAGCCTTGAATGTCGGTGCTTAAAAGAGGAGTTGCCCTGGGTTTACATGATACAGAACCCCATGGTTTATATTAAGTAGTAATGATAGCCATTTTTCTGGACTCGCCTAAAAGCCATACACAGTGTCATGGAAAAGAGTTAAGAACGAGGCGAAATTTAGGGTATGGTAGTAGAGCCGAGGAGGAATCACCTTCAGCCTTAAAACTCTTCCCTGACTCTCCTGGATAACTTATGTGGTAGGTCACTTTTTTTTTTTTTTTTTGAGACGGAGTCTCGCTCTGTTGCCCAGGCTGGAGTACAGTGGTCAGATCTCAGCTCACTGCAAGCTCCGCCTCCTGGGTTTACGCCATTCTCCTGCCTCAGCCTCCCGAGTAGCTGGGACTACAGGCGCCCGCCACCTCGCCCGGCTAGTTTTTTGTATTTTTTAGTAGAGACGGGGTTTCACCGTGTTAGCCAGGATGGTCTCGATCTTCTGACCTCGTGATCCACCCGTCTCGGCCTCCCAAAGTGCTGGGATTACAGGCTTGAGCCACCACGCCCAGCCATGGTAGGTCACTTTTAATATAAATGTTGCAGGATGAGTTAAGTGGAACCTTGAGAAATATGTGTAGATTGTTTCAATGATTAAAGCAAGTGTTCTTTTCCTGGCCTTTAACTCGCTTTATTCTAAGAAGTGTAATGACTAAATAGACTCCTAATTGAATTGACATTCAGATGTGTTTGCAGTTCAGGGGGAGTTTACCTCTTCTAAATTTTCATTTGGATCACATTACTAAAAACAGTATTGCATTAGCATGGTGCATAATTATGTAGAATTCAATTTGCAAATGAAGTTAATACTTGGAGTATCTTGACTTCCTATTCCCCTGCTGCCCCAATATTCAAGAAAGGAGAAGTTATAATTTGTCACATACAAGATAGTTTCTTCTTTAGGTTTATTCTTAATAACTATGTCCATTTTCACATGGATGACACCATTGAGATGATGAATACTTGTATTGATTAATAAGGAACATTCATCTTTTTCTACCTGCTTTTGGAAGCTAGCTTGCAAAATCTACTACAACATTCACTCTTCATGTATTCTTCTATTACCTTTAGTACCCTGAATAACCTTTTTAAAAATTTTTGCACCTTTCTATTATGAAGAGAAATAGCTTCATATTCTATGCTAGTTTTTTGAGGTGCTTGTGCTGACTCATTTTTTAAATTATACTAAGATACAGAGCATGGTTTGAGAGCAGTAATGAGATTCTCAGAAAATATGAAAACTTTCCTTTCTGACTAGTTAGAGAAAGGTTGGGGAAGACAAGGGGAAATACATCAGTGAGCCAATCAATTATTGTTATTTGTTGGGATTAATTTGGTGACTAATACGTTTAATGCCCATCAGGCTACTAAATGTGAATTTGGCTTTACCCTGTAATGATAACAGGACAAACCCAACAACTTTCTAACATTGCTTGTTTTCCCCTGGTAGGGGATTTCTTTGCATATGGGAAATCAGGCCGAAGTTGCCAGTAACAGCCACATCCATGATTTGTATTAAAAATAAGTATTCATCATTCTGGGCTAGAGCTCTGCTTACCACGGCTCACCTGGGAAAATATTCTGATTATGTATCTAATCATTATGATGCCATCTTTCAAGAGGTGAGCAGACAATGAACAACTCCTTCAAATTATGTTCAAAACCCAGAGTTTGAGAAAATGTTCCAATGCCTTCAAGTATGAAAATAATAAAAATATTACTTAATGCTTACCGTTCACTGACAGCGTGCTGGGCAGGCATTGTTTTCGGTTCTGGCCGTGTGTTAACTCGTGATTCTCAGAGGAGTGGGTATTATTCCCAGATGGAAGATGAAGAAATGGCCACAGAGAAGTTAAGTAATTTGTCCAAGGTCACATTACTGGTCTTGGCAGGGCTGATTCCAGAGGCTGCATCCCTAACCTAGTGTACAGCAAAGGCGAGCCGGCCACTGCCGCTTTGTTATAAGGCATTTTGTTTCTTTGAGGCTTATATTTCTTTGTGTTCCCAAATGGAGTCTTGTTGGTTTTTGAATAGAAAATATTTTTATATGTTTAGGATTTTTTTAATGTTGATGAAGATGGTGATAAATATTTTTCCAATTAAGGTATATAATTCTGGTGGAAATTATATTAAAGCAGAGAAAGTCTTAATTTTTATTATAAGTTGTCTTTCGTTCTTCTTCCCCTAGCATTACCATATACATCATAGAAGAAGAGCTATAAGCTGTCTCCTTGGCCTCTGTTTACAAACAAAAGGATCATTTGTGCCAGTGTAGTGGGTTTGTGTTGACATACACATCTGTACTGAGAACTCAACAATCCTACTCATTTTATTTACAACTTTATTTTGAGGGGATTTCTGGTCCGATTCTTGTTGCATTAAAGCTTTTTAGAGCTATTAGTCATGATTTCTGAGATAGATTTAAGAATTTTACTTATTTGGGGTAATTTTTTATTATTATTATGTTTTGAGATGGAGCCTCGCTTTGTCACCCAGGCTGGACAACCTCTGTCTCCTGGGTTCAAGAGATTCTCCTGCCTCAGCCTCCCAAGTAGCTAGGACTACAGGCGTGTGCCACCATGCCCAGATAATTTTTGTATTTTTAGTAGAGACAGGGTTTTGCCATGTTGGCCAGGCTGGTCTTGAACTCCTGACCTCAGATCCTCCTGCCTCGGCCTTCCAAAGTGCTGGGACTACAGGTGTGAGTCACTGCGCTCGGCCTATTTGGGCTAATTTTTAAGACAACTGAACTATTTTATGTTTAGAGCTCTGCAAAGGCCATTAGAAAATAGTCTCAGAATTTTTTTTTTTTTTTTTCCATTTATGATGGTTACTTTCTCTCAGCACTTTTCCTTGGGAGTGGATTGTGAAGTTAAGTCTTGGAGACAGAATTCACAACCCTAAAGTGTAGTGCTTTAACTTGGGGAGATCAAGTCACAGACAAGAAGAACTTCAGTTCGCTGTGCAGAGAGTATAAACTTGTTCAAATAAACAGAGGATGTTAGCTTCCAGGATTGTCAACTGTCACCTTTGACCAAGGTTGAATTTTCTTTGAATGTTGACAGAAGTTACAATGTCAGTGGAAAAAGCTTAATGTGAGGTATCTATAACTCAGAATTTCCTTATGTTTGTGTCAGTGAGATCCTACAATTAAAGCTGTTTCTTTTTTTCTGTGTCTGATGAGTTTTAAAAGCCTTCACTGGGGTTTTCCAGCCTTTAGGTGAGAGTAAGTTAAAAAGTTTGTGAAAAACTATTTTTTTGTTGTCTAAAATTCAGAGCCTAGGTCGGGCCCAGTGGCTCACGCCTGTAATCCTGACACTTTGGGAGGCCAAGGTGGGCGGATTACTTGAGGTCAGGAGTTGGAAACCAGCCTGGCCAACATAGTGAAACCCCATATCTACTAAAAATACAAAAATTAGCCGGGTGTGGTGGCGCACGCCTGTAATCCCAGCTACTCAGGAGGCTGAGGCAGAAGAATCACTTGAACCCAGGAGGCAGAGGTTACAGTGAGCTGAGATCGCGCTACTGCTCTCCAGCCTGGGAGACAGAGCAAGACTCCATCTCAAAAAAATAAATAAAATAAATAATTTCAGAACCTATAGCTGGTGGCAAGTCACTGTTTTTGGAGGAGTGGGATTTTGAAAAAATCTAACCTGGGCTAAATGTTAAGCTACATTAATACATGTCATTGTAGCCTGTATAAAAAGATACCTGAACATTTAATCTGTTAAAGTACTAAAAATTGGTTCATCAGTTTTGTAATACAGCATTCATTCTACAGTATATTTAAATAGGTAAAATGTTCTGTTAGAAATAATGCTAATTCTTTTTTTTTTGTTTAGTGTTTCTAAAAATCTTTTGGCCATCTTTTAGATTTACGAAAAGTAGCAAATTAGAGATCTACAGAAATCTACAGCTCTTTAAAAATGAAACAGTTTACCCTGTGAATTTGTTTTCAGGATTTGTGATCTGTTTCTGATGCCAGAAAGGTGAGACTCCTATCTCATTTCTGATAGAAAGTGAGGGAAAGCTATGTGTAGTGAGAACTGGATACTAGATTCTTATCCCAAAAGGTATGGAAGGTTTAATATGTAAGGATACCATGTAAATAGTCCCTCTTTTTGTATTTTCCTTTGGTTATTGTTATATAACTATAGTCGTGTGTCACTTAATGATACATGGTGACAAAGTTCTAAGAAATGCATTAGGTGATTTTGTCATTGTGGTACCATAATAGAGTGTACTTACACAAACCTAGATGGTAAACCCTACTCCACACCTAGGCTGTATGATAAAGCCTATTGCTCCTAGACTACAAACCCATATAACATGTTACTGTATTGAGTACTGTAGGCAATTGTAACACAAGGGTAAGTATTTGTGTATCTAAACATATCTAAATATAGAAAAGGTACAGTAAAAACATGGCATAAAGGATAAAAAATGGTACATCTGTATAGGGTACTTACCAGAAACAGAGCTTGCAGGACTGGAAGTTGCTCTGGGCAACTCAGTGGGTGAATGGTGAGTGAATGTGAAGGCCTAGGACATTACTGTACATTACTGTACATTTTAAAAATATGTCTGGTTAGGCTACACTAAATGTATCTTGAAAATTGTTTCTTCAATAATAAATTAACCTTAGCCTACTGTAATACTTTTACTTTGTACACTTTTTACTTTTTTTTTTTTTTTTTTTTTTTGAGATAGAGTCTTGCTCTTGTCGCACAGGCTGGAGTGCAGTGGCGCTTCTGACCTCAGGTGATCCACCCACCTCGACCTCCCAAAGTGCTTGGATTATAGATGTGAGCCACCGTGCCCGGCCAGCTGTTTACTCTTTTTTTTGAGATGGAGTCTCGCTCTGTTGCCCAGGCAGGAGTGCAGTGGTGCGATCTCGGCTCACTCCAAGTTCTGCCTCTCGGGTTCACAGCATTCTCCTGCCTCAGCCTCCAGAGTAGCTGGGACTACAGGTGCCCGCCACCACACCTGGCTAATTTCTTTTTGTATTTTTAGTAGAGACGGGGTTTCACCGTGTTAGCCAGGATGGTCTCCATCTCCTGACCTCGTGATCCGCCCGCCTCGGCCTCCCAAAGTGCTGGGATTACAGGCTTGAGCCACCGCGCCCGGCCAACTCTTTGCTTTTTTATACTTTTAAATTCTTTTGTGATAACACTTAGCTTAACACATAAACATGTACGGCTGTACAACAGTATTTTCTTTCTTTATGTTTTTATTCTTTATCTCTTTTTAAACAAATTTTAATTTTTCAAAACTTCACAAACTTTTTCTTAGAAGTGAAGACATGAACACACACATTAGTTTAGGCCTGCACAGGGTCAGCGTCATCGGTATCACTGTCTTGCACCTCCACATCTTGTTCCACTGAAAGGTCTTCAGGGGCAGTAACACATATGGAGCTGTCATCTCCTATGATAACAATGCCTCCTGAGGACCTGCCTGAGGCTGTTTTACAGTTAACTTTTTTGTTTTAGTAAGTAGAAGGAGTACACTCTAAAATAATGATAAAAAGTATAGAAAATACATAAACCAGTAACATAGGCATTTATTATCATTATCAAGTATTATGTACTGCATGTAATTGTATGTGCTAGACTTTCACATGACTGGCAGTGCAGTGGGTTTGTTTACACCAGCATTGCCACAAACGTGAGTCATGCGTTGCATTACAACATTATGATGGCTACAGCGTCACTAGAGGATAGGAATTTTTCAGCTACATTTTATTATCTTTTGGGACCACAGTCATATATGTGGTCTGTCATTGACTGAAACGTCATTATGTGGTACCTGACTACATATATGGAAACCCTGAGTGTAGTCATGTTTTACAAATGGGGTCATCTTGCTGTGAGTTCAGGTGTCAACTAAAAATACTAATTTCATTTTAATGTATGAAGAGATTGGCCTTTCTCCTCATGTTGAAGGTATCAAAACAAAATAGAAAATATTTGGCTTCCTGAGTGGCATGGCTACAATTCACATGCTGAGTTGGTGATGAAGCAACATCCCTTGACTTTGCAATACCAGAAAAATGCATATAATTAAAAAAAAAAAAAAGAGACAGGGGTCTTGCTGCGTCTCCCAGGAGATCCCTCCCACCTCCACCTCAACCTCCCACAGTATTGGGATTACAGGAATGAGTCACTGCACCGGGCCAAAAAGCATATAATTTTAAGGGAAGGAGTTCTTTTTTTTCTTTTTTAAGATAGTGTCTTGCTCTGTTGCCCAGGATGAGTAAAGTGTGCCAGGAATGGGTCCTTAAATAAGAAAACTTATTACTTTAGACACACATTTAAAATTTTGTCCAAAATGTGATATTCTCAAAATGTATGGTTTTGAATTTTATTTAGTATTTTAATTTATTATTATTATTTTTTAAAGAGTGGGGTCTCACTATGTTGCCCAGGCTGGTCTCAAAGTCCTGAGCTCAAGTGTTCCTCCCACCTCAGCCTCCAGAGTAGATGGGACTGCAGGTGTGAGCCAGTGAGCCTGGCTAGTTTTGAATTTTTGTTACCCAAAATGAAGAGGTCTAGTTTGCACAGAACTTAACATTACATTCCAGCTTTGTTGGTAAATTTGAACAGGATATAAGTGGCTTTAATAAATAATAAAAGAAGATATATCTTCTTATAGATATACATACATCTTTTTATATGTATACATAAATATTTAAAACTTCTTTATGCCAAAAAATGCCAGAAACCAAAGCTAAGTGACAAAATAAGAAAAATATTTCTAACATATATGACAAAGCATTGTGGGTAAATATTTGTAATATATAAGTAATCTATATAAGTAGTAATAGAAAATGAACAAAAGAAAAACTACAGATAGCCAATAATCATGTGAAACAGTATTCGCCCATACTAGAAATCAAGAAATGCAAATAAAAATGACAAGTTTTTTCAGTTAACAGATTTATGAAGACTAAAAATATTGAAAAATAAGGGCAGTGTTGCTTGGGAATGTGATACTTTCATGCTCATTGGTTGAAATGTAAATTGGTGCTCTTTTTGGAGGGCAGTTTGATACATGTATTGAGAGTCTTAAGAGTGCATACTCAGGCCGGGCATGGGAGCTCACGCCTGTATTCCCACCACTTTGGGAAGCTGAGGCAGGCAGATCACGAGGTCAGGAGTTCAAGACTATCCTGGCCAACATGGTGAAACCCCATCTCTCCTAAAAATACAAAAATTAGCTGGGCATGGTGGCGCGTGCCTATAATCCCAGCTACTCGGGAGCCTGAGGTTGTCAGAGGTTGAGGGAGTCAGAGGTTGCAGTGAGCCGAGATCGCATCACTGCACTCCAGCCTGGTGACAGAGTGAAACTCCGTCTCAAAAAAAAAAAAAGTACATACCCTTTGACTTAGCAGTTTCATTTAGATGAATTTCATTCTAGGACATCTGAAATACGTTTAAAGATTTGTACAAAAGGACAAATCTTAGGCCGGGCGCGGTGGCTCAAGCCTGTAATCCCAGCACTTTGGGAGGCCGAGACGGGTGGATGACGAGGTCAGGAGATCGAAACCATCCTGGCTAACTCGGTGAAACCCCGTCTCTACTAAAAAATACAAAAAAAAAAAACAACAAAAAAAACTAGCCAGGCGAGGTGGCGGGCGCCTATAGTCCCAGCTACTTGGGAGGCTGAGGCAGGAGAATGGTGTGAACCCGGGAGGCGGAGCTTGCAGTGAGCCGAGATCCGGCCACTGCACTCCAGCCTGGGCGACAGAGCAAGACTCCGTCTCAAAAAAAAAAAAAAAAAAAAGGACAAATCTTAAAATAGCAATAAATTGGAAAAATCTTGCTGTTTCCATTAGAGGTTTAATAAAGTAAATCATTTATTACACCTGTGTATAGCTATCCAATGGAATACTGTCCAGCTATTTAAATTATGTTATAAACCAATATTTAATGACCTACACAGAATTCACTGTGTATTACTAAAAATGAAATTACAAACAATCATATACAGTTGTGCCTGGAAAAAAGAACAGGTGCTGAAAAAAGATTTCTTCCGGGTCGTGGAGTTCCCTGTGTGTGCGCACATGCACGTGCTTTGTAGTATCTTTCCATTTTTCTTTTTTTTTTTTTTTTTTTTTTTTTTGAGACGGAGTCTCGCTGTGTCGCCCAGGCTGGGGTGCAGTGGCGCGATCTCGGCTCACTGCAAGCTCCGCCTCCTGGGTTCACGCCATTCTCCTGCCTCAGCCTCCGAGTAGCTGGGACTACAGGCGCCCGCCACCACGCCCGGCTAGTTTTTTGTATTTTTAGTAGAGACGGGGTTTCACCATGTTAGCCAGGGATGGTCTCGATCTCCTGACCTCATGATCCACCCGCCTCGGCCTCCCAAAGTGCTGGGATTACAGGCTTGAGCCACCGCGCCCGGCCTCCATTTTTCTATAATAAACAGATTATGGCTGGGCACAGTGGCTCATGCCTATATTTCCAGCACTTTGGGGGGCTGAGGTGGGAGGATCACTTGAGTCCAGGAATTCAAGATCAGCTTGGGCAACATAGCAAGACCCTATCTCTACAGAAAATGTAAAAGTTAGCTGGGCGTGGTGGCACATGCCTGTGGTCTCAGCTACTTGGGAAAATGAGGTAGGAGGATCAGCTGAGCCTGGGAGTTCGAGGCTACAGTGAGCTGTGATCGAGCCAGTGCATTCATCCTGGGTGACAGAGCGAGACCTTGTCTCAAAAACAACAAACAAAACAAAAGACCAGATGGTAATACAGGGAATCCTTTTGTAATCAGGAAAAAAAGGTTATCTTTAAAATGACTGTGTGTGTTGATTTGTCTTAGAATGTAGAATTTGTTTTTTGTTTTCAGTGTTTTCTTTTTAGAAGCAGAAAAAGGAGTTTGTGATGTTTTTGTTAATTATTTGGTGTAGTATCCTGTTCTTTGACATCTTTTGTCGAATTATATTAAAATCATCATAATTTCATTTAACATTTTTAGAGTTAAAATGATTTGAAATTCAGGACTGTGTTATTTCCTATGCTTGGTGGTAGCCTGTATATTTTTACACAGAAGTGTATGGAGAATTCTATTGTTTTATAATATAATAAATTGTTAGGGAGACTAAAGGATTGCTTGAACCTGGGAAGTGGAGGCTGCAGTGAGCTATAATGGTGCCACTGTACTCCCAAGCTCGGGCAACCCTGTCTCTTTTTAAAAAAAAAAAAAAAGGCCAGGCGCGGTGGCTCAAGCCTGTAATCCCAGCACTTTGGGACGCCGAGACGGGCGGATCATGAGGTCAGGAGATCGAGACCATCCTGGCTAACACGGTGAAACCCCGTCTCTACTAAAAAATACAAAAAACTAGCCGGGCGAAGTGGCGGGTGCTTGTAGTCCCAGCTACTCGGGAGGCTGAGGCAGGAGAATGGCGTGAACCCGAGAGGAGGAGCTTGCAGTGAGCTGAGATCCGGCCACTGCACTCCAGCCTGGGTGACAGAGCAAGACTCCGTCTCAAAAAAAAATAAAAAAAAAAAAAAAAAGCCGGGCGCGGTGGCTCACGCCTGTAATCCTAGCACTTTGGAAGGCCGAGGCGGGCGGATCACAAGGTCAGGAGATCGAGACCACGGTGAAACCCCGTCTCTACTAAAAATACAAAAAATTAGCCGGGCGTGGTAGTGGGCGCCTGTAGTCCCAGCTACTCAGGAGGCTGAGGCAGGAGAATGGCGTGAACCTGGGGGGCGGAGCTTGCAGTTAGCCGAGATTGAGCCACTGCACCCCAGCCTGGGGGACAGAGCAAGACTCTGTCTCAAAAAAAAAAAAAAAAAAAAAAAAAAAAAACTGTTGTTTTTGGTTTTATATATATATAGATGCTCTGCTAAGCTATTCATTTCATATTGAAGATGTTTTGAAAAAAATGGTCGAGTTTATTTTAACCTTGAACTTTGTATTATTTCAATATATTTTCTGCATTGGCTTTTCCCCTTCATCGTGGTACCTATGAAGGCTGCTAGGCTATTTTCTTATAACTCCATTAGTCACACTTAATGAATTCTCTAAATGTTTATTATGGTACTCATTTGGGAATATCTGGTAAAGGAAATCTCTAGTGAAAGATATTTTCTCTTGGGTATAAGTCATTGCTAATACCAGAGATTTATGTTCTGCCTTAATTAAATTTACATTAAATAGTTTCTTTGTAACTAGAATTAGTGTTTAAAAGAATTTTCCTGTATGGACAACATAGCAAAACCTCATCTCTACAAACAAGAAAAATATTAGCACGGGATGCTGGTGTACGCCTATAGTCCAGCTACTCAGGAGGCTGAGGTCAGAGGACTGCTTGAGCCTGGGAGGTGGAGGCTGCACTGAGCTGTGATTGCTCCTCTGTACTGTAGCCTGGGTGACAGAGAAAGACCCTGTCTCAAAATAAAAATAAAAGAATTTTAACACTTTACGGAGTTTAAAGAAGAGGAATGAAAGTAAATTATGAGTTGATATTTTAAGAGAATTTAAATGAAATTACAACCTTAAAAATAGACATTTTTGAGCCCAGTAGACTTACTTATTTCATGTAAAATTTAAGTAAAAATCTATTTTAGGCCAGGTGAGATGGCTCACACCTGTAATCCTAGCACTTTGGGAGGCCGAGGGGGAAGGATTGCTTGAGGCCAGGAGTTCGAGACTAGCCTGGACAACATAATGAGATCCCATCTTTATTTTTATATTAAAAAAATATCTGGCTGGGCATGGTGGCCTATGCCTTTAATCCCAGCACTTGGGAAGGCTGAGGTGGGCTGATTGTTTGAGCCCGGAGGTTCAAAAGTAGCCTGGGCGACATGGTGAAACCTCATCTCTATAAAAATACAAAAATTAGCTGGACGTGTTGGTGCGTGCCTGTAGTCCCAGCTACTGGGGAGCCTGAGGTGGGAGGATGACTTGAGCCCAGGAGGCAGAGGTTACAGTGAGCTGAGATTGCACCGCTGCACTCTAGCCTGGATGACAGAGTGAGACCCTGTCTCAAAAATAAATAAATAGGCCGGGCACGGTGGCTCATGCCTGTAATCCCAGCACTTTGGGAGGCTGAGGCGGGCGGATCATGAGGTCAGGAGATTGAGACCATCCTGGCTAACACGGTGAAACCCTGTCTCTAGGCCGGGCGCGGTGGCTCAAGCCTGTAATCCCAGCACTTTGGGAGGCCGAGGCGGGTGGATCACGAGGTCAGGAGATCGAGACTATCCTGGCTAACATGGTGAAACCCCGTCTCTACTAAAAATACAAAAAACTAGCCGGGCGTGGTGGCGGGCGCCTGTAGTCTCAGCTACTTGGGAGGCTGAGGCGGGAGAATGGCGTGAACCCGGGAGGCGGAGCTTGCAGTGAGCCGAGATCACGCCGCTGCACTCCAGCCTGGGAGACACAGCGAGACTCCGTCTCAAAAAAAAAAAAAAAAAAAAAAAAAGAAACCCTGTCTCTAATAAAAATGCAAAAAATTAGCCGGGCATGGTGGCAGGCGCCTGTAGTCCCGGCTACTTGGGAGGCTGAGGCAGGAGGCTGAGGCAGGAGAATGGCGTGAACCCGGGAGGCAGAGCTTGCAGTGAGCCAAGATCAGGCCACTGCACTCCAACCTGGGCGACAGAGCAACACTCTGTCTCAAAAAATAAATAAAATAAATAAATAAATAAATAAATAAATAAAAATAAAAAATAAAAGATCTATCTTAACTTGGATTGTGCCTTGTAATTTATTATAGTGAAATTGCTATATTGGCCGGGCGCGGTGGCTCAAGCCTGTAATCCCAGCACTTTGGGAGGCCGAGACGGGCGGATCACGAGGTCAGGAGATCGAGACCATCCTGGCTAACACGGTGAAACCCCGTCTCTACTAAAAATACTAAAAACTAGCCGGGCGAGGTGGCGGGCGCCTGTAGTCCCAGCTACTCGGGAGGCTGAGGCAGGAGAATGGTGTAAACCTGGGAGGCGGAGCTTGCAGTGAGCTGAGATCCGGCCACTGTACTCCAACCTGGACGGCAGAGCAAGACTCCGTCTCAAAAAAAAAAAAAAAAAAAAAAAAAAAAAAAAAAAAAAAATTTCTATAACAGAATTTTATTTTAAGCCAGTTTGGGGAATACCGAAACATTTTTAAAAATCACATAGTACTTTTTAGTGCTTTTAAAACCTAAATCCATAAAGTAGTTAATTAAAATGCAGGAAGTTAATAAGTGTTTTTCTGTATTAAAGATAAAACTATAAACATATATTGTTCAATATGCCTACATAAATAAATCATTCTTTTCTTTTTGGTTCTTTTTTGCTTATCACCTCTTACCTCCTCTGCTTCCTAAAAACGTGATAATGTCATTTAATTCAAAATTATGTTTTCTGGCCATACATGGTGGGTTACGCCTGTAATCCTAGCACTTTGGGAGGCCGAGGTGGACAGACCACTTGAGTCAGGAGGTCCAGACCAGCCTGGCCCACTTGGTGAAATCCTGTCTCTACTAAAAATACAAAAATTAGCCAGGCGTGGCGGCATATGTCTGTAGTCTTAGCTATTCAGGAGGCCGAGGCAGAAGAATCACTTGAACACAGGAGGCAGAGGTTGCAGTAAGCTGAGATTGCACCACTGCACTCCAGCCTCAGCAACAGAATGAGACTCCGTCTCAAAAAAAAAAAAGTGAGACTTACAAACTAGAACTAGGAAACTAAGCAAGAATTGTGCAGAGTATGTAGAATATTTATGTTATAGACCAGCACTGTTCAATACAAATATAATGTGAGCTCCGATTGTAATTTTCTTAGTCTGTATCACAATAAAAAGTAAAAATAAACATAAAATTAATTTTAACAATATACTTAATATATAAAAATTGTCATTTCAACATGTGATCAATATAAAAATTGTTGATCAATGAGGTATTTTGGGCCAGTTTGGGGAGCCAAGGCAGGAGGATCACTTGAGTCCCCGAGTTTGAGACCAGCCTGGGCAACATAGTGAGATCCAGTCTCTAGCACAAAAAAAAAAAAAAAAAAAAAAAACCACAAAGCGGGGCATGGTGATGTGCACCTGTAGTCCCAGCTACTTGGGAGGCCAAAGTGGGAGGATCACTTGAGCCGAGGAGGTTAAGGCTGCAGTGAGTCATGTTTGTGCCACTGTATTCCAGCCTGGGCAACAGAGTGAGACCCTGTCTCAAAAAAAAAAAAAAAAAAAAAACCAAAAAACCACAAAAACACAGAGATATTTTACGTTCCTTTTTTTGTATGAATGCTTCAAAATCTGATGTGTATCTTACACTTATAAAATCTCTCAATTTAGCCACCAAATTTCCACCAGAAATGCAAGAACTGTGTTCAGATTTCATAAAACTTTTAGTTGATTGAGATTCACATACTCAGGGTGTTCCAAACATACTGAAAGGTTTTCCAAGTATTGAATTGAACACCAGTTTCCAGGTTTACATTTAAGTTAATTAAAATGAGATGAAATTTGCAATTCAGTTCCCCACTCACACTAGCTGCATTTCAAGTGCTTAGGTAGCACATGCTGCTAGAGGCTACCATAATAGTGTGGTTATAGGCCTTCTAACGAAGGGAAATGAAATATAGGCTGTCTCCTGTTTTATAACATCTGGCTTACAATCAACAAATACAAATAGGGTCGCTTGGTGTAGCAAACCACCATGGCACATGTTTACCTGTGTAACAAATCTGCACATCCTGCACATGTATCCTGGAACTTAAAGCAAAACAAATAGGGTCTCTTGCCCTGTGGGAAGTGAAGCCACTGCTCTGTAGGGAACAAAAGTGTCTCTCTCTCTCTCTCTTTTTTTTTTTTTTTTGAGACAGAATCTCACTCTTTTGCCAAGTAAAGTGGCATGATCTTGGCTCATCACAGCCTCCCTCACCAGGTTCAAGTGATTCTCCTGCCTCAGCCTCCCAAGTAGCTGGGATTACAGGTGCCCGCCACCATGCCCAGCTAATTTTTGTATTTTTAGTAGATATGGGGTTTCACTCTGTTGGCCAGGCTGGTCTCAAACTCCTGACCTCAGGTGATCCACCCACCTCGGCCTTCCAAACTGCTAGGATTACAGGTGTGAGCCACCGTGCCCAGCACATAAGTATCTCTTACCCAAAGAAAGTGATGCCCTTAAAGCTTCTTACCAGACCACCACCCCCAAGACACAGCCAGACATCCATAGATGCACCCTCTTGTTTGAAAACTGCTGCACCCTTGCATGACTGAAGCATTACCCACGTCCTTGGAGCTCCTGCTTTCAGAGGACCTCTCATTTCTTGGGAGTAGAAAAGCCCTCTCTGGCGAGGTGCAGTGGCTCACGCCTGTAATCCCAACACTTTGGGAGGCCAAGGTGGGAGGATCGCTTGAGCCCAAGAGTTTCAAGTCAACCTGGGCAACATAGTGAGATCCCATCTCTGAAAACAAAATTCTAAATAAAAATAAGCAGGCCACCCTGTTTTAGGTATAACTCAACTGTCAAATCACTTTTAGGCAGGGTGTTTTGTTTTTTTTGTTTTGTTTCAGAGTGTTGTTTTACTTTATTTTTGAAACTGAGTTTGTCTAGAAAAGGATCATATTCACCTTTTGGTCTTAGCTACTCTTCCTTTTTATGAAATACATCAAGTTGATGCTTAAAATTGGGGCTCTAGTTACAGGTGAAATTTTTCCTTTCAGAAGAGAGTTTCCCCCAGAGTTGCTGTAGTCTTAGGAGATACTTAAGGGAGGGGAATCATTTTTAGTTTCCCTTAGGTGAGGCGGCAGCCTCCCTAAACTGCCAAGTTCCCACCATGACTGGTAACGCCACTGTGTGAGGAATACTGAACAAACGGAGCTTCAGAAAGGAGATTTGTAGAGAGATTCTGGAATCTAGGTAATGCCACTTCCTACTTAGTTTATCTTAATTTTTTTTTTTTTTTTTGATATGGAATCTCGCTCTGTCGCCCAGGCTGGAGTACAATGGTATGATCTCGGATCACTGCAACCCCTGTCTCGCGGGTTCAAGTGATTCTCGTGCCTCAGCCTCCCAATAGCTGGGATTACAGGCATGTGCCACCACGCCCAGCTAATTTTTTTTTTTTTTTTTTTGAGATGGAGTCTGGCTCTATTGCCCAGGCTGGAGTGCAGTGGCGGGATCTCAGCTCACTGCAAGCTCCGCCTCCCGGGTTTACGCCATTCTCCTGCCTCAGCCTCCTGAGTAGCTGGGACTACAGGCGCCTGCCACCTCGCCCAGCTAGTTTTTTGTATTTTTTAGTAGAGACGGGGTTTCACGGTGTTAGCCAGGATGGTCTCGATTTCCTGAGCTCGTGATCTGCCCGTCTCGGCCTCCCAAAGTGCTGGAATTACAGGCGTGAGCCACCACGCCTGGCCTAATTTTTGTATTTTTAATGCAGACGGGATTTCGCCATGTTCGTCAGGCTGGTCTCAAACTCCTGACCTCAGGTCATCCTTCAGCCTTGGCCTCCCAAAGTTCTGAGATGACAGGCATGAGCTACCATGCCCAGCCTTAATGGTCTTTTTAAAGGATACCTGATTTCAGAAGGAACCTTTGAAGAAATGGCTAGAACTTTTGTGTTTCTTTGGATATGCCTGGCATCTAAGCCAAATTAGTTGACCTTTTAATGTTAAATAAAATATTCAATAACTTTTACTAACGGGTGGGCTTTAGGGACCCCTTTATTTTACTGTGTTGCCAAAAGTAGGTTCATTATAACATTGAAAACATTCTGATGTAATTTATTGAATGTAAAATTAATTATTCCTCAATAAATTTGAGGATGATTTCCATAAAGGGAGACAAATTCCTTTCTTCCAAATATACTATGACAACCTGTTTTGAAATATTTAAAATATGTCCCTAAAGATGAAAATTAAAGAGCAGACATGAAGTTGTTATGCTCTAAGGAGTCATTCTTTTGATTTAAAATTCATTATAATTCTCTGGTTGTCTAGTGGTTAGGATTCAGCACTCTCACAAAATTCATTATATCGATTCTACAAAAGTATATTGTGTTGAATTAAGAAACACATGGACATTTTTAAGTATTTCAAAATATTTTTGTTATACCTAGGTTTTCACTGTGATGGTATTTGCCGTTTTAGTAGAATTTGACCTATATTTTATTCTATGGGAAAAAGAAGAAAGTAAACATTGGCTAGCCATCTGCCACTCTGTACTGCTATTTGTTTGTGGTCCCATTGGGAATTTTTAACTCCATGCTGTATAGTTTTAGTGCTTTGTGAAGATTGAATCTGCAAATCATCTTTGAAAAATAGAGGATTTGATTTGATTGTGGCAAGCATGAAACTTATCCTCTAAATAAAACTGTACATCCTGGACCAAAGCTGGAATAATGCCACACTGAAATGATCTTAACTGTGGAATCCTTGATTGGACCCCATTTGTTTTGCACATACAATAGCTCCATAAAGATGATCGGCTTTCAGCAGAGATGAACAGATGTTCTGATTTTATCAGAAATTGCTTTTGCAACTCCAAGACTTCACAAAAGCCAGTAATCCCCCTGTTAGTCTGACGTTGTGGAGATGCTTTTACAACTTTTTTCCAGATACTGGTTTAAATGCACAGACTTTGTTATTGACCTGTAAGATTCAGTTGTCAGGTGGTATCTGTTTTCCCCCGATAGAAATAAAGGGAAGAAGATTAAAAACAAAAACTAGAAAGTATAGCAGGGGTGCAATTATTTATTTAAAGTATTTAATATTACATACCAGAATCTAAGTTCCATAAAGCATGTCTTTTGTTCACTGCTGCATTCTTAGTACCTAGAACAGAGCCTGACATGTAATAGTTACTCAATAAGTATCTGTTAAATAAGTATGGTAGTCCTGCCTTATCCCCATGGGATGCCTGAAACCTCAGATAATACTGAACCCTATATATATATATATATATTGTTTTTTCCTATACATATATAATTATGATAAAGTTTAATTTATAAATTAGGCACAGTAAGAGATTAAGAATGCTAATAAAATAGAACAAGTATTACAATATACTGTGACAACAGGTATGTGAATGTAGTCTATCTTTTTTTTTTTTTTTTTGAGACAGAGTCTCGCTCTGTCTCCCAGGCTGGAGTGCAGTGGCGCAATCTGGGCTCACTACAAGCTCCGCCTCCCGGGTTCATGCCATTCTCCTGCCTCAGCCTCCCGAGTAGCTGGGACTACAGGCGCCCACCACCACGCCCGGCTAATTTTTTGTATTTTGTTTAGTAGAGACGGGGTTTCACCGGGTTAGCCAGGATGGTCTCGATCTCCTAACCTTGTGATCCGCCCACCTCAGCCTCCCAAAGTGCTGGGATTACAGGCATGAGCCACCGCGCCTAGCCGAATGTAGTCTGTCTTAAAATACTGTATCTTACTATGCTGTACTGTGGTTAACAGAAACCATAGAAAACAAAATCTCAGATAAGGAAAGACTACTGTATTCCCCTTTAATCTCAATATAGCAGGTGTGTCCAGAGAGCTTCAACCTTCAGAAGGACTGAACGTGTGCCTTTTACTGTGGAAGAAAGAAAAGAGAGGGGGCTGGGTGCAGTGGCTCATGCCTATGATCCCAGTACTTTGGGAGGCTGAGGCAGGAGGATCACTTGAGCCAATGAGTTAGAGACCAGCCTGGGCTGCAGAGTGAGACCCTATCTCAAAAAAAGTTGGGGGGATGGGGGAGAAGAGAGAGGGGACAGCAAATATCTCTTTGTTTCCTTTGGATTTCAGAATTAAAGATGGAAAAAAATGTGAGTTTATTAGGCAAGAACTTTGTTTTAACCCCATTTTAAAGATTGTGGAGATATATATATATCATAACATTTACCATTTTTAACCTTTTTTTTTTTTGAGATGGAGTCTCGCTGTGTCACCCAGGCTGGAGTGCAGTGGCATTAGCTCATTGCAACCCCAACTTCCTGGATTCAAGTGATTCTTCTGCCTCAGCCTCCTGAGTAGCTGGGATTACAGGTGTGCGCCACCATGCCTGGCTAATTTTGGTATTTTTAATAGAGGTGGGGTTTCACCATGTTGACCAGGGTGGTCTGGAACTCCTGACCTTAGGTGAACCGCCCGCCTCGGCCTCCCAAAATGCTGGGATTACAGGCGTGAGCCACTGCACCTGGCCATTTCACTATTTTAAAGTACAGTTCAGTGGCATTAAGCACATTCACATTGTTGTGTGACCGTCAGCACCTGGTCCATCTCCAGAATTTTTTCATCCTAAACTAAAATCCTGTATTTATTAAACAGTAATGAGAATAAAACTCTCCATTTGCCCCTCCCTGCAGGCTCTGACAACCACCATTCATTCTTTCTGTCTCTATGATGGTTTGACTACTCCAGGCATCTCATATCAGTGGAATCATACACTGTCTGCCCCTTTGTGTTCATTCCTTTTTTTCAATATGATCCTTTTGCTTGGAGACTTCACAGTTTTCCTTTCCTTTGATTGTTTGGTTTTTGCTTTGTACCTAGACCTGGGCAGTGATGCATATGCAACAAGTATGCAAAGACAAGTTAATTCAGCAGCTTGTTGCATACCACTAGGGGGTTATTAAAGCTTTGAAAATGTGATTCCTCATCTGTATGTCTGTGGCTTATCTACTTCAAGTCTTGCTGATAAACCTGCACTGACAGTAATAGCAAAGATTAGTCTTTCTCCATGTTTCATAAAACAAATTGTTCTCATTCTTACAGCCTGATTATGAACTGGAAAATTACAGGTACATTATTGTAATTGTTTATACAGACAATGAGACATACTCTCCACAGGGGACCTCAGCTGCAGGGAAGGTTCTGATTGCGTGTCATTAAGAAGTGACAGTTATGAAACTTTTTTTTTTTTTTTAAGACGGAGTCTTGCTCCGTCACCAGGCTGGAGTGTAGTGGCGCGATCTTGGCTCACTGCAACCTCTGCCTCCTGGGTTCAAGCAATTCTCCTGCCTCAGCCTCCGGAGTAGCTGGGACTACAGGCGCATGTCACCACGCCCAGCTAATTTTTGTATTTTTTGTAGAGACGGGGTTTCACCATGTTGGGCAGGATGGTCTCAATCTCCTGACCTCGTGATCCGCCTGCCTCAGCCTCCCAAAGTGTTGGGATTACAGACGTGAACCACCACACTGGCCTTCTTCTTTTTTGTTTTTCATTTTTAAAAATTTTCTATTCTCATTACATCTTCCTTTCTTCCTACTTTTCCTTCCCTTCCCTTCCAGTTTGTCCCTCCCTCCCTCTCTCTCTTTCTTCCTTTTTTCTTTCTTTTTCATTCTCATTTTTCTGAGTAGTTGCTAAAGACACAGCCTGACCTGAGGGGTCCAAATATAGGTGAAACAATCATAGCTCTCTAGCAGTTCACCTGGAGGGAGAGAGCAAAAGAGAGTAAGAGAACCAAAATGAAGGGGAAATATTCTTAATTTTTTTTTTTAAGGACAGAAACTAACTCGTTGAGGAAAAAGAGAAATATACTGGGAGTTCTGATTAGTAGGAACAAAGAGAAAGAGGAGAGCTTTGAAGAATTATTTGAAAAGTAATCTATGGAATTTAGCTTTAAAGCAGGATCTTAGGCTGTAGACTATTTTATTATTATTTTTTTTTTAAGAGAGAGAGTGCAGTGGTGCAATCATAGCTCACTGTAGCCTCACACTCCTGGGCTCAAGCCATCCTCCCACCTTAGCCTTCTGAGTAGCTAGGACTACAGGTACATACCACCACGACTGGCTACTTTTTAATTTTTGTTTTGTAGAGATGAAGTCTTGCTGTGTTGCCCAAGCTGGTCTTGAACTCCTGGCCTCAAGTGATCCTCCTGCCTCAACCTCCCAAAGTGCTGGGATGTTGTGGACTCCTTTAGAGCCTCTTGAAATAGAGTTAGTGAAGTGATTTTCTGTCACTGTATCTGTGCTCATTTACACTGGGCAGATCACTTCTGCTTGACTTCATAGTTTCAACCTGTAACATGAAGGGTCAACAGGTAGTTCAGAACCATCAGAGTTTAGGCCGAAGCCCATAGAATAGGAAAGTTATTTTTAAAATTTATTTTTCGGCCGGGCGCGGTGGCTCAAGCCTGTAATCCCAGCACTTTGGGACGCCGAGACGGGCGGATCATGAGGTCAGGAGATCGAGACCATCCTGGCTAACACGGTGAAACCCCGTCTCTACTAAAAAATACAAAAAACTATCCGGGCGAAGTGGCGGGTGCCTGTAGTCCCAGCTACTCGGGAGGCTGAGGCAGGAGAATGGCGTGAACCCGAGAGGAGGAGCTTGCAGTGAGCTGAGATCCGGCCACTGCACTCCAGCCTGGGGGACAGAGCAAGACTCCGTCTCAAAAAAATAAATAAATAAATAAAATAAAATAACCGGCCGGGCGCGGTGGCTCAAGCCTGTAATCCCAGCACTTTGGGAGGCCGAGACGGGTGGATCACGAGGTCAGGAGATCGAGACCATCCTGGTGAACACAGTGAAACCCCGTCTCTACTAAAACCACAAAAAACTAGCCGGGCGTGGTGGCGGGCGCCTGTAGTCCCAGCTACTCGGGAGGCTGAGGCAGGAGAATGGCGTGAACCCGGGAGGCGGAGCTTGCAGTGAGCTGAGATCAGGCCACTGCACTCCAGCCTGGGCGACAGAGCGAGACTCCGTCTCAAAAAAATAAATAAATAAATAAATAAATAAATAAATAAAATAAAATTTATTTTTACAATGTCTACAAATGCAGGTGTTAAAGTGCCAGAGACGGAAGTATTGACAACGAGAAATTATCTAAAACCAGGCCAGGCGCGGTGACTCACACCTGTGATCCCAGCACTTTGGGAGGCAAAGGTGGGAGGATCACTTGAGGCCAGGAGTCAGAGGCTGCAGTGAGTCGTGTTCATGCCACTGCTCTCCAGTCTGGGCCACAGAACAAGACCCTGTCTCCAAAAATAATAATCATCATCCAAAACCAAGACCGGCTCTTATTGGAAAGGTGGAAATGGTTGTGATGGAATTCAGCAACACCCATACCTTGATATTTCTGACTTTCAGGATGTTAGGAGACTCTTTCAGTCCTTCCTGTTTAAATATGAATAGATATGTATTGCCATTATTGCCCTGCCTCTACTTCTCCCAAATTTAGATTGCTAGTATTTATGTAAGTTTACTAGTCACAAATAGATTCTTGCATTTCCCATTTCTTGTCATAGGGCCCTCTTTCAGTTCAATATGCTTTTATTGGCACTTACTTTGGTTTTCTTTACAGCAGCAGCTGCTAATTAGTGACAGCTTTTGAGCAAGCAGCTTGTCATTTTTGGCAGAGATAGGGGACATCCATAGCAAGTCAGGACTATATTTTCATTTGCTAAATTTACTTTGCTACATGAAAATACATCTTGGATAAAAATTAGTCTGTAGTCAAAGGTGGCTGTGTTTACTGAATTATCTTCCTAAGTTGGCATTCTTATCCTATAGTTGAAGAACTCACAGAGATGAAAAAAAAAGAAGAAAGAGGTTCAGTGTCTATCAGACTGATGCCATAAGTCCTGAGTCATCCTTCTAACATTAATCTACATTCTGGGTATAGAACCTCATCATCTTGTTTTGGCACAATCATAAATCTTTCTGGATTGTAGTTAGTGGCATACATGGTAACTGAAGGAGTGAATTGTTGACAAATGTGCTTTTCATTTATACTCAGCTTCTTTCTTGAGATATAATTAAAAGAAAGGTTAGTTTGCTTAGAGAAGATGCTTTCTTTGGAATTTCAGCTCATCTTAGCATCATCATATTTCATGTAATTCTTCTCTTTGAAATTGCTGCAATAAAGTGTTAGCTCTATTTTACAAACTTGTCACGATGTTTACGAGGGTGGCACAACTTGCTATTATGTTTACCTTGATTAGCACCAATGATGAGTCAAAATCTCCGTCATAGTTTCTATAAAGTGTGATTCACTCCCATTATTCCTGTAATAAGGATTCAAGTTAATGACCTCCACAGTGTTAAAAATATCCTGAAGGAAATAACTGACCTACCATCCATTTCCCCCATTTAGGTCCTTTTTGTAACATGGAGGTCTATAAAAATTGTATTCCATACACAATTACTGAATACCAACCATGTGTGTGAAGTACTATATTAGGGAAATCAAAATGAATCAGAGAGACATGGTCCTCGCTCCTGGATGGCTTACAGTCTATTAGTTGGCCAGCAGATAACTTAGTTGTTTGGTTCTTATGCCCAGAGTGTAGGGTAAATTCTAATTCTAAAGGAGGAAAACATCCCATCTTTTAAAAATAGGATGATCAAAATGATCAAAGACATTGGATACTAACATTGTATTGATTCTATTTCTAGCTAAAGGTGTTAAAGATTGTTTGAGGCACCTTTCCTAGGCTTATGGAACTGCCAGGCGTCCTTGTCCCAAATTTCCCCTTGACATATCGCACAGCACTGTTAAATTCAGATGTTGCCTTCTGTATCAGAGTTTCTTTGTCTTGATGGCATAGCTTGGAGAACCCAGATGATCTCCTAGCATTCAACTCATATTTAATGTACATCAATAGTAACATAGTTATTTGTATATTTTCTTTTCTTCTTTTTTTTTTGAGACAGAGCCCAGGCTGGAGTGCAGTGGCACAATCTCGGCTCACTGTAACCTCCACCTCCTGGGTTCAAGCCATTCTCCTGCCTCAGCTACCCCAGTAACTGGGATTACAGGCATGCACCACCATGCCCAGCTAATTTTTTGTATTTTTAGTAGAGATGGGGTTTCATCATGTTGGCCAGGCGTGTCTCGAACTCCTGACCTTATGATTCGCCCGCCTTGGCCTCCCAAAGTGCTGGGATTACAGGTGTGAGCCACTGTGCCCAATCTATTTGTATATTTTCATTTTAACATGTATTAATTATAGTAGGAATTTATCATATATACCTTGTCTCCAACCCAGTGCACAGTAGCATCAGGGAAGTTGCTGTTTAGTTATTGGTATCATGTGAACAGGTATCCAGATGGCAGCTAACTTCAGTATCCTTTGTTATCCTGTCTTACACACTGGAATGTTTTACAAGTTGCTTTCTCATTTCTATTAATGATATTGCCCCCTGTATGCAAAATGTTTTCTGCCGTTAGAAAGCCTGAGTTTCAGATGTTCTATGATAAATATTGGTGATGGATAATAATGTAACTAGTGGAAACCCATTAAGGAATTTGCGAACTAGTTTAACAAAGTTAACAATTCAGCTTCTTATAGGAAATGTTGCATTGCTAATTCTGACCACAAGTGGTCAGGATCTAGGTTTTGGCCTTATGGGAAAGTTACCCACGCCCAGGACAGTTCTCGTTATTCTCCTCCCACTCACTTTTACAATCTAAAGCTTTTGGCTAATTTCTGATTGATTTAAAAGAATGAAGGTGAACCCCCACCCCCCAAATATGGCGTCCTTTGGTTGTGTTTGGAGGTTTGTCTTCTTGTTGCTTACCCTGAGGGGAGTCTCATTTAAAGCCTTGTTTTTGGATTGTCAAATAATCTTTTTGTATCCATTTGTGAATTGCATTTTGTGATAATTTATTTTGTGGCACATGCTATAAACGAATCTTAAACTGCAAGTATCTCTGTCAGGAAAAACTCATTTGACTAGGTGATGATTTTTTTTTTTTTTTTTAAACAGAACTTCACTCTGTCACCCAGGCTGGAGTGCAGTGGCGCAATCTCCACTCACTGCAACCTCCGCCTCCTGGGTTCAAGTGATTCTCCTGCCTCAGCCTCCCAAGTAGCTGGGACTACAGGTGCCTGCCACCACACCTGGCTAATTTTTTGTATTTTTAGTAGAGATGGCGTTTCACCGTGCTAGCCAGGATGGTCTCGATCTCCTGACCTCGCGATCTGCCCGCCTCAGCCTCCCAAAGTGCTAGGATTACAGGCATGAGCCACCGCGCCCAGCCTGGTGATGATTTTCAATAATTAAAGCACTGTGGTTCACAGCCTGAGCTCCGAAGGTGGACAAAACTCCTTGAATATTTATTACTACTACTGTTACTATAATTCTATTACTACTGCTACTAGTACTTTATTTTTCTTATTTCCCATGCTTTGCTGTTATTTAAGGTTTGGTGATTAAATATAGGAAGGGCTTGGAAATGAAGTCATTTATTTTGTTTCCAACACAAAACAGTTTCTAGTGTGGGTGTGTGGGTAGCTTAATTTAACATAACAAACTAATACGTTTTTCCTTGAACTCCATACTATCTTCATTTCAAACTAGGTATTCTCAGAGTGGGGTTAAAATACTCTCCATCATCAAAGCCCAAACTTTTTAGAAGATCTTGCTTGTCTCACAAAAACCCTGGTATCTCTGTTGCCACCACAACCTGAAACTAACGAGTTAGAAACCACACAGAGCCCACGACATTCGGTAGGAGCCCGTAACATTTTCTCGCAAGTTTTATGTAGATAGTTAAGCCCGGAACTGATCTGGTTGAGAAAACGTTTAAAATCATCATTTTCCCTTCCTTCTCCTACACTTTTATACTCAGAAGGGCCTAATTTTGCTCCTCTAGGAAGATTGAATGCATAGGCTTTCATGTAGTTTAAAACTCTCTTAATTTAAAGAAGTCTGGGTTTGGCGCAGTGGCTCATGCCTCTCATCCCAGCACTTCGGAAGGCCTAGGTGGGTGGAGCGCTTGAGTTCAGGAGTTCGAGACCAGCCTGGGCAACATAATGAAGCCCCCTTTCTACCAAAAACACAAAAAATTAGCCAGGCATAGTGGCACACACCTGTGGTCCCAGCTACTCAGGAGACTACAAGAGGATTGCTAGAGCCTGGGAGGCGGAGGTTGCAGCGAGCTGAGATCACGCCACTGCACTCCAGCCTGGGTGACAGGGTGAGACCCTATCTCAAAAAAAAAAAAAAAAAAATTATATTTTCTATTCTCTTCCCCTTTTTGTTATGTGTTTTGCAGTCTTTTCTCCATGTCTAATCTAAGAAACTTATATATTCATTGTATAATGCCTACTGGTTGTCAGCATTGAACCCTGCCTGTGCCCTAGCATGTTGTACAATGACTGACTTGACTTTATTGTGAGAATAAGAAAGTTCAAAATTTATTCGTTTTTTATCAGTCGACTAGGGACCTTATCTGTTGTTGCATTTATTATCTCTAAAATATTATCTTCTTTTTCTTTTTCTTTTTTGAAATGGAATCTCGCTCTGTTGCCCAGGCTGGAGTGCAGTGGCGCATTCTTGGCTCACTGCTACCTCCATCTCCCAGGTTCAAGCAATTCTCCTGCCTCAGCCTCCCGAGTAGCTGGGATTACAGTCGCGTGCCACCACATCCAACTAATTTCGTGTATTTTTGGTAGAGACGGGATTTCACCATGCTGGCCAGGATGGTCTCAAACTCCTGACCTCAAGTGATCCACCAGCCTTGGCCTCCCAAAGTGCTGGGATTACAGGCCTGAGCCACCACACCCGGCCTACCGTCTTATTTTTAGATGGAGACTTCTGGACATTGGTATAAAATCTAGATGGTTCCAGTCCTGACCTTTTCCTCATGTTTAATCTCACCTTCCTAACACTTCCACCACTGTTGAAAAGGTATAGCTCCATATGATCTTACTGCCCTTCATTCAGTCAAGCGAGACACTGACATTGCATAGATTCTGGGTCTCACATTTGCTTTGTTTTTATCTGGAGCTTTACTGGAAACTAAATGCTATTGCGTACTAGCTGCAGAAGCAGGAGGGGAAGTTGGCAAGAATTCGCTGCTTTCTGTTTGGTCTGTCTGAGGCAGCTGACCTTTTGGAAGGAAATCGCTGCTCTTTGCTTCTTCCGGTAACAGTGCTGCCTATGAAAGAACACATACACAGAAGGGCTCTGCCGTTATCCTGGCTGATGCCTTGCAGCATTAGCTGTTAGTTGAGGTGGGAGCCTTTCAGTGCATCTGTTGTGTGCTGTAGGAGCATGCACTCAAGTTCCTACACCGTGCTAAGTTGTGTGTAGATCCACTATTAGAGGTATAGTGAGAGACAGTCTGTTACCAGAAAAAGTAGTTTACTTTAGCAAAAGTAATTGCATTTTATTTATCCCCACTATGAGTGCTGTAGTAAATATGGACAATTATTTTGTGCACAATTTCAGTTCATCTTAATGTTAAATGTCCTGGTAATTGCTTTTTGTACCTGGATATCTGCTGTTGTTTGTTGTTTTTTTTCCCCTAGCAGGACAAACATTTCGATTTGCCAAGACATAAGCTCTTATTTAAGATCTTCTCAGAATTAGAATAAGGTTCTTTTTTTTTTTTTTTTTTACGACAAGATCTCACAGTGTCACCCAGGCTGGAGTGCGGCACAATCACGGCTCACAGCAGCCTCAAACTCCTGGGCTTAAGCAATTCTCCTGCCTGTCTCCTGAGTAGCTAGAACTACAGGCATGTACCACCACACGGGGCTAATTTTTAAATTTTTTTAGAGATGGAGTCTCACTATGTTGCCTAGGCTTGTCTCAAACTCCTGGCCTAATCAATCTTCCCATCTCGGCCTCCCAGAGTGTTGGGTTTACAGGCATGAGCCACTGTGCCTGGCCCAGAATTAGCTGCTTCTTTCATACTTTTTTTTTTAGAGACAGAGTCTGGCTCTGTCGTCCATCTGGCATGCAGTGGTGCAATCATAGCTCACTGCAGCTGCTAACTCCTGGGCTCAAGTGATTCTCCCCTCATCCTCCCAAGTAACTAAGACTACAGGTGTGTGCCACCATATGCTACTACTTTTTGTTTTGCTTTCTTTGTAAAGACAGAGCCTTGATATGTTGCCCAAGCTGGTCTTGAACTCCTGAGCTCAGGTGATCCCCTGTCTCGGCCTCCCAAAGTGCTGGGATTACAGGTGTGAGCCACTACACCTGGCCAATGTTTAGTTTCTTAACAAACCTGCTACTCGTTGGATCCACTTTTTATGCAGGACTTGTTTTACTTAAACACGGGTAGTTGGACACCCCACAACTTGGGATTATTTTCAGAAAGCTATAATTAGGTTTCATATCACCCAGTAAGCAAACAAGGAAACTAACCGGCTGATGAGGCATTTCTCTCTTAAAAGAGATTTCAGTTTTGTATTGCTTTAATTAAAACATACTCAGTTCAGTTTTTATTTTATTTTAAGTGACATATTCAAGTTATGTCTAAGTAAAAATGAAACAGATTTTAGTTCATGGCAAATTAAGAGAACACAGCTACCTGGAAAATGGGGCGAACTGCCATGTCCTTCTGCGTTTAGTTTTGGTTTGGTGGATAGGTATGCTTTTCTAAGGTATTATTGGTCTCTTCCCTAGATTTGCTGTTGATGGCAGAGATGGTTGGGTGAAGGTTTGTGTTGATGTACATAGAAGACGTAGAGATTAGTACAGAGAGAAACATCTCAGGGCCTCCTTAGCAAGATTGCCCTGCAGTGCTGCTATTCTTGGAAACTGGTCTGATCTGTCCCACTTTCCTGGGGTAATGAAGAATCCAGGGGGAATGCAAACCCTGTGTTGGTTTTAGGTATAGGTTGTCACAAAATAAATTGATATCAACAAAACAGGAAGATATCCCCCCAGTTCTGTTGGCCTTTGAGTAGGAGCAAAGTTAGGAACCAACAGCTGAGGTTTCCTGTGATCTGCTCTTGTAACGATAGCTTTCTAGAGTTGAATTGTTGAATTTCTTGAATTGTTTTCTTGAACTGTCAAGGGCCTTCACATAAACCAATTGTGTTCAGGTATGTGATTAGAGGTAAGAGATGTGTTTGTTTGTGTTTAGAAATGGGGTCTCGCGGCCGGGCGCGGTGGCTCACGCCTGTAATCCCAGCACTTTGGGAGGCCGAGGCGGGCGGATCACAAGGTTAGGAGATCGAGACCACGGTGAAACCCCGTCTCTACTAAAAATACAAAAAATTAGCCGGGCGCGGTTGTGGGCACCTGTAGTCCCAGCTACTCGGGAGGCTGAGGCAGGAGAATGGCGTGAACCCGGGAGGCGGAGCTTGCAGTGAGCCGAGATCGCGCCACTGCACTCCAGCCTGGGCTGGGCGACAGAGCGAGACTCCGTCTCAAAAAAAAAAAAAAAAAAAAAAAAAAAAGAAATGGGGTCTCGCTTTGTGGCTCAGGCTTGAGCACAGCGGCGTGATCATAGCTCACTGCATGCAGCCTTGACCTCCTGGGAGCGCTCCTGTCCCAGCCTCCTGAGTAGCTTGGACTGCAGAAGTGAGTCACCATGCCCAGCTAGAAAGTTTTTTATTTTAAAGAAATTCTGGTACTGTTGTGAGTGGATTTCTGTGTATTTCGTCATGTTTACAGTTGGTACAAGTTTGCTTAATCATACCAAAGATGAAAGAGAGCCACTAATATATATAAATATATGTCAGAATTACAAATTAATCTATTATTAACAGCCTTAAATCACTACTTGGAAACACATTTAAGGCACTATATATTTGAAAGTGAAATAATTGCATTTCTTTTAAATTTTTTTTATAATTCTGAATTTTTACCGTTTTCATGTTCTACTTAAATCAAGGCTGCCCAGGTAAGACAGTGTTATAACCTGGATATTATCATGGCCAACATGGCGAATCCCCATCTCTATTAAAAATAAAAAAATTAGGGCTGGGCACAGTGGCTCACGCCTGTAATCCCAGCACTTTGGGAGGCCGAGGTGGGCAGATCACCTGAGGTCAGGAGTTTGAAACCAGCCTTGCCAACATTGTGAAAACCTTTCTCTATTAAAAATACAAAAAATATGGCTGGGCGCGGTGGCTCACGCCTGTAATCCCAGCACTTTGGGAGGCCGAGGCGGGCGGATTACAAGGTCAGGAGATCAAGACCATCCTGGTTAACACGGTAAAACCCCGTCTCTACTAAAAATACAAAAAATTAGCCAGGGGTGGTGGCACACGCCTGTAGTCCCAGCTACTCAGGAGGCTGAAGCAGGAGAATGGCCTGAACCTGGGAGGCGGAGTTTGCAGTGAGCCAAGATCAGGCCACTGCACTCCAGGCTGGGCGATAGAGTGAGACTCCATCTCAAAAAAAAAAAAAAAAAAAAAAAAAAAAAAGCCAGGCATGGTGGCGGGCACCTGTAATCCCAGCTACTCGGGAGGCTGAGGCAGGAGAATCGCTTGAACCTGGGGGGCGGAGGTTGCAGTGAGCCGAGATCGCGCCACTGCACTCCAGCCTGGGCACCAAGAGCAAAACTCCGTCTCAAAAAAAATAATAAAAATAGGCCGGGCGCGGTGGCTCAAGCCTGTAGTCCCAGCACTTTGGGAGGCCAAGACGGGCGGATCACGAGGTCAGGAGATCAAGACCATCCTGGCTAACCTGGTGAAACCCCGTCTCTACTAAAAAATACAAAAAACTAGCCGGGCGAAGTGGCGCGTGCCTGTAGTCCCAGCTACTCAGGAGACTGAGGCAGGAGAATGGTGTGAACCCGGGAGGCGGAGCTTGCAGTGAGCGGAGATGGCGCCACTGCACTCCAGCCTGGGGGACAGAGCGAGACTCCGTCTCAAAAAAAATAAATAAATTAAAAAATAAATAAATAAATAATTAGCTGGGCATTGGTGGCAGGTGCCTATGGTCCCAGCCGCTCAGGAGGCTGAGACAAGAGAATTGCTTGAATGCGAGTGGTGGGGGTTGCAGTGAGCCAAGATCGTGCCACTGCACTTTAACCCAGTTGAAAGAGCAAGACTGTGTCTCAAAAAAATAAATCAAATCAAAATTTAAAAATGCATCTACATGGTTTTATATTTCAACATAGTTTTTACATTTAATTTAACTGGTTGCACCATATCCCGTTAGATTAATATGTTATAGTCTAATCATCCCCCTATTCTGGACATTTTGGTTATTTCTGGTTTCTCCCAATGGTATATATCCCTGGGAATGGGCCTAAATCAAGGCACTCGTCAAAGAAAATTTTGCTAGGTAGAAATTAATATTGTAATTCTCAATGGTAAGAGGGAGGCCATGAACTTTAATGGGGAAAATATTGGTAACATATAGATTTATTAATAAATTGCCTGTTTTGTTTGTTTTTAACTTTCAAATAAGAGGAAAGGGATTATATTTCATTTAAGTAGTATAGAAACGGTATTGTAGTAGCTGAGGGGTTTTTTTCCTGAACTAAAAGATTTGAATTGTCCAAGAGACACATTCTAGGATGAGTTGATCTTGAATTACAGTACAAATATAAACCTTCACTAGAAATTCTGAGGCTGGCTGGGTGCGGTGGCTCACACTTGTCATCCTAGCACTTTGGGAGGCCGAGGTAAGAGGATCGCTTGAGCCCAGGAGTTCATGACCAGCCTGGGCAACATAGCAAGACCCCATCTCTTAAAAAAAAAATTAGCCAGGCATGGAGGCACATACCTGTGGTCCCAGCTACTCAGGAGGCTAAGGGAGGAGGATCACCTGAACCCAGGAGGTTGAGACTGCAGTGAGCAGCGATTATGCTATAGCACTCCAGCCTGAGCGACAGAGTGAGACTATGTTTCAAAAAAAAAAAAAATTCCGAAGCTAACATAGGACTACATGCCAGCTTCAAATCATTTCTTATTTTTCCATAATGGAGATGGTCATTATTTTTGGGCTACAGCAAGTGCTTTTAGTCATCTGGAAAGTGATACAGATGTAGCTTCTTCCCAAAGGGATGGCTGAAGTTGCTGGCTGGATTTGGACATGGAGATAATGATAACACACATACACTGTGGGCCACCATGGCATGAGAGAGCCCAGCTTGCATGCTGGTAGCCTACAAGCTGCAGCACAATGCCTCAGAAGTCCAGATTTTTATTTACCACCAGGGACAGTTTCACAGTGAGAGTCAAACCTCTGCTCTCATTGCTTTGTTTTTCTTTTTTGGAATTTTTGCCCTTAATTTTGATTTTGAAAAAATTGTAAATGACTGAAAAGTGGAAAGAATAGAACAATGAGTACTCACATATACTTCACCTAGGTTGAGCCAGTGTTCACAGTTGTTAGATTTACTTTCCCACACTCCCCACCACTGTCACTCTTCCGTTTCTCCTTCCAAAGTTAAGTTGTAGACGTCATGACCATTTACCCTCAAATACTTGACATTGTATCTACTCTGAGCAAGGGCATTCTCCTACACAACCTCAATGGCATTGTCACAAGAAATTCAGCAGTGATATAACAACATCTAATATATAATGATATAATGGACTTTAGAGCTGTGGGTGTTTTTGTTTGTTTTGAAACAGAGTCTCACTCAGTTGCCCAGCCTGGAGTGCAAGTGGCGCAATCTCAGCTCACTACAACTTCCGCCTCCCGGGTTCAGGAGATTCTTGTGCCTCAGCCTTCCAAGTAGCTGCAACTACAGGCGTGCGCCACCACGCCCAACTGATTTTTGTATTTTTAGTAGAGACAGGGTTTCACCATGTTGGCCAGGCTGGTCTTGAACGCTTGACCTCGAGTGATCCGCCGGCCTTGGCTTCCCAGAGTGCTGGGATTACAGGTAGGAGCCACCGCGTCCAGTCGTGTTTTTGTTTTTGAATTACGCTCTTGGTGGTTGTGTCTCTGCAGTCTCCTTTAACCTAGAACAGTTCCACCTGTTTTGGGTGGGCGTGGGATCATTGATGAGAGTCTCACAATTTGGATTTGTCTGATTGTTTCTTCATGATTTAGTTTGTGTATTCTTTTCAGCAAATCATATCTGGAGGCACATAATGTCAGTTTATCCCATGATTGGGGATGTTTGATCACTCGGTTAAGGTATTGTCCTCCAGATTTATCCACGGAAATGCCTCTTTTCCCCTTTGTGAATAATAAGTAATATGTGAGTAGTACTTTGAGACTAAATGTTCTTCCCCAACAACTGTCACCTAATGGTTTTAGCAGCTGTGATGATCCTTGTCTGAGTCTACTCTCTTTATTTTTGAGATTGTGCATTTTTGGCCAAGACTTTATATCCTATATTTAGATGAGAGTTTTAAATATATGGTAACCTGCTGATTGAAACTTGATTTTTATATTTAGTAAGTAGGTCCTTTTTCTACCTTCTCCTTTCTTCCTTCCCTTACCCTTTTCCTCTCCTCCGTTCTCTGTTCTTCCCATTATAATATGCAATGATTTGGCTGTGACAAAGATTAATGACTGATTGTCTTCCCAGAATATTATCGTCTCTATGTTGCCTGGGCACATTTTTCCTTGTTTGTTTCTTTGTGAGCCAAATGCTTTTATTCTTTCTGTTCTCTTCCCATCTGTTTAATAATATGATTTTTTAAAAAAGAGAATTGGCTTCCTGATTGCATATAAGGTAGTATTTAGAAAAAAAAAAAATTAAAGAGCAGATGGCTCTGGTATTGACCTACTTCTAAATGTGATAGCCTTCTTACTTGATATTAGTCCCATTTTAATATGAATGAAGTCTTGATCCTTTATTGCTGCTATTGAATATTTTTTCTGTCCTTCAAAATCCCTATACGAGGCTGGGCATGATGGCTCACGCCTGTAATCCCAGCACTTTGGGAGGCCGAGGTGGGTGGATCACTTGAGGTCAGGAGTTCAAGACCAGCCTGGCCAACATGGTGAAATCCTGCCTCTACTAAAACTCCAAAAATTAGCCAGACACAGTGGCACATGCCTGTAATCCCAGCTGCTCGGGAGGCTGAGACAGGAGAATCACTTGAACCCGGGAGGGAGGCAGAGGTTGCAGTGACCTGAGATTGTGCCACTGAACTCCAGCCTGGGTGACACAGTGAGACTCTGTCTCAAAAAAAAAAAAATAAGAAAAGTACATAGAAAATGGCAGGCCACCTTAAGTCCTCAACATGCATGCAGCCTGGTGCAGTGGTACAAGTAAGTGCAGGTTCTCAGGTAGGTCCAGCCCAGATAGTACCCCTTAGTAGTATGGGACCGACCTGGAGCAAGTGGTTCACCTCTTTTTTAAAAATAGCTTTACTGAGATATAATCATGTACTACAAAATTCACCCTTTGAAGTATATGCTCAGAGTTATACAATTATCACCACTGTCTAATTCCAGAACATTTTCATCATCCCCTCAAAAAGCCCATACCCTTTAGCAATCATTCCCCATTTCTCCCTCCCCTCAGCCCTTGGCAACCACCAATTTATTTTCTGTCTCTATGGATTTGCCTATTCCGGATATTTCATAAAAATGGAATTTACAGTATGTTCCCTTGCATGCCTTTCACTTTACATAGTGATTTCAAGGTCATCCACACTGTAGCATGCGTCAGTACTTCATTCCTTTTTAACGTCTACATAATATTCTATCTTATTCATTGTATTTATCCATTCCTATCCATATTATCTGTTTATCCTTTGGTGGACATTTGAGTTGTTTCCACTTTGGGGTGATTATGAGGTGATTATGAATAATGCAGCTGTGAACATTTGTGTATCTGTTTTTTGTTTTTTTGTTTTGTTTTGTTTTTGAGACAGAGTCTTGCTCTGCTCGCTCTGTCCTCCAGGCTAGAGTGCAGTGGCACAGATCTTGGCTCACTACAACCTCCGCCTCTCGGATTCAAGTAATTCCCCTGCCTCAGCCTCCCAAATAACTAGGATTACAGGCACCCGCCACTGTGCCCGGCTCATTTTAAAAAACATTTTTAGTAGAGATGGTGTTTTGCCATGTTGGTCAGGCTGGTCTCGAACTCCTGACCTCAGGATGCACTCGCCTCAGTCTCCCAAAGGGCTGAGATTACAGGCATGAGCCACTGCGCCCGGCCTGTATACCCACTTTTTGGGGACACATGTTTTCAGTTCTCTTAGGCATATACCTAGGAGTGGAACTACTGGAAATGTGGTAACTGTATGTTTACCCTTTTGTAGAATTGCCAGATAGTTTTCGAAAACTGTTTCACCACGATACAATTCTACTTAATCTTGATGACCCTCAATTTCCTCATCTATAACATGGGGATAACAATAGTGCCTACGTCTGAGGGATTTAGGATTAAGAGTAGATTCATAAAAGCACTTGTTATAAGTAATATAGGAAGTGCTTAGCTAGCTCTTAAATCTGGATGGGGGATAATAATAACACTGATAACTGTTATTTATTTCTCATCCTATTTCTGAAGTTTATTTTTATTTATTAGATGAATTGGAATGTTTGTTGCTAATAATTCATAAAGCAGTATAATAAATGAAAACTTCAAATTTCATTAGTTGTTTTTTGTACTTTAATTAGTAAAAGTCAGATATGTCCTTGGAAGGAATAGGTAAAGGCATGGCTCCCTGCTGGCTTAGCCTTCTCTGTTCAAGAACATATTGGAAGGAATGGATAGTTTTCTTCTCTTTTTTTTTTTTTTTTTTTGAGACAGAGTCTTGCTCTGTCGCCAGCCTGGAGTGCAGTGGCATGATCTCAGCTCACTGCAACCTCTGCCTCCTGGGTTCAAGCGATTCTTCTGCCTCAGCCTCCTGAGTAGCTGGGACTATAGGAGCATGGCACCACGCCCAGCTAATTTTTGTATTTTTAGTAGAGATAGGTTTTCACCATTTTGGCTAGGATGGTCTCCATCTCTTGACCTCGTGATCCACCCACCTCGGCCTCCCAAAGTGCTGGGATTACAGGCATGAGCCACTGCACCCGGCCTCTTCTTCTTCTTCTTCTTTTTTTTTAAGAGTTTAGGCTGGGCAACATGGTGAAACCCCGTCTCTACTAAAAATACAAAAAATTAGCCAGGCGTGGTGGCGGGTGCCTGTATTCCCAGCTACTCTGGAGGCTGAGGCAGGAGAATGGCGTGAACCTGGGAGGCAGAGCTTGCAGTGAGCCGAGACCAAGCCACTGCACTCCAACCTGGGAGACAGAGCAAGACTCCGTCTAAAAAAAAAAAAAAAAAAAAGAAATAGGAATACCATCTTTTAAAAGGGCCCGGTACGGCTGGGTGCGGTGGCTCATGCCTGTAATTCCAGCACTTAGGGAGGCTGAGGCGGGTGGATCACAAGGTCAGGAGTTCAAGACCAGCCTGGCCAACATGGTAAAACCCCGTCTCTACTAAAAATACAAAATTAGGCAGGCATGGTGGTGGGCACCTCTAATCCCAGCTACTGAGGAGGCTGAGGCAGATAATTGCTTGAACCTGGGAGGCAGAGGTTGCAGTGAGCCGAGATGGCACCACTGCATTCTAGTCTGGGCAACAGAGCGAGACTCTGCCTCAAAAAAAAAAAAAAAAAAAAAGGGCCAGGCACAATGGCCCATGCCTGTAATCCCAGCACTTTGGGGGAGGCTGACTTGGGAGGATCACTTGAGTGAGGAGTTTGAGACTGGCCTGGGCACCATAGTAAGACCTTGTCTCTACAAAAAAAAAAAAAAAATTTTTTTCTTTAATTAGCCAGGTGTGATGGCATGTGCCCACAGTCCCAGCTACTTGGGTGGCTGGGGTAGGATTATCCCTCAAGCCCAGGAGTTTGAGGCTGCGGTGAACCATGATCACACCACTGCGTGATGGAGTAAGACCCTGTCTCGGATGGATGGATGGATGGATGGATGGATGGATGGATGGATGGATGGATGGATGGATGGAAACGTTTATACTGGAGATACTGGTTAAAGAGAAGGATAGCAAGAGCTATTTGTGGAGGATTGATTTTTGGAAAGTTTGTTAAATTGAGTTAAAATTAGAGATGGGAGAGAGAAGCTGGTTTTGTAAGTTTAAGGCAACAGTAAGAACAGTAGTGAGTACTTACAGAGCACCTGCTCTTAGCCAGACACTGTTTTAGGTATGTACATAAAACTAATTCATTCTTACAGCAGCCTCCTAAGGGGCATAAGTGTTATTATTCCCATTGTACAAACAAGAAAACTGAGGCACAGAGAGACTTAACGGGCTGTCTTTGACAGAACCATGTTTAGGTGAGTTCAGCATTATCTCTAAAAGTTTAACCCCAGTTTAGAGACTTTGGCCCTGGGATGGGGAGGTAGGATGGAGAATCGGAATTATAAAATGCTTTAAATTATACACATGAATCCAGCAGACCAAATCTGCTAGATTCATATTATTCATATTATTATATTCATATTGTTCATAATATTATTCATATTAATCCCCTACTGCCACCCCACGCTAGAATTCACTTGCTGAGTTGGCAGATACACAGTGGGCCTTCTAATGTCATACACTACTCTCTACTGCAGTTGAGCTAGGGCAAGACCTTGGTCACAGTGTTCTGGAAGTCCTCAGAGAGAGTGATGTTTTTCTTTGTTATAGTTTATATTTTACTTTTAGAAAGGAAAAGCATCTGGGCCGGGCGCGGTGGCTCAAGCCTGTAATCCCAGCACTTTGGGAGGCCGAGACGGGCGGATCACGAGGTCAGGAGATCGAGACCATCCTGGCTAACACGGTGAAACCCCGTCTCTAATAAAAAATACAAAAAAAAAAAAACTAGCCGGGCGAGGTGGCGGGTGCCTGTAGTCCCAGCTACTCGGGAGGCTGAGGCAGGAGAATGGCATGAACCCAGGAGGCGGAGCTTGCAGTGAGCCGAGATCTGGCCATTGCACTCCAGCCTGGGCGACACAGCAAGACTCCGTCTCAAAAAAAAAAAAAAAAAAAAGAAAGGAAAAGCATCTGAGAAAAGATATTTATGACTGAGACAAAATTACTCCAAATCCCACTCACTTATATCATTTATTTATGTGGTGGACATTCATTTTTATGGTTTTTCAGTAAGCCTGTAACATTCTGAGCTATTAGACTTTGAAACTTTTATTAACAAGTGCCTGAGGGCCCGAATGATTTCTTTGGCTCTCCAAGCCCATGGGTATATCCAGATATATAAGGTTGAGGTAGGTGCCTTATGCCTTCAGAAAGTACCGTGTTCTGCATCCAAGGCTGTTTTAGGTTGTTCTGAAATGCTTGTGAACACAGAGTGCAACTCATTCGAGCTCAAATAGTTCTTATCTTCGGCCTAAAAATAAGATTGTGAATCCATTTCCCAGTCTTTAGAGAATCCCCTGTGATGGTTTACCAAAGAACAAACCACTTCCCTTGTCTGAACATCACGCACTGAAATTGGAGCTACCCGTAAATAAGCAGAAGAGGGCGGGTCCTGAGGACAGAGGTACAGTCCTTGTGGATGCAGAGTAGCGTTCGATGGCTGGCTGAATGCCAGTTAGAAGAATGAATGTCGGTTAGATGAATGCCACTCATGTCAGGCATGTGGACATAGCCTGATAAGGGGGTGAAGTGTTCTGACATGTATGAAGAAAAATACTACTTAGCGGCCAGGCATGGTGGCTCATGCCTGTAATCCCAGCACTTTGGGAGGTCAGGCAGGTCACCTGAGGTCAGTAGTTCAAGACCAGCCTGGCCAACATGGTGAAACCCCATCTGTACTAAAAAAAAAATTAGCCAGGCAGCTGGGCGCGGTGGCTCACGCCTGTAATCCCAGCACTTTGGGAGGCAAAGGTGGGCGGATCATGAAATCAGGAGATCGAGACCACGGTGAAACCCCATCTCTACTAAAAATACAAAAAATTAGCCGGTGTGGTGGCGGTCACCTGTAGTCCCAGCTACTCGGGAGGCTGAGGCAGGAGAATGGCGTGAACCCGGGAGGTGGAGCTTGCAGTGAGCCGAGATCACACCACTGTACTCCAGCCTGGGTGACAGAGCGAGACTCCGTCTCAAAAAAAAAAATTCGCCAGGCATGGTGGCGGGCGCCTGTAGTCCCAGCTAGTCAGGAGGCTGAGGCAGGAGAATCACTTGAACTCGGAAGGCGGAGGCCACAGTGAGCTGAGATCACGCTACTGCACTCCAGCCTAGGCGACAGAGTGAGACTCCGTCTCAAAAAACAAACAAACAAACAACCACTACATAGCTTCTAGGTGTTATTCACATAACTGGGAAAACAGTTGGGTTTTTCCTAAACTGGGTATTTAGAATTTTATGATAGTCTCAGTAAGTCATCTCATATTTCACATATAGATAATTTTCAGTTTAACAGTAAAATAAAAATGACTGTACTAGTTAGTGTACTTTTATTTTATACTTTTGAGTAGCAGTGAGCAGAATCTACTCTCCAACTCTATCAAAGCACTTATGTGTAGTGAAACTATATTGTATTTATCAAAATAAGGTGATTGCCACTTGGTATTTACCAGCTATTGTCCTTCAAATGGCATGCTATTTTAGAAAATAATTATTATGGCATGTTCACAACTAGAATCGTAAAAATATTCTGACAAATTCTAAGAGCTCAGCGTTCTACTCTTTAATGAAAACTAAGAAATAATCTAAAATTTAAGGCAAAATAGAGTGACATTTTTTAATACCCCTACATGTATGGTATATCACCACAGTATTTCTTTCCTAAAACAGTAATAGGCTCCTAAATATGCTTGACCAGCAGGGCATGTTAAATATTTGTTTATGTATTCGCTCCACAAGTATTTTTTGAACACTTTTCATGGGCAAGCCACCATACTAGACACTGGGGACACAGTCATGAATAAGATGTGCTCCAGGCTGAGCGTGGTGGCTCATGCCTGTAATCCCAGCACTTTGGGAGGCCGAAGAGGGCAGATCATGAGGTCAGGAGGTCAAGACCATCCTGGCCAACATGGTGAAACCCCATCTCTACTAAAAATACAAAACTTAGCTGGGTGTGGCAGTGTGTGCCTGTAGTCCCAGCTACTCAGATGGCTGAGGCAGGAGAATCGCTTAAACCCAGGAGGCAAACGCTGCATTGAGCTGAGATTGCTGCACTCCAGCCTGGGCGACAAAGCGAGACTCCGACTGAAAACATAATAGTAATAATAATAATAAATTAAATAATTGATTATTTAAATGGAAATCTGTTTTCATGCCTTGGTATTTCATACTGGTATATTGTTGTATTATAACTTTGAAAAGAGCCGATCAAATTGTATGTATACATTTATTTATGCAACAAAAAAATTATGCTTATGTGCCAGGTACTGTTCTAGACCCAGGAGAAAGCACGGTGAACAAAACAAAGTCATTGTGTTCATGGTGATTTCACCCTGGTGGGAAGTGAGTAAGCAAATATATGATCAATATCAGGAATTGCTAAATGATAAGAAGAAAAATAAAGTAGATTAAGAGGATAGAGAGTGACCAGAATGCCATTTTATTTGAGTGGGCTGGGAAGGAGTCTCTGGGGAGATAAGTTTTCATAGCTTTCCTTCTTTTGTCTCTTGAGTCATTTCACCTAATGAATGTAGATGCAAGAGAATGTTTGTATCTGTTGGTATCACTCATATATTCATTGAGAGCTATGGTGAGGTCCTACTTCTTATTCTTTACTACTTAGGAAGATTAACACCTGAATTCTTCTCTTCATTCTTTTATCAGTCTTCCATATACTTAAGTGCCTAAGCACCTTCATTCATCCATCCCTTAAATAATTTTTTTTCTTGAGACAAAATCTGGCTCTGTCGCCCAGGCTGGAGTGCAGTGACGTAATCTTGGCTCGCTGCCACCTCTGCCTCCCAGGTTCAAGCGATTCTTCTGCCTCAGCCTCCTGAGTAGCTAGGACTACAGACACATGCCACCACAGCTGGCTAATTGTTTTGTATTTTTAGTAGAGACGGGGTTTTGCCATGTTGGCCAGGCAGGACCCGAACTCCTGACCTCAGGTGATCTGCCCACCTCAGCCTCCCGAAGTGCTGGAATTACAAGCGTGAGCCACCATGCCTGGCCATCCGTTCCTTATCGTTCATCCAAAAATCATGATTTGGTATCTGTTCTAGTTTTCCAAAATCTTGTGACATGATTTATTTGATTAAAAAATACATTGTGCAGTTAAGTGACTTCCAGTGTTTAATTATAAAGTGGAATTGCTTCTGGAGAGAGCTGTTTTTCCTAAGTGTTTTGGTGAACTCACAGCCACTGAAATTTGATGTCTTGGGTCAGATTGGGTCTTACAGTGATCCCAGCCTTAATGCCTAAAAGCCCTAAATAAAATTATACACTTCTCAAGTGTTCTATAGCATTGCACAAGTCTGAAATAGATGACTGGCACTCCCCTACACCTCATCGTTGGCTAACTGACTTGTCCCATAAATAGCTCAGTGTTATGTGATCAGACAACTACAACTAACAGAAGAGATTTTTGCTTCCTAACACACTTGTGCAGTCTCTGGTAGTAAACAAAATCCAAGTCCAAGTCACCAGCCCCTAACTGTAACCTAGTTCTTAGGAGAGTTGTGCAAATCAGTAGCCAAATCATGTGGGATGGAACTCAAGATAACCCTGCCTTATACCAAACTCTACATTCTGGAAAACAGTGTTAGAGCAAGATTCATTTTCAGTCCTTATAGTTACTTGAAGTCCCTTCCCAGTCTACCCGAATGTTTCTGCCCTAATCTGGTCAAACCCAAAGAGTGTCTGCCAAATGAGTTAAAAATTGTCAGGCGAGTCTGAGGGGGCATCATGGTAGTTTTATAAAGCCTTTTTTTTTTTTTTTTTTTTAAATCAAGAGCATGTTAAAAAAAGAAACTACTGGCTGGGGCAGTGACTCAGCCTGTAATCCCAGCACTTTGGGAGGCCGAGGTGGGCGGATCAGAAGGTCAGGAGATCAAGACCATCCTGGCTAACACACTGAAACCCCGCCTCCACTAAAAATAGAAAAAATTAGCCGGGTGAGGTGGCGGGCACCTGTAGTCCCAGCTACTCAGGAGGCTGAGACAGGAGAATGGCGTGAACCCGGGAGGCGGAGCTTGCAGTGAGCCGAGATCATGCCACTGCACTCCAGCCTGGGCGACAGTGCGAGACTCCGTCTCAGAAAAAAAAAATAAGGAGACTACCTGCTATTGGAGCATAATGGTTCATATTTCTAACTCTTAGGTGGAATGTATTGTTTTTGTGTCTGAAAGATTTGTAAATGCTATAATTTAACAGAACATTGCTTCATAAATTCCTTAGCAGTAACTCAGGAGGTGAACCTTGGGGCATTTTTTCCAGATAAATCTGTGCTCTGTGTGTGCAAAGCATTGCTGCTTAGGTAACCAGTGATAATGAATAGAGTTCAATCCACGCTTTAGATGCTTTTACTTTTCTTTTACTGGGCTTTTTCAAAACGACATATGTTTGTTATATTTCTGAAGTCAAAATAACAAAACTAAAACAAGTGATTAAAAAAAAAAATCTCTCAGCTGGGCGCAGTGGCTCACACCTGTAATCCCAGCCCTTTGGGAGGCTGAGGTGGATCACTTGAGGTCAGGAGTTCGAGACTGTCCTGGCCAGCCTGGTGAAACCCCATCTCTACTAAAAATACAAAAATTAGCTGGGTGTGGTGGTGGGTACCTGTAATCTCAGCTACTTGGGAGGCTGAGGCAGTAGAATTGCTTGAACCTGGGAGGCGGAGGTTGCAGTGAGCCAAGATCGTGCCACTGCCCTCCAGCCTGGGCGACAGAGCAAGACTCTGTCTCAAAAAAAAAAAAAACTCTCTGTTAATTATTTATTACTGTTGAAATGCTGCTTACCATGGCTGACAATTTTGAACAAAAGTAAAGAATATGTCTACGATGTCAAAGTTAGCAATTCTTTCCCTAATACTCCTTTTGTACTTTTGCTTATAAGACCTTAGTGCGTTTCATAGTCAGAGCTTCATAGACCCAACTGTGTATCTTTCCATGACCAGGCCGAGTGTCTACATTTTGAAAACATTTTAAAGTTAAAATCAAGAATACTGTCTTCAGTCTATCAAAAGGGCTAAAAACATTTACTTTGGCTGAGCATGGTGGCTCATGCTTGTAATCCCAGCACTTTAGGAGGCTGAGGTGGGAGGATCACTTAAGGTCAGGAGTTCAAGACCAGCCCGACCAACACAGTGAAGCCCCATCTCTACTAAAAATACAAAAACTAACCGAGCATGGTAATGCATGCCTATAATCCCAGCTACTCAGGAGGCTGAGACAGGAGAATCGCTTGAAGTGGGGTGGGGACGCGGAGGTTGTAGTGAGCCAAGATTGTGCCACTGCACTCCAGCCTGGGCGGCAGAGCAAGACTGTCTCAAAAAATTAAAAATAAAAATAAATAATAAAATAAAAACATTTACCTTGGTAACTATGTGAATATTTACTCTGGTGGATGTAAGGGGAAAATAAAGAAAAAACACCGAAAGCACTGATTGTTTGTTCAACAGATTGTAAACCATGGCTGTGTGGATACAAGCTCAGCAGCTCCAAGGAGAAGCCCTTCATCAGATGCAAGCGTTGTACGGCCAGCATTTTCCCATTGAGGTGCGGCATTATTTATCCCAGTGGATTGAAAGCCAAGCCTGGTAGGTGAACAAGGATGTTTGCATCATATTTTGTGAAACACAAGAATATTGGAGTTTGGTTAGAAAGATGTCATGATGGCAACTTTCTTTTTTTTTTTTTTTTTTTTTGAGACGGAGTCTAGCTCTGTCGCCCAGACTGGAGTGCAGGGGCGCGATCTCGGCTCACTGCAAGCTCCGCCTCCCGGGTTCACGCCATTCTCCTGCCTCAGCCTCCGGAGTAGCTGGGACTACAGGCGCCCGCCACCACGCCCGGCTAATTTCTTTTTGTATTTTTAGTAGAGACGGGGTTTCACCGTGTTAGCCAGGATGGTCTCGATCTCCTGACCTCGTGATCCGCCCGCCTCGGCCTCCCAAAGTGCTGGGATTACAGGCTTGAGCCACCGCGCCCGGCCAATGGCAACTTTCAAAGTTGTATTTTTAAACATTTTTAAATGTGATCCATAAAAAGGTATTTTTAAAAAATTTTGTTTTTATACATGAAAAGTATTTAACCCCATCTTAGATTGAGGGGATGGAATAACTCTTGGGATTTTTAAAATAGGATTTGTTCCCTTTAATAGTAAATACTGTCTAAAAGCATTAGAATATTACTGCTAATAAAAAGCAGCCAACAAATATGTTTCGAGTGCCCATAGGATGCCTAGCAGTGTCCTAAGTAATAGAATTTGTATGAAAAAAATTAAAGCCCAACCTTGTGTTGTAATCCCAACACTTTGGGAGGCCAAGGCAGGTGTATTGCTTGAGCCCAGGAGTTCAAGGAAGGCCTGAGCAACATATCAAAACCCTGTCTTTGTACAAAATACAAAAATTAGCCAGGTGTGGTGGTGTGCACCTGTAGTACTAGCTACTCGGGAGGCTGAGGTGGGAGGGTCGCTTGAGCCTGCGAGGCAGAGGTTGCCGTAACTTATGATCACACCAGTGCACTCCAGCCTAAGCAACAGAGCAAGACCCTGTCTCAAAACAAACAAACAAACAAACAAAATTAAAGCCCTCATCTCCAAATAATTCAGTGTTTCACTGGACGTGGTGGTGCACATCTGTAATCCCAGCTACCCAGGATGCTGAGATGGGAGGATTGCTTGACCCCAGCAGTTTGAGGCCAGCCTAGGCAACATAGCGAGATCCTATGTCAAAAAAATAATAATAATTTGTGTTTAATGGGGCAGATAGGTGTGAATATGCATATAATTTAATTATAATTTATTTCTTATAGTTTATTTTATTAAATGTAAATTATTTTACATTTCTTAATAAATTTACATCTAACAAAAAACTAAAAATAATTTAACAGTGGAGACATTGGTGTTTTTAATTTATATGTATTTTATATATACACATAAAGACTAAAAGAAAATTAGGTGGGTATTGTGGCTCATGCCTGTAATCCCAGCACTTTGGGAGGCCGAGGCAGGCAGATCACTTGAGGCCAGGAGTTCTGAGACAAGCCTGGCCAACACGGCAAAATTCCGTCTCTACTGAAAATACAGAAAATTAGCTGGGCGTGGTGACGGGTGTCTGTAATCCCAGCTACTCCACACGGAGGCTAAAGCACGAGAATTGCTTGAACCCAGGAGGCAGAGGTTGCAGTGAGCCGAGATCACACCACTGTACTCCAGCCTGGGCAACAGAGTGAGATTGCCTTTTTAAAAAAAAAACAAAAAACAAAAAACACTAAACGAAAATATACCCAAATGTTAACACTAATTACATTCTGGTGGTAGATTTGAGAAGCATTTTAATTTTTCTTTATTTTCCAGATTACTGATTACATACTTGGGGAAGGGGAGAGTTGTTTTAAATTTCTTTTAGAATTAGTACAGTGCAGTCGACTAACAGCACAGGTTTTTAATTAGTATCATTATTACACACCAGGCAGCAGGATGTACACTGCTCAGGGTCTGGGAGCTTGCTGCTTAGTTACAGTCTGTCAGTCGATCTGGCATATTCATTTGATACTTCAAGCCTCACCATCTTAGCCAGGGGTCCTCTTTTACAGTCCCTCAGAGAAGCCAGCTTTGATGCTGCTATTTGCAGAGGGCCGTATACCTACCTATCAGTAATGTTGCCTTAGAATAATCGCAATGAGTGTTAGTAGCAAATTTCCGTTCAGAAACTAAAGATCACCAAAGAAAGGCAATTTTCTAGGCAATTAAAAAAATCTCAGCTTCATGTAATTAAGTGAGGGGAAAAAATGAGTTAAATATGAGAATGTCAGCTGTACCTTGTTTAGTGCTTTCCCCTCCCTTTTCATTTTCTCTCCTGTTTTCCTGATTTGGAGGATTTAGAAAAACATGAGTAGTAAGTTTCTGTTAATTTCAGATTTCACTTAGCAGAGTTCCCGTTTGGTGTTCTCACTGAATGAATTAAAAGACTTGTGTTGATATGAAGGAAAACTTGAAATTTTTTTAGCTTTGGTTTTCTTAAGAATATAAAGATTTTAATGAAGAATCTTCAATTCTTCTTTTTTTTTTTTTTTTTGAGACGGAGTCTCCCTCTGTCACCAGGCTGCAGTGGCTTGATTTCGGCTCACTGCAACCTCCGCCTCCCGGGTTCAAGCTTTCTAAGTAGCTGGGATTACAGGTGCCTGCCACCACACCGGGCTAATTTTTGTATTTTTAATAGAGACAGGGTTTCACCATATTGACCAGGCTGGTCTCTTAACTCCTGACCTTGTGATCTGCCCACTTCGGCCTCCCAAAGTGCTGGGATTACAAGTGTGAGCCCCCGGGCCCAGCCAAATCTTCAATTCTTTATGTTTAAGCCATCTAAGCAAGTCTTTTTTTAACAGAGAATTAAGGTTTCAAGTAAAGAACCAATACGTGACTTCTATGAGTTTTGCTTAAAGACTGGATCCTCTCGAGTGGGTTCCTGGCCAGGTGTGGTGGCTCATGCCTATAATCCCAGCACTTTGGGAGGCTGAGGCGGGTGGATCACTTGAGATCAGGAGTTTGAGACCTAGTCAACATGGTAAAGTCCCATCTTTGTTAAAAATATAAAAATTAGCCGGGCATGGTGGTGCACGCCTGTAATTCCAGCTACTTGGGAGGCTGAGACAGGAGAATCACTTGAACCCAGGAGGCGGAGGTTGCAGTGAACTGAGATCGTGCTACTGCATCCTAGCCTAGGCGACAGAGTGAGACTTCATCTCAAAAAAAAGAGTGGGTTTCCAGACCAGGGGCATTGTTGCCAGTTGAAACAGAGGTACAGGCTGCCCTCATTCCTTCCAGCCTTTCATTTAATACATATTCTATTTAATACATAGGGCACACATATTTAAAATCTGACTTGATTTAACTGCCTTCTCAAGGTGCAGATTAGGGTGTACTATTTGATGGAGTATGGTATCACTGCTTTGTTTTGTTTTGTTTTGTTTTTGTAGAGACAGAGTCTTGCTCAGTTGCCCAGGCTGGAGTGCAGTGGCACGATCTTGGCTCACTGCAGCCTCCACCTCCCGGGTTCAAGCAGTTCTCCTGCCTCAGCCTCCCAAGTAGCTGGGACTACAGGCACAAGCTGCTATGCCCGGCTAATTTCTTTTGTATTTTAGTAGAGACGGGGTTTCACCATGTTGCTCAGGCTGGTCTCCAACTCCTGAGCTCAGGTAATCAGCCCATCTCAGCCTCCCAAAGTGCTAGGATTACAGGCGTGAGCCACCAGACCGGGCCGGTATCACTGTTTTGATACACCTGTTGGTGCCTTTTTTTGAAATTAGTTGCTATCTTCAGGGACTTAGGGATGGCAGAGCCTTTTAGCTACCACTATCTTGTTTGGCTGCAGACCCAGTCAGCAGTTATTGAATGTTATTTCAGTCTGACAGCTGTTTGGTTTCTTCAGTGACTAAGTAATTTGGTACTTCCCAGTGTCAATTGTTGCCCAAGTTGTAGAAAGAAAGAAAGAAAGAAAAAAGGAAAGAAAGAAAAGAGGGAGGGAGACCATCCGAATCCCTGTCATCAGTTTAATAGCTCGAAATCAATGCAGAGTCTGTAGCATGGTTTCCTTTGTTTACCGGAGAAGTTGGCATTGCCTTCAGGTCCTGGGTCTGCAACTAGTGATATGTCTGACTCGTATAAATGCTTGTAGGCACTGTCTGCCTGAATGTCTCATTTCCAGGGCTTCTTAGAAGTAGCAATAGCTTCTTTCACCTATCTCTACCTAAGAAACCTGCAGATACCAAACTCCTCGAGGCTGGAAAGGACATGTAGAAGAGTCTTGGCCTTGTGCCTCCTTTCCACCCGTGAGGGGTAACTATAAATAGGAAATTATCCAAGTCCTTATTTCCTTCAGAGCACACAGAACCCTTTCCTTTTCCTTGCATTTCTCGGAGCAAATAGCATAAGCACCAAGCACATCATTGAGAGAAAGGAGGAAGGGCAGCACATTGTTAAAAAAAATTTTTTTTTAAAAAGAATGAAAGCTACAGTATAATCCAACTATTTAGTAAATTACAAATAGATTAATGTAGGCATTGAGTCCATTTCTGTTGGGCTGTTTCTTAAAATTTGCAGTGAGTGCTAAAAAAATCACTTTAGTTGAAGAAAAAGTGGGATGTGTTGAGGCTGCATTTATACAGGCTCATGTGCATGTATGTATACAGATTATGTAATTTTTTTCCCCTAGGGACTCAATAGATCTTGATAATCCACAGGAGAACATTAAGGCCACCCAGCTCCTGGAGGGCCTGGTGCAGGAGCTGCAGAAGAAGGCGGAGCACCAGGTCGGGGAAGATGGGTTTTTACTGAAGATCAAGCTGGGGCACTACGCCACGCAGCTCCAGGTGGGTGTGGGCTCTGGGGTCACACTTAATTATCTTGCCTCAGGGGTCTTCTTCCTGTAGAGACTTTCTTTCTCTCCTTCAGTCCAGCATTGTTGAGTTATATGTACATGCATAAGGTTCTTGTCGTTTGGTTTTGGTCTTTTTTTTTTTTTCACTTTTTATTTGAGAATAATTTCAAACTTCCAGAAAGTTACAAGAATCATACAAAGATTCCCCACATATACCCATATTCACCTATTGTTGACTTTTATGTTGTCATATACTCCTCGCTGTCTCTACACACACACGTTTTTCAGTCACTGGAGAGTAAGTTGCATACCTTGTATCCCTACACCAGTAAGTACCTCTGTGCATTTTCTTTTTTTTATTTTTATTTATTTATGTATTTATTTTTGAGACGGAGTCTTGCTCTGTCACCCAGGCTGGAGTGCAGTGGAGCGATCTCAGCTCACTGCAACCTCCGCCTCCTGGGTTCAAGCAATTCTCCTGCCTTAGCCTACCAAGTGGCTGGGATTACAGGCGCCCGCCACCATGCCTGGTAATTTTTTTTTTTTTTTTTTTTTTTTTGTATTTTTAGTAGAGACAGGGTTTTGCCATGTTGGCCACGATGGTCTTGAACTCCTGACCTCAGGTGATCCACACCTCAGCCTCCCTACGTGTTGGGATTATAGGCATGTGCCACCATGCCCGGTCCCTCTGTGCATTGTCTTTTTTTTTTTTTTGAGGTGGAGTTTCACTCTTGTTGCCCAGGCTGGAGTGCAGTGGCGTAGTCTTGACTCACCGCAACCTCCGCCTCCCGGGTTGAAGTGATTCTCCTGCCTCAGCCTCCTGAGTAGCTGGGACTACAGGTGCACGCCACCACACCCATCTAATTTTTGTATTTTTAGTAGAGATGGGGTTTCTCCATGTTGGTCAGGCTGGTTTTGAACTCCCGACCTCAGGTGATCCGCCTGCCTTGGCCTCCCAAAGTGCTGGGATTACAGGCGTGAGCCACTTTGCCTGGCCCCTCTGTGCATTTTCTAAGAATGAACCTTGTCTTGTGTGGTTATAATACACTGATCAACTCCACTAAATTTAGCATTGATATAATACTTTTAGGTACTCTTCTGGCAAACATGTCCTTTAGGGTATTTTCCCGCTGCAGCCAAGAATCCAGTCCAAGACCACATACTGCATCTAGTCATCATGCCTCTTTAATCTCCTTTAATCTGGAACCGTTTTGCAACCTTACTTTGTCTTTCATTGCATTGACATTTTAAAATAATTAATGTAGGCTGGGTGCAGTGGCTCACACCTGTAATCCCAGCACTTTGGGTGGCCGAGGCAGGCGAATCATCTGAGGTCAGGAGTTCAAGACCAGCCTGACCAACATGGTGAAACCCCGTCTCTACTAAAAATACAGAAATTAACTGGGTGCGGTGGTGGACACCTGTAATCTCAGCTACTCAGGAGGCTGAGGCAGAAGAATCGCTTAAACCTGGGAGGCGGAGGTTGCAGTGAGCCGAGACTGTGCCATTGCACTCCAGCCTGGGTGACAAGAGCGAAATTCCAGCTCAAAAAATAATAATAATAATTCATGTACCCCCTGCTTTTTAAAGATAAAATGTTCCTCATTTGGAGTTTGTCTGATGTTTCCTCATGATTACGTTAACGTTGCACATCTCCGAGCCGACTTTTAAATATAGTTGACTGTCCCACGTCCGTGGGTTCTGCATCCTCCGATTCCACCAACTGCAGCTCAGAAATAGGAAAAGAAAAAAAGTAACAATACAACGATTTAAAAAATACAAACAAAGATATGACAGAACAGCTATTTATATAGCATTTCCTTTGTGTTAGATAGTATAAGCAATCTATAGGTGGTTTAAAGTGTATGGGAGGATTGCATGGGTTCTATGCAAAATGATGCCATTTTATATAAGGAACTTGAGCATCTGCAGATTTTGGTATCCAAGAGGGTCCTGGAACCAGCCCCCACAGATACCAAGGGACAACTGTAGGTGACGCCGTGTCCTTCTCGGGTATCACATCCAGACGGGCAGTGTCCCTCGTCCCCTCATTGGTGGTAGTAGTTTTGATTGCCCAGTTGAGGGTGGTGTCCAGTGTCTCCTCTGGCGAGGCTTTTAAAACTTATTTATTCCATTTTTAAGAATGTTCCCCAGATACTTTAGGCAAATTAAGATGCAAAAAATAAAACAGCACTTTGGGAGGCCAAGGCCGGTGGATACCTGAGGTCAGGAGTTTGAGACCAGCCTGGCCAACATGGTGAAACCCCATCTCTACTAAAAAGACAAAACTTAGCCAGGCATGGTGTCGGGCGCCTGTAATCCCAGCTACTCGGAAGGCTAAGGCAGGAGAATCGCTTGAACCCGGGAGGTAGATGTTGCAGTGGGCCGAGGCTGTGCCACTGCACTCCAGCCTGGGCAACAGAGTGAGACTCAGTCTCAAAAAAAAAAAAGGAAAAAAGAAGTAAAACAGTCTTACCTTTTCACTGTAATTGGGTTTCCATGATGTGCCTTCTTATTCCTGTTGGTGTTGGAGGAACAGTGTCTCCTGTGATTCACGAGGTCCCTCAGGAGGCTCCCCATCCTGAGGCATGGTTAGGGCCCATAGTGTGGAATGGCACAAATTGATGTCTGCTGTTGGATTCTTTCAGAACACGTATGACCGCTGCCCCATGGAGCTGGTCCGCTGCATCCGCCATATATTGTACAATGAGCAGAGATTGGTCCGAGAAGCCAACAATGTGAGTGTCCCATATGTGTGGGGAGGGCAGTCGGGAAGTCTCTTCTTACCCACCTCCCTCTGGACCCACCTTTGTCAAGGTGACTCAGGGTGCACTACTGGTGTCTCTTTAAAGAGAGCATCGTCCTAAGGGGCACAAAAGAAATAGGAGATGTGACTGACTGCAGCCCAGCACTTTGGCAGGCTGAGGCAGGCAGATTGCCTGAGCCCAGGAGTTCGAGAGCACCCTGGGTAACATAGTGAAACCTTGGCTCTACCAAAAATACAAAAAAAAAAAAATTAGCTGGGCACGGTGGTACATGCCTGTAGCCCTGACTGTTCGGAAAGCTGAAGTGGGAAGATCCCTTGAGCCCAGGGGGTAAAGGCTGCAGTGAGCCATGATCGCACCCCTGCACTCATGGGTGATGGAATGAGACCGTGTCTCAAAAAAAAGACAAAAAGAAAAGAAATAGAAGATATGGTCTTTGATCTTAACTGATTTATAACCTTGATGAGATTGCAACCACAAAACAATATGAACAAGTGCAAAGTAATTTAACCTCAACTGAGTAATTTTTTAGTAAAGGCGTGCTCATATTCAGGTGAGAACACTTAGGAAAGACTTTTCCCTAGCCCTGAATCAGGTGTGGAAGGAGTGGTCTGACCAGGTCACTTACAGGGCTGGGTCCACAGAGACCTTGTTTATGCCTCCCCCATCACTTCATCCTGGGGTCTCCAGGATGCCTGTGAGAGGTCTGGCCTCTTCCATGGTGGAAGCAAATGATTGCATCATGAGAATATCTTGAGTGAGGACACAGATGATGTGTATTCACACGGCCCTGCTCCCCATGGCTTCCCTAATGCTTAATGCTGTCCTTGCATTGGGTCAATGAGTGGAAGAGGAATCACTCCACCTCCTCATTAGTAGGAAAACCCACGTGACACTGGAACAGGTTATGTTCTAGTCTCTCCAAAGGTAATTCAATGGACCCCGTTTAGGATACTCTGGTGGAGGTCAGATCTGAAATGGAAGCTTCTCCCATGCTTTGTGATCTGAACCGTGATCTGTCCGCTCCCCTGTTTCTCACTTTTCCCACTGCACCCTGTGTCTCACAGATGACGTTTGCTATTCCTCCCGACTCAAAATTTACCTTTTGGGGTCTTAGCCCAGTTGCAGGATCTGGCATAGGCTTTTCATGGGGATTAAGGCCTCAGGCTTCCTCCCATTCCGACCACCTTGCACTGCCCCCGATCTGTTCCCAGGGTAGTTCTCCAGCTGGAAGCCTTGCTGACGCCATGTCCCAGAAACACCTCCAGATCAATCAGACGTTTGAGGAGCTGCGACTGGTCACGCAGGACACAGAGAATGAGCTGAAGAAGCTGCAGCAGACTCAGGAGTACTTCATCATCCAGTACCAGGAGAGCCTGAGGATCCAAGGTGAGGCGCAGTGGAGGCACAGTGTGCATCCTGAGGGTGGGCATGGGGACTGGAAAGCAGCTCCAGTGGGGTTGGGAGAAAGCCCATTTTCCATTCGGAGGCAGCAACCTTTCTCTGAGTAGCAGGGATTTATTTGCATTGAAGACAGTACTGAGAGGATGAGATTTAGGAAGGGGAGATGGCAGGGCGCCTGCCCTTGAGTGCGTGTCTCACTCAGGTCCCCACATCCAGGAAGCTTCTGAGCTGCCACAGAAGACATTTCCTCTTTTGAGAAGGAGCTCACAGTCTAAACAAACACTAGCAGGCAATACTTTTGTATATAGTAGACATATTATAAGTTGAGCGTTACTGAAATGATAAATAGAAATTATATAATTACATGTTTAAAAAATTTTCTGGCTGGGCACAGTGGTTCACGCCTGTAATCCCAGCACTTTGGGAGGGTGAGGCGGGTGGATCACCTGAGGTCAGGAGTTCGAGACCAGCCTGGCCAACATGGTGAAACCCCATCTCTACTAAAAATACAAAATTAGCTGGGCATGGTGGTGCATGCATGTAATCCCAGCTACTTGGGAGGCTGAGGCACGAGAATCTCTTGAACCTGGGAGGCGGAGGTTGCAGTGAGCGACGATATCACCATTGCACTCCAGCCTGGGTAAAAAGAGCAGAACTCTGTCTCAAAAAAAAAAAAAAAAATTATAAGCTGGGAGTGGTTTTGCACACCTGCAATCCTGGTGCTTTGGGAGGCCAAGGCAGGAGGATCACTTGAGGCCAGTAGTTTCAGACTAGCTTAAGCAACATAGTAAGACCCTATCTCTAAGGAGGAAAAGAAACCTTTCTAAGCAGGGACGTGTAAGTACTAAGGACCCGTATTTGTAGTAACTGATTTCTAATGTTCTGTGCAGTTATTCACAAAGGTCTTCCTGGAGCAGAGTACACTTAACGCTCCTTAGGTAGCCCTTATGGACAAAGCTCCCTTAGCCTGGTATAAATCCTGCTTAGTACTTAGAGCACAAAGAGCTTCAGTTTGTGGTGAGGCTGTGGAGCCCCACCAGCGCCCCCTCTTGACTCTGTAGCAATTTGGCAGTTTGAGCTTTAATAGTTTCCTCTCTATGCTTCCATGCCCAGCTCAGTCTCAGAGAAGCTTTGGCTCAACCACCCAGCCCCTCCAAACACACACACACACAGCACACATATACACCACACACACCACATACCACACACACAGACACACACAGCACACACACACCCCATACACAGACACACAGCACACACACACCACACACACACAGAGCACACTCACACTCCACAGACACACAGCATACACACACACTCACCACACATAGCACACACACACACCACGCACACACACAGCACACACACACATAGCACATGCTCCTCTAATTCCATGTATGTAGGTTCCATCTTATGTCTATAGTGATATTATTTATTTACTCTTTCTCTTCTCCACTGGAACATAAATCTTGAAGAAGGGACTATATCTTTTATCTCTGTACCCTGAGGCCAGCACAATGCCTGAAACATAAGAGTTATTGAGTAAAGGTTGAAAGGATGATTCTAGCATGTCTTCCTTTTATCTGAACCCATCCTAGACTGGCCCCAGAAGAAGGGCAGCTCCTTCTGAGAATGGAAACAGAAGATTTGGGGCTGTTATTCCTACCCAAGTCCTTAGACTGGCGACAGTATTTCTGATCCCGTGCCTGACTTTTCTGCTTCCTGTGTGTGGTGGTGGATTAGGTTTGGATCCATCATGCAGTGTCTTCTCAGTCCCATTTGTCAAGTTCACTCAGCAGAAACACAGACTGTTGATCCACTTTTACCAGGGAAGGCTCAGCTACCTCCAGTGGAGTAGGGAAATTGCTTCCTGTCTCCCTGGTCTCCTTCCCAAAAGCTTCTGCAAATTTCCAGGAGAGACCTAATTGGGTCCCTTGCATAGGAAGGCTGGGCCCAGGTGTTGGGATCACCACCACCCTCCCTGTGGCTGGGCAGGATTCCCGAGGTAGCCGTGCAGACGCCTCGGATCTGTCCGTGCCTGGATGATCCTCTTCCTGCTCGATACCTGCAGTGAGATTGGAGCCATATTTCTGAGTTCTAGCTCTGGGCTGTTCGTGGCTACATAGAGTTGCTTTTGTCTGTCCCAGCTTGTGCATCCCATGGGGCAGGGCTGGGGTCAGGGTGACATGACCCTCAGGGGCCAGCCAGGAGTACTGAGACATGCTGATGCGCGCATCTTCTGACTCAGCTCAAGCAAGGACGCTGGGCTGTTGAGAAGGAGATGGGAAGGGATTAATAGTCCCAGGGTGGTGGAGAGGGGCTGTTGTTGGGAGGGTGGGGTGGGTCTGCTAGTTGTGGCTGTAACTGTGGACATGTCTAGTTTCTTAGGCTGGGTTATTGATACACAGGTGCTCCTGTGTTCCATGTTCCCTGTGTCTTACCTATTTCATAGTAATTTTTAAAAGGTAGTGAGGCCTGACTTACTCCCTGTCCCACCATCGATGACTCCTCACAGATGGTGTGGAGAAAAGCCACCTCCCTCTGGCCTCCCTTTCCTGAGAGAATATTGGTGGCTCTGCATCCCCAGTGGCCCTGGACGTGCTCTCCTCTGCTGTCTGTCTGTCTGTCTCCCCTGGTTGGTCGGCTGGGCTCACAGTGAGCCAACCTGGACAAACATGCTGGGCCCCTTCCGCCCCTCGAGAATCTCATCCTCCCCTGAGGGGGGACTGCTGTGCTCAGGGACGAGACAGAGCGGCCGGGGCCGGGGGCCCCTGAGGAGGCCTTGCTGCGGGAGGGATGGGGCCGAGCAACTGCTTGTCTTGTCACCTCTTCTCTCTGTCCTGTTCCCCATTAACCAAGAAGGACGAACCTCACACAGAGCTCACCCATGCCAGGAAGCTTTCTGGCATCTTCCATGTCCTCATGTATTTAATCTTCAAGCGCCCCACTGAGGCAGGTGCCAAGAATCTCCTGTTTTACATGTGGAGAAGCCAAGGCACAGAAAGGAAAGTGATTTGCCCAGGTTCACCCTGGGCATGGGCACACTTGCACCCCAGACAGCCTAGACCCATGCCGGGCTGTGAGAAGAGGGCTGGCAGCTCTGTGCGGCAGGTGGGCAGCAGACAGGCGGGCCTCTTCCCCAGCTGCCCCAGCACCCGTGTGCCCCCAGAGGGGACGCTCAGAGTCAGGAGGCCAGGGAGCAGGGCCCAGAGGCACCTCCTGAGGCGCCCATTCATCTTGCCCCCGCTGTCTGTCAGGAACTCCGACTTGCCCTTGATGCAGTATCTGAGCCTGGGAGGGTCTCGCTCCAGAACGGGTGAGTGCGCTTCCTTGGGCCTCCTGTTGGACACTGGGAGGTGACGGTCATGGTTTCCTATCCCTTCCTCTAGCTCAGTTTGGCCCGCTGGCCCAGCTGAGCCCCCAGGAGCGTCTGAGCCGGGAGACGGCCCTCCAGCAGAAGCAGGTGTCCCTGGAGGCGTGGCTGCAGCGCGAGGCACAGACGCTGCAGCAGTACCGCGTGGTGAGTGGGGTCCTGGCCTTCTCCTGGGCGTGGGTGCCATGAAGTCAGTCTCTGGTGACCTGAGGGAGGGCTGGGGCCCGGATGAGAGCAGAACCTGGGAGGGCAGGAGGCATATTTTTCTGGGAGCCATGCAAGGCAGAGCAGCTTGGGGAGAGGAAATGGCCTGGGCCCTGCTCTGCCATTTCCCAGTGAGGCCCCGCAGTGTTCTCTGGGAGCCCAGAAGGGGCTGCTGTCCTCCCTTCCCTCAGGAGCTGGCCGAGAAGCACCAGAAGACCCTGCAGCTGCTGCGGAAGCAGCAGACCATCATCCTAGATGACGAGCTGATCCAGTGGAAGCGGCGGCAGCAGCTGGCCGGGAACGGCGGGCCCCCCGAGGGCAGCCTGGACGTGCTACAGTCCTGGTAATGGTGTGGGGCGGCCAGAGGGCAGGGCAGGAGGGGCTGGTGGGGACCCTGGCTGCTTCTGCCTCCTGTGCTGGCTCCTGCAGCAGGCCCCCTCCATCCTGGGACAGCTCTAGTTTCTCCAGGGGGCCTGGTTCCTGAATCAGACTTTGGTCCCCCATCCTGTGCACCTCCCCCAGGAAGGGGGCTGCTGTCCTGGGGGTGGGAGAGAGCTCGGGGGTGTGGGGTGATGCTCGGGCTGTTTGGGCCTAGTCAGGGTCGCCCCTCCTGTGTACATTTCTAATTCTGGGAGGCAGGGAGCTCTGCTCTTCCCATGGGTGGGAGGTGTGGTGAAAGCACAGAGCCTTCCTGCGGGAGGGGGAGCTGTGTCTTGGGGCCTGGTGTCTGTGCGAAGAAGCCATTGTCCTCCTGTTGGCCTTGGGGCTCCCGTGCAGGTGTGAGAAGTTGGCCGAGATCATCTGGCAGAACCGGCAGCAGATCCGTAGGGCTGAGCACCTCTGCCAGCAGCTGCCCATCCCTGGCCCAGTGGAGGAGATGCTGGCTGAGGTCAACGCCACCATCACGGACATCATCTCAGCCCTGGTGACCAGGTGACTGCTGCCTGTTGGCCATGCCCAGGAGCTTGGGGCAGCTCCAGACTGCGTGTGGGGGGCCGCAGGTGCCTTCCAGACCAGCAGATTCGCTTTGTGCCTGTCATCCCTCCCCACTCCGTCTCCAGTTGCTGTGGCTGCTGGGTGCCGCCCTTGCCCGGTTTCTCCTGTGGACACTGCAAGAGATGCCCTTGGGCCGCAGCCCATGCCAGCTGCTGTGTTATGTCACTCCCCTCTCCATCCTTTCCCTGGACTCTCATGGCTTCCCCAGGAACAGAGGCTGTGCCCGTGCTTTTCACCTCCTGAGCCCCGCGGGAGGCAGACCCACCCCCACCACAGGAGGACTGAGAGCCCTTTCCCCTGCGCCAACCCCTCATCGTACGTCTGTCCCTGTGTCCCCTGCAGCACATTCATCATTGAGAAGCAGCCTCCTCAGGTCCTGAAGACCCAGACCAAGTTTGCAGCCACCGTGCGCCTGCTGGTGGGCGGGAAGCTGAACGTGCACATGAACCCGCCCCAGGTGAAGGCCACCATCATCAGTGAGCAGCAGGCCAAGTCTCTGCTCAAGAACGAGAACACCCGCAAGTAATTGTGCAGCTTCTTCTCATTCCCTGCTACTTGTCTCGTGTCCTGGCAACAGGAAAAACAAGAATTCTGCCTCCTGTGTCAGATCCCTGTTTGCCCTTCTGGCCTCTTCTGGGCATCAGCAAAGGAATATAAGGAAGTTCTTGGGTCTGGCGCAGTGGCTCACGCCTGTAATCCCAGCACTTTAGGAGGCTGAGGCAGACAGATCACCTGAGGTCAGGAGTTCAAGACCAGCCTGACCAACATGGTGAAACCCCATCTCTACTAAAAATACAAAAAATTAGTCGGGCATGGTGGTGGGCGCCTGTAGTCCCAGCTACTCGAGAGACTAAGGCAGGAGAATCCCTTGAACCTGGGAGGCAGAGATTGCAGTGAGCCGAGATCACACCATTGTACTCCAGCCTGGGAAACAAGAGCAAAACTCTGTCTCAAAAAAAAAAAAAAGAAAAGAAAAGAAAAGTTCTCCTAGGAACTGTTTTCTGTGAAGATAGTTTGATCTTGTTTCATTTTGTAGAGATACGTCCGAGAACCTTACATGTATATGTTATGTAGCTAACATTTCCTCTAAATGACGTACATTTTTAGCAAACTTCTCTATTTCCTGCTACCCCAAATTATATTATTGACTCCGCATGTCCTGAGACCCTGGCATGGGTTTGGAGCTGGTCTCTCTCTGATTTGCAGTGATTACAGTGGCGAGATCTTGAACAACTGCTGTGTCATGGAGTACCACCAAGCCACAGGCACTCTTAGTGCCCACTTCAGGAATATGGTGAGGGTGGAAGAAGAGGAAGAATGAATTTTTCCCTGTTCTTTGAGGAGAACAACTTTCATCTGATGTTTCATCTTGTATTTCTCCTTTGCAGTCCCTGAAACGAATTAAGAGATCAGACCGTCGTGGGGCAGAGTCAGTGACAGAAGAAAAATTTACAATCCTGTTTGAATCCCAGTTTAGTGTTGGTGGAAATGAGCTGGTTTTTCAAGTCAAGGTAAAGCCTTCCCTAAGCTCTGCGTGTGCATGTGCGTGCGTGCGCGCGTGTGTGTGTATGTGGTGTACTTTATGTTACAAAATAAATTTTTTTTTATCACATAGCATCTTCTTTTTGACTATTGGTAAACTGAAAACAGACCGACCTCACCCTGAGAACTATATCACTTAGATTCTCTTAAGATATGAACAAAGCCTGAGCACAGTGGCTCATGCCTGTAATCCCAGCACTTTGGAAGGCTGAGGCAGGCAGGTCACTTGAGGTCAGGAGTTCAAGACCAGCCTGGCTAACACAGTGAAACCCCATCTCTACTAAATAGTACAAAAATTAGCCAGGCTTGGTGGCACATGCCTGTAATCCCAGCTACTCAGGAAAATCACTTCAACCTGGGAGGCTGAGGTTGCAATGAACCGAGATTGTGCCACTGCACTCCAGCCTGGGCAAAAGAGTGAGACCCTGTCTTTAAAAAAAAAAAAAAAAAAGACACGAACAAACAAGGCCCAGTGCAGTGGCTCACATCTGTAATCCTAACACTTTGGGAGGCCAAGGCAGGAGTTTTGCTTGAGTTCAGGAATTCCAGACCAGCCTGGGCAACATAGTGAGACCCCATCTCGACAAAAATAAATAAATAAATAAATAAATAAATAAAATAAAAAATAGGCCAGGCATGGTGGCTCAAACCTGTAATCCCAGCACTTTGGGAGGCTGAGGCGGGTGGATCACGAGGTCAGGGGTTTGAGACCAGCCTGGCCAACATGGTGAAACCCCGTCTCTACAAAAAATACAAAAATAGCTGGGTGTGGTGGTATGTGCCTGTAATCCTAGCTACTGTGGAGGCTGAGGCAGGAGAATCACTTGAACCTGGGAAGCAGAGGTTGCAGTGAGCCTAGATTGCGCCATTGCACTCCAACCTGGGTGACAGAGCAAGACTCCGTCTCAAAAAAATAAAAATAAAAAATAAAACATGAACAAACAATAATGAACTGAACTAGCTGGAGAGAGAGACTACAAAATGGATTATGAGAAGCATTACTCGGGATGAATTTGAGTAAAAATTGTGGTAAGTTTTAAATTTGTTATTTGTATTTTTTCCCAGAAATGTCTCCAATAGTCTCTTTTCTCTCTCCTGTTCTCCATGTAACTTTGAGAAACTTTATCCTTCAGAAATATCTAAGCAACATTGCTTGTAAAATATTTAAAATTTCTAAGATTGTGCCAGTGTGAAAAGTCATATTATTCCTGGGGCCATTTAGATTCTGTGTGTGAGAGGAACATTAACTGAAACTTGGAAAATAAAAGCGTTGTGATAATAAGAAAAAAAAAAGCAGGGAAGGAGAAGAACTTGAGGCTCGTGGGCGCTCAGCCTTCTCTTGTGTCTTTTTAGACCCTGTCCCTGCCAGTGGTGGTGATCGTTCATGGCAGCCAGGACAACAATGCAACGGCCACCGTTCTCTGGGACAATGCTTTTGCAGAGCCTGTGAGTGGATTCCTCGGGCATGTGGGTCCCCAAATCAATGCCAGTGTCATGAGTCTCATTCACGTATTATCCCTTTAAAAAGCATAGGAAAAGGCCGGGCACAGTGACTCACACCTGTAATCCCAACACTTTGGGAGGCCGAGGTGGGTGGATCACCTGAGATCAGGAGTTCGAGACCAGCCTGGCCGACATGGCAAAACCCTATTTCTATTAAAAAATACCAAAAAATTAGCTGGGTGTCATGGCACACACCTGTAATCCCAGCTACTTGGGAGGCTGAGGCACAAGAATCACTTGAACCCGAGCAGCAGAGATTTCAGTGAACCAAGATCACACCACTGTACTCCAGCCTGGGTGACAGAGCAAGACTCCATCTCAATTAAACAACCCAAAAAAAAAAAAAAAAAGGATAGGAAAAAAGACACTGTTTTCTTTAGTGGGAGGCAGAATAGAAAGAATGGGGAAAGTGGAAAGAACATGGGCTTGACGTCGGGCCAGGGTTTGAACTGAGACTCCACCATTTCCTCACTCCATGAACACACGGGCAGTTCACTTTACCTCTCTGAGCCTGAGCTTCCAGCAGGTGTCTGCAGCACAGGGATACTCTTGCTCCACAGCATTGTTAGGAAGATTAAATTAGATAACATAGAAAATGCTTGCCACATAGTCAGTACCCAGTCAATATTATTTTGAATCCTTGGGTGAAACTATGAATGGGATTTGGGACTCCCAGTTTCACTCCAGAGGTTAGATCTCTCGAGAGGCTTACTTTAGCATAGAAGTTGCTTCATATCCTCTTCCTTTCAATAAATGAAGATGCTATTAAATGTCTTTTCCAAATTTTAGTTTCTGTGATTCATTCCAGGTCTCATGAAGAATGAGATGCTTTGTATCAAGGAAGATATAATTTGGTGGATTTATGCCCCCAAATGTTACCTGAATCCCGCTAGCCTGCTGCTCGATGAGCATTTTAAAGATCTCATAGGCTGGGTGCAGTGGCTCACACCTGTAATCCTAGCACTCCAGGAGGCCAAGGCGGACAGATCCCTTGAGCTCCAGACTAGCCTAGGCAACATGGCAAAATCCAGTCTCTACAAAAAATACCAAAAAATTACCCGGGCATGGTACACCAGCCTGTCGTCCCAGCTACTTGGGGGCTGAGGCCAGGAGGATCTTGAGCCCAGGAGGTCTAGGCTGCAGTGAGCCAAGATTGCGCCACTGTACTCCAGCCTGGGTGACAAAGCAACACCCTGTCTCAAAGAAAAAAATTTTTTAGTAGACAAAGGTCATTTGTTACATGTTTCCAGTAGAGATTAGCCCGTAAAAGCATGATAAAAGGGTTATCATTTGGGACATAAGAGTATGTCCTTCTGTAAGTATATCCAACAAACCTTGATTATGTTTTGTTTTGTGGCCATTAGAATATAGGATTTGACTGTTAGTTCAGCAGCTCGTTTACAAAACAGCATGGATAGCATGGGGTACCTTCCAGTTGTGTGTAAAGAAGGTGAAATGGAACCTTCTGGCTCATGTGGAGAGGCTTAACGTTTCCAACAGTCCTCTTTAGAGAAAAAGTATTTTACTGCAAAGGTGAGATTTTTAAAAGATATTCTACCATGCTTCACTTACAGACTCTGAATTAGAAGCTCCTGTTTGAAACTATCTGTCTGCCTCTTGTCCTAATAAGCCTACTGGATAAGATTGTTACATCTCTCATTTCCTTCCCTGCCTGTCCACATATCTCACTCTCTGTGTACCTTTGGCATCTCCTGCACCATGTAATTACTGAAGTATCCTGTCTAAATAAATAAACATTTTTGACATTCTCAATTATGTTAATGACTACTTACATCTTATGCTATTTTTTTTTAAATTTTTTGAGACAGAGTCTTGCTCTGTCACCCAGGCTGGAGTACAGTGGCATTATCTCAGCTCACTGCAGCTTCTGCCTTCTGGGTTCAAGCAACTCTCCTGCCTCGGCCTCCTGAGAAGCTGGGATTACAGGTGCATGCCACCACGCCCAGTTAGTTTTATGTTTTCAGTAGAGCCCAGGTCTCACCATGTTGGCCAGGCTGGTCTTGAATTCTTGACCTCAAGTGATCCACCCACCTGAGCCTCTCAAAGTGCCGGGATTACAGGCGTGAGCCACTGCACCCAGCTGACCTTATGTTAAAATAAAGACTTGCAGCTGGGCACGGTGGCTCACACCTGTAATCCCAGCACTTTGGGAGGCCAAGGCGGGTGGATCATTTGAGGTCAGGAATTTGAGACTAGCTTGGCCAACATGGTGAGACTCTCATCTCTACTAAAAATACAAAAATTATCTGGGCATGGTGATGCGTGCCTGTAATCTCACCTACTCGGGAGGCTGAGGCAGGAGAATCGCTTGAACCCGGGAGGCAGAGGTTGTAGTGACCCGAGATGGTGCCACTGCACTCCAGCCTGGGCAACACAGTGAGACTCCATCTCAAAAAACTAAAAAATAAAAAATAAAGACTTGTGGCCAGGCACAGTGGTTTACGCCTGCAATCCCAGCAGTTTGGGAGGCCAAGGCAAGTGGATCTCTTGAACCCAGGAATTCGAGGCCAGCCTTGTCAACATGGCAAAACCCTGTCTCTACAAAAAACACAAAAATTAGCCAGGCATGGTGGTACACGCCTGTAGTCCCAGCTGTTGGGGAGGCTGAAGTAGGAAAATTGCTTGAGCCGAGGAGGCAGAGGTTGCAATGAGCCAAGATTGGGCCACTGCACTCCAGCCTGGATGACAGAGCGAGATCTTACCTAAAAAATAATATAAAATACTTGTGGAAATTGATTCCTCAGATGTATTTGCCTATGTGTCCTATGGGTCAAATAACATAAGAACATTGCATCATTGTTAGTTAATAGCTAAAGATGAGGCTATAACACTGATGCCCATCTATGGGGGTCTGGTGAAATTTCTTTATGTGCTGATATGAGGTCTCCCAGATAGAGGATTAAGTGAAAAGAGGAAAATGCAGAACATGTGAATTTTGTGCTACCATTTATGAAGAAAAGGAAAAAGTATATGTCATTGCTGGCATGCATAGAATATCTTTGGTGGGATACACAAGAAACTGTGTTAGCTGCCTTTAAAGAAAAGAACTGGCCGGGCGCGGTGGCTCAAGCCTGTAATCCCAGCACTTTGGGAGGCCGAGACGGGCGGATCACGAGGTCAGGAGATCGAGACCATCCTGGCTAACACGGTGAAACCCCATCTCTACTAAAAAATACAAAAAACTAGCCGGGCGAGGTGGCGGGCGCCTGTAGTCCCAGCTACTCGGGAGGCTGAGGCAGGAGAATGGCGTGAACCCGGGAGGCGGAGCTTGCAGTGAGCTGAGATCCGGCCACTGTACTCCAGCCTGGGCGGCAGAGCGAGACTCTGTCTCAAAAAAAAAAAAAAAAAAAAGAAAAGAACTGGGTTGCTGGGGGACAGGGATAGGGAGTGACTTCACTGTATAGCCATCTATGCTTTTTGAATTTTAAATAATGTGAAAATGACCTATTGAAAAAAAGGTTTATAACAAAATAAAATGGAATAGTATGGTCGAACGGGTTGAAAAGCAGTTTATTAAAAGTTAATGTTCTAACCTATTTCTCAATAAATCCATCCAACTCAAAATTTCCACTCTTCCATACCAAGTTGTTTTACTTTGAGCTAGAGTTCTTGGCAGAAGGAGTTGAGGGCAAGGATTCCACTTGTGTACACACATGCCGACATGTGTACACACATACGCACATACTCCCTCTGTTTGTACCTAGAGAACCAGTCTTTCAGATTTCTAAATTCCCAAGGTGTTTACAATCTAAAAGCCGGACCTTGGTTATGTTTTGGTTTGTGGCTGTTAGAACAAAGGATTTGACTGTTAGTTCAGCAGCTCATTTACAAAACAACATGGATAGCATGGGTTACCTTCTAGTTGTGTGTAAAGAAGGTGAAACGGAACCTTCTGAATTTCACAGAACTATGTACCCCGGCAGAGTCCGAATTTATCCTCAGGCCCTGCAAGACAAATGTTTGTGACCACTCCCAGCCAACAGTGTTTTTCTTTTGTGGCTTGAGGGAATAAATCATGCAACTGTTTTCTCATCAGATTCTGGCCTCTCTCCCTCTCAGGGCAGGGTGCCATTTGCCGTGCCTGACAAAGTGCTGTGGCCACAGCTGTGTGAGGCGCTCAACATGAAATTCAAGGCCGAAGTGCAGAGCAACCGGGGCCTGACCAAGGAGAACCTTGTGTTCCTGGCGCAGAAACTGTTCAACAACAGCAGCAGCCACCTGGAGGACTACAGCGGCCTGTCCGTGTCCTGGTCCCAGTTCAACAGGGTAGGGGCCCGGCCACCAGCAGCTGTTAGATCTGTCCCTCCCAACTAGACATTCTCAGGAGTCTCCCTGCCCTGGGCCCTTATTCTTCATGTCTGTAATAAAATGTACCAAAAGTAATAGAAGCTTCTGACTAGATGGACAACTTGAGAGTTACCCAGGTCACATGTAGAAAACGTCTACAGTTAATGCATTTTCTTCCTTTGTAAAGGAAATAGAGCAAAGCAGACGTTAACATAGCTCATGAGAAGCAAAGCTTTTGAGGGGATGCGAACTCCGGGCCTCTCTCCCCTTCACTCTTTTGTGTTCCCCATGTATAATGCCAGATCAGGCTCCTATGGGACCCTCAACCCACGCAAAGGGATGCTGATGAAAGAAACTTCTCCTCTAGCATCTGCTAATTCAGATGTTACTTTGATTTTATTTTTATTTATTTATTTATTTTTGAGACAGAGTTTCACTCTTGTTGCCCAGGCTGGACTACAATGGCACAATCTCGGCTCACCACAGCCTCCGCCTCCTGGGTTCAAGTGATTCTCCTGCCTCAGCCTCCCAAGTAGCTGGGATTACAGGCACGCGCCACCACACATGGCTAATTTTGTATTTTTAGTAGAGACGGGGTTTCTCCATGTTGGTCAGGCTGGTCTCAAACTCCCGACCTCAGGTGATCTGCCTGCCTCAGCCTCCCAAAGTGCTGGGATTACAGGCATGAGTCACTGCACCCACCCTATTTATTTTTGTTTATTTATTTATTTTTGAGATGGTGTCTCGCTCTGTCACAAGGAGTGCAGTGGTGCGGTCTCGACTCACTGCAACCTCCGTCTCCCAGATTCAAGCAATTCTGCCTCAGCCTCCTGAGTAGCTAGGATTACAGGCACCCGCTACCATGTCCAGCTAATTTTTGTGTTTTTAGTAGAGACAGGGTTTCACTATGTTGGCCAGGCTGGTCTCAAAACTCCTGACCTCAAGTGATCTGCCTACCTCGGCCTCCCAAAGTGCTGGGATTACATGCATGAGCCACCACGCCCAGCGTCACTTTGATTTTAATTTAACTTTTGTTTCTTTTCCTGCCCGCCCCCACCCCCAAGGTATTTTAAATGTCTTTAATTTGGAGCCTAACAATGTGCATTTCTCAGAAGCTCCCTGGTGACACTGATGCTGCTGGTCACAGACCACACATCAAAACTAGCAAGGGACGGGTCAGCCCAGCCCCAGGTGAAAGTGTCTGTAGCAGGACCCCACTGGGTGCTGGTAACTGCAGTGTGGTATTTTCCCCTTCTTGCCTCTTTTCTTCTCCATGGGACCATTAGGTAAAACTCAGGTAGGTGGGGATGTTTGTACACCTCTGACAAGGGTAGATGTTTGTTTCCCATTTAATTTTTCCAATTAAATATATGTATAATATTCCAAGTGTTACTCTTGTTTTCTTGTGTTTACTGTTGTATCTCCAACCAGGAGAATTTACCAGGACGGAATTACACTTTCTGGCAGTGGTTTGACGGTGTGATGGAAGTGTTAAAAAAACATCTCAAGCCTCATTGGAATGATGGGTGAGAATCATTATTTCTTAAGGCACCAACAGAGTCTGAAGGTCTTCTTTCTGGCATCATAAGTCACACTCTGCTTCTGTCCTTTGTCCTTGGTGATCCAGGGCCATTTTGGGGTTTGTAAACAAGCAACAGGCCCATGACCTACTCATTAACAAGCCAGATGGGACCTTCCTGCTGAGATTCAGTGACTCAGAAATTGGCGGCATCACCATTGCTTGGAAGTTTGATTCTCGTGAGTGCCCCTCCCTTATGTCCAAAGTTTGCTGCTTTCGTTACAAAATTATTTTAACAAATAATTTAGTGGGTACTTACTATTTGTTGGGGTCAGTTCTAATTATGGGAAACACAAATGTATAGCCATGACATACTTTTAATAAGGCAGCCTATGAAAAATACTAATATGGGAAACACAGTTACTAATTTGGTTATGCATGAAAGTATATGGCAACATGGTTATACATGAAAGTTAAACCATGACATGGCTACCTATGATACAAGAGTCTGTGCAGAATCTCAGTTGCTTCCCTCTTAAAATGTTTGCCTTATTGTATTACTCTGCATAAAGCTTATTTCAGTGAAGAATTACTTGGATGATTTGGAGTTCTTACAGTAGTAAAAATATTCCTTTTAACATACGGATATTGTCATCAATCATTCTACCCAAGATGTTAGTTCTTTTCTTTTTTTGAAACAGGGTCTCACTCTTTTGCCTGGGCAGGAGTGCAGCGGCACAAACATGGCTCACTGCAGCCTCGACCTCCTGGCCTCAAGCAATCCTCCTGCCTCAGCCTCCTGATTAGCTGGGACCACACACATGCACCACCACACCCATCTAATTTTTAAATTGTTTGTATGTTGCCCAGGCTGGTCTCGAACTCCTGGGCTCAAACAATCCTCTGCTTCGGCCTCCCAAAGTATTGGGATTACGGGCGTGAGCCACTGCACCAGGGCATCAAGAATGTTAGTTCTCACCTCTGACCCTCACAATAAGGGTAGCTTGCTAGTTCGTTTTCTGTGAATTAAAGTTTTTATTAACTTTTGGCTAGGTGCGGTGGCTCATGCCTGTAATCCCAGCACTTTGGGAGCCTCAGGCAGGAGGATCTCTTGAGGCCATGAGTTTAAGACCAGCCTGGACAACATAGCAAGCCCCTGTCTCTAAGTAAATAAATAAATAAGTTAATTAGCTGGGCATGGTGGTGCTCATGGTGTGCGCCTGTAGTCCCAACTACTCTGGAGGGTGAGGCGAGATGATCACTTGACCCCAGGAGTTCAAGGTTACAGTGAGTCATGATCACATTACTGTACTCCAGCCTGGGCAACAGAGTAAGACCCCGTCTCATAAACAAACAAACAAAAAGGCTGGGCATGGTGGCTCACGTCTGTAATCCCAGCACTTTGGGAGGCCAGGGCGGGCGAATCATGAGGTCAGGAGATTGAGACCATCCTGGCTAACACGGTGAAACCCCATCTCTACTAAAAATACAAAAAAATTAGCCAGGTGTGGTGGTGGGCACCTGTAGTCCCAGCTACTTGGGAAGCTGAGGCAGGAGAATGGCATGAACCCAGAAGGCAGAGCTTGCAGTGAGCCGAAATGGTGCCACTGCACTCTAGCCCGGGCGACAGAGCGAGACTAAATCTCAAAAAAAAAAAAAAAAAAAAAATCACTTTTAATAGCTCTTATGCTTTCTCTGGTTGTGGGCATGCTTCCTAGCTCTTATATATCTTTGTATAGGGAATCAGGGATCGGGGGTCAGTAAGAACTGTTTCTTCTACTGAGGACTGGAATACTGTTTGAACTTGAAACGTCTGAGATTATTGGATCTCTTGGGAAGTGATTGGTGTATTACCTGCTTATCTACCCATGGCTTTTTATTTTTATTTTTTGAGATGGAGTCTCTGTCACCCAGGCTGGAGTGCAGTGTCATGATCTCAGCTCACTGCAATCTCCACCTCCCAGCCTCAAGCCATCCTCCCGCCTCAGCATGGTACCTGGGACTACGGATGAGCGCCACCACAATTGGCTGATTTTTGTATTTTTAGTGGAGACGGGGTTTCATCATGTTGGCCAGGCTGGTCTCAAACTCCTAACCTCAGGTGATCCACCTGTCCAGGCCTCCAAAAGTGTGAGATTACAGATGTGAGCCACCATGCCTGGCCCCTACCCATGGCTTTTAAAAATATTTCAGGCCGGGCCAACATAGTGAAACTCCGTCTCTACTAAAAATACAAAATTAGCTGGGTGTGGTGGCACGTGCCTGTAATCCCAACTACTTGGGAGGCTAAGGCAGGAGAATTGCCTGAACCAGGGAGTCGGAGGTTGCAGTGAGCCAAGATCACACCACTGCACTCCAGCCTGGTAACAGAGCAAGACTCCATCTCAAAATAAGTAAATAAATAAATGAATAAAAATACTTCACCTGTAACCCATGGTTATTTTTAAATGGAGATTTCTATTGGAGCCATTATAATGGCAAGTTTGAATTTATAGTATGTTTGGGTTTTAAGATTTCCTATTCAGAAATCATGTTTAGAATGTGATTGTTCTGTTTATTGATCTAGAGGAAAGAATGTTTTGGAATCTGATGCCTTTTACCACCAGAGACTTCTCCATTCGGTCCCTAGCCGACCGCTTGGGAGACTTGAATTACCTTATCTACGTGTTTCCTGATCGGCCGAAAGATGAAGTATACTCCAAATACTACACACCAGTTCCCTGCGAGTCTGCTACTGGTAACAGTGTTCGCATTCTGATTTGATTTTGTTTGTGTGTGTGCGCGTGCCTGTGTGCGTGCGTGCGTGTGTGTGTGTGTGTGTGTGTTATCTCTCTTGCATGAAAACCCACACAATTACCATTCAGTGAGAGCAGTTTGAGCATTTTCCAGGGCAGATGTAAACCCTGGGCTGGATTCTTACAGTCGTACAGAAAACACATCTGCCACTAATCCCAAATACCAAATTGAAGAAAACATTCTTTTTAATACAAACTTAGATCAAACAAAATTAGAGAGGTAAAATTTTGTTTTTCATGCCAGAGATAGTTTTATTGCTTTCTGAGTTTAGAAGTATTACATATTTATTATAAAATTTTCAGAAGACGCATAAAGGCATGAAAAAGAAAACAGGCCAGGTACGGTGGGTCATGCCTGTAATCCCAGCACTTTGGGAGACCAAGGCAGGCAGATCATTTGAGGTCAGGAGTTCCAGACCAGCCTGGCCAACATGGTGAAACCTCATTTCTATAAAAAATACAAAAATTAGGTGTGGTGGCGGGTACCTGTAATCGCAGCTACTCGGGAGGCTGAGGCATGAGAATCACTTGAACCCGGAGAGTGGAGATCGCAGTGAGCTGAGACTGTGCCACTGCACTCCAGCCTGGGCAATAGAGTGAGACTCAGGATCAAAAAAAAAAAAAAAAGAAAGAAAGTCAGGCGTGGTGGTTCACTCCTATAATCCCAGCACTTTGGGAGGCTGAACCCAGGAGGTGGAGGTTACAGTGAGCTGAGATCGTGCTGTTGCACTCCAGGCTAGGCAACAAGAGTGAAACTCCGTCTCAAAAACAAAAACAAAAAAACAGATACCACACAACATCTCTCATCTAGAGATTAACCTCTATGGATGATTTAGTGACTATTCTTGCACTCTCTAAACAGGTATGTATTATACATTGCATCACCTGATGTTTGAAGTTCCTGTTTGGAGGTTAAATCTAGCAGGAGAATGAAGACCATAAACAAGGAAACATATATTCAGGCCAGGCACAGTGGCTCATGCCTGTAATCCCAGCCTTTTGGGAGGCTGAGGCAGGTAGATCACCCAAGGTCAGGAGTTTGAAACCAGCCTGGCCAATGTGGTGAAACCCCATCTCTACTAAAAATACGAAAAGTAGCTGGGTGTGGTGGCGGGTGCCTGTAATTCCAGCTACTTGGGAGGCTGAGGCAGGAGAATCACTTGAACCAGGGAGGGGGAGGTTGCAGTGAGCCGAGATTATGCCACTGCACTCCAGCTTGGGCAACAGAGTGAGACTCTGTCTCAAAAACAAACAAACAAAACACAAATGTATTCATTTAGTGATGGGCGCTCTGAAGACAAAGCAAGGTAGAGGGATAGAGAAGTGGCAGGGAGGAGAATGGAGGTGTTATTTTACTAGAGTGGTCAAAGGGGGTTTCTCTGAGAACATGTTTTTTTTGTTTTTGTTTTTGTTTTTGAGACAGGGTCTCACTTTGTTGCCCAGGCTGGAGTACATTGCTCACTGCAGTCTCCAACTGCTAGGCTCAAGGGATCCCCCCACCTGAGCCTCCCACATAGTTGGGACTACAGGCATGCACCACCAATCCTGGTTAATTATTTTATTTTTATAGATCTGGGGTCTTGCTATGTTTCCCAGACTGGTCTCAAATTCCTGGGCTCAAGCAGTGCTCCTTCCTTAGTCCCCCAAGTTTCTGGGATTATAGGCGTGAGTCTGTACCCAGCCAGGATGTGATATTTGAATAGTCATAAATGAAGTGAGGAAGCTAGCCATACAAAGATCTAGAGAAAAAACATTCTATGCCAAGAGAACAAGTACAAAAATCCTGGGTTGAGAATGGGCATGTCTGGAAAGCCTCAGGAGGGCCAGGGAGGCTGGAGCCTATTCAGCAGGGAAGATAAGTGGTAAGAGCTGAGGTCAGAGCACTCCAGCCTTGGAGTTCAGGGTAAAAGGTTGGGGTTTGGACCATACTATATATAATTTTTTGTGACTTTTTATTTTTTTCACTTGGAAATATATCCTAGGTAGCTGGGCATGGTGGCTTACGCCTGTAATCCCAGCACTTTGGGAGGCCGAGGCAGGCAGATCACTTGAGGTCAGGAGTTCGAGACTAGCCTGACCAACATGGTGAAACCTCGTCTCTACTAAAAAAAAATACAAAAATTAGCCGGGTGTGGTGGCAGACACCCGTAATCCCACTACTCAGGAGGCTGAGGCAAGAGAATCGCTTGAACCCGGGAGGCGGAGGTTGCAGTGAGCCGAGATCACGCCACTGCACTCTAGCCTGGGAACAGAGCAAGACTGCCGCAAAAAATATATATATCCTGTGTAGAGTTGCAGCTCAGTAAATGTAATCTTCCAACATCATTTTGATGATTGCCTACAGTCCCATTGTATTATGGTGAGTTACATGTTCGTTATTTAAGATGCTTATAATTTGGGCCTGGGCACAGTGTCTCATGCCTGTAATTCCAGCACTTTAGTAGGCCAAGGAAGGAGGATTGCTTGAGCCTAGGAGTTTGAGACCAGCCTGGGCAACATAGTGAGACTCCATATCTACAAAAATGAAAGTGAGCTGCGCTTGGTGGCACATGCCTGTAGTCCCAGCTACTCAGAAGGCAGAGGCTGGAGGATTGGTTGAGCCCAGGAATTAGAGGCTGCAATGAGCTATGATTGTGCCATTGTACTGTAGCATATATGACAGAGTAAGATCCTGTTTCAGAAAAAAAAAGTCCTATTTCTGGCAGCATTTCTTTGGTTTTTAGCTTCTTAGCCAATCTATAAAATTCTCTACACACTGTAAAGCACAAAAAAAACATGAGGTATTATGAAAAGGTCGCTCCTGACACTGGAAGCCCTGGAAGAAGAAGATTAGGGTAACAAGCAATTGGTGAACCCTGCAGCATTTCACCCTCTTGGGCTACTTAAATGACAAGCTCTTTGTCCTGTAATCATAGTGGGATCGTCCTTGCCTAGTATAATTAACATTGTACTGATTCCTGTATTCACATACCCAGAAACAAGACTTCATTCTCCCATGTCAGATATCACATTCTTACTCCCTGCTTACCTGGATTTCCATAGTCAGCCTTCTGAAAAGGTAACTGGTCGACCAGATCATGTGCAGGTTTATCTGCTCATCTGCCACATCCCAGTGGGGATTCTGTGGGAAGCAAAGGACACATCGCATTCTTGGCACCAACATCACTCACTGGGACTAGTGACATCAAAGTACCCCAAATGCGGAAGCACCAGGCGTGAAGAAGCGTGCACGTGCTGGGAAAAGTAGCCTTCCCTTCCCTGAAAGACTAGACACTCAGAGTTAGAGGAACCTCAGACATCATCAGGTCAGATCAGTGGCCCTCCAGTGCCTAGGCCTTTCCATAGGATCCCTGACCAGTGCATATGCACCTTCTGCTTGAAAACCTCCAATGATGGTCAGGCACCGTGGCTCACACCTGTAATCCCAGCACTTTGGGAGGCCAAAACGGTGGATCACTTGAGGTCAGGGGTTTGAGACCTGACCAACATGAAGAAACCCTATCTCTACCAAAAATACAAAAATTAGCTGGGCTTGGTGTCACGCACCTGTAATCCCAGCCACTCGGGAGATTGAAGCACAAGAATCGCTTGAACCCAGGAGGTGGAGGTTGCAGTGAGCTGAGATCGCACCACTGCACTCCAGCATGGGCAACAGAGCGAGACTCTGTCAAAAAAGAAAAAAAAGAAAACCTCCAGTGACAAGGAAATCAGTCCTTCCTAAGATAAATCATTTCTTTTCTGGGCAGTTCTACTTAGAACATTCTTCCCTACATGGCTGAACATTTGTCCTCTTAGGACCTGCCCCTCCTGGTCCTGATTTTATCCCCTGGGTCAGGTAGAGCAAATCCTGTCTCTCTGCTGCATCTTGGACTTTAAGCTTTTCAAGGTATTTTTTTTTAATTAGTATGCAATTAGTGCTTGACTTAGATTTGTATTGAAGTACATAGTTTCCGTGGTTTGAAGAATTTATTGAAACATCCAAGCCAATTTGGAAGACATCTTGAATTTCAGCTTTAGTGCTGACCTTCTCCTTTACCAGGTCTTCCTAACAGATTGAAATATTAAATGCTTGGCCAAGTGCAGTGGCTCACGCCTGTAATCCCAGCACTTTGCGGGGCCAAGGTGGGCAGATCACTTGAGATCAGGAGTTAGAAAACAGCCTGGGTAGCATGGTGGAACCCCGTCTCTACTAAAAATACAAATATTAGCCAAAGTGTGGTGGTGCATCTGTAATCCAGCTACTCAGGAGGCTGAGGCATGAGAATCATTTGAACCTGGGAGGCAGAGGCTGCAGTGAACCGAGATTGCACCACTGTACTCCAGCCTGGATGACAGAGTGAGACTGTTTCAAAAAACAAAACAAAAAAGAAATATTAAGGGCTTGTGTCATATCCTTAGATAAGTTAGGTGGTTGTGTTCTGTCCTAAGAAAAGATGTGATTCATAAGGAAGATCACATTTTTATTTCACTTGAGCACTTTGATTCACCACGTTCTCCCCTTGGCAGCTAAAGCCGTTGATGGATACGTGAAGCCACAGATCAAGCAAGTGGTCCCTGAGTAAGTGGCCAGGTGGCTCTGGCCCTCCTTCTGCCTCTTTCCTCCTTCCCCAGACCCTGCCTCCCACCCTGATCCTGGGCCCAGCTTTCTGCTCCCCCAGGAAACCTGTCTCAGCCCTGGGGAGGGACCTGGGCTTGGTCACGCTGTGCCAGTACCCGAGTGCCCACTCCTGTAGCTGGAGCTCCAGGGCCAAGTGGGCACTTTGTCCTTCTACACCCCGAGAAAGACAGACATGCCCCTCGGTCCCCTCCCCATCAGCTGCCCCGGCCTCCCTGGCGGCTGAAGCTGTTCTCTTCCTTCTGCAGGTTTGTGAACGCATCTGCAGATGCCGGGAGCGGCAGCGCCACGTACATGGACCAGGCCCCCTCCCCAGCTGTGTGCCCCCAGGCTCACTATAACATGTACCCACAGAAGTAGGTGGCGTTCTTGTTGGGGTCCACAGGGGAAGAACTGGGGGCTTGGCCCCAGGCTGGACCCCTGGAGGGCTGGTGGGCAAAGGAATCCAGAGCTCCTCTAGATCTGAGACCAGGCAGCCCTGGCCCGGGCTCTGGCCTTTGGGAGGGAGAGATTTGACCAGAAGTGATTGGTGGTTTAGAGTTGGGTTGGGCAAATGTCATCTGTTCCCCTCTCTCAAAATGGAGATTTTTCTTGCTCTAAGGACTGAGTGGAGTTGTGCTGTGTCTGGACAGCCGTTGTGAGAGGTAACTGGGGAGGGCATTTCAGTCTGAGTTGCTGTGTAGCCAGCTGTTCGAATGGTCATTCTTTTCCCATGATGCCCCAGGCTGAGGGCATAGGCTGGCTCAGACTGCTCCCCTGGTGGCCTGTGGAGCTTGGGGTGGTCTCTCACAGCCTTTCCCCCTCCCTTCATCCCTCTTTCCCTCCCAAGCCCTGATTCAGTCCTTGACACCGATGGGGATTTCGATCTGGAGGACACAATGGACGTGGCACGGCGTGTGGAGGAGCTCCTGGGCCGGCCAATGGACAGTCAGTGGATCCCACACGCACAGTCGTGACCCCGCGACCTCTCCGTCTTCAGCTTCTTCATCCTCACCAGAGGAATCACTCTTGTGGATGTTTTAATTCCATGAATCGCTTCTCTTTGGAAACAATACTCATAATGTGAAGTGTTAATACTAGTTGTGACCTTAGTGTTTCTGTGCATGGTGGCACCAGCAAAGGGAGTGCGAGTATGTGTTTGTGTGTGTGCGTGCGTGTGTGTGTGTTTGCACATTATGGTGTTTCTCCCTCTCACTGTCCAAGAGTTTAGTTGTAGCAAAGAGGCCACAGACAGAGGCTCTGGTGGTTTTTACTTTGTGCAAAAAGGCAGTGAGTTTCGTGAAGCCTGGAAGTTGGCCATGTGTCTTAAGAGTGGCTGGACTTTGACATGTGGTTGTTTGAGTAAGAGACGGACAAAGGGAGGAGAAAGCACGTGTGCTCCAGTGAGTCTTCGTCACTCTGTCTGCCAAGCAATTGATATATAACCGTGATTGTCTCTGCTTTTCTTCTGAAATGTAGATAACTGCTTTTTGACAAAGAGAGCCTTCCCTCTCCCCCACCCCTGTGTTCTTGGGTAGGAATGGGAAAGGGGGCAACCTACAAAGATTGTTGGGGCAAGGGAAGTCACAGGCTTTCGGATGGGCGGTGGCTTTTCACATAACACTTAGCTCATCTTAACATTCTCTCCTTGTGCTTTCTCCCCTCCTGCCTGCCCGCACCCTGGAATTGCCACTCAGTTCCTCTGGGTGTGCACACATGTTTGGAGAAATAGAGGAGAGAAAAGAGGGCCATGTAACTGAGAGCTTACAGTGCCAACGCCGTTTGTGTTCTGGCCAGAGTGGAGCACACAGCCCTGACTCCTGGGCGCTGAGACTGTTGCCTGGTTACCCAGGAAGGTGCTGTTCCGGCTGCCCAGCCTTTCTCTGAGCCAGCGGATGCACAGTCGGAGGTGTTCTTCAGGCTTATTAATAATGCTTTTTGCAAATGTTGAATCATGTTTCTGTTTCTAAGTTGGATCTTTTTTGTTTTCCCCTTCCCACCATAATTTGACATCAAAATTCTCTCTTGTGCATTGGGCCCTGGGTCATTCGAACCCAGGTCACCTCATTCCCATTCTCTGTTCACACCTGATGTCTTGAAGAGTAGGTGGCAGCAGTGTGGGCTGAACCTAGGCCAGCTTGCTCAGCGGGTCACCCTGCTGTGGGGTCCTGGCGGGTGTTGGTAACGTGAGGAAATGCAGTCAGCAGGTTTGCTGGGGAGTTTGATGAAAGTATAAAAACAAAACAAAACAAAAGCCTCGGTATAATTTTGTTCCACGACTTCTTCTGTAGCTTTACACCAGAAGGAAGGAATGGGCTACAGCAGGCAGTGGGGGAAGCGGGGGTGAGCAGGTGTATTAAAATAGCTTACGGGTAAGGCCTAAAAGGTCACCCCTCGGCCCCCTCTCCAAAAGAAGGGCATGAGCACCCCCAGGAGAGGATGGCCCCAAAAACCTTATTTTTATACATGAGAGTAAATAAACAGATATTTTTTTTACAAAAATAACTTCTGAATTTATCAGTGTTTTACTGTTAAAGAAAAATATTCCTCTATAGTAAATTATTTATTGGAAGATGACTTTTTTAAAGCTGCCGTTTGCCTTGGCTTGGTTTCATACACTGATTTATTTTTCTATGCCAGGCAGTAGAGTCTCTCTGCCTTTGAGGAGCAGGCTACCCACATCCCACTCAGTCCCTCCCTACCCCTCAAGATTTGATGAAAATTCCAACCATGAGGATGGGCGCATTGGGGAAAGGTGAGAAGGAGAGCCTGCCTATTCAGGGACCTAGGCTCAAAGAGCCCCTCCCTGCCCGTCACCCAGAGATGCTTCACCAACACCTGCCTCTGAGACCTCGCTGTCTGTTCCAGCAACCCTGGTGGGGGGTCAGACTTGATACACTTTCAGGTTGGGAGTGGACCCACCCCAGGGCCTGCTGAGGACAGAGCAGCCAGGCCGTCCCGGGCCGCTTCGAGCTCACTTTGCAGTTGGCACTGGGTTGGGGAGGAAGAGAGCTGATGAGTGTGGCTTCCCTGAGCGTGGGGTTCCCCTGCTTGTCCAGTTCCAGTTGTGAGCTGTCCTCGGTGTTACTGAGGCTGTGCCTGGAGAGTAGAGATTTTTGATGAAAGGTGTGCTCGCTCTCTGCGTTCTATCTTCTCTCTCCTCCCTGTTCCTGCAAATCACAAGAAAAGGTAGTGGTGTGTCTTGACCCCATCAGCCTCTCACCCACTCCCAGACACACAAGTCCTCAAAGGTTTCAGCTCCGTGTGTGGGATGTGCAGGGTTTTTCTAGGGGGTAGGGAGAGACCAAAATGAATATAACTTAAAATGAAAGTATACTTTTTATAATTTTTCTTTTTAAAACTTTGTGAAATTATTTCAGATACATATTTTAGTGTCAAGGCAGATTAGTTATTTAGCCACCCAAAAAAAGTATTGTGTACAATTTGGGGCAGTCACAAAGTTGTGTATTTTATGTTACAATAAAGGCTTCCTCTGAAGGGATGGTATTGAGTCCTGTTTTTACTTTTTTCTGTCACGTGCCAAGGGAGGGCAGCTTGAACACAGGGATAAGTTTCAAATCATCAGCGTGACTCTGAAAAAGGGAACTGGTTGGGTGGTTGGGAGTTGGCAGCCTCAGAGGGCACGTCATTAGCTCTGATGGCAGATGGGGCCTTTCATACCTTCCTGCTCATGTGATGTTTTGAAAATTAGAATGATGGTCTCATCTTCTTGCCTCCTGACTCCAGAAAGCTTGTCCTTTTTTCTTTTCTCTCTTTTTTCCAGCTGCCACACAGGCTGGAGTGCAGTAGCGTGATCTTGGCTCACTGCAAGCTCCGCCTCCTGGCTTCACACCATTCTCCTGCCTCAGCCTCCCGAGTAGCTGGAACTACAAGCGCCCGCCACCACGCCTGGCTAATTTTTTTGTATTTTTTAGTAGAGACGAGGTTTCACCGTGTTAACCAGGATGGTCTCGATCTCCTGACCTTGTGATCCACCCACCTCGGCCTCCTGAAGTGCTGGGATTACAGATGTGAGCCACTGCGCCCAGCCGAAAGCTTGTCCTTGAGATTCAGCACATTTAGAGTATCTGACCCTGAGTTCAGCATTGTGTGTGGGATGAGAAATGGTTCCTTCCCGGCAGAGGCTCACAGTTGGAGAAAGGCAGCTACCACAACTGATTATGCTAGCGTATCAGTTCCTGCTGCAATCAAGGCATCCCAAAGTCATGCAAAAGAACATGCAGGAAGGACACTGCGCAACTCGAAGTTTTTTTGTTTTGTTTTGTTTTGTTTTGTTTTGTTTTAATTGAGCAGCTGGGATTACAGGCGCCACCACTCCTGGCTAATTTTTGTGTTTTCAGCAGAGATGGGGTTTCACCATGTTGACCAGGCTGGTCTCAAACTCACGACCTCAGGTGATCTACCCGCTTTGGCCTCCCAAAATGCTGGGATTACAGGCGTAAACCACCATGCCCAGCCTGGAGCTGACTCTTAAGGAACAAATAGAGCCGGGCACAGTGCCTCACGCCTGTAATCCCAGCATTTCGGGAGGCCGAGGTGGGTGGATCACCTGAGGTCATGAGTTCGAGACCAGCCTAGCCAACATGGTGAAACCCCGTCTCTACTAAAAATACAAAAAAATTAGCCGGGTGTGGTGGCACGCACCTGTAATCCCAGCTACTCAGGAGGCTGAGGCAGGAGAATCGCTTGAACCCGGGAGGCAGAGATTGCACTGAGCCAAGATCGCGCCATTGCCCTCCAGCCTGGGCGACAGAGCAAGACTCTTGTCTCAAAAAAAAAGACCCAGCCATTTCACTTGTATGTATCTACATAAGAACAATGAGAACATATATATACAGAAACACTGATAAATGTTCATAACAGCATCATGCGTAATAGCCAAAGGGCAGAAACAAACAACCCAAATGCCCATCAACTGATGAATAAACAAAATGTATTATGGTATATCTGTACAATGGAATGTACAGCCATAAAAAGGAGTGAAGTGCTGACACACAGGACTACATGGATGAACCTTGACAACATCATGCTAGATGAAAGAAACCAGGCCGGGCACAGTGGCTCACGGCTGGGATTTCAGCACTTTGGGAGGCTGAGGCGAGGGATCACTGGAGTGCAGCAGTTCAAGACCAGCCTGGACAACACAGTGAAACCCCATCTCTACAAAAAGATACAAAAAGTAGCTGGACGTGGTGGTGCACCCCTGTAGTCCCACCTACTCAGGAGGCTGAGGTGGGAGGATCACTGTAGCTGTGGTCATGCTACTGCACTCCAGCCTGGGTGACAGAGCGAGGAAAAAGAAAAGTCAAGTACAAAAGACCACATATTATATGATGCCATTTATAGGAAATGTCTAGGATAGGCAAATCTATGGAGACAAAGTAAATTTGAGGTTGCCTAGAGGCTGGGAAGGAGTTTGGAGGTAATAGTGAAAGGATACAGGGTTTGGGTTTTTTGGGGGGTTTTGTTTGTTTGTTTTTCTTGAGACAGAGTCTCACTCTGTCTCCCAGGCTGGAGTGCAGTGGCGCCATCTCGGCTCACTACAATCTCCACCTCCCAGTTTCAAGCGATTCTCCTGCCTCAGCCTCCCAAGTAGCTGGGATTATAGGTGCCCGCCACCACGCCCAACTAATTTTTGTATTTTTAGTAGAGACAGAGTTTTGCCATGTTGGCCAGGCTGGTCTTGAACTCCTGACCTCAGGTGATTCACCTGCTTCGGCCTCCCAAAGTTCTGGGATTATAGGTGTGAGCCACCACGCCCAGCCCATGTTTGGGGTATTTTATTTTATTTTATTTATTTAACAAATTGGGCAGTCTCCCGAGGCAGAGTAGGCTCAGAGAGACTCCGCAGGGTTTATTTTTGAGGTAATGAAAATGTTATAAAATTGTCTCTGGTGTTGGTTGCACATATCTCTGGATCTACTAGATCTTGAATTGTACACTAACTGGGTGATTTGTATGGTATGTGAATTATATCTAATAAAGTTGTTTTTGGGCCAGGCCTAGTGCCTCACATCTGTAATTCCAGCACTTCGGAAGGCTAAGGTAGGAGGACTGCTGAGACCGGGAGTTCCCGACCAGTCTGGGCAACATAGTGAGACCCCCTGTCTCTACAAAAAAAATTTTTTTAATTAGCTGGGTGTGGTGGCACATGCCTGTAGTCCTGGCCACTCAGAGGCTAGGGTGGGAGGATCACTTGATCCCAGGAATTCAAGGTTGCAATGAGCTGTGACCAGGTCACTGAACTCCAGCCTGGACAACAGAGGGAGACCCTGTCTCTAAATAAATAATAAAAGCAAATGCAAGATCTCAGCAAGAAGAAACGTAAAAGTGAGGTGAGTGAGCCAGAGAGTGAGAACACACCTGTTGAAAGAAGCTCAGCTCTGAAGAGAAGAGAGGTATTCAGCAAGTAGTAGCTCTCTTCTCAAAGTTATCCAGGGCCAAGTGAGGGGAGGAAGGGAGTGGTTTTAGTGTTTTGAGAACCTAGGTCAAGAACACACTAGCCTGGGCAACATGGGGAGGTCCTATCTCAACAAAAAATAAAATTAGCTGAGTGTAGTGGTGCGTGCCTGTAGTTCCAGCCCCTTGGGAGGCTGAGACAGGAGGATGGCTTGAGCCCAGGAGGTTGAGGTTGCAGTGAGCTATGATCACACCACTGCACTCCAGCCTAGGCAACAGAGCAAGACCCTGTCTCAAAAACAAAACACAGGCCGGGCGCGGTGGCTCACACCTGTAGTCCCGGCACTTTGGGAGGCCAAGGCGGGTGGATCACGAGATCAGGAGATTGAGAGACCATCCTGGCTAACGTGGTGAAGCCCCGTCTCTACTAAAAATACAAAAAAATTAGCCGGGCGTGGTGGTGGGCACCTGTAGTCCCAACTACTCAGGAGGCTGAGGCAGGAGAATGGTGTGAACCCAGGAGGCGGAGCTTGCAGTGAGCTGACCGAGTTTGCACCACTGCACTCCAGCCTCGGTGACATAGCAAGACTCCGTCTCAAAAAAAAAAAAAAAAAAAAAGTTTGTAATTTTCCTTGGGGAGAAGGCAATAAGGCTAACACAGATGGTCACCCAATAACCAGGTAAAGTTAAGATAAACTATATGTGACTGGCTGGGTGCAGTGGCTCACGCCTGTAATCCCAGCACTCTGGGAGGCCGAGGCAGGTGGATCACTTGAAGTCAGGAGTTTGAGACCAGCCTGGCCAACATGGTGAAACCCCGTCTCTACTAAAAATACAAAAGATTAGCTGGGTGTGGTGATGCACACCTGTAATCCCAGCTACTCGGGAGGCTGAGGCAGGAGAATTGCTTGAATCTGGGAGGTGGAGGTTGCAGTGAGCTGAGATCGTGCCATTGAACTCCAGCCTGGGCAACGAGCAAAACTCTGCAAAAAAAAAAAAAGTTTGTAATTTTCCTTGGGATAAAGCCAGTAAGCTAACGCAGATGGTCACCCAATAACCACATAAAGTTAAGATAAACTGTAAGTGACTGGCTGGGCATGGTGGCTCACACCTGTAATCCCAGCACTTTGGGAGGCTGAGGAGGGTGGATCACATGAGGTCAAGAGTTTGAGACCAGCCTGGCCAACATGGTGAAACCCCGTCTCTACTAAAAATACAAAAATTAGCCAGGCGTGGTGGCACCTCTGCCTCCCGGTTCAAGCGATTCTCCTGCCTCAGTCTCCCAAGTAGCTGAGATTACAGACATGTGCCACCACTTCTGGCTAATTTTGTATTTTTAGTAGAGATGGGGTTTCACCATGTTAGTCAGGCTGGTGTCAAACTCCTGACCTCAGATGATCCACCCATCTCGGCCTCCCAAAGTGCTGGGATTACAGGCGTGAGCCACCGTGCCCAGCCGCGTTGGGGTTTTAAGAGTTCTCAAGCTTGAGCCTGCTTGAAGGTAAAGTTTGCCCCTCTCTCAGCTCAAGTGACTTAATGTCGCTCTTTCCCACACACACCTTTCTGTTCCTTCACCTGCAGGACCATGCTAGTCTGGCCCTAACTCCCCGAACTGCCAACTTGGGCTAGCACCTGACCAGCAGTCCCGTAGGCAACCTGCCCCTTTAAGAGCACCCCCCTCCTCCAGCTCCTCCTTCAGGCCTGGCGGCCGGATTTCCCAGTTGGGACCCAGCCCTTTAAAGCCATCGCTCCTTCTTCCTGGCCGGATGTGTGCTGAGACCCAGAGTCACCCAGGGGTCTCCGTCACGTGCCGGGAGTAGGCAGAAGTGGGCTGTGACAGGTGCATGTGGGCATAGACTCCACAGCCCGGGGCTCAGGAGGGACAAGGAGCTGGGACAGGGTGGATCCCAAGAGAAAGCAAAGCCGCTCGGGAGTGGGCAAGAGATGTCGTTACGCAGCTGCTGTGGCCCAATCAACCCTGTGTCAAACCCTTCCTGTGCCTTCCCTTCCGGTGCCTTCTTGTTTTTCTTTTTCTTTTTTTTCTTTCTTTCTTTTTTTTTTTTTTTTTCATTTGTTTGTTTTTTAGACAAGGTCTTACTCTGTTGCCCAAGCTGGAGTGCAGTGGCATGATCTCAGCTCACTGCAGCCCTGACCTCCTGGGCTCAAGGGATCCTCCCATCTCAGCCTCCCAGGTAGCTGCAACTATGGGTGTGCCACCATGCTGGGCTAGTTTTTCAGTTTTTTGTAGAGATGGAGTCTCCCTATGTTGCTCAGGCTGGTTGTGAACTCCTGGGCTCAAGTGATTCTCCTGCCTCAGCCTCCCAAAGTGCTGGGATTACAGGTGTGAGCCACCTCGCCCGGCCCATCCCTACCTTCTGAAAGAGGCATTCTTATTCTTACTCCCATTTTGCAGATCAGGAAATGGAGCTCAGTGCAGCCCGCTAAGTTGCTCAGGGCCCTACAGCTAACAAGCGGCAGAAGCAGGATCTGAACTCAGGTCAGTGGGACTCCAAAGCTTTGATAGTCTCTCCTCTGCATCACCTGTCCCACAGGGCCCGGCCTTCTTCCAAAACTTCGTTTTTCCTTGGTTTTCCTGTATGCAGTAGAGTGTCGGGGGAGAAATGGGTAATTGCCGCATGCCCCCATATCTGGGTTCCTTCCTCCTCCCAGGAGCTGCTTAGAGATGCTGCTGTGGCCACTCCTGCTGCTGCTGCTGCTGCTGCTGCCAACATTGGCCTTGCTCATGCAGCAGCGGTCCCAGGATGCCAGGCTGTCCTGGCTTGCTGGCCTCCAGCACCGAGTGGCATGGGGGGCCCTGGTCTGGGCAGCCACCTGGCAGCGATGGAGGCTGGAGCAGAGCACGCTCCACGTGCACGAGAGCCAGCAGCAGGCCCTGAGGTGGTGTCTACAGGGAGCCCAGCGCCCCCACTGTTCCTTCACAGGTGTGTTTCCCAGGGTTTGGGGAGGTGACCCAAAGAGAAAGAAATCCCACAAGACCATGAGATTCCAGAGCCTGAAGGCCCCCATACCTCCTCCACTGCCACCCGAGTGGCCTGACACAGGGACCCAGGACTGGCTCTCTCGTCCAAGATGAATTTCCCATGCTGGGTCCTTACAGCCCCTCTTCCCCAGGCCTATTCTCAGTTCCTCCCTCAAGGGTCTCACCAGTCTTGCCTGAAACTCTTGGGAAACTGGCTTCCTGAGGCGTTTCTGTTGTCACTGGGGCTATAGACATAAGCACCTTCCGGAATCATCTCCCTCTGACCAAGGCCAGCCAGACCCAGGAGGAAGAGAGTGGAAAGCAGCCACTGCCCCCGACCTCTAACCAGGACCTGGGGGAGGCCTCTCTGCAGGTAATCTAGGATGGCCAGAGCCCAGTCCCACCAGAGACCTCTGACTTGCAACCAAACCCTCCCATCATGGTGGGCAAAGAACCCTCAAATGGGGGCTCTGGGTCTGGTTCTGACACCAGACCAACACTCTCTTTCCTCCTCCAGGCCACCGTGCTGGGTCTGGTAGCCCTAAACAAGGCCTACCCAGAAGTGCTGGCTCAGGGAGGCACTGCCCGCCTGACCCTTACATCCCCTTGGCCCCAACCCCTGCCTTGGCCTGGGAATACCCTGGACCGGGTGGGCACCCGTGGAACCAAGGACCCTAGGGCCCTGCTGCTGGACGCACTGAGGTCCCCAGGGCTGAGGGCACTGGAGGCTGGGACGGCGGTCGAACTCCTGGATGTTTTCTTGGGTCTGGAGGCTGACGGTGAAGAGCTGGCTGGGGCGATAGCTGCCGGGAACCCTGGAGCACCTCTCCCTGAACGGGCAGCTGAGCTGCGGGAGGCCCTAGAGCAGGGGCCCCGCGGACTGGCCCTTCGGCTCTGGCCAAAGCTGCAGGTGGTGGTGACTCTGGATGCAGGAGGCCAGGCCGAGGCTGTGGCTGCCCTCGGGGCCTTGTGGTGCCAAGGACTAGCTTTCTTCTCTCCTGCTTATGCTGCCTCGGGAGGTCAGTGGGACTCAAGGGCAGTGAGGTGGGGGCAAGGGTCAGAGGTCACATGGCTAACAGCCATGCATTGGGCCCTACATAATCATCTCATTTAATCCTCCCCAACAAGCTGCATGCTAGGGACAGCAGCCTCCTTTCACAAGTGAAGAAATTCAGGCTTACCTAGGTTAAGAGTCTTGTAGCTGGGCGCAGTGGCTTACGCCTGTAATCCGGCACTTTGCGAGGCCAAGGCGGATGGATCACTTGAGGTCAGGAGTTCCAGACCAGCCTGGCCAACATTGTGAAACCCCATCTCTACTAAAAATACAAAAACTAGCGGGGTGTGGTGGTGCATGCCTATAATCCCAGCTACCTGGGAGGCTGAGGCGGGAGAATTGCTTGAACCTGGGAGGCAGAAGTTGTAGTGAGCTGAGATCGCGCCATTGCACTCCAGCCTGGATGACAGAGCAAGACCCTGTGTCAAAAAAAAAAAAAAAAAAAAAAGGCCGGGGCAGTGGCTCACACATATAATACCAGCACTTTGGAAGGCTGAGGCGTGTGGATCATCTGAACTTAGGAATTCGAGACCAGCTTGGCCAATGTGGTGAAACCCTGTCTCTACTAAAAATACAAAAATTAGCCAGGTGTGGTAGCTGGCGCCTGTAATCCCAGCTACTCAGGAGGCTCAGGCAGGAGAACACTTGAACCCAGGACTCACTGAATCACTGAGGCGAGATCGCACCACTGCGCTCCAGCCTGGGTGACAGAGCGAGACTCTGTCTCAAAAAAAAAAAAAAGAGAGAAAAAAAGAGTCTTGCACAAATTCATGTGACACCAGGATTCACTCCCAGGTCTGCCCCCTCCAGGACCACAGCACTCTGCCTCTTTCCAGTGAGGGCCTAAGAGGCAGCCTGCTGAGCCTAGGAGAGCCAGGAAGGATGCGGTGAAGGGCAGCAGGAGGATCGGGTGCTCAGAGGATCAGGCCTGGGGTCCAGAAGGGGCTACTGCCTGGCAGAAAGCAATGGCACCAGCAGACACTGAGGAGGCTGCTTTGCTTCCACAGGGGTACTGGGCCTAAACTTACAGCCAGAGCAACCCTATGGACTCTACCTACTGCCCCCCGGGGCCCCCTTTATCGAGCTGCTCCCAGTCAAGGAAGGCACCCAGGAGGAAGCTGCCTCCACCCTCCTTTTGACCGAGGCCCAGCAGGGCAAGGAGTATGAGCTGGTGCTGACGGACCACGCCAGCCTCACCAGGTGATCAGCTGCACAGTCCCTGCTACCTGGGGCCCTATGGGACCATGCTGGGGACCTGGCGCATGAATTCAGAAGCCCTTGGGCCCGACCTCACTCCCACTTGCACCCCACCAGGTGCCGCCTGGGTGATGTGGTACGAGTGGTTGGTGTCTACAATCAGTGCCCGGTCGTCAGGTTCATCTACAGGTAGGTGACCCCGGGGAGCTAAAGGGCCATCCTTGTGTCCTGGGCTCCACTGCCTCTCCCTTCCTCCTCTTCAGGCTGGGCCAAACCCTGAGTGTGCGAGGGGAAGATATTGGCGAGGACCTGTTCTCTGAGGCCCTGGGCCGGGCAGTGGGGCAGTGGCCCGGGGCCAAGCTGCTGGACCACGGCTGTGTGGAGAGCAGCATTCTGGGTGAGCTTCCCCACTGGCTCCTGCCTACCATCCTTGGGCTACCCTTCAACTTCTACCTCCTCTGCCAGGGGACTGCTAGGAAAGAGGTAACACTCAGCCTCCTTTACCACTCCTACAAAAGTCCTTCTCTGCATCTAACTCTCATCCATCCTGCTGCAGTCTCTACCCATTTTCTTTCCTGATCTGTCTCCTATTTAGGATCAAACTCTAGGTTCCTCTCCATTTATCCCACTCCCCACCAGGAAACTCTTTTTTCCCTAAAACCTCAGAGTGGGGAAGAACAGATGGGGCAGAGGACACTAGACTTGGCAGTTGCCCATTCACTGGAAGTATGTGTGCACATGGGGTCTGTTCACAGATTCTTCTGCGGGCTCTGCTCCCCACTACGAGGTGTTTGTGGCGCTGAGGGGGCTGAGGAATCTGTCGGAGGAAAATCGAGACAAGGTAAAGGAGACGAAGACAGGGTCTGACTGTAGAGCCCTTCACTCTGCACACTCCCAGGGTGGGTGGAGATCAGGGCTGATGGGGAGGAGAGCGGCAGCAGAGGGGAAGCTCCCTGGGGCTCTGGGAGGGGAGCGCTGAGTCCCACAGACACACACCTGTCCACGCAAAACTTCTAAACACATGTAGCCTGGACACAGCCACACATGCCTCATGTGCACACTCATGGTCACGCACCAGCTCACTCACGCTGTTCTGTTCCCAGCTGGACCACTGCCTTCAGGAAGCCTCTCCCCGTTACAAGTCCCTGCGGTTCTGGGGCAGCGTGGGCCCTGCCAGAGTCCACCTGGTGGGGCAAGGGGCCTTCCGAGCACTCCGGGCAGCCCTCGCTGCCTGCCCCTCCTCCCCGTTCCCGCCTGCGATGCCCCGGGTCCTCCGGCACAGGCACCTGGCCCAGTGCCTGCAGGAGAGGGTGGTGTCCTGAGTCAAGGCCTGCCCCACCACCCAGCTTCCCCCAGAGGCCACCTTGCTCCTCCCTCTGGGACCTCTCTGGATGGGGAGTCCTTGGCCAGGGTCTCTGACTCTGTGTCACCTGACATTTGCCCATGAGAGCCGCTGGGCCTTAGGGAGGCCTTGGCCCAGCTGACCAGTTCTAAGGTATGGGCCTCTGGGGTTAGTAGACGCCAGCAGTGCCTGCCCGTGTCCCTGTGTCCAGGCATGGAGGACACTGCTAGAGAGTTACCATGCACACCAATGGTTTCCTGTATCACAGCCCAAGGGGGGTTCTCTGGCAGCCACAGCTGTGTGCTCAGTCAGTGCACTGGGCAAGCTGGAAGTGTCGGGGGGTTAATGTCTCCAGGAGCAACCCTGAGTCAATAAGGAGCAGGACCTCAGCTTCACTGTCCTTGAGCAGGACAATTCTGAAGTGTATTCTACATAAACTCTCAGAGGATGCCCAGCAGGATGGCGTCCCAGTTGCTCACAGCAGTAACCCACTCATTCATGTACTTCCTGCAGGGGCTCCTCCCTTCCCTCTCTTCCCCACTCCCCACTTGGGCTTCCTGGGATGGCTCCCAAATAAACCTCTTGCACCCAGATTCTTGCCTCAGAGTCTGCTTTGGGGAAACTGGGGAGTGGACCCCGGCCCAGCCATTCCTTCACTGAGCTCCAGGACTTTCCCCCAACATTCTGGTCTGGGCCTGGCGAGGCTGCATGTGCACACAGGAGCCTTTGGGGACTCCTAGCACATCCCAGGCCAGCACCCACAAACCACTTCTGCGGTGGGGAAGGGACAGCTATTTTTCACATCGTAAGGCGTCGTCCCAGGAAGCAACCCCAGAGACCATCTGGGTTCACTGTTCCATACCAATGAGGAAACGCAGCCTCCACAAGGTTGTAGAGGCTAAAATAAAAGAAAAAAAGAAACTGGGCTAGGTTTTGGCTTCCTTCCCTCCCACTGCCCGGGCTGAGTTTTTAAGGTTTTCCATCTTGGAGGCTGGTGGGAGGGGCAGACCAAGACCTTGCAGCTCCTCCTAAGTAGAGGCAGCACCAGTTCCAGATGCCTTTGAATGACTTCTCCATTCCATGTCCTACATCCAGGGCCTCGCTGCATACCCACCCGGCCCCCACCCCAGCCTGTCACTCCATCCTATTAAAATCTTCCCATGAAGCTGGGCACAGTGGCATGGGCCTGTAGTCCCAGCTACTCAAGAGGCTGAGGTGGAAGGATGGCTCATGCTCAGGAGTTCAAGACCAGCCTGGGCAACACAGCGAGACCATCTCGAAAAAAAAAAAAAAAATTCCTCCCATGGTAGCCCCCATCACCCACAGGATTCAGACCAATCAGCTTGGCCTATTAGACCCTTTGACCTTGGCCCTCACCTACATGTCCAGCTGCCTCTCTCCCCTTGCTGGAAAGAAGGCCTGGACTAAGGACCACACCTCACCTCCCATCTAAGGGTTGTTAAGCACTGTCAACTCCAGGATTTTGCTCAAGTGGTCCCTTCTATGTAATGCCCTCCATCCCGCTGCCCCTGATGTAAACTAGCTTTCATGCAAGGCCTTTGAGGACCCCCTACCAGGCCCACCCCAGGCAGAGTGACTGGCTCAACTTTGCTCACGTGGGCAGAAGTCCTCTCCTTCACCGAACTATCCTTATGCCTGAACTGCCTCCCACCTAGAATGATGAGCTCCTTGGAAACTGGGCCAGGTCCTGTGCACAGTTGCCCCCATGCCCAGTGCCTGGTGTAGCACAGAGCAGGAGCTCAATAAAGAGGTTGTAGGCCAGGCACCATGGCTCACACCTGTAATCCCAGCACTTTGGGAGGCCGAGGCAGTCAGATCACCTGAGGTCAGCAGTTCGAGACCAGCCTGGCCAACATGGTGAAACCCTGTTTCTACTAAAAATACAAAAAAATAGCTGGACATGGTGACGTGAACCTGTAATCCCAGCTACTTGGGAGGCTGAGGCAGGAGAATCGCTTGAACCCAGGAGGTGGAGGTTGCAGTGAGCCAATGTGCCTTTGCACACTAACTTGGGCAACAGGAGTGAAATTCTGTCTTCAAAAAAAAAAAAAAAAAAAAAAAAGAGGTTGTGAATAAGAGAAGCTTAGACCTGGAGATGACATGTGTTCTTCACTGCATGGTGGCTCACTCCGTGGTGACTGTAGAGTGGGACTACATCCCTCCCCTCCAGGTAGCCTGAGCCAGGGAGAAAGCTGGGGAGGTAGAAGCTTTCTATCAGCTTCTGGTAGAAACCGAGTTTGGTCAGGCACAGTAGCTCACAGCTGTCATCCCAGCACTTTGGGAGGCCAAAGGGGGAGGATGGTTTGAGCTAGGGATTTGAGACCAGCCTGGGAGACCCAGTCTCTACAAACAAATTTAAATATTAGCCAGGGATGGTGGCACGCATTTGTGGTCCCAGCTGCTTGTGTAGCTGTGGTGAGAGCACTGCTTGAGCCCTGGCATTCGGTGCTGCAGTGAGCAACGGTTGTCCCACTGCACTCCAGCCTGGGCAACAAAGTCAAACTTTGTCAAGAAAGAAAATAAAGAGAGAAGGCCAGGCGTGGTGGCTCATGCCTATAATCCCAGCACTTTGGGTGGCTGAGGCAGGCGGATCACCTGAGGTCGGGAGTTCAAGACCAGCCCGACCAACATGGAGAAACTCCGTCTCTATTAAAAATACAAAATTAGCCGGGCATGGTGGCGCATACCTGTAATCCTAGCTACTCAGGAGACTGAGGCATGGGAATCACTTGAACCCTGGAGGTGGAGGTTGCAGTGAGTCGAGATTGCGCCATTGCACTCCAGCCTGGGCAACAAGAGCGAAACTCTGTCTCAAAAAAAAAAAAAGAAAGAAAGAGGGAGAGAGTGAGAGAGAGAAAGAAAGAAATGCGAGAAGGAAGGAAGGAAGGAAGGAAAAAAAAAAAAAGAGGATGGATGCGGTGGCTCACACCTGTAATCCCAACACTTTGGGAGACCGAAGTGGGTGAATCACTTGAGACCACCCTGGCCAACATGGTGAAACCCCATCTCTATTAAAAATACAAAAATTAGCTGGTTGTGGTGGTGTGCACCTGTAATTCTAGCTATTCGGGAGGCTGAGGCAGGAGAATCACTTGAACCCAAGGCAGAGGTTGCAGTGAGCCAAGATGATCATACCACTGCACTCCAGCCTGAGCGACAAGACCAAAATTTAGTCACACACACACACACACACACACACACACACACACAGAGAGAGAGAGAGAGAGAGAGAAGGAAGAGAAATTGGGCTTAGTTTTAGCTTCTTACCTCCTACTGCCTAGGCTGGGTTTTCAAGGTTTTCCATATCAGAGGCTAGTGGAAGGGGCAGAAGGGGAGAAGAAAGCTAGGGGGAGGGGGGCAGCTAAGGAACCTTTCCATGAAGGAAGAAGGTCCTGGAGCCTAACAGTCCCCAGGGGCAGTGACAAGAAGCAGGGGAGGGAGAGGACTGCTGCTGGCTGCTCCACCCCCTACACACAGAATGTGGGGTCTTGCGCATCTGCCTCTCTCCTGCCCCTAATTAGTAGCTGCCTCCCTCCATATTGTCCCAGGCCAGCGCCTCTTTTGTGCTCCCAGATGCCTGGGTGCAAGGTGGCCTCATTAGTGCCCGGAGACCGCCCCATCTCCAGGGAGCAGGCGGACAGACAAGGGGGTGATTAGGGGCACAGTGATCCAACCCTGGCCTCTGAATGCAGCAGCGGCCATTCCTTGGGCCCAGCCTGGAGACGGCCCCCCTGCAGGAGGCTAATCTTAGACTTGCCTTTGTCTGGCCCGGGTGTGGACGCAAGTGCCTGTCAATTCCCTGCCACCTCAGAGCACTATAAACCCAGACCCCTGGCAGAGGGTCACAATCGACAGCCTCAAGGTTCCTGGCTTTTTGAACCACCGCAGACATCTCCTTTCCCGGCTGCCCCACCCTGAGCACCAGATACCATGAACCTTCCTTCCACAAAGGTAAAGACCCAGGGACGGAGGGGCGATTCACCAACCCAGAGAAGCAAAACTAGCGCTTGCTCAGAGGGCTGGAAGAAAGGCCGAGGGTGTCTCCACTCTTGGTCTTTTCCTGGGTGTGCTCTGAGGCAGGAGCACCTGCCTTGGCTCACACTGGGTTGGGTGCTGTTTTGCTAAGAGCCTGTGTTTGCTGAGCTCTTACTATGTGTCAGGTGCTCTGTTTGCTCTTTTTTCTGTCAGCTCTTTTCATCCTCCCAGCAGCCCTGCAGAGTAGGAATTATTTCTAGTATACCTAGTTTACAGGTAAGGGAGCTGTGCCCTCCGAAAGGGCAGGAAACTGGTTCAAAGCCACGGAGTTCAGTTACTCCAGAAAGGGGGCAGGGAGATGGGACAGCATTCTGGAGTCTTGCTAGCTCCTGATTTCCACGTGTTTCCCTGCTGTGGAGAGGAGGTGGCGGGCACTCAGTAGGGCCCGGTGTTCCCCAAGTTTACAACTTCTTCTGCAGACAGACACGCCTGTTTTCAGGTGGAGTGGTAAGTGCCCTAGTGGGGGCACAGTGGCCTAAGTCTCCAGAGGAGAGGGGGATTCATTCTGCCCAGGGGATCTCAAAAGACCTCCTGGAGGCGATGCTCTGCTGGATCTTGAAGGAGGAGCAAGTAAAGTAGCCCGATACCAGCAAGGGCGCAAATCTAGGAGAACTAAGTGACAGCCAGAGAGAAGTGCAGGCCCGGAGGGGGCACGGAGCCAGCGGGGTAGGTCCTGGGCGTGGGAGCTTGTGGCGGGCGCCGAGGGAAAACCCCTAGCGCCCTGTCTCCGTTTCCCTAGGTCTGCTGGGCCGCCGTGACGCTACTGCTGCTGCTGCTGCTGCTGCCGCCCGCGCTGCTGTCGCCCGGAGCGGCTGCACAGCCCCTGCCCGACTGCTGTCGTCAAAAGACGTGTTCCTGCCGCCTCTACGAGCTGCTGCATGGCGCGGGCAATCATGCGGCCGGCATCCTCACGCTGGGCAAGCGGCGATCCGGGCCCCCTGGCCTCCAGGGTCGGCTGCAGCGCCTCCTGCAGGCCAGCGGCAACCACGCCGCGGGCATCCTGACCATGGGCCGCCGCGCAGGCGCAGAGCCAGCGCCTCGCCCCTGCCTCGGGCGCCACTGTCCCGCTGCGGCCGCCACATCCGTCGCGCCCGGGGGACAGTCCGGGATCTGAGTCTTTCTTCGGGCCCTGTCCTGGCCCAGGCCTCTGCCCTCTGCCCACCCAGCGTCAGCCCCCAGAAAAACGGCAATAAAGACGAGTCTCCATTCGTGTGACTGGTCTCTGTTCCTGTGCGGTCGCGTCCTGCCCTTATGGGGCGGCAGAGCATCTTGCGGAGGGCGGGAGGGCCTGGAAGCCCGGCTCTGAGGCACCAGCCTTGGCTTTTGCGTGGCTGAATCGAAAACACTCTTGGTTGGGGAGCTCCCAGTGCAAGGCCCTGGGGCACAGAGATAACTGCACAGGTGCATGCTTGGATCGGGGCATGCGGGACCCCCACGATGCTCTGCTAGGCATTCTGTAGCGGGGACTTCATCCAGAGATGCGGAAGGGGAAGGAGAGCGAGAAAGGTTGCAACCGGTCGGTTGCAGCGCTCACGCCTGTAATACCAGCATTTTGGGATGCCAAAGCAGGAGGATCGCTTGAAGCAAGGAGTTCGAGACGAGCCTAGGCAACATAGTGAGTGAGACATCTCTTCAAAAAGTTTTTTTAATTAGCGGGGTATGGTGGGCGAGAGAATCGCTTGAGCCCAGGAGTTTGAGTCTGAGCCATGATTGGGCCACTGCGCTCCAGCCTGGGCGACAGAACGAGACATTGTCCAAAAAAGAAAAGAAAAGAAAAAGAAAAGCAGAAAGGAAAGGAAAGGAAAGGAAGGCAAGCTGCATACAGGAGCAGAATCCAGCTAGGAAGGGGTGGGAGTCAATCCTGCTGAAAAGACAGGGAATATGAACTTCAACAATGAGTCATCCAGAATGGTTGCATCATGGGGTATAGGGTGTGGGGAGTGGAGAGGCTCAGGAAGCAACACGGTTACAGTCAGTGCAGCCCAGCTCCAAAGGCTCTCACAAATCATCAGGCTTTGCACTTTATCTTGTAGGTAACAGAGGCATAGGACATTCTTAAGCAGGAGCAGGACAAGATTTTACTGCAACTCCAGTCAAAGACACCTGTTACTGGTGTTTCCAAAATCCATATATTGAAGTCCTTACCCGTGGCACTTCAGAATGTGGCTGTATTTGGAAATAAGGTCCTTCCAGATGCAATTAGCTAAGATGAGGTCATACTAGAGTGGGGTAGGACCTCTAATCCACTGTGACTGGCGTCCCTATAAAAAAGGAAATTTGAACACAGAAACGCACACAGGGAGAACCTATGTGAACATGAAGGTAAAGATTGGCTCCTACAAGCCAAGAAACACCAAAGATTGCCAGCACCCGCCCCCACTTCCTCCAGAAGATAGGGGAGAGGCATGCAACAGATTCTCCCTCACAGCCTTCAGAAGGAACCAACGCTGCCTTCACCTGACCTTGCTTGGACTTCTAGCATCCAGAACTGTGAGACAATAGGTTTCTGTTGTTTGAGCCACCCACTTTGTGGTACTTTGTTATGGCATTCCTAGGAAACTAATAAAACATCCAAAAGTAGAGACACAGGCTGAGCTTGGTGGTTCATGCGTGTGATCCCAGCACTTTGGGAGGCTGAGGTGGGCGGATCACTTGAGGTCAGGAGTTCAAGACCAGCCTGGCCAACATGGCAAAACCCCATCTCTACTAAAAATACAAAAATTAGCCGGGCATTGAAATGCACGCCTGTGATCCCAGCTACTAGGGAGGCTGAAGCAGGAGAATTGCTTGAACCCAGGAGGCAGAGGTTACAGTGAGCTGAGATCATGCCACTGCACTCCCACTTGGGCGACAGAGCAAGACTCCATCTCAAAAACAGCAAGAACAACAATAACAACAACAAAAGTAGAACACAGAAAAATGCAGCCCTTCTTAGCAATCTAACATCCCAGATAATACCTAGCTCAGAGGGTGGGGAGAATTTAGCCTGCCCTCCTTGCCCATTGGGGTTCCCACGTTCACTGGCTTCAGCTGTTTTGTCGTGGGAAGCAGCCAGCCTCAGCCACAGAACTCAGCTGCCTCAATTTTCTGCATAGGTAGTGAGAAAGTCCTGTGTCTAGTCTCACTTTGGTCCCTCTTGCTGCTGTACCGGTTCCATCCTGGAGAAATCAGAGATCAAAGTTCACCTGTGCACCCTTGGAGATTTGCAAACCGACTCTGCCCACCTCAAAACTATCTTTTTCAGAGGTAGTTTCTCCCAAACTTGCCTCCAGCCTCTCTTCCAGTTGAAGGGCAGCAGAGAGGAGGATTAAGACAGTAGGAAGAGGGAAAACAGGGAGGCAACTGCTCTCCAAGGCACTTATTTTGTCCCAACGACATGCATTACGGTATTACATTCTCACGGTAACTGCATCAGGTAAGAATTATCAGCTCCATTTTACAGATGAGGAAAGTGGGGCTTGGAGAGGCTATCAAACGATTAGTGGCTAGAGCTGGAACTCTACCTGGTGGACTCCAAAGCTCTTTTCATTCCACCATGCTGTGTGCTCAGTAGGCAGAGTTCGCCAGGGTGTCTTGGGAAAACTGAGGAAGGAGGCAAGAGTTGGTGGTGCTTTCTAGAGTTGGGGTTTCAAGCCTTCTCATCATCCGTTCTCTACCAGCAAACTAGCCTCTTAACCCTTGCTATCTCACACTGGAGCTACTGGCCTGGGGGTGCTGCGAAATATCTCAACTCCAGCAGGCGGCACTGTGAACCAGACACCAGCCCAGCGTGGACGGTGCGCGGGAAAACCCGCGAGGTGGAGCCACAGGGAGCAGCCAGGGAACCACGTGTGGGGGCGTGGCCACCCTGGAAGAGGGCGAGTCTGTTATGCAAGACCCGCCCATCATTTCAGGCCTCCCCTCCCGGTGGGCGTGCCCCGAATTCTCTCCCCGAGAGACACGCGTGGGCCGCTCCCCTCTGGGAGGAGGGCTGCCCAGAGGGGTGCAGGTGTCGCTAGCGGCCCCTCCCCGTGTGGGGCCACGTGGCGGGTGCGGGCCGAACCCGAGGGGAAGAACCTGGCCCGTGGGGAGGTTGGGGGGGACCGAAGCGGCGCTGAGCGGAGCCGAGAGCTACGGGGTTCGGAGCAGAGGCGGCCACAGCGGCAGCGGCAGTAAGAGGGAGGGGAGGAGGCAGGCGGGCGCATGGGGCGCCCCGGCCCCTCCGGCAGCGTGCCCCCTCCGGCCCGGCCGCGCTGAAAGCTACCCAGCGGCGCGCCTTGAACCCACGCCCCGGGGCCATGCCGGTCATGAAGGGGTTGCTGGCCCCGCAAAACACCTTCCTGGACACCATCGCCACCCGTTTTGACGGAACGCGTGAGTGGGACGGAGGTCGGGGCTTGGGGTTCAAGCTGGGGGCCAAGTCTCCTCGAGGCCGTCTCGGGTCTCCTGGACGTGGTGAGACCCGAGGCTAGAGGAAAGAATGGAGTTAAGGGTCTAGGAACTCCCAAAGCCGCGATGCAGGAACAGGGCGGGGAGTGCCCTGCGAGGGGAGGAGGGGAAAGGGCCGAGAGCACGGGGTCCAAGGTTAGGGGGTGTGACTAGAGGCAGAAGAGGCTCTTTGTGCGGCAGAGCGGAGGAGGGGCCTTGGGAGCCGCCCACTCTCGGGCAGAGCTGTGCTGGGGGCGTGTATGGGGGTATCCGAGACACAGAAGTGGGACAAAGTGGCCGGGCGTTCTGGGGACTCCAGCTCCCACTACCTCCAGAAAAAAAGGAGAAAAGATCAGACTTCAGCAGGACCTAGTTTGGATTGACGTAGCGCGCCCCCAAATCGTGGGGCGTCAGTGTCTAAGGTGGGTGAGGCAGGAGGAGGGGAGCGGTCTGTGCGATGGTAGGAACTCCCGGCTCGCCCTACGCAGCTTGGGTTTCAGGTTCAGCACCTTGGACAGCCGCATCACTCCTTCCCCACCTCTTCTCCCGCCATTCCCTCTTCCCACTCTGGAGCCCAGAGATTCCCCGTCCTCACCTCCCCCAACCCTGCCATTCCCTCGGGAACCCTGGCCGGGATCTGGAGGGTGAGGGAGCGGTACCCGAGGGCGGAAACTGAGCCGCGGGGCCCTACCCGCTTCCCCCCCCCCTTGTTTCCATAGCGCCCATCACCGGGGCAACAGGCCCTGGGATGGAAGAAGGAGGCAGTGCCCAGAGCCCAGTGCCTCCCAGGCACCTTCAGTGTCCCCATTAGCCTCCCTGCCCCCAGACAGTCATCCCTCCTAGAGTACCAGGACTGGTTGTGTCACAGGCCCCATCTCTTAGCTGAGTCTCTGTCCCTGAATGGCCCACAGGAGACCCCTGGCCTCCCCCGCATTGGAGCTGGAGGAAGACAGCTCGGGTTCTGCTGCTGGAGGGTGCTGGAGCTATATGCTCAATGCCCTTTCCCGTTAGACTTTGAGCACTGGGGCAGATCCCCTGAAAGCAGCTACAAGAATGCTAAAAAGTGGACCTTTCCTGGAAGGCAGGGAAAGAGGACACCACTCATCACTGTCTGCCCCCACACTAAGGAGATCTGTGAGTTTGGATAATCTCTGCCTTTTGGTTTCCTATCAATAAAATGGGTGTGGTGTCATCAGAAACTCTGCCCTGCTTACTCTATAATAGGAAGAAAGCCGAGCGAATGTGGGGGAACAATTTCACCTTCTCAGAGTAGCACTTACTATGTGCTAGGACTTGTTCTCCCCAAGTTAGCTCATGTAACTCTGACAACGACCATGTGAGGAAGGCCTATGATACCCAACTTTGCAAATAAGGAAAGCTCAGGCACAGAAGAGGTCATCAACTTGCCCAAAGTCACACAGTCAGTAAGTGGCAGTGGAGGGTTGCAGGAGCCCAGGCTCTTACTCACCATGCTATGCTGCCTTCTACAGTGACTGCTCACCAGTTGGAAGGCAGGGGGGTGGATGGCATGACCTCCTGGGGTCCTTCTCCAACTCCCCATTAGACCCTGCTTAAGTCCTGTCTTAAGTTCTTGTCTCTTTGCTCTACCTTCTCCTATTCTCAATTCAGAAAATCCCAAAGTGGGGTCGGGAGCAACATGGAGACCTGGGAAGCTTCTGGCTCTGTGACTTCTAACCCCAACTTAAGGGAGGTGCTGTCCACCTGGAAGATAGCTCGCCTCCCAGCCTTGACCTGACCTTGACCTCTTCTTCCCACAGACAGCAACTTCCTGCTAGCCAACGCACAGGGCCCACGGGGCTTTCCCATCGTCTACTGCTCTGACGGCTTCTGCGAGCTCACGGGCTACGGTCGCACTGAAGTCATGCAGAAGACCTGCAGCTGCCGTTTCCTCTATGGCCCAGAGACCAGCGAGCCAGCCCTGCAGCGTCTGCACAAAGCCCTGGAGGGCCACCAGGAGCACCGCACTGAAATCTGCTTCTACCGCAAGGATGGTGAGGGGGCCCACCCCACCCTGCAGCCCTGCCTAGACCTCTAGCCTTATCCAGAGGGCACTGGGCACCGTAGGAGTCTGAGTGCTTGTCCCTACACTGCCACAAGCTGACTGTGACGGCGCATCTCCCTGACCTCTCTGGTCCTGGGTTCCCCTATCTGAAAGATGAAGGAGACGCCTGACAGAATCTCTGAGGTTCCTTTCGGCTCTTGCTTTGCCAAGCTCTTAACTATGTATAGGAGGATGAGGGGGATGAGGAGAAAGGCATGCCACGGGGCTGCCCATGCTCCTCCCTCCTCTCTCCATGCCTACAGGCTCGGCCTTTTGGTGCCTCCTGGACATGATGCCCATCAAGAATGAGATGGGGGAGGTCGTGCTGTTCCTCTTTTCCTTCAAGGATATCACTCAGAGTGGAAGCCCAGGACTTGGCCCCCAAGGAGGCCGCAGGGACAGTAATCATGGTAACGGCAAGTCTGGATGGGCAGTGTGAATGGTCAGAAGCCCTCGCCCACCCAGCCGCATGGGATGTGCCCCAACATATCTCTGCACCTTTCTTCCCAACAGAAAACTCCCTTGGTAGAAGGGGAGCCACCTGGAAATTTCGGTCTGCCAGAAGACGGAGCCGTACTGTCCTACACCGACTGACCGGCCACTTTGGCCGCCGGGGCCAGGGAGGCATGAAGGCCAATAATGTGAGTCCCACCCCCAACCCAACATCTCCCAAGTCCTCCAGCCTTGATTCTGAGGCACCCCTGCCACTGTCTCCCTGCTTCCCTGTTTGTCTGGTGTCCCTCCTTGGCTTGCTCCTCTGCCCACCCATTTCCCATACACTACTCTCTGCTCCATCCTATATCCTCCCCTCACATCCTTCTATCCTTCACTCCCTCACTCCCTTAGGTGATTGACATTACTTTGCTCTGATGATGTCACATTGCTCCAGCAGCAATGACCTCACCTGCCCGGGGATGATAGGGTTATACCATGGGTGGTGAAATCGCAAGCTGCTATAGTTCTAGGGAGAAAGCCCTCATTGCAGGTCTGGCATCTAGACCTGTGTACCACCTCTTAGGATCCTGACCAAGCCAGGGGATTGAGTCCCCAACCCTCTGTTAGGGATACAGGGAATGCGGTGGACTATGCCAGCCTCTGCTCCCTGCTGGGATATGCCCAGCCCCCACTGGGCCCCCAGAATCCAAGAGGAACTTAAGGGAGAAGTTTGTGATCCCTCAAACTAGGGCATGTGCTGATTTGTCATAGTCTTCTTCTCAAGTAGGATGAGTGTTGGGCCAGGCACAGTGGCTCATGCTTGTAATCCCAGCACTTTGGGAGGCCAGGGCAGGAGGATTGCTTGAGGCCAGGAGTTCTAGACCAGCCTGGACAACATAGTGAGACCCCTTCTCTAAAAAAAAAAAAAAATTAAAAATTATCTGGAGGCCAGGCACAGTGGCTGACGCCTGTAATCCCAGCACTTTGGGAGCCTGAGGCAGTCAGATCACCTGAGGTCAGGAGTTCAAGACCAGCCTGACCAACATGGAGAAACCCCATCTCTACTAAAAATACAAAGTTAGTCGGGTGTGGTGGCACATGCCTGTAATCCCAGCTACTCGGAAGGCTGAGGCAGGAGAATCACTTGGACCCGGGAGCCAGAGGTTGCGGTGAGCCGAGATCACGCCATTGCACTCCAGCCTGGGCAACAAGAGTGAAACTGTCTCAAAAAAAAAAAAAGTATCTGGGTATGGTAGTGCATGCCTGTGGCTCCAGCTACTCTGGAGCCTGAGGCAGGAGGATCGCTTGAGCCCAGGAGTTTAAGGCTGCAGTAAGTTATGGTGGTACCACTGCACTCCAGCCTGGGCACAGAGGGAGACCTTGTCTCTAAACTTAAAAAGTTTAAAATCAAGTTGGGTGAGTGTCAAGCCTTATAAATACCCCTGACAAGCCATGATTGGTTCAAACAGGGGCCTCGGGCCGTGCACAGTGGCTCATGCCTGTAATCCTAGCACTTTGGGAGGCTGAGGTGGGTGGATCACCTGAGATCAGGAGTTTGAGACCAGCCTGGCCAACATGGCGAAAACCCGTCTCTACTAAAAATACAAAAAGTAGTCAGGTGTGGTGGCATGCTCCTGTAGTCCCAGCTATTCAGGAGGCTGTGGCAGGAGAATTGCTTGAACCCGGGAGGCAGAGGTTGCAGTGAGCCGAGATTGCGCCACTGTACTCCAACCTGGGCAAAGAGCAAGACCCCATCTCAGAAAAAAAAAAAAAAGAAAGAAAGGAGGGGGGCCTGGGAAGTACTTGGCAGGAGAAGAGAATGTCAGGTGTCAGCCTCTGTGCCCCTCTCCTGGCCTTCTATCTCCTTTCATTCATGGTCGAAAGTGCCTTTGCAGTGTCCACCTGTCCCTTTCCCCATCCCCTGCCTTTCCCACCCTCCATCTTGGCTCCTCTTTCCCTCAAGTGTCCCCAATCGCCACCCCTCTCCCCTTAGAACGTGTTTGAGCCAAAGCCATCAGTGCCCGAGTACAAGGTGGCCTCCGTGGGGGGGTCTCGCTGCCTCCTCCTCCACTACAGCGTCCCCAAGGCCATCTGGGACGGCCTTATCCTCCTTGCTACCTTCTACGTTGCGGTCACCGTCCCCTACAACGTCTGTTTCTCGGGTGACGATGACACCCCCATCACTTCGCGACACACCCTTGTCAGCGACATCGCCGTGGAGATGCTCTTCATCCTGGGTCAGAGCCTCTGCCTCACCCACCCTGGCGGGTTGGCTGGGGGAATCCACTTGGCCAAGCCTCACCCACTCCTGGGGCCTGCATGACCCAGGCATTCAGAGCCCCTCCCTTCCTGCATCTTTAAGTCCCAATGGCCTATGTGTCCTGCTTCCTGCAGCCTTCAGCCTTATGACCTGTCTTCCCTAAGGACCAGCCAGAAGCCCAATCTATCTCTCCATGCCTGCCTCCTCCTCCAGTCTGGGTCTCCAAAGCTTGTTCCCAGCTTTTTTTGGTTTCTTGATCCCTTGGCCAAGGCCCCCCAGTAATAGCCTCTTGCACCCCCAGATATCATCCTGAACTTCCGCACCACCTATGTGTCCCAGTCTGGCCAGGTAATCTCTGCTCCTCGTTCCATTGGCCTCCACTACCTGGCCACCTGGTTCTTCGTCGATCTTATTGCTGCTCTGCCCTTTGATCTGCTTTACGTCTTCAACATCACCGTGGTGAGTGACCTCCATCCCACCATCCAGTCCAACCTCCCAACTTCAGCACAGCATCTTCCAGGAAGGGACTGATCCCAAACCCAGATATGCCCCTTCCCATCAATCCATCTGCAGATATTTATCAGGCACCTGCTCTGGGCATAGCCGTGCGCTAGGTACCGGGAGGATCCCGGAGGGTCTATGATCCTGGGGAGCTCAGCTCACAATCTTTGAGGGAAGCTGAGACAAATGAAAAGCTAACTATGGCTACCAAGGCGGCATTGGTCTGATGCCAAATGAGTGGTACTTTTCACTTTTTTATTTAACAAACAACTGATGAGCATTTAGCTGTCTGCAAAGCACTGTGTGGGGCATGGCCACTGTGGGGAAAGGGAACAAGGATTCAGCCTCTAAACAACTAAACTGGTGAGGGGGCAGGAATACTGCAGAGCACAGCAGGGACAGAAGAGGTGAATGGGGGTGGAAGATGGGGCCCGGGTATGCTACTGAGGGTTTGGGCTGACCTTGGAGTTCCAGGCTGGAACATGAGTGTGTGTTAAAGTGATCTGAAGTCTGGCCAGCACCTGGGAAGCAAAAGCGTACTTGCTGGGCAGAGGCTGGAGGGGTCTGGGAAGGTTTCCTGAGGGAGGCGGGAGTATAGCTAGACCTTAAAGGGTGAGTAGGATTTAGCTGGCAGGAGATGAGGACAGCAAGCATTTGGGGGAGCATAGTAAACCCAGACAAGAAGGTAGAGGCTGTGGGTGAATTCAGAGGCAAAGAATGCCAGGACCTGAGTCCTCACAGATCCCTGGGGACACTCTAGAGGTACCCTGAGTGGTCATCTGTAGCCCCAGCCAGCAGATAGTAGGTCTTCTCAAGTCCAGGGTGGGGCAGTGCTACCCTGTGTCCCCAGGCCCCCTTGGGTGTGGGGCGGGGAAGTGGGGAGCAGTTTCCTTGTGTGCTCTCTCCCTGCACTCAGCTATAGCAGGAAACCACCTACACGCAGCCGAATTTAACTAGCCGCCAACGGGCTGTGGGCCTCCTCTCCTGGCGGTGCACACGTGTGTGCGCGCTCCCACACACGTGCATGTGTGTACGTCTGCCTCGAGGCTCTGACCACTCTGAGAAGATCTCCCCACCCCTCCCCAGGAGTGCGCCCACCCCTCTATGCCCACTAGGCACCATCAGCTGGGGGGTGGGAGACTGCAGAGAGCCCCCTGCCCCTCCTCTCAGGTCCCTTTGGGAGCACGTTACAGTTCACTACATTCTTGCACACACATCATCACATGGGAGCCCCACAGGGACCCTTCAGGGCAGATCCTTATCCTTTTTCAGAGGTAGGTGCAGAGGCTCAGAGAGGTTCAGTGACTTGCTGAAGGTCACATAGCTAGCAGGGGCAGGCAGGAGATTAGAACCAGGTCTCTCCACCCTGGGCAACAGGTGAAACCCTGTCTCTACTAAAACACAAAAAATTAGCCGGATGTGGTGGCGTGTACCTGTAGTCCCAGCCACTCGGGAGGCTGAGGCATAAGAATCACTTGAGTCCCAGAGGCAGAGGTTGCAGTGAGCCCAGATAGCTCTACTGCACTCTAGCTTGGCCGGACATAGTGGATCACGCCTGTAATCCCAGCACTTTGGGAGGCCGAGGCGGGCGGATTACGAGGTCAGGAGATTGAGACCATCCTGGCTAACACGGTGAAGCCCCGTCTCCACTAAAAATACAAAAAGTTAGCCGGGCGTGGTGGTGGGTGCCTGTAGTCCCAGCCACTCAGGAGGCTGAGGCAGGAGAATGGCGTGAACCCAGGAGGCGGAACTTGCAGTGAGCCGAGATCGCGCCGCTGGACTCTAGCCTGGGCGACAGAGACTCCGTCTCAAAAAAAAAAAAAAAAAAAGAAAGAAAGAATCAGTTCTCTAAACTTCCAGTCTAGTATTTTTTCCAACATACCACCTTGCTTCCCAGGTAACCAGGGCCCCTGAGTGGATGGTCTGATGAGATGAGGAATACCACTGGGGGCCAGAGAGAGGTAGGACAGAGACAGAAGATGAGCAGGCACTGGCAGAGCTGCAGACTTGAAGGAGCCAGGCCTGGATATTCTAGTCCAAGGAGAATGAGAGGAGTATCCCCAAGAGAGTGGGGCCCAAGGGCAGTTGACTGAGGGAAGCCCTGAAGAACTCAAGCTTGCAGTCAAGTGCTCTGGGAGCTGGGGGTAGGCATTAAAACCTGGCGAGGGTCCATGTGGAGGAATCAGAGCCACCTCCTTTCCAGTTCCTTCACCTAAAATTAGAGAAAAATTGCACGAGATGGTACAGAAGCAGTGTAGGACCAGGGCTATGGGAATTGTTCCTGGAGGCCCAGGAAGGGGCAGTGAGGGGCTTTCATTCCAGGTTCCCCAGGCACCGCCCCAGAGCTTCCAGTCCTAGCTGCCATGCTGCTCCCACCCAGAAGATAAGCCCTCCCCATCTCCAAGATTGAAGGGCTGATCAATATTGATAACCACAATGCAGATGGTACTTGGGGTAATATTAGTGAATATGGGACACTTACTAGGTACCATTATGTCCGTCAACCCCTAGCACAGCCCAGGCTCCCTCAGTCCCTGCTCTCCTGCCCCCTCAACTCTTCTGCTTGACTCTTCATCTGCAGCTGATCCGCAAGAGGAAGTGTCCATAAACCTCCCCCAGCCCTCAAGTCCTTGCCTGTCCCCACTCCACTATGCTTCTCCATGTCTTGAAGGGTGGTCCCCATCACAATTGCTGCCGTCGCTACTGGGGCTCTGCAGAGACCATTGCCTATTCCCTGACTCTGACCAGGGCTGGCTCCCCTACCATCTCCCAGTGCTTAGTGGCCCTAGAGCACAAGGTGGACTGTGGTGTCAATTAGCCCAGATGCCCACCCTGAGTGCCAGCTCTATCATGTCTTTGGTCTGTGACCTTGAACAAGTCATTAGCCTCTCTGAGCCTTAGTTCATTCATCTGCAAATTGGGAATGATGATGATAATTGAACTAAAGGTATAATTGTGTGTGTGTGTGTGTGTGTGTGTGTGTATTGTTAAATAAGGATTACAAATGCTTAGCACAGTGCCTGGCTAAGCACATAGAATGTACTTACTAAGGCCAGGCACAGTGGCTCACCCTTGTAATCCCAGCACTTTGGGAGGCCAAGGAGGGTGGATCACGGGGTCAGGAGATCGAGACCATCCTGGCCAACGTAGTGAAACCCCATCTCTACTAAAAATACAAAAATTAGCTGGGGAGGGAGGCTGAGGCAGCCTTGAATTGCTTGAACCCGGGAGACAGAGGTTGCAGTGAGCTGAAATGGCGCCACTGCACTCCAGCCTGGCTACAGAGTGAGACTCTGTCTCAAAAAAAAAAAAAGAGAGAGAGAAAGAAAGAAAAAGAAAAGAAAAAAAAAGGAAAATAATTACTAAGCGTTAGCCACTGTTTGTTTTATTGTTATTATTCCCTTCCTGCTGCATTCCCTGGCCACTTTCTCAGGACGGCACCGATGTCTTTCCTGTTGCAGCCTCCGCTGGCTCCAGGGTGTCTGGTGGGAAGGCCCTGGGAGGGGACTGAGGGCTCGGAGGAGGTATGCCTACTGACAGCCTCCCCCGCCACCCTCCCGCAGACCTCACTGGTGCACCTGCTGAAGACAGTGCGGCTGCTGCGGCTGCTGCGGCTGCTGCAGAAGCTGGAGCGGTACTCTCAGTGCAGTGCTGTGGTGCTCACGCTGCTCATGTCGGTCTTTGCGCTCCTTGCCCACTGGATGGCCTGCATCTGGTACGTCATCGGGCGCCGGGAGATGGAGGCCAATGACCCGCTGCTCTGGGACATTGGTGAGCCACCGACCCCAGACTTTCACAGACCACCTGTCCACCTGTCCCATCCCCAAGCTGATGCCTCCACCAGTACCCACACCCCTCACCCCACATTCCTCTATCCATCCAACAAACATGCGTTGAGCTATTTCTGGATCAAGCATGGGGATATTGATTTGCAGACAAGGGCTCCGTTTTGGGGGGCTGGTGGGGGGAACTCACAGCTTAGCAGGGAAGCAAGACCAGTGATCATGATCAAAGTACAATGCAGGAAACACTGATGGTGGAGGGGTGTGTTTCAGGCAGAAGGAGCAGCACGTGAAAAGTCCCTGAAAGAGCCTGGCATCTTTGCCCCCATTAATCCCTCCTTCTCCAGGCTTCATAGCCATGGGCCAGGAGACAGCCCCAGGCCCTTGCAATCCCTCTGAAAGGCCTGTCAGATCCTGGGCATGGTCCCTGACACCTCCCGCTCCTTCACTCCACACCTAGCCCACCACATCAATACCACCTCTCAAATGTCCCTTGAATCTGACCTTTTCTCTCCATCCTGTCTTCCCCTTCCAAGTCCACTCCACCTCCCTTTCTCACCCAGTCCTGTGCAATAGCCTCCCTGCTGATCTCCCAACCCCCTTCTCGTCCCTCCCACAACCACTCTTCTCACCCCAGCCAAATGGGTTCTAGGATTCAACGTTGACCTGCCACACTCCTGCTGGGATTCCTTCAGTGGCTTCCCACTGCCCTCCAAATGAAGTCCACACTCAGTGCACACCCTGGGCAGCCCTGTGCCCCCTCTCTCCCACCTGCCTTCCCGTTCTCCCATGCTCCCTGCGTCGCAGTCACACCAGCCTCTCCCCTGGACCCAGGACGTACTGCTTTCTCACGCTGGGCCTGGAACCTGTTGTTTTCCTCTCTGGCATCCTCCCTCTTTTGTCTTCCCTCTCCACCTAGATGGATTTTCTGTTCCCTGCCTCACTTGGAACCAATGTTCCTTTGGTTCCATGTGTCTCAATCAAAATGCCCCGTCCTAAGGAGCATGCCTTCCAGGCACCATGTCCAGAACCCCCCAACTGCCAGTGGGTTGGCTTTCCCTAACCTATTGGGATTCCTAACACACCCTATACAATACTTTCCTTCCAGGAGCTCACCCCCTACCTGTAATGATTTATGTCATGTCTCTTTTCCCTCCAGGCTATAGGTTCCACCAGGGCAGGGAGAGTGTTTGGCTGGGTCAATTCCCCAACACTTTGTATACAGCAGGTGCACAATAAACTATTAGTAAGTTTCAGGAGCCTTTGAACAGTCAGCAGTATAGTGAGTTGGCGGCCTTGGACTGCAACTGTAACCAGTGCACCATGGGGAGGCACAGGCCCAGACCGTTCCCCACAGTTCCTGTGCCAACCTGTGCATAAATACTTGCCGAAGGTCAAGCACAGGTGGCTCAGGGAACCCTGGTTCTCCACCGCTGGCACAGCCAGGGCTCCCTGCATCCGTCCACCCTGCAGGCTGGTTGCACGAGCTGGGCAAGCGTCTGGAGGTGCCCTACGTCAATGGCTCAGTGGGCGGCCCATCGCGGCGCAGCGCCTACATTGCGGCACTGTACTTCACTCTAAGCAGCCTTACCAGCGTAGGCTTTGGCAACGTGTGTGCCAACACCGACGCCGAGAAGATCTTCTCCATCTGCACGATGCTCATAGGCGGTGAGGCCAGACCTGCCACGCCTCAGTGGGGCCCTGCGAAGCCCAGCGTGCACGGGGAAACTGAGGCCCAGAGAGGGCAAGGCATCTGCTCGAGGTGTCTACCCAAGTCCAGACAGTCACGCATTCATTCATGGACGTTTCCTGAGTGCCCACTATGTGCTGGCCCTGGGGATGCCACAACCAGGCGTGGCCTCTTGCAAAAGGGATGGGAAACCCAGGTTCATGACCTAATGATGGGGAGGCCTGAGAGGAGCATGGGGTGTTACCCATCTCTGGACCACTCCCTATTCCCCATCCCTAGTCTAGTGCCTGGCACCTAGTAGGCACACAGGAGCCCACTGGCTCTTGGCCAGGACAGGGTGGGTTTGGAAGCTGGGGAGGTGGCCAGAGGGTGGCCGGTCCTGACCAGCCGGCTGTTGCTGCTCTAGCCCTGATGCACGCTGTGGTGTTCGGGAACGTGACAGCCATCATCCAGCGCATGTACTCGCGCCGCTCGCTCTACCACAGCCGCATGAAGGACCTCAAGGACTTCATCAGTGTGCACCGCCTGCCGCGGCCGCTCAAGCAGCGCATGCTCGAATACTTCCAGACCACGTGGGCCGTCAACAGCGGCATCGACGCCAACGAGGTAGTGCGCAGGGTCTCCCGTCTTACCCTCACCCTCCGCGTGGCCCTGCAGTGGCGTGGGGAAGGGGTCGCTGCCCCTCTGGCTTAAAATGGAGGCAGGCCGAGTGTGGCGGCTCACACCTGTAATCCCAGCATTTTGGGAGGCTGAGGCGGGTGGGTCACTTGAGGTCAGGAGTTGAAGACCAGCCTGGGCAACAGGGTGAAACCCTGTCTGCTAAAAATATGAAAATTAATCAGCTGTGGTGGTGCACACCTGTAATCCCAGCTACTCGGGAGGCTGAGGCACGAGAATCACTTGAACCAGGGAGGCAGAGGCTGCAGTGAGCCAAGATCATGCCAGTGCACTCCAGCCTGGGTGACAGAGCTAGACTCTGTCTCAAAAAAATAAAATAAAATAAAATGGAGGCGCCGGGCGCGGTGGCTCACGCCTGCAATTCCAGCACTTTGGGAGGCCGAGGCGGGCGGATCACAAGGTCAGGAAATCGAGGCCATCCTGGCTAACACGGTGAAACCGTCTCTACTAAAAATACAAAAAATTAGCCGGGCATGGCGGCATGTACCTGTAGTCCCAGCTACTCAGGAGGCTGAGGCAGAAGAATGGCGTGACCCCGGGAGGCGGAGCTTGCAGTAAACCGAGATTGCACCACTGCACTCCAGTTTGGGCGACAGAGTGAGACTCTGTCTAAAAATATATATATATAAATAAAAAATAGCCAGGCGCGGTGGCTCATGCCCGTAATCCCAGCACTTTGGGAGGCCGAGGTGGGTGGATCACGAGGTCAAGAGATCGAGACCATCCTGGCTAACACGGTGAAACCGCGTCTCTACTAAAAATGCAAAAAATCAGCCGGGCATGGTGGCGGGAGCCTGTAGTCCCGGCTACTCGGGAGGCTGAGCCAGGAGAATGACGTGAACCCGGGAGGCGGAGCTTGCAGTGAGCCAAGATCCGGCCTGGGCGATAGAGCGAGACTCCGTCTCAAAAATAATAATAATAATAATAATAATAATAATAATAATAATAATAATAAATAAAAGTAAAAATAAAAAATAAATAAATAAAATAAAATGGAGGCAAACAGGGCCCCGGGAGTGAGGTATTGTTCACAAGGGCACACACTCACCCAAAATACAAATTCTTGTTTCTTTTTTTTTTTTCTTTTTTCGAGAAGGAGTCTTGCTCTGTTGCCCAGGCTGGAGTGCAGTGGCGTGATCTCGGCTCACTGCAACCTCTGCCTCCCAGGTTCAAGGAATTCTCCTTCCTCAGCTTCCTGAGAATCTGGGACTACAGGCGCATGCCACCACACTCGGCTGATTTTTGTATTTTTAGTAGATATGGGGTTTCACCATGTTGGTCAGGCTTGTCTTGAGCCCTTGACGTCTTGATACACCTGCTTCAGCCTCCCAATTTGCTGGGATTACAGGCGTGCACCACCACAGCCGGCCAAATTCTTGTTTCTTTGCACTTGAATATGGGAGTGAAAGAGCTCAGGGCCCAGCTGATGCCACTCTCCCTTCTGCCAACATTTCCTGAGTGCCTGCTTTGGGCCAGCCTTGGTGCTGGGCACAGGGAGCTTAGAGATGATGACACTCAGCCCTGGCCCTCAGGGAGACCCAGAATGGTGAGGGAGGCAGACAGATGAACAGAGTGCGGCGGTGAATGGGGCTGTAAAGGAGGGATGTTGGTGACGTTGGGTCCTCGTCGTGCCTGGGCGGGGAGGAGTCAAGGAAGGTGGCACAGAAGAAGGGACATCACAGAGAACAAGAAGGAAATCAGCCTGCTATAGGAAGGCCATCCCTGGTAGAAAGGGTCATAGGGACACAGGTCCAGAAGTGATGGCACAAAAGAGCAGAGTGGGTGCTTTAGGAAACTGAAAGCGGCTCCGTAAGCCTGCAGGAACAGGCATGTGAGTGCTGCAGAGGGAGAAGGCAGGGCAGGAGGGCACGACATGGGCTGGGAGGCAGCAGGCCCAGCTCAGGGATGGCCTGGAATTTAGATTTTATCCTGCATAATGTTTACACTGGGGAGTGGTGTGGGGATCTCAGAGGGAATGGATTGGTGAGGTATCTCTGAGAATGGGATCTGTGGGATGTAGTGATCTCCTGCTGGTTGCAGAAGAGCTCAGAGTGACTCCCAGGTTTCTGGCTTAGGCCAAGGGTGGGGATGGAGGCATAACAGGAGGAAGATGGGCTTTGGGATGAAGGTGAGAGTCCCGGGTCAGACCAGGAGGAGGGTATGGTGCCTGGGGGAGGTCCAGAGGGAGGTTGCCCAGTAGGTAGATGGGAATCAGCTCTTGGCTGGGTGCAGTGCTCATGCCTGTAATCCCAGCACTTTGGAAGGCTGAGGTAGGCAGATCATCTGAGGCTGGGAGTTTGAGACCAGCCTGGCCAACACTGTGAAACCCTGTCTCTACTAAAAATACAAAATTAGCTGGACGTGGTGGTGCACACTTGTAATCCCACCTACTCAGAAGACTGAGGCAGGAGAATCACTTGAATCTGGGAGGCCGAGGTTGCAGTGAGCTGAGATCATGCCATTGCACTCCAGCCTGGGTAACAGAGCGAGACTCTGCCTCAAAAAAAAAGAAAAGGCCGGGCGCGGTGGCTCACGCCTGTAATCCCAGCACTTTGGGAGGCCGAGATGGGCAGATCATGAGGTCAGGAGATCAAGACCATCCTGGCTAACACGGTGAAACCCCGTCTCTACTAAAAAAAAATACAAAAAAACTAGCCGGGCGAGGTGGCGGGCGCCTGTAGTCCCAGCTACTCCGGAGGCTGAGGCAGGAGAATGGCATAAACCCGGGAGGCGGAGCTTGCAGTGAGCCGAGATCCGGCCACTGCACTCCAGCCTGGGTGACAAAGCAAGACTCCGTCTCAAAAAAAAAAAAAAAAGAAAGAAAGAAAGAAAAAAAAAAGAAATCAGGTCTGGACTCAGAGTTAGGGCTCAGGACAATCAGGTAGTGGGGAAGCCATGGGGCCAGTTGCCATGATGCAGGAAGAGTGTGGAAAGTGAGAGTCTGGGGTGTTGGCTGAGGAAGAGGAGCCTGGGAGGAAATGAGGAAGTGAGCAGTGGGAGAGGTGGGAGGAACTGGAAGGAAGCCCCTCACGGGAGCCCAGTGGGGCTGAGGGGAGAGTTCAACAAGCCAGGGTGGCCAAGGGGCTCCATATGAGGATGTGAACATGGAATGTGGCCCTAAGAGGTCATTGGTAGTGCCCAAGGTCTAATAACAACTCTGCATTTTACAGACTGAGATACAAACTGGAATCTTGAGGCCCAATGAGCGGAAATGGGTTGCCCAAGGTCCACAGGGACTTAGCAGCCAAGCTGACTCCTGGTCTCCTGACTCCCAGTTGAAGGCTGACCCCCAAGAGACAGCTCCTGAATGATGGGGTTAAGTGACCAGCATGTAGCCATAGCGGGGAACTGATGGGAGAAGAGCTGGTCTCTGCCCCTGAAATTGGGTTTTGAGGTTCACGCAGCAAGCAAAATTGACGTTAGACACAGAGGTTATACTGAAGGTCTAGAATGGGTGACTTCAAAGCAAGGGCAAGAGGAATTCTCTCTTTGAAGACAGCTCAGCACATTTGTAGACTCAAGTAGTAGCTGCAGGGGGATGGCCAGAATGACCTATGCCCCTTATGCAGTTACTGCGTGACTTCCCAGACGAGCTGAGAGCTGACATTGCTATGCACCTGAATCGGGAGATCTTGCAGCTGCCGCTGTTCGGGGCAGCCAGCAGGGGCTGCCTGCGGGCCCTATCGCTGCACATCAAGACCTCGTTCTGCGCTCCGGGCGAGTACCTGTTGCGCCGTGGGGATGCCCTGCAGGCACACTACTATGTCTGCTCCGGCTCACTTGAGGTGCTCCGAGACAACATGGTGCTGGCCATCCTGGGTAAGGACCCCGTCACCCCTGATTACCTACCCTGGAACCACCCCCCACTCCCCGCTGCCGAGGACTTGGGAATGGCCAGGATTCTAGGGAATGGGATACTCCTTGTGGATACCTACAGTTCCTGCTGAGGAATACTCTCTCGGTCCCTTCACCCTATGGCCATCCCCTTTTGACAATTCCCCTCTGATTATTCCCTAATCCCCTTAGGCATCCCTCAACCCATCAACCCCTCCCAGTGACTGTCCCCCAGCTCAACTGATCCTTTCCCACTGTTCCACTTCCCAACCCCATTGACCCTAAACTCCAGTCACTTTTACCCTCTAACTGACCTGATCCCTCCGGCCATTGTGATTTTTATCACCCAATTACATCGATCATTCCTGTGGCCCTACTCACTCCCACTGACTGTCTCCCAACCTCACCAGTCATTCTCCACTGACCTTTTCCCAATTCCATTGGTTATTTCCACCAGTTCCATTGACTGGCCCACCATCAACCGTCCTTCAAACACACTGACCACCCCTCAAATCCACTGAGCACCTCCAGCTGATATCCTTTTGTTCCCACTGCCCCAGCTGACTGTCCCCATCCCTTACCTACAGGGAAGGGGGACCTGATTGGAGCAGATATCCCTGAGCCGGGGCAGGAGGCTGGGTTGGGAGCAGACCCAAGCTTCGTGCTGAAGACCAGTGCTGATGTGAAAGCTCTGACCTACTGTGGCCTGCAGCAGCTGAGCAGCCAAGGGCTGGCTGAGGTCCTGAGGCTCTATCCTGAGTATGGGGCTGCCTTCCGGGCTGGCCTGCCCCGGGACCTCACCTTCAACCTGCGCCAGGGCTCTGACACCAGTGTATGTACACCCTGATGGCCGCCATCCTTCCAGAGTCCTTTCCTCCAAAGCAGACCTCCCCAGCCTGAGAGTCCCATGAGCCTCCCTCCACCCTAAAAACATCATGCCTGAAGCCCAGGCACCCTACTCCATTGCCCCTTACCTGCTTCATACCTTCCAACCCTGCTGACACTACACTGGCCATCACCCAGGCCCCTGGCCGTCTCTCATCACCTTCTACTCCCAACTCTACTGCCCCATCTCCACTGACCACCCCTCAGCCTCACTCCAGACTCCTGACTCCTTCAAAGGACCCTCCCTTTGTTTCTTTGTGTGTGTGTGTGTGTGTGTGTGTGTGTGTGTGACAGTCTCGCTCTGTCACCCAGCCTGGAGTGCAGTGGCGTGATCTTGGCTCACTGCAACCTCCGCCTCCTGGGTTCAAGTGATTCTCCTGCCTCAGTCTCCCAAGTAGCTGGGATTACAGGTGTGCACACCATGCCTGACTAATTTTTGTATTTTTAGTAGAGACAGGGTTTCGCCATGTTGGCCAGGCTGGTCTCAAACTCCTGACCTCAGGTGATCTGCCCACCTCACCCTCCCAAAGTGCTGGGATTACAGGCGTAAGCCACCATGCCCAGCCACGACCCTGCCTTGAGAAACAACCACCTCATGTGCTCCTCTTTCAAGCCCCTCTCTGGACAGGGCATCATCGCCTGGGACTTCCCCTTCTTCTCTCACCAAATGTCTCCTGAGTCCACTGTGTTTTAGGCTCTGGGCCAGGCCTGTACATTACACTTTGGGCCTTGGTCTTTTGCTGCTTTTCAGTCTCACTTTGCTATGCAGTGTTTGTTTGAGTTAGAGTTGTAGTTTCTGACTCTGCTCCACAAAAGACCCCACATTCTCAACCCCATAACACTGTTGGGTGGGACAGGGAGGGGCTGCGCTCTGGCCGTGGGGAGGCGGGAGTCGGCTTGAACTCTCCTATGTCCCCACAGGGCCTCAGCCGCTTTTCCCGATCCCCTCGCCTCTCCCAGGTAACACCCACTTCCTGGGTGGGGTTGAATTGCCCTGGGGAGAGGGTGAGATGGGGAGCAGCGTCCTCCTTTCCATGGATGGGGAGCTGCATCCGCCGGTGAAGGCTCTTACTTAATGAAGGGGTCTGTGGTCACTGTCGTGCGACATCAGCTGCCCCCTCTGCCCGCAGCCCCGCTCAGAAAGCCTCGGCTCCTCCTCAGACAAGACGCTGCCATCCATCACAGAGGCCGAGAGTGGCACGGAGCCTGGGGGTGGTCCCAGGCCCCGACGGCCCCTCCTGCTGCCCAACCTCAGTCCAGCACGGCCTCGGGGCTCCCTGGTCAGCCTTTTGGGCGAGGAGCTGCCCCCATTCTCAGCCCTTGTCTCCTCTCCTTCCTTATCCCCGTCCCTGTCCCCTGCCCTGGCTGGCCAGGGCCACAGCGCCTCCCCTCACAGCCCCCCCAGGTGCTCTGCTGCCTGGAAGCCCCCTCAGCTTCTCATTCCCCCACTGGGAACCTTTGGACCTCCGGACCTCAGTCCCCGGTGAGATGCTAGCCTCCTCTCCCTTCCCCAAACCCCTACTGGCTTCCAGAACCTTCTCTGGGCTCTATCCAAACAGTGCTTCATCCTGTCTCTGCCCGTGTGCCCACCGCACCCTTCCAACCACAGCCTGCAACCCCAACCCACTTTGACCGCCGCTCTTGCTCCGCCCCCTGGCACTGCTGCCCCCAGTTCCCCTCTGTCTGCTCTGCTCTGGCCCTTACCCTCACCCCATGGTGCTGATGAGCGCTACCCTGTCCCCAGGATAGTGGATGGCATTGAGGACTCTGGCAGCACAGCTGAGGCCCCTTCATTCCGGTTCAGCAGGAGGCCTGAGCCACCAAGGCCCCGCTCCCAGGTGCCCCCTACAGGTAAGGGCCAACAGTGGACTTCAACCCCATCATCCATCTGCCCATCCACCTGTCCATCCATCCCATATGTAGTAGGGGCCTACCACGTACCAGGTGCCATACTGGGAATACAGAGATAAAACAGACCTGGCCCATGCTCTTGGAGTGAGTCTAGCAGGGAGACACCTCTGTACACAGATAAACAATTCCAGATGCTAAATACCATGACAGACAAGAACTGGACTCTGGTAGAAGAGGAAGGTGCCCACTGGACTTCCTTCTAGAGGAGGGGATGCTTGGGTTGCTGCTTAAAGGGTGGGATCTTGAAGGATGGAGCAAAACGGTTATTGAGCTGGGCATGGTGGCTCATGCCTGTAATCCTAGCACTTTGGGAGGCTGATGAGGGTGGATCACCTGAGGTCAGGAGTTCGAGACCAGCCTGGCCAATATGGCGAAACCCCATCTCTACTGAAAATACAAAAATTAGTCAGGTGTGGTGGTGCACACCTGTAATCCCAGTTCCTCGGAAGGCTGAGGCAGGAGAATCACTTGAACCTGGGAGACAGAGGTTGCAGTGAGCTGACAGCACACCACTGCACTCCACCCTGGGCAACAGAGTGAGACTCCATCTCAGACAAAAAAAAAAAAAAAACAAAAAACAGCTTTTGAAAGGCATGAAAACCAGAGGATGTTGTGTTTAGACACCACAGAGAAGCTCCGTACCAAGACAGGGCGAGGCGCGGGATGAGACTGGAGAGTTACACAGGGGCCTCAAAACCAGGCTAAGGAGTTTAGGTTTCCCATCTCACAGACCCTAGAGCTTTTTCTCCCCCTGCTCTTCGCCTGCCCAATGACAGGAGGGTTCCAGCCCAAGTTATAGGCTCAGGTATTAATGCTCCATGAACTCACCTGCATCCCTTCACCCTGCAGGGACCAGGCCCAGCCCAGAATCGGCCAGTGAGGCTGAGGAGGTGAAGGAGAAGGTTTGCCGGCTGAACCAGGAGGTGGGTTGGGGTTGGCTCTGAGATGCGCCTGATATAACAGCATTTCAGGCCCGACGCAGTGGCTCACTTGAGGTCAGGAGTTTGGGACCAGCCTGGCCAACATGATGAAACCCTGTCTCTACTAAAAATACAAAAATTAGCCAGATGCCTGTAGTCCCAGCTACTTGGGAGGCTGAGGCAGGAGAATCGCTTGAACCTGGGAAGCGGAGGTTGCAGTGAACCAAAATCGCGCCATTGCACTCCAGCCTGGGCGACAGGGCAAGACTCTGTCTCAGAAAAAAAAAAAAAATTCATGCTAGCTAGATGACCTTGGGCAAGTCCCACAGCTGCTCTGAACTTAAACTTCCTCATCGAAAATGGGGAAATAGTAATATGTGCTTCCCAGAGTTTTGAGGATGCAATGAGAGTGTAAATGTGCCTGGTCCAGTCCCTGGCATGTCGTAGGCACTCGGTACCAGTTGGTTCCCTTCCTCCCCGACTGGCTCAGGTTTCCCAGCCTGATAAGAGGATCTCTTCTCCCTCCACCACTGTGGGACTCTCTCTTGCCCAGGCCCCACCTCTTTCCCTTACCCCAGCAGTGGGGAATGAGTGTAAGCAGATGCAGGGGCAGGGGACAGGGAGGCTGAGAGGCCTTCAGGCCTGGGGGACCTGGATCTAGACGTCTGAATCCTGTCCAGGAAGAACCTAGATCCTATATGCTGAGGCGCAGCCTCTGCCTCCTCCCCAAGGGATCTCAGAGTTGTCACCACAGAGCAACCAGGCCCAGCCCCTGGGAACTGGCTTTCCCTGTGTTCTGATAAACATGGGGCATCCCAGAGGGGCGGCGCCTGGGCTGGTTCAGGCCCTGGGGCCTGGGCGGGGCTGGTGCTTGTTCAGCAAGCTTGAGGGCAAGTCCACTCAAGGCCTCGGGCATCCTTCAGTTCTAGGCCAGTGGTTCCCAAACAAGTATCTATCAGAACTACCTGATAGGCCGGGTGGGGTGGCTCACGCCTGTAATCCCAGCACTTTGGGAGGTTGAGGTGGTTGGATCACGAGGTCAGGAGATCGAGACCATCCTGGCTAACACGGTGAAACCCCGTTTCTACTAAAAATACAAAAAATTAGCCGGGCGAGGTGGCACATGCCTATAGTCCCAGCGACTCAGGAGGCTGAGGCAGGAGAATCGCTTGAACCTGGGAGGCGGAGGTTGCAGTGAGCCGAGATCGTGCCACTGCACTCCAGCCTGGGCAACAGAGTGAACCTCCATCTCAAAAAAAAAAGAAAAGAAAAGAAAAAAAAAGAACTACCTGACAACCTATTGAGTGCAGATTTCTGGGCCTCTTAGGATTGGGAATGTCTGGGGTGGGGCCCAGAAATGTGCATTTTAAAAAGTTGATTCTATACTCACTGAAGTTTGAAAAGCACAGATAGAGACCCTTGAGCCTGCGATAGGATCAGCTGAGAATAAGGTTGTCACTTCACAGATGTGTGGCCTCTTTGAGCACATTTTTCCACATCTTGGGAAAGCTCGCGCATGTGTGTGTGTAGGGGAAGAATACAATATCTGCTGCCCCAAATCCTTTCTGGAAAGAGACTGGGGCATTTTCCATCTGGGCAAAAATAACCCTCATCCTGCCTTTCTCCCAGGGTGGCCATGAGCAGAAAGTGACTGTGAAGGAGCTTTGTAAACTGGAGAGGGGGGTGCACCTGGTTATTACCGTGGCGCCTGTGAAACAACTCGATGTGTTTTCAACAGATCTCTCGTCTCAATCAGGAGGTGTCTCAGCTTAGCCGGGAGCTGCGGCACATCATGGCCCTGCTGCAGGCCAGGCTGGGTCCACCAGGCCACCCAGCAGGCTCCGCTTGGACCCCAGACCCTCCTTGTCCACAGCTGAGGCCACCAGGCCTCTCTCCTTGTGCGTCCAGACCATCACCCAGCCTCCAGGATACTACGCTTGCTGAAGTTCACTGCCCAGCCAGTGTGGGGACCATGGAGACAGGGACTGCGCCCCTGGACTTGAGACCTTCCATATTGCCCCCCTACCCCTCAGAGCCTGACCCTCTGGGACCCTCTCCAGTGCCAGAGGCCTCACCCCCAACCCCAAGCCTCATGAGGCACAGTTTCCAGTCCAGGTCAGACACGTTCCACTGACCCTGGCCCAGGGCCCAGGCCTGTCTGGGGTGGGCATTGCCACTCACCACTCAGGGAGGACCTGGGCCCCTTGGCTTCCTGCCTTGGGGTCAGCAGCCACCAGCTGGCCTGGTTGGCTCTGGATTTCTGGACTTTTTAACCAAGCGTGGTTACCTCCGACGCTATTCCCTTTTCCAAGCCTTCCCCAACTTCCCCCTCTGTGAGGGGAGCCACCTGAGGGCTGTCGAACCCAGCAGGCATGAGATGAACCGCAGTGCCCATTGGGCTGGGCAGATGAGATCCTACTTTCTCCCCAGGACCTGGAGGCAGGTAGAGATGGGGGAGCAGAGGGGATGGGCAAGGGACCCAGCTCCAGCCTAGGACATGAAGGCAAGACCAGGCAGGATCTTAGCGTCTATAGCAAGAGACAGGTTGCAGGATTTTGCCTGAAGATAGCTTAGTGATATTGTGAGGTCTTCTGTCTCAGCCCCTGGGTCTCTGCTGAAGACCTTAAGAGCAATGTTACCTAGAGAGGGGTAGGTTTGAGATGCTGCTTGGAATTTGAGCAACCCACGATTTCTTAGGCCGCCCACCATGAGCCCAGGCTGGAGAGGCTCACCTCATCCCACAGCCCACACAGGAAACAAACGGATAGCTCCAGATATGTGCTCTTTGGCTCTCACAGCATTATTTTCAAAATATGAGCTAGTTCCAATATTAAAAATGAGATAGGGCCGGGTGCGGTGGCTCACGCCTATAATCCTAGCACTTTGGGTGGCTGAGGTGGGCGGATCACCTGAGGTCGGGAGTTCAAGACCAGCCTGACCAACATGCAGAAACCCCATCTCTACTAAAAATACAAAATTAGCTGGGCGTGGTAGTGCACGCCTGTAATCCCAGCTACTCGGGAGGCTGAGGCAGGAGAATCACTTGAACCCAGGAGGCGGAGGTTGCAGTGAGCCAAGATTGCACCACTGCACTCCAGCCTGGGCGACAGAGCGAGACTCTGTCTCAAAAAAAAAAAAAAAAGAGGTTATACAGGACTACAGATATTCCAGTTTCTCTTAAAAAAAGTAGCACTGGGCACAGTGGCTCATGCCTGTAATCCCTGTCCTTTGGGAGGCCGAGGTGGGAGGATCGCCTGAGCCCATGAGTTTGAGATCTGCCTTAGCAACATAATGAGACCCGATCTCTATAAAGAGATACATATATATATATGTTTGTTTTTTTTTTTCAGACGGAGTCTCGCTCTGTCGCCCAGGCTGGAGTGCAGTGGCACAATCTCAGCTTACTTCAAGCTCCGCCTCCCGGGTTCATGCCATTCTCCTTCCTCAGCCTCCCAAGTAGCTGGGACTACAGGCGCCCGCCACCACACCCGGCTAATTTTTTGTATTTTTAGTAGAGACGGGGTTTCACTGTGTTAACCAGGATGGTCTCGACCTCCTGACCTCATGATCCGCCCACCTCAGCCTCCCAAAGTGCTGGGATTACAAGTGTGAGCCACCATGCCCAGCCTAAAAAAGTATTTTTAAAATTAGCCAGGTGTAGGCTCAGCGTGGTGGCTCATGCCTGTAATCCCCGCACTTTTGGGAGGCCAAGGCGGGCAGATCACCTGAGGTCGGGAGTTTGAGACCAGCCTGGCCAACATGCAGAAACCCCGTCTCTACTAAAAATATAAAAATTAGCTGGGCATGGTGGTGCATGTCTGTAATCCCAGCTACTCGGGAGGCTGAGACAGGAGAATCCCTTGAACCCAGGAGGCGGAGGTTGCAGTGAGCCGAGATCGTGCCATTGCACTCAAGTCTGGGCAACAAGAGTGAAACTCCGCCTCAAAAATAAATAAATAAATAAATAAAAGCCAGGTGTAGTGGTGAGTGCCTGTGGTTCCAGCTACTCCAGAAGCTGAGGTGGGGGGATGACTTGAACCCACGAGTTCAAGACCAGCGTGGGGAACATAGCAAGACACCCCCCTCCACCCATCTCTATAAAAATAAAAAGATTAGCCAGGTGTAGTGGTGTGTGCCTATGATCCCAGCTACTCTGGAGGCTGAGGTGGGAGGATCACCTGAGCCCAGGAGGTTGAAGCTGCAGTGAGCAGTGATCACACCACTGCACTCCAGCCTGGGTGACAGAGTGAGACCCTGTCTCAAACAAACAAACAAAAAAACCTCAGGACATCTGGCTACCATGGGCCAACATTCCATCTGGCAATAATTGGCAATCAGCTGGGGCTGGGTGGCCACTGTCCTCTTTACATGGGATCTGCTCTGCACTCTGCTTCGCTGTCACACGTTTCTTGATCATCTCCTGACACCCGGCTAGCTTCCCTTGTTTGAAATTTTTGTCTGGTCTCTGTGGGTATTTGAGTTCCCAAAACTTGAGTGTCCATCAGAACTACCTGAGATCCTATTAAAATGCAGATTCTGCCAGGCGCGGAGGCTCAAAAAAATAAAAAAATAAAAAGCAGATTGCTGGGCCTCACCCAATTTGGAATGTCAGGGGTGGAGCCCAAGGGTTGAGTGTGCAACCCGTGCCTTACCTAACAGTGTGTTCCCAGGTCCCTGTGCCCAACAGGTGCTTTTTGGGCCCAGTAATGTCTGCTTCTTTTTTTTTTTTTTTTTTTTGAGGCGGAGTCTCGCTCTGTCGCCCAGGCTGGAGTGCAGTGGCGCGATCTCGGCTCACTGCAAGCTCCGCCTCCCGGGTTCCCGCCATTCTCCTGCCTCAGCCTCCCGAGTAGCTGGGACTACAGGCGCCGCCACCACGCCCGGCTAATTTTTTTTTTTGTATTTTTAGTGGAGACGGGGTTTCATTGTGTTAGCCAGGATGGTCTCGATCTCCTGACCTCGTGATCCGCCCGTCTTGGCCTCCCAAAGTGCTGGGACTACAGGCTTGAGCCACCGCGCCCGGCCGTAATGTCTGCTTCTACTCCTAGGCGTGGGTCTGTCACCATCTGTGTTTCTGTCTCTCCGCAGGCTGTCTCTCAAGGTGGTCTCTTGTGCTGCTAGCAACTCAAAAATCCCAACAGCACTCCCTATCCTTCCCCTGACCCCAGACCGCTGCCAAGCCTGTTCTCCCCCATTACAACATGGTCTCACTCAGGGCCTGGACTGCTCCAAAACTCACCCAGGTCTCCAGCTCTCCTCTACCACCCACCACCCTGGGCTCACTTTTGGATAGGAAATAAACTCTTTATTTTTGTAGTTGTTGGCTCTGGGTGTTTCTGGGGGTTAGTCTGAGAGCCCCAGGGCTTTGGAGGAGCCAACACAGCAATCATTCCCCACCCTCACCCCCGCTGCACCCCAGAGCCCTGTTGCTATCTTTAGGAAGGGCAGAGGCACCAGCCAATCTACTTGGCACCACATTCACACCACCAGGGGCCCCAGGGATGAGGGAAAAACTTAATTAGTCACTATGGGCCTATTATACCCGCTTCTCTCCCCTGCACACCAGTCACAGCCATATACACACACAGTATGTGGAAAGGATAGAGTCCTGACTTTGGCCCACCTCCCGCCTTGGAAAGGTGGGCCCAGGGGACTACCCATCCCTCCCATATAAGGAACTGTTCAAGAGCTGGGTATGGCAAGGGGGCTGGGGGAAGAGCTTGTCACCAGCCAGAACCTGCTAGGAATCCCTCTCTGCCCCATCCCCTCTGTCCTCCCAACAAGCCCTCTCTTCCCTCTTCCTTTTCACTTCTTATGATCACTGGCGTGGAAGGGGGTCTTGTGTGTTACGGACGTAAGAAAGAGACGCGCTGGTGACTAGATGGAACTAGATGTGGGCACAGTTTTGTGGCAGGTTGTCCAAGGCAGGTAAATTCTCCAGCTGAGGCTCCAAGATATGCCTGGTGTTGGCCAGTGTTAGAGGCACAATGGCCACAGCTGTCCCCGGTGAGCTTTGATTCCACACAGGTTTTCAGTAGTGTCCCTGGAGGGTGAGATGCAAAAGAAGAGGAGGTACTGGTCTGTGTTGAGAGGTAAGGGTGGGAGGAATCAGGAGCGGGCCCCATCCATATTGAGACGAGTAGAAGAAACAAATATTCCTGATCCATATGGGGGGGTGCAGAGTGGGGGTGGTTCCAGTCTTTATTTGCGGATGGAGAGGGCCCAGGCAGAGAGTGTCCAGCTCTGTATTCCGTGTCAGAGAGAAGAGCTGACCCTGACTGGGAGCAGGGGAAGGCAGAGGCAGAGATGGTCTTTGTGCCGGCCCCCTGCACCAAGTAGGAGGTGGTGGCAGAAGCTCTCCGTTTGATCTCACCCAGCATCCTGTAAAGAACCCTTCCTACAGCGCTTTCATCGCCTTCCCCATCACAGACGCCCCCAGCAATCGGGCTTCCCAAGCTGACTTGGCCGGAAAGTGCAGACAGGGGCTTCTCCAGATCGGCAAGTTCAAAGGACTGAGGCCTAGCATGCATATTCATTCGCACCATGTTTCTTCTTTCCCAATTCTGCACACATAGTCCTCTGCCTTCTTCCAACGCTCCACCACCCGCCTTCCCTCGGGGCGTCCGGAACCGGCGGTGACCGGGTGGCAGGCTTGGCCTTAAAAAGTTCCCGGCCATAGGCTGGGCGCAGTGGCTCAGGCCTGTAATCTCAGCACTTTGAGAGGCCGAAGAGGGCGGATCACCTGAGGTCAGGAGTTCGAGACTAGCCTGGCCAACATGGTGAAACCCCGTCTCTACTAAAAATACAAAAATTAGCCGGGCGTGGTGGTGCGTGCCTGTAATCCCAGCTACTCGGGAGGCTGAGGCAGGAGAATTGCTTGAACCCGGGAGTCGGAGGTTGCAGTGAGCCGAGATCGCGCCACTGCAATCCAGCCTGGGCGACAGAGTGAGACTCCGTCTCAAAAAAAATAAAAAGTTCCCGGCCGGGATCGGCCTTGTAGTCAGCCGGCTCCAGCCTAAGCCCAAGTCCCAGGCAGCCACGGACTCCTCCCATCGCCACGAACTACAAGTCCCGCCATCCCTCGCGCGCGCCCTCCCGCCACTCCCGCGTTCCTACCGGCGCCGCTGGGTAGGTCGGCCAAGAGTGCCTCCCATTGGTTTCTCCGCCCTGTCAATCACCTGGGAGTATTGAGGGGCGGGGCGGAGGTAGAGATCCGGATCCGGAGCGGCTGAAAGACGGAAGTGGAGGCCGGAGCCTGGGACACCGCCGGGGGGGAGAGAAGCAGAGCCCGTCCGAGCCCCGGCCCCAAGTAACGCCGCCGCCCCGGAGCCGCCGTGAGTATGCCTGTCCCAGGACCTGGTGTCTCGCCTGCGTTGAAGCATCTCCAGGGCAGCCCTTCCTCCCGCCCAGCCCCAGTTTAGGGGGATACTGACCCCTCCCCCGACCCGTAGCCCCCTCTTGAGGGGTTCCCCAGGCGTCGGGCCGCAGGAGATGGGGAGCTTCTTTCCTTAGCTTACCTACCTTTCGTGAGCCTTAAGGAAACCGCTATGACTGTCCTCTGGCCTGTCTATTCCAGTTGTGGGAGAGAGGTGCCTAAGTTCCGCTCCCCCTGCTCCCAGAATCGGAGGATCTTTGCCAGGTGTGAAGGAACCTGTCCCTCTTCTCTTTTAGAAGTGACGGAGAGTGCTGTCTGTCGCCGTTTTCCTTCCTGCTGTCCCACAAAACCAGTTGTCCCCTCCAGCCCTAGAGGAATATCTCGATTTCCTTTGGGGGAGGGGGTCGTCTGGGTGAGACCGTTCCACACGCACTGAAGTGTGTTGGCGCTCCCGCAACTCCTTACTTCCTCTCTTTCCTCAAGCCAGAGAACCAACCAGGACCTCAGCAGAGTTTAAAGTTTGGGTCACTTACTGGCAATGAGCTGTTTTCTTGCTTTGCCCCTTCTGTCTCCCAGCCCCTGTTCTCTAGTTATGTTGTTCTCTGAGTGTCTCTCTCTTCCTGACTCTGAAGAATTTAGCTGAGGTTTGCTCAATTCCAGCTATAAATCACAGATCAGGGTGGATGTGCCCATTCATTATCTTCTTTCCCCTCCCCCCATGCTCCAGGCTCAGCTCTGTCCTCCCAGAGCACGTGAGTGGTTTCCAAGCCGCTTCAAAGGGACTGCTTCTTTTGGGACTGCTGTCCGTGTGTCTATAGGGAGGAGAATAAGACCCAAAATGAGGAGTCTGGAATTGAAGGGCTATCTCTTTCTCACTCCCAAACACACACACACACCCCACGCTGAGCAACAGGTCCATGGCACGCCAGGGTCTGTCTCCAGTCCCTTCTGGGCTTGGACTTATTACTGAGGACTAAGTCAAGATCACAATGGCAGTTCAGGATTTTTAACTGTAGCCCAAGGAATTCCCATACATGCCAGAAAGTGCAGGTTCCCTCAAGCATATTGACTATGATCCTTGTCTGTTGCTTGGGGCTTTGGTGTGTGAAATAGCTGCTGTCTCAGACCAAGCTTTGTTATGTGGCCAAAGTACAGGCCGGAGACTGTGCCTTAATGAGGAGTAGCCTGGCTCTGAGGCCATGACCGATCCTTGCTATCTACAGTGAAGGAAGGGACAGAAAACCATGCAGTTTGTGGGAACTTCTGTAGCACTTCAGTGTTCTGGGCTACCTTTACCACCCTTGCGTGCCACTTGAAAGTGCTGTCTTTTGACCTTGAGGTGTGTTTGAGTGCTTCTGGACAGCGGCTAGTGTCTGATTCCTACATTCTTTTGAGTAGACCTAGGATGTACTTATTTCACTTTTTTGTTTGTTTATTTTCGAGATGGAGTCTTGCTCTATCCTCCAGGCTAGAGGAGTGCAGTGGCGTGATCCCGGCTCACTGCAACCTCTGCCTCCTGGGTTCAAGTGATTCTCCTGCCTCAGCCTCCCAAGTGTCTGGGATTAACAGGCATCCACCACCACGCCCTACTAATTTTTGTATTTTTAGTAGAGAAGGCGTGTCACCATGTTGGCCAGGCTGGTCTCGAACTCCTGACTTCAGGTGATCCACCCGCCTCAGCCCCCCAAAGTGCTGGGATTACAGGTGTGAGTCACTGTGTGCGGCCTACTTACTTCACTTTTTATTGGACAACAGAAGAAGCCTTCGTTATTAGGGTCAACAGCTGGATCACAAGCTCTGTATCTGTGTGGGTTCCTTTGGGGCTCATTGGAGACTTCTTCAGCCAATCTAGTTTCTCTGATCTGGTCAGCCTGGGTATCCGAGCGGCAGGGCCAGAGAGGCCTGACTGCTCACTGGCCATTGGTCTCTGACCAGACTTAGGTCTTCAGGAGTAGAACGTAGTTTGTCACTCTTCATGAGTGCTGGGATGAGGCCGACCAGGCTTCTGAGGAGATCTTCTTTCCTTTATCTGGACATGGTCTCCCAGCTCTGACTCTGAAACGAATTTTTTTTTTTTTTAAGACAGAGCTTTGTTTGTCGCCCAGGCTGGAGTGCAGTGGCGCAGTCTTGGCTCACTGCAGCCTCCGCCTCCTGAGATCAAGGGATTCTCCTGCCTCAGCCTCCTAAGTAGCTGGGATTATAGGCATGTGCCACCATGCCCAGCTAATTTTTGTATTTTTAGTAGCAGCAGGGTTTCACCATGTTGGTCAGGCTGGTCTGGAACTCCTGACCTCAGGTGATCCACCCACCTCAGCCTCCCAAAGTGCTAGGATTACAGGTGTGAGCCACCACACCCGACCTGAAATGACTTTTGAAGGGGAAGCTCTGCCATTTAGAGAGACGAGGAAGGCCTCAGTGCTTTGGGTCGTTATGCAGCCACTTCTGGCATCCAGAAATTATAGAGTCCAAGGAGAGGTCTCACTCTGCCTAGCAGAAAGAGCGATGGCTCCATGTGCGCCAGAAACCCTTCCTTTCTGATGCTGTTCCTCTCCTGCCCTCTTGCCTCTCACAATTAGTGGACTGTTAAACTGTAGAGGGGCTGTAACACTAAGTTTTTAAAAATCATTTTAAAGTTGCAAAGTTCATACATATTCCTCATAGGTGCCCTGGGAAATACTGGGATTTGTTTCCCCACTTTGTTTTTAATTTTTATTATTACTTTTTTTTTTTTTTTGAGTAAGATAAGGCAAATATGTGTCCCTGCTTTAGAGGGGATGCAGAAGGAACTTAAGTAGTTTGCCTGAGATCATACATTTAGAAAGTGGTAGAGCTAGGGCTTGGATTTGGGGTCAGATGTGGCCTGATCTTCTAACAGTGGGCCCTTCTTCCGCCTGGTTTGTTTGTTAAATGAATGAACATGCAGGGTGAGCGCGCCGTGGCACAAGGGCAGACTCTTAACCCTTTAGCCCTCCTCATCACTGGCGCTCCTCTGTTTTCGTTTTCTTCACCAACCTCTACCCAACCTCCTGTCTTCTCTCTTGACCCCCTTCTCCTCTGCCTGTGAGGACCAAGACAGTTAAAAGTCCCAAGTCAGTACTCTTCAGGGCCTGAGAGTTTGCTGACATCTACGTGTCATTAATTTTTTGGGGAACCTGAAAGTCTTAATGGCTAGAAAATGAAAGTCAAAGCGAGTGAACTCAGGGGTCCCACTGGGCAGGGTTAAGGGGGAAGCAGCAGAGCGGGCCTCTGGTTAGTCCTCTGTTTCCCCTGTGCTGCTGCCTGCTGCTTACAAGTGGGAAGAATGCAGCTTGCCACCAGGAGCTCCTGTCACTAGAATTTACATGGAAACAGAGCAAGATCACACATTTAAATTCAGCCCCACCAAGCAAGTACTTCTCAGACCTTCTACTTTTTTTTTTTTTTTTTTGAGGCGGAGTCTCGCTCTGTCGCCAGGCTGGAGTGCAGTGGCGCAATCTTGGCTCACTGCAAGCTCCGCCTCCCAGGTTCATGCCGTTCTCCTGCCTCAGCCTCCCCAGTAGCTGGGACTACAGGTGTCCGCCACCATTCTCGGCTAATTTTTTTGTATTTTTAGTAGAGATGGAGTTTCACCATGTTAGCCAGGATGGTCTCGATCTCCTGACCTTGTGATCCGCCCGCCTCGGCCTCCCAAAGTGCTGGGATTACAGGTGTGAGCCACTGCACCCAGCCAGACCTTCTGCTTCTAGCCCTTGCCCAGTAAACAGGCCGTGTGGTCAGGTGGAAGGCACTAGAACTTCAGAGGCAATTGGACCTGAGTTCTAATCCTGATTTCCCCACTTACCAGTTGTGTGACCTTGGGCTTGTTACTTGACCTCACTGAGCCTATGTTTCTTCTGGTAAAATGGCGACGCTAAATACCTTGCAGAATTAGAAACAAAGAAAGGAGCTAGTCGAGTGCTGGCACAGACTAGATCCCCACAAAACAGCAGTTACCTCTGATTGGTAGGTAAGGGTTTGAAGGTTCTTTTTTTTTTTTTTTTTTTTTTGAGACAGTCTCATTCTGTCGCCCAGGCTCACTGCAACCTCTGCCTCCTAGGTTCGAGTGATTCTCCTGCCTCCTAGGTTCGAGTGATTCTCCTGCCTCAGCCTCCTGAGTAGCTGGGATTACAGGCACCCGCCATCATGCCTGGCTGATTTTTTTTTGTATTTTTGTAGAGACGGGGTTTGACCACGTCGACTAGGCTGGTCTCAAACTCCTGACCTCAGGTGAGGTGATCTGCCTGCCTCATTGGCCTCCCAAAGTGCTGGGATTAGAAGCATGAGCCACCGTGCTTGGCCAATTTTTTTTTTTTTTTTTGAGACGGAGTTTCACTCTTGTCTCCCAGGCTGGAGTGCAATGGTGCAATCTTGGCTCACTGCAACCTCTACCTCCTGGGCTCCAGCGATTCTCCTGCCTCAGCCTCCTGAGTAGCTGGGATTACAGGCGTGTGCCACCATGCCAGGCTAATTTTGGTATTTTTAGTAGAGACAGGGTTTCTCCATGTTGGCCAGGCTGGTCTTGAATTCCTGACCTCAGGTAATTGTGCCTAGCCCTCAACACTGATTCTGATTCAACATGTGTACCAAATGTATGCTGAGGCAGGACACAGCAACTCATGCCTGTAATCCCAGCAGTTCGGGAGGATCACTTGATCCCAGGAGTTCAAGACCAGCCTGGGGGCCAGGGGTGGTGGATCACGCCTATAATCCTAGCACTTTGGAAGACTGAGGCAGGCAAATCACCTGAAGTCAGGAGTTCGAGACCAACCTGGCCAACATGGTGAAACCCCATTTCTACTAAAAATACCAAAATTAGTCAGGCGTGGTGGCACATGCCCGTAATCCCAGCTACTCAGGAGGCTGAGGCAGGAACCTGGGAGGCACTTGAACATGGGAAGCGGATGTTGCAGTGAGCTGAGACTGCACCACTGCACTCCAGCCTAGGCAACAGACCAAGACTCTACCTCAAAAAAAAAAAGAAAGAAAGAAAGGAAAAAGACCAGCCTGGGCAGCATAATGAGACCCCATCTCTAAAACGAAAACAAAATGTTTGCTGGGATGCCTTGTACGTTGCTTGATGGTTTCACAAATTGTCTCATTTCGTAGACATTGAACAGAATTGATGTGAGTTGTATTCCAATTTTACAGAAGAGAATGCTGTGCCACTTCAGTCTTACTCAGTTGTAAGTGTTTTAATATTAAAACAGTCCTGGAACTATTATAGATTGGAATGCAAAGTTTGCATGAATTGAAGCTAACACAGGAAACTTTCATTAATTAATTAATTTATTTATTTATTTTTGAGACAGGACCTCTCTCACCCAGGCTGGAATGCAGTGGTATGATCACGGCTTACTTCGGCCTTGACCTCCTGGTGCCAAGTGATCCTCCCACCTCAGCCTCCTGAGTAGCTGGGACTATAGGCATGTACCACCATGCCCGGCTAGTTTTTGTATTTTTAGGAGAGACAGGGTTTTGCCATGTTGCCCAGGCTGGTCTCAGAATTCCTGGGCTCAAGTGATCCTCCTACTTTGGCCTCCCAAAGTGCTGGGATTATACATCAGCCACTGCGCCCAGCCAAAGACAGCATTTTGGTTGTAGCCAGCTGCTTTGGGTTCGACTCCCAGATTCCTGGGAGTTTCCTCTCCCCTGACTTGAGGGAAGGGTACATATGCTGGGGCTGTTTGAGAAGCACTGCTTTAGGTAGAATTTATAAACTGGGATGTGCCAAAATCCAGGTAATCGTGCTTTCAGCAATCTTGGCAGAGGAGAATTGGAATGTTTTTGGAGTCCTCTGCATTAATAGCTTGGTATTGTAAGAGATTAGTTTTCCAAGTAAATAGCCCCATCCTCTATGTATAAGAACAGTAATACAAATAAAAGCTAAACTTTTATTTTTGCCATGTGCCAGGCACTCTTCTGAGCCCTAAGTATGTATTGACTCCTCTAATCCTCCGACAACCCCAGGAGGTAGGTTCCGTGTTTAATCCCCATGTTAGAGCTGGGGGCTATATAGTAATGGCAGAGAAAGGGTGTGCTCTTATCACTATTCAATACAGCTTCTCCTTGACCCATCTCCGGGCTAAATGCCTACTGTTCACTTTGCCTAGAAGGCGCTTCTCCACCTCACGTGCCTGGAAACTGCGTCTCCCTACTTTTCTCTGGAAGCTCAGTTTGAATGCCACTTCCTCTGTGAAGCCTTGTCTTGCCCCAAATGGACTGAGGGCTTGTCTCCTACATGAGCTGTCTTCTCAACTGCTATCTCATTGTTCCTTATCTGCCTCATTCTGTGGTGGGTGAGCCCTTTAGGGGCACAGATCGGGTCCTGTTTGAGTATTTAGGACCTGGCATGGCATTCAGCATAGTAGGCCCCCTACTGAATTTGTTAAAGGAGAGGGCAGACATTCAAACCTGTCCTTAAAGCAACATCAAACACCTGCCTACCTCTTTTTTCTTTTTTTTTTTTTGAGATGGAGTCTTGCCCTCTCACCCAGGCTGGAGTGGTGCAGTGGTACAAATCTTGCTCACTGTAACCTCCGCCTCCCAGATTCAAGTGATTCTCCTGCTTCAGCCTCCCTAGTAGCTGGGATTACAGGTGTGCACCACCATGCCTGTCTAGTTTTGTATTTTTAGTAGAGACGGGTTTCACCATGTCGGTCAGGCTGATCTCAAACTCCTGACCTCATGGTCTGCCCGCTTTGGCCTCCCAAAGTGCTGGGATTATAGGCATGAGCCACTGTGCCCAGCCTCGCCCACTTCTTTTTTTTTTTTTTTTTTTTTTTTTTGAGACAGAGTTTTGCTCTTGTTGCCCATGCTGGAGTGCAATGGCGCAATCTCAGCTCACTGCAACCTCCGCCTCCCAAGTTAAAGAAATTCTCCTGCCTCAGCCTCCCAAGTAGCTGGGATTACAGGCATGTGACACCACAGCTGGCTAATTTTTTGTATTTTTAGTAGAGATGGGGTTGCTCCATGTTGGTCAGGCTGATCTCAAACTCCTGACCTCAGGTGATCCACCCGCTTCGGCCTCCCAAAGTGCTGGGATTACAGACGTGAGCCACCGTGCCCGTCCCTCACTGACTTCTTTTAACACACACTTCCCTTCCTTTCTTCACACACTTTGGATGTCATGAACCTAGGATTCAAACTTAACATCCATCTGATCCCAAAGCTTGAGCCATATCTTTGGTCCATCTCCCAGAACGTTGCTCATAGACAAATGGGAGAGCAAACAGGTCAGTAGAATCAATGTTACAGTAGAGACGATGGGAAGCAGGTCACAAACTCAATTTCCAGAAGTTAAGACTCTCCAAATCTCCATTTCTGGTGAAGGGTTTAATGGGACAATGAGGGCGCGGCCTGACGAGCCACAGTCCTGCTGACTGGCTTCTGCTGTGTGTGTATCTGATGGCAGGACAAAACGACTGTGCTTCTACAGTTGTGTGTGGTGAGGCAGCCCCGACCCCAGACCAGTACTTAGCAAGGATCAGTGGAAGCGAATTTCACTCTGCCTGTAGATGCTATTCTGCATGTCTGCACAAGGCTCGTTCCTGAATGAAGGTGGCTTAAGAAAGTGGTGGCAGCAGCTGCTCAGACCAGTGCTATGAGCAGCCCTCACATGTGTATTCCACAGATGGGGTCTTTAACATTCCCTGGTTCTGTGCCTGCAGTACTTGGATATCCTCTGCTCGCCTTGAGGCTGGTCTTTTTTTTTTTTTTTTTTTTTTTGCTTTTGAGATGGAGTCTCGCTCTGTTGCCAGGCTGGAGTGTGGTGACGCCATCTTGGCTCACTGCAACCTCCGCCTCCTGGGTTCAAGTGATTCTCCTGCCTCAGCCTCCCGAGTAGCTGGGACTACAGGTATGCGCCACCATACCCAGCTAATGTTTATATTTTTAGTAGAGACAGGGTTTCACCATGTTGGCCAGGATGGTCTTGATCTCTTGACCTGTGGTCCGCCTGCCTTGGCCTCCCAAAGTGCTGGGATTACAGGCGTGAGCCACTGTGCCCGGCCGATTTTTAATTTTTTTGTAGAGATGGGGTCTCCCTATGTTGCCGAGGCTTAATAAACTTAGTCTTTCTGAATAGTTTTAGAAAAGTTATGAAGCTAGTACAGGGAGTTTTCTCAATCCCCCACACCTAGTTTTCCCTGTTATTAACATCTTATGTTAGTACATAGTTTACATTAAAGTCCATCCTTTATTCAGATTTCCTTAGATTTTTACCTGATGTCCTTTTCTGTTGCAGGATCCCATGTTGCCTGTATTCATTGTCTCCTTAGGCTCCTCTTGGCTGTGCTGGTTTCTCAGACTTTTCTTGTTTTTGATGACCTTGACAGTTTTGAGGAGTGCTGGGCAAGCATCTAAAGAGATCTCTGCCAGGCACGGTGACTCACGCCTATAATCTCAGCACTGTGGGAGGCTGAGGTGGGTGGATCATTTGAAGTCAGGAGTTCGAGACCAGCCTGGCCAACATGGTGAAGCCTCATCTCTATTAAAAATACAAAAATTAGCCAGGCGTGGTGGCGCGCACCTGTAGTCTCAGCTACTCAGGAGGCTGAGGCACAAGAATCGCTTGAACCAGGAGGTGGAGGTTGCAGTGAGCCAAGATCGTGCCACTGTACTCCAGCTTGGGCTGGAGACAGAACGAGACTCTGTCTCAAGAAAAATAATAAAAAATAAAAGAGAATCTCTTCTCATCTGGGATTTGTCTAGTATTTTTCTCTTTTTGACAGAGTCTTGCTCTGTCACCCAGGCTGGAGTACAATGGTGCAATCTCGGCTCAAGCCATTCTCCCACCTCAGCCTCCCAAGTAGCTGGGACTACAGAAATGCACCACCACGCCTGGCTAATTTTTGTAGAGACAGGGTTTCACCATGATGTCCAGGCTGGTCTCAGACTCCTGAGCTCAAGCGATCTCACCTTGGCTTCTCAAAGTGGTGGGATTACATGCCTGAGCTACTGCGCCTGGCTGTGTCCAGTGTTTTTCTCATAATTAGACTGTGCCGAGTTTTGGGAAGGAGGACCAGTGAGGTAAAGTGCTATTTTCATCACGTCGTGCCAAGGGTACCTACAATCCACAAGCCTTTCCATGACCGATGTCAACCATGGTCACTTGACTGAGGTGATGTGCATGAGGCTTCTCTGTAAAGTTCTCCCCGTCCCCTTTCCATGCTGCACCCTTTGGAAGAAAGTCACTATGTGTAGCCCACACCTAAGGAACAGGGACTTGGGTTCATGTTCCCCTTGTTGAGGGTGGAGTAGCTACATGAGTTACTAAATTCATTTTTCTTTTTTCTTTTTTTTTTTTTTTGAGATGGAGTCTCACTGTATCACTCAGGCTGGAGTGCAGTGGTGCGATCTTGGCTCACTGCAAGTTCCACCTCCTGGGTTCACACCGTTCTCCTGCCTCAGCCTCCCAAGTAGCTGGGTCTACAGTTGCACACCACCACACCTGGCTAATTTTTTTGTATTTTTGTAGTAGAGACAGGGTTTCACCATGTTAGCCAGGATGGTCTTGAGCTCCTGACCTCATGATCCACCCGTCTCGGCCTCCCAAAGTGCTGGGATGACAGGCATGAGCCACCGCGCCCAGCTGAATTATTAAATTCTTCTATACAAGAGACTTGTCTATTTTCCCGCATTTATTTCTATTTATTTATTTATTATTTGGAGATAGAGTTTTGCTCTTGTCGCCCAGGCTGGAGTGCAATGGCGTGATCTTGGCTAACTGCAACTTCCACCTCCTGGGTTCAAGCGATTCTCCTGCCTCCGCCTCCCGAGTAGCTGGAATTACAGGCACATGCCACCACGCCCGGCTAATTTTTGAATTATTAGTAGAGATGAGGTTTCACCCTGTTGGCCAGGGTGGTCTCGACCTCCAGGCCTCAGGTGATCCACCTGCCTTGGCCTCCCAAAGTGCTGGGATTACAGGCGTGAGCCACCGTGCCCAGCCTATTCTCCCCCATTTATTTGTTCAATTATTTAATATTCGTATGGACTCCAGGATATTTATTTTACACTTCGGTTTCTTTTTGTTTTTTTCTTTTTTTTTTTTTGAGACGGAGTCTTACTATTGGCAGGCTGGAGTGCAGTGGCACAATCTCGGCTCACTGCAACCTCTGCCTCCTGGATTCAAGCAATTCTGCCTCAGCCTCCTGAGTAGCTGGGACTACAGGTGCGTGCCACCATGCCTGACTAAATTTTGTATTTTCAGTAGAGACGGGGTTTCACCATGTTGGCCAGGATGGTCTCGATCTCTTGATCTCGTGATCCACCTGCCTTGACCTTCCAAAGTGCTGGGATTACAGGGGTGAGCCACTGCGCCCGGCCTACACTTTGGTTTATAGTCCAGTGATAAGGCCAGGCGCAGTGGCTCATGCTCATATTCCCAGCGCTTGGGGAGGCCAAGATGGGCCGATCACCTGAGACCTAGAATTTGAGACCAGCCTAGTCAACATGGTGATACCCAATCTCTACTAAAAATACAAAAATTAGCCAGGTGTGATGGTGCATGCTTGTAATCCTAGCTACTCAGGAGGCTGAGGCAAGAGAATCGTTTGAATCAGGGAGGTGAAGGTTGCAGTGAGTGGAGATCTACCACTGCACCCCAGTCTGGGTAACAGAGTGAGACTTTGTCTCAAAAATAAATAAATAAATAAATAATCCAATGTTAGTTTTAGTGCCCAAAATGTTTCAGCTTTGCCCATTGGTTGCTCTTTTAGCCTCCTTTGACCTACCCAGTCATTGTGAGGATTTTTGTTTTTGTTTTTTGATTACTTCTTTACTTTTTGGCACTGCCAGATTTTGGGAGACAGACTCACTGTGTCCCCCAGACTGGAGTGCAGTGGCACAATCTTGGCTCACTGCAGCCTCTGCCTCCCAGATTCATGCAATTCTTGTGCCTCAACCTCCTGAGTAGCTAGGATTACAGGTGCACACTACCACACCTGGCTACTTTTTGTATTTTTAGTAGAGACGAGGTTTCACCATGTTGGCCAGGCTGGTCTCGAACTCCTGACCTCAAGTGATCCACTTGCCTCGGCCATTACAGGCATGAGCCACTGCGCCGGGCCCCAGGCTTACTTTGTGTATTTTGTGCCAGAGTCGTAGATTGAGCTGGCTCTCCAAGACCACTGCCTTTTTAGCAAATGTTTTCTCTCAGGTATATTGACATAGAGTGATGTGGATGCCTTGAGCTATTTCTTCTCTTGATGGTTAGTCATAGTTACTGAAGACTCTGGAGTTGGGAAATGTAGAGGTGGACCTGGGAAATCTACCCTGTGAAAATCAACTGTAGTCCTGGGAGTTAATCCCCATAGCTGGCTGTTGTCCTTCTACTCACCCATTTATACTTCTCTTACCCCTGCCTGATGCTATGACTGATCCAAAAAATGGTCAGATTTGGTCTTTCCTTTGGAATTTACTATGGAGTTGGGAAGATGAGGTATGTGTATATAATCATTCTCTATTTCAAATGCTAAGTTCTCCAGCCAAACCCTCGTGGACTCTGGGTCTGGTAAGAGATTCCACATGGTCCAGGCCAGTCATTGTCTTTCGCTGCCCTCCCAAAATGGACTGCCCCCTTGGGAGGGTTTGTGGCTATTGGCTGGCTCAGGGTAGGCTGTCACTTTGTGCCGTGATCCTGAATCATTGAATAGCTGAAATCCTTCCGTTGTACTGTCATCTCTCTGAAAATGTGTAACTTGAGCCCTGCTGGAAACACTAACTTGGAATCTTAACAGGAGTTGGTTTACAAGCCTCTTGCCTTCAGGCCGGGCGCGGTGGCTCAAGCCTGTAATCCCAGCACTTTGGGAGGCCGAGACGGGCAGATCACGAGGTCAGGAGATCGAGACCATCCTGGCTAACACGGTGAAACCCCGTCTCTACTAAAAATACAAAAAAACTAGCCGGGCAAGGTGGCGGGCGCCTGTAGTCCCAGCTACTCGGGAGGCTGAGGCAGGAGAATGGCGTGAACCCGGGAGGTGGAGCTTGCAGTGAGCTGAGATCCGGCCACTGCACTCCAGCCTGGGTGACAGAGCGAGACTCCGTCTCAAAAAAAAAAAAAAAAAAAAGCCTCTTGCCTTCTATTCATAACTCCATGTGTGTCCCCTTCAGGTGGCTGTTAGAGGCATCCCAGGCATGGAGGAGGGCGTGGGTGGCCTCCCTAACCCTGGCTGCTCTCCTAGACATCAAATTGCTCTCTGAGCTGCTCAGACAGCATGGTGATTAATGACGCCAGTTTCCAAACCTCTAGTGTTTGCAGCCTGGTTTTTAAAAGGAACTCTGCTTTCTTTGTCAGCTGCTCTATTCCTGTCCCCTCCCCCTCTCCACAACTGAACTGCTTCTTCCCTTTCCTGAAAGAGGCTTTGAGATGGAAGGAAGGGCATTTGGGCTTTAAGATGCTTTGTGCGCTGGGCGTGGTGGCTCATGCCTGTAATCCCAGTACTTTGGGAGGCCAAGGCGGGGGGATTGCTTGAGCACAGGAGTTTGAGATCAGCCTGGGCAACATGATGAAACCCCATCTCTACCAAAAGAAACCCAAGATGCTTTGTGTTATAGGACTTTTTTTATTTTTATTTTTTTAAAGAGGTTATGGTTTGCCTGGTTGGGGCCTTCACCCCTTGCAGATTTATTGGATAGTGATGGTTTCTCCCCTCCATTTTTGTGGTTTTGGGAGCGAGTCTCCAGAGGATGCAAGATTGGGGTTGTTGACAGGACACTGAGTATCTTCCAGGAAACTGGGGAAAGATGTCCTCTTCAGCATTCTCTGCAAATGAGAGGTGCTGAAGAATGGAGTCCCGGGAAACTGGAGGTAAGAGGAAAGAGTGAATGTTGTCTGAAAGATGAAGTGAGGAGTGCGCCTCCTTCACAGGGAAGTGAAGGAGCAGGGGCTTCCCTGCTGCAGAACATGTACTGAATGCTTCCCCAGGCCAGGCCCTTTGCTAAGAGTCTCACATGCATCATCTTCCTGGCAGCCCTGGAGACAGGTGGTACTGGTCTCTCCATTTTACATGTGAGGAAATGGGTTCAGTGACAACACCAGGCCACCCTAAGTGGTGCCTCTAGAACTTGAACTGAAGTTTGTCTGACTCCAGCACTTGTGCTCTTAAGCCCTGTACATTAGGGATGGAGGAAGTCCTCCCTGGGGAAGTGAGGCAGCTCCTCAGCTGCTCTGTGGCTCTGTTAGGGGACCTGAGCCGTCTGGCAGATGAATGCGGATTTAAGCGCTCAACTTCCCTAGTTCACTTGCCAAGTGTAAGCAGGCTGTACCTCTCACATGCGCAGTTCACCGTATCTGTGCTCACCTACTATGTGTCAAGTTTGCTGTTATGTGCTGTTAACACAAAGGAAACCCAGTGTCCAGCCTTTGAGAATTTTGTAATGTGGTCATTTTCTTTTTTTTTTCTTTTTTGAGACGGAGTCTCGCTCTGTCGCCCAGGCTGGAGTGCAGTGGCGCCATCTCAACTCACTGCAAGCTCCGCCTCCCGGGTTCAGGCCATTCTCTTGCCTCAGCTTCCCAAGTAGCTGGGACTACAGGCGCCCGCCACCGCGCCCGGCTAATTTTTTGTATTTTTAGTAGAGACGGAGTTTCACCATGTTAGCCAGGATGGTCTTGATCTCCTGACCTCATGATCCGCCTGCCTCGGCCTCCCAAAGTGCTGGGATTACAGGCGTGAGCCGCCACGCCCGGCCGGAATGTGGTCATTTTCATCTGCAACAGTGCCTTTAATTTCTCTTGCTTTCTCACTCACAACCCTCAGTCCCCCAAGTTCTTCAGCCCCTTGCCACCTACACTAGTCTTACGAACATTTGGGGCCATGGAAGCAGAAGTGTGAGTCACTCATTGAATCTTGTTTAGACCTATTCATTGCTTGATTTCTTCACTGAGCACCACTCTACAGTTTGTTCAGCAAAAATTAAGAAAGATGCCAGACACAGTGGCTCATGCCTGTAATCGCAGCACTTTGGGAGGCTGAAGCAGGTCGATCACTTGAGCCCAGGAGTCTGAAACCAGCCTAGGCAACATGGCAAAACCCCATCTCTACAAAACATAGAAAAATTAGCTGGGCATGGTGGCATGCGCCTGTAGTCCTAGCTACTCAGGAGGCTGAGGTAGGAGGATTGCTTGAGCCCAGGAAGTCAAGGTAGCGGTAAGCTATGATTACGTCATTGCACTCTAGCCTGGGCAGCAGAGCAAGACCCTGTCTCAAAAATGTATGTAGAAAAAGAGCTGGGTGCGGTGCCTCATGCCTGTAATCCCAGCACTTTGGGAGGCTGAGGCAGGTGGATCACCTGAGGTTAGGAGTTCGAGATCAGCCCGGCCAACATGGTGAAAGCTCATCTCTACTAAAAATACAGAATTACAAGCCGGGCATGGTGGTGCACGCCTAGAATCACAGCTACTCAGGAGGCTGAAGCACGAGAATCGCTTGAACCCGGGAAGTGGAGGTTGTAGTGAGCCCAGATCATGCCACTGCACTCTAGCCTGGGCGACAGAGCAAGACTCCATCTCAAAAAAAATATATATATATATATATGTGTGTGTGTGTGTGTGTGTGTGTGTGTGTATGTATGCGTATACATATGTATATATGTGTGTATATATACATATGTATATGTGTGTGTGTGTATATATATGTATAGTCTAAAATATTGTTCTTTGGTGCCCAGGCTTCTGAGAATAGCCATCGTCCCTCAGGTCTCCCACCGAGAACTTTGACTTTTTTCTTGTTGGTTGCACAGCCTCTGACCATGGTGGGTGTGGTGTCTGAACACGAGGCATTTGGCTTGCTGGTTCTCTTTTCCCCTACTTTCCTCTCAAACATGACCTCTGCTTTCTGTTTAGGAGCTGAAGGCAAAACAAAGGGGCAGTGATTTAAACTGACTTTCTTTTATTTTCTGTTATTGGTAAGGATGGGAAGGGTTTTGGAGAGGTGTCCACTGGTGTGAATGGCTGGATGAACAGGTGCTGCTTCTGATCCTGACTTTCAACAGAGGTTTTTGGAGTCTTTCTGGGCCTAGGGCAGCAGCGGAAGTGGCAGCTGTCCTGGCTGGTGCTTCTGACCCCTGCAGAGCCCCTTTGGAGACGGGGGGAAGACGGGCCCTGCATTGATGAGATTCCAGTGAAAAATATCCTAGCTAAATAGTAACTGCCTGAGCAAATGAAATACAGGATAGTTGTGAGGACTGTGGATCAACAGGAATTCTACATCTATCTATCCTGACTGGCTTCCATTTGACTCATGCCCCATTCCAGGACAGCGGCAGGGTAGGCTGGGGCCAGAAGAACCTTTGCCTTGTATGGCACTCTTCCTAGCATCCCGCCTGGCATTGGCAGGTAAAGAACTGACTGGTGGCCTGTGAGCCACCATACAGCCACGTTGTCATCCCCATCAAGCCCTGTGGCTGGGACATGTGTGTGGATCTGGGCTGCAGAAAGATTCCAAGTTGAGCTTTTGCTTGAGACTTGAGAGAGCAGCCTTAGACAGGGGTAGAGAATCTGGCACAGCCCGGATCACAAGGTCAGGAAATCGAGACCATCCTGGCTAACATGGTGAAACCCCGTCTCTACTAAAAAATTAGCCGAATGTGGTAGAATGTGTATGTAGTCCTAGCTCCTCGGGAGGCTAGGAGAATTCAGGAGAATTGCCTGAACCTGGGAGCCAGAGGTTGCAGTGAGCCGAGATCGCGCCACTGCACTCCAGCCTGGGCGACAGAGCGAGACTCCGTCTCAAAAAAAAAAAAAAGAATCTGCCACAACCTTGCTGACTGAGGTGTGCTGTTAGAGACTGGGCCCTCTGAGGGAGAACAGTCTCTCAGGAATGTCAGCATTAGGGTCTGTCCCCCCGGTGCCTTTTGGAATCGGTAGGCTGGCCAGTAGGCTGGCCGGTAGGCTGGCCCGCAGCCTTGCCTGGTGCAACTGCAGGCAGTGCCCTGTCTGTGGGCCTTCCTTGCTACCTGTCTCCTCTGTTGGCCAGCAGAGCCAACGACTGAGAGTCGTTGAGCCGCCCATGAAGCCTGGGGCCCTTCTGTGGACAGCACTGGCCGACCACACTGACCAAGCTGCACCAGCAGATCCATGGAGATGTCCTCCCACCCCAATAGTCTTCCTCCCTGTGAGTGCAGAAAGAGGGAGTGGCTGCTGGAGGTTTCCATCCAGCCCTGACTGCTCCTCTCTGAGCCTGTCCAGAGAACCCATCTGTCATTGAGAGCTGGGAAGACAGCCAGGGATCAGGGAAGGATTTCATGGTGTTCTGCTGGGGTAGAGTTCTGGAAAGCTAAGGGTCTGTCCCTCAGGGGTGTCTTCCACCTGACTGAGCTTGGCATCTGTCCTGAGTGATACAACAAGACTTCCCACACAAGGGAAAGGGCTGCAGGAGCCAGCTGTGCTCTGTCCTGGCTGACTTCGGCAAAGTTCCAGGCGCAGCCTGCACAGTGTTTATTAAAGATGACTTGGTAATGTGTATCCAGGCTTGAAGCCTCTTGATGCCTCTGCACACTGGCCCCTTTCGCAGGTATTGGTGGAGTTGGTGGTTGCACTTGGGGCTCTGGTGGACCCCATCAGGGCCTGATTGTGGTGTGGAAGTCTAGGCACTAAGCCCCAGAAATCTTATTGAAAAAAGAATGAAATGAAACCAATCCCAGTTAAGGAAGGTGGGGGTGCTTTCCCCGTGGTAGGGGACCCAGCTCACCTTGAGTGCCCCTCTGGGATGATTTACTTCCCTTTCCCCTGGAAAAAGGGTCATCTTCCTGTAGCTGTTTAAAGGCAGCACCTCCCTCCCTACTGCTGCCTCCCCCAAGTCCCCTAGGTTTAAGAGCTGGACCTCCTGAAGGTGGGAGGTGGAGCCCACCCTGTTCCAACACCCCCCATCAGAATTCGGCTAGATCTCACCTTGGTCTCTTAAGCTTCTGGCTTCCAGGGCCGGGGCCAAGCTTCCCCCGTTAGACTCTTAGGTAAGACACAGGCCCTGTGTGAAGCAGTTCCATAGTCCTGGTCATACAGAGGACACCCCTCTCTTTGATTCCTTCCTGTAACCCCTAAACCCCCTTTCCTCTGCAGATACACTCTGGACTGATTGGTGAGTGCAGAATATCATAGTGTTATAACCTCTTTCTCCCCATCGAAAAGACATAAATATCAGTTTCTCTTTATTATCATGACGCTTTAAACCACTCGAAAATCCTTTAGCCCACAGTTAAGCCCAAACACTAAGTATATCCTTAATATAGATGCAGGAATCTTATTTTTTTTATGAGGAATCCCATTGTCTTACACCTTATTTGTGTTTAACATTTGGGTATCTTTGTTCTCCTTTGGTCTTTTCCAATTCAGGTATCATCTTCTTGTTTTTTTTTTTTTTTTTTTTTTTTTTCCTGAGACGGAGTTTTACTCTTGTCCCCAAGGCTGAAGTGTGATGGTGTGATCTCAGCTCACTGCAACCTCTGCCTCCCGGGTTCAAGCAATTCTCCTGACTCAGCCTCCCGAGTAGCTGAGATTATAGGCACACGCCACCACACCCAGCTTATTTTTGTATTTTTAGTAGAGATGAGGTTTCACCATGTTGGCCAGGCTGGTCTTGAACTCCCAACCTCAGGTGATCCACCTGCCTCGGCCTCCCAAAGTGCTGGGATTACGGGCGGGAGTCACCACGCCTGGCCTGTCTTGTCTTTTTCTTTTGAGACAGAGTTTTACTCTTGTCCCCCAGGCTGGAGTGCAATGGCATGATCTCGGCTCACTGCAACCTCCGCCTCCCAGGTTCAAGCGATTCTCTTGCCTCAGCCTCCCGAGTAGCTGGGATTACAGGTATGCGCCACCACGCCCAGCTAATTTTTGTATTTTTAGTAGAGATGGGGTTTCACCATGTTGGCCAGGATGGTCTCGATCTCTTGACCTGGTTATCCGCCCGCCTCGGCCTCCCAAAGTGCTGTGATTATAGGCGTGAGCCACCGCGTCCGGCCCTTGATTGTCTTTAATATTATTTTCTTCATACTAAAGAGGCAGAAAATATTTTATATACAGAGGAGCTAGATTGCATTCGTATCGTTTCCAAGCTTTAATTTTTCATGATTATATGCAAAATTCTATAGCAGCAGCATTTTTTTACCTTTTTATTGACATGTGACTTATATATAATAGTTTACAAATTGTAAATATACCTCAATGGGTTTTTACATTTGTACACACTCAGGTATTTACCTCTCAAATCAAGATATAAAACTCTTCCGTCCAGCAGTGTGCTTTTTTTTTTCTTTCTTTTTTTTTGAGATGGAGTCTTGCTCTGTTGTCCAGGCTGGAGTGTGATGGTGCAATAGCTCACCACAACCTCTGCCTCCCGGGTTCAAGTGATTCTCCTGCCTCAGCCTCCCAAGTAGCTGGGATTACAGGTGCCAGCCACCAAGCCCGGCTAATTTTTGTATTTTTAGTAGAGTTGGGGTTTCACCAGGTTGGACAGCCTGCTCTCCAACTCCTGACCACAGGTGATCCACCCACCTCAGCCTCCCAGAGTGCTGGAATTACAGGCGTGAGCCACCACGTCTGGTGGCAGTGTGCTTTTTTTAGTGTGATAGAAACTCATTTTCCCTAACTAAAAGCTACATGTTTTTAAAGCATGCATAGGTCGCAGTCCCTGTTATTTTTAGTAACAGGGGTTAAGATAATGACATTGTTCATATTCTGGGGTTTTTCTTTCTATCTCTAATAGGAGAGCCTTGCTTGAGTTATGAGTCTTGGGCAGCCTTGGGTTCTGCCACCAACTGGCTGTGTGACACCAGGCAGGTCACTTCCCCTCACCTTCATTTTTTTTCTCTAATTGTCAACAATAGGATGGGGTCTTTAAGGCCCTTTTGGGCTCTGACTGCCAATTCTAGCCTCTAGGGTAATAAACCTGCCACTTGTTGAAAGCTCACCTTCAGCCTGATACTGTGGTGCATTGTTTCACTTGATCTGAACTACCCCATGCCGTTAGTATTAAAGAATGCCAACTTTTAGATAAGGAACTGAAGCTGATAATGATCACTTGTGTGACTTGGCCAATGTCACACGGCTAATAAACGGTGGAGCTGAGCTTGAACCAAACCCGGCTCAGCCTCCCAAGTCCTAACCTGCTAGCCACGCTGGGGAAGGTGTGTGGGTACCTCGTGTGGCTCGTGGCTGGCGTTGCTTCAGATTCTTCTTTCCTCTGGGTCTGCAACCAGCTAGAAGCCTGGATAGTCCTGCTGTGAGTCTGGCCTCTGTTTCTGTGTGCCGGCAGTGGCTTTCCCCTTTGAGGAAGAGCTGTGTTCTTGAGCCTACAGGTAAATCATCTCCCCAACTAACCGGAGCCTCAAACATTTGCACAACCTTGGCTCCAGTTGGCTTTTAAATCAAATGTCTTCCACTTTAGCCTTTGAACTGAGTTTCCTCTCCTCCTGTGTCCCTTGCTCCCTTTAACAACTCCTTTCTGCTGTCGTTTTGTTTTGTTTTGTTTTGTTTTGTTGCTGGACTCTTGTTTAAATATTCAGGAATGCCTTGTTCCAGGATAAAACGTAGCTGAAGAGTCACTGGTCAGAAGCACCTCCAGGGGACCCTGGGCGGGGTCACTTGTTCTCAGGCCGCCCTGCTAACCTTGAGTGAGCTAGTCTCTACACCCTGCACTCCCTGGTCAACAGTCTGATTGGTTTCCCTAATCAGCTTGCTCTCCAGGCTGTGCCAGGACTCTCAGCTGGAGGAAGTCTCTAAAGCAAACAGGAAGCACAAGAGACACTCATCAGCTTTAATTGCTCACCCTTTTACCAGGAAGGACAAAACATACGAAGTGGCCGACTTCGTGGATTAGAGGAGAGAAAGGTGAAACTTTTGGAGGGAGGCTAGCGGGAGCAATTGCAGCAGCATCTGGTGTCTTGGAGAAGGCTCCAGTTGCTGAGTGAAGCTGAAGACCCCTCCCACATTCATAGTCTTACACGTGCACACTTAGGGGTTGTGCACAGCGCTGATCGGGGGTGCCTTTCTGTCTCTTGGATTTCTCCCTCCTTCCTATATCAACCATAGCTCTCGTGCTTCGATCAACTGCTTAAAATCACTCTGGGAACTTATTTTTAAAATATTGATTTCTGGACTCCACCTCTAGAGATTCTAATTCAGTTGGTCAGGGTATTTCTAAAGGCCCTAGGTGATTCTGGTGAAAAAGAGTTTGACTGGAGGCTGAAGTAGAAGGATTGCTTGAACCTGGGAGGTCAAGGCTGCAGTGAACCGTGATTGCACTACTGCTCTAGCCTGGGCAACAGTGAGACTATCTCAAACAACAGCAAAAAACAAACAAACAAAAAAATTACAGGTGGCTCACACCTGTAATCCCAGCACTTTTGGAGGTTGAGGCATGCGGATCACTTGAGGCCAGGAGTTTGATACCAGCCTGGCCAACGTGGTGAAATCCCGCCTCTACAAAAAGTACACAAAAATTTAGCCGGGTGTCATGGCATATGCCTATAGTTCCAGCTACTCCTAGAAGCTGAGGCATTAGAATCACTTGAGCCTGGGTGGCAGAGGTTGCAGTGAGCAGAGATCGCCAGTCTGGGTGACAGAGCTAGATTCTACTCAAAAAAATAAAATAAAATAGAAAAAATTTGAGACCCACTGACCTGTAGTGTCCAGAGCTGAGGGAACCCCAGAGCAGGGAAGAACAGTGCCCCATTTTTCTTTCTCTTTCTCTCCCACCCTTGGCCCAGAAGTGCCTGTGCATGGGGCTGGAGTGTTTAGGAGCTTAGATCCCTTCTGCCCTCTCATGTGCATTGTATTAATAGGAGAATAGTGTGACTCCAAGTCCTTATACATTTTCTCCCCTTTGCTGTGGAAGACATGAGGTTGGGACTGGTGCTTGTTCTTAGTGGCCTCTGAACAAGCCAGGGTTTTGATTTGGATGGTGAGTCCACAGCAAGGAGAATCTTTCTCCCTACATCTGAAGCTCCAGCACTGCCATCGTACTCGTGAAAAAAAGTCAACTTTTTTTTTTTGAGACAGAGTCTCAGTCTTTTGCCCCAAGCTGGAGTGCAATGGCGTGATCTCGGCTCACTGCAGTTTGTTTCCTGAGTTCAGGCAATTCTTGTGCCTCAGCCTCCCAAGTAGCTGGGATTACAGGCGTGTACCACAAAGTCAGCTAATTAAAAAAAATCAACTTTGACTGTAACTTTAGCTCTTACGGAGAATTCGATTTTTGTCTCAAGACTTTGAAAACTGTGTCAGTTTTGGTTATAATTCCATCACCTGACTGCACAAGTGGATAATTTTTGCCAGGGGTTCAAGAGGAAAGATTCTCAGTCAGACGCCCATCCCTGGGAGGTAGGACAGCTCACTGAATGCATTCACCTTACTACCTACCATGTCTTCAGTTTCTCAGGCTTGAGGGGAGAGGGTATAATGCTTCCTCGGGCTCTCAGTCTGCCCTTCACCTGGCTTAGACACCCTCATTACCTCCATGTGCCTTTCCTAGCAAAATTGGCTTCCTTGGGCTTTGTTGACTGCAAAGGTTGGACACCACTGCTCATGTGATCACCAAGCAGGGCCGGGAAAACTACGAGGCAACAGACCATAAAAAGTGCTGTGTGTGCCTGCTCAGGTATCTCTGGAAGGCAGTATCAGTGACCAGGCAGAACATGTCACCAGCTAGTTTATGCCAGGGAGAGCCTGAGTTCAATGGGATGGCCAGAGTCTGTTCACCAATAGTCTTGGAGAAAGTGTTAGAAATAACCATGTCAGTACTCTTAGCTACTGTTTACTCAACATGATGTGTGTGAGACACCTGGCAAACACTGCCATTAACCCTGGTGTGCCCCATGTTAGTAATGAGAACACTGAGGCTCAGCTCAGGTGGCTTCTACAAAGTGATTCAGAAGTGGCAGGAGATAGTCACACCCGTGGTGCGGAAAGCCATCGTCTGTGCTCACTCTCTCTGTGCCAGATGCTCCAGCCCTGGCTTTGCTTTAGTGGCACCTGCAGATGCTGGGCCCTGCTCCAAACCTTCATGGGAATCTTGAGGGGCTGGCTGCACAGATGACTTCAATGTACAGGCACCGTTGAGAGCCACTGCAGGAGAGTTTTTTGTCTCCCCTTCTGGCTTGTTTTTAAAAATCACATTCTGTCCCTCTAACCCTGTGGTTTGGTAGTGACAAGACTTAGATCTGTTACCTCTATTTTTCTCAACCTGTAGGTGCTGGTTACTCCCCATCCCGGTACCCTCAGCACCAGCTGCTTTGGTTTTTCTGGAATCAGAAACTTGGTTTTCTATTACCATCTCCCAGGTCATTCATACCTCCTCCTCTAGTGCCCCAGCCACAGACTGTTGCTCAGCCAAGACTCTGTGTCACGTGGATTCATGGTAATAACCAACTTGTAATTCCACTGTGGTTTTCCCTCTGTCGCTGTCGTCCTGCCTGGCTCGGGGCGGCTCCTCCCACTGTTGAGGACGCTCAGAAACTGCAAGATTACTGTGACTGTTGCTAAAGCCAGCTAGAGCTAGACCTTCCTGGACCAGCAAAGCTGCTGCCACAAAAAGAGAGTCTCATTCACCTAGCAGCCCTAAACCAAACATAGGGCAGGCACTGCCTCCACTCTTCTTCCACAGCAGGGAGGATGGCATCGTGTCTGTGGTGGGGCTGGGGGTTCTGTCACCTGTAGGCTCGGTGACCATGAGCAGGACATTTAATATATGAATGTTAATTTATCTATCTGAAAAATGGAGGTTGTTGTAAAGCTTGAAGGAGATAATGGTTGTGCAATTGGGAAGTGAGGCGGGAGGTTGCGTGAGGCCAGGAGTTGGAGACCAGCCTGGGCAACAGAGTGAGACTCCGTCTCTGCCAAAAAAAAAAAAAAAAAGAAAATGTTAATTAGCTGGGTGTGGTGGTGTATACCTGTTGGGAGGCTGAGGCAGTAGGATCTTGGAAGCTGCAGTGAGCTGTGGTCACACCACAGGTTGCCTCACAGGTTGCCAGCCTGGGCAGCACAGTGAGACCCTGTTTCTTTAAAAAATAAAAAAATTATTTCCTTCAGTCAGCACTCTTTGAGTTCCTAGTATGCACATAGGCACTGTGAGGAGGGCATCTCTAAGAAGTAGAAAGCGCAGACCTTGTCTCTTCATTGACTGGGGTGAAATGAGAAAGTATCTTAAGGCTGGGCGCGGTGGCTCGTGTCTGTAATCCCAGGACTTTGGGAGGCAGAGGCGGGCGGATCACAAGGTCAGGAGATCGAGACCACAGTGGCAACACAGTGAAACCCTGTCTCTACTAAAATTACAAAAAATAGCCGGGTGTGGTGGCGGGCGCCTGTAGTCCCAGCTACTCGGGAGGCTGAGGCAGGAGAATGGCGTGAATCCGGGAGGCAGAGTTTGCAGTGAGCAGATATTGCGCCACTGCACTCCAGCCTGGGCGACAGAGCGAAACTCCAGCTCAAAAAAACAAAACAAAACAAAAAAGCTTCTTAAACTATGAAATATTGAAATGGCATAACTTTGAAATATTTACATGGTATTTCTGGTTGCTAATTGAGACCCACCACCCCGTACTTCCTTCCTTGTACTTTTGGGGAAGAGGTGGGCCCCATTTCAAACCTCTTTTCCTTTGGTTCTGTCCAGAAAGGAAACTGTTGTTTCTGGCTAGTGAATCATTCTTCCTGAAGCTCACTTTTTAAATGAGTTGCTGGGAGAACTTGGATGTGGAAAACGATTTGAGGTTGAACAAAACAAGCCCTTTGCTGTCAGCTTCTTGCATGAGTGTGCACCATTTGCTTCCCACAGACACCTCCTGTTCATCCACATTGCTGTCCCTTGACTCTGAGGGAATGTACTTCCCTTGCTCAGGGACAGATCACGGCTCTCCCTGGGATCTTAGACTCCATTATGCAAAGGGAAGCCTAATAAAAACCTTTTCTTTCCAACCCAGGTTCAAACGCTGAACGGTGTTCAGTATTTAATACCTACTCACAGGACCTGTTTGTAAAATATTCTGTATATATCCTGATGTCTGTTAACATCAGATGTATATGTCTGATGAAGACATCCACTTATGTCTTCTAGAGGCTTCTAGAGATAGGCTCCTCATGTGTCTTTGCAATTCCAAAACTTACCAAAAACAAAAACCTGAGCCTCTGAAGCTGTCGCCAACCAAGTGATTCAGATGTCGGGGCTGGAACACCAGTTGTTGGGGGTGCAGGACTTGGTCTCTGCCCTCCCTCACCTCCTGCCTCTTCTTTCTCTCCATCACCCCATCTCTGCCAGTAGAGAATGGAACTGAGGTCTCTATTGAAAAAGGGAAAGTTGGTAGCTGTGCTGACTGCGGCAGAGCTCTGACTTCGGTGTGTGTTTCTGTGTGTGTGTGTTTCGGTGTGTGTTTTGGTGTGTTTCTGTGTGTGTTTTGGGGTGTGTTTGTGTGTTTCTCTATGTGTTTGCTTTGTGTGTGTTTCGGTATGGGTTTGTTTCTGTGTGTTTTGTTTTTTAATGGGCGCGAGACTTTGGCCCATCAAAAATGAGAGAACTAGGGAAGAAGGCTCAGGATGAGAGAGTGAAACATTGCTTTGATTCTGGTGCACAGAGGAGCACAGTCCAGCCTTACACTGAAAGTCGGTCAGTCCTTCTGAAGGTGGCAGGAGAAAAATGGCTATGTTAATAACAACTTGTGCTGGCCAGGCCATGGTCCCTGAATGCCCAGCCCACAAGGTTGTCCAAGCACCTTTTCTGAGGAGCTTTCTACCAGGACCCCCTGGGCCCCTGTCTGCCTTACCATTGTGGTCCTGGCTACCAGACTGGAACTTCATTGTTGACCTAAATCCTAGTATCTTCCTAAGCTTTTTTTTTTTTTTTTTTAATTTTGCCGCAAAAGCCTGTTGACTTAACTGTCACCAGGCTGTCACACATTCATTCGTCACCTGTGTGTGTTTATTTTTAAGTGAATGTACATATTTGGGACCCAGAAGTCAATGTGTTTGCTCAGAACCATGAGGCTGAAGTTGGGAGACCATTCTCCTCTTTACGGCTCAGATGGTGGTAGAGCCGGTAGACGTCTAATGTAGCCCAGTGAGGCCTCCTGACCTCTAGTGGGGAGGGCAGGGAGGTGAGGTGAGGGGAAGCAGTCAGCTAGGTCTTAGTGAGGCCAGAGGGAAAGATCTGTAATTTAAGGACACACTGGGCAACGGCCTCTGAACTAACCCAGTACTTCTCATTTCTCCCCTACAGTTGGAGGTCCCCCTCCCCACTAAGTGCCTCTCTGCATAGCACCGGTCCCCACCCGCACACTCTCTGGACCTCTACAGCTGGACGGGCAATGGCGGGTCGGGGAGGCGCAGCACGACCCAATGGACCAGCCGCTGGGAACAAGATCTGTCAGTTTAAACTGGTTCTGCTGGGGGAGTCTGCGGTGGGCAAATCCAGCCTCGTCCTCCGCTTTGTCAAGGGACAGTTTCACGAGTACCAGGAGAGCACAATCGGAGGTGAGTGGGCACGAGGGAGTTGGGGAGGGGCCTCAGGGTTGCCAAAGAAATGCTTTGACCTTGAAGAGATGGGAAGCTGCCTGCCTGCATTAGAGACTAAATGCGTCTGTGGTGGCAGCTGCACTTCCTCACCTGGGCTCTGGAATCGAGCCCAGCACCTGGTGTCTATGCCAGAGTCCCCTGAAGCATTGCTAGTAAGCATTCGCTGGAATGGAAAGCCAGCTTCCCATCCTGTTTCTGCCCCTTCCTGATTTGTGTGGCCTTGGCTGAGGCCCTTTCACTGCCCCGGCCTCATGGAGGGAGAGGCTGGCTCTGGATCTTCGAGGCCCCTTCTTACTATAACGGGTGGTCCACGTGCCCTGGCCTTTCCCACTTCCAGAAGGAGGAGCAGCCTGGTGAGTCAGAGCTGGGTGATAGGTGGGCGTTTCTGAAGCTGACTTTCTGGAGCTCACAGCCTGTTGTTGATTCTCCAGTGGTCAGCATTTAGGATGTGAGTGAGGGTCTGGCCTCAGCTTCTTGCCTCCATGGCTAGCACACACGTCAAGAGGCAGGGGCCAATGCTGGCGTTGGCCTTGAGTCATCCTTTCTCTACTCTCTTGGTTGGTAGGAGGTTTCCAGGCAGCTGGAAACAAAATGGGCCGTGTCAGCAGTCTCCCTGCTGCCTCCTCAGCATTTGGGTCAGGAGCTGGAGAGGGGAAGTGAGGCAGTGCCCCAGGTCCCTCAGTACGCTGGGGGAGGGCAGACCAGGAAAGCAGCCTTCCACACACGGCTGTCTGGGGTCCTCTGCTGGGTCCAAGGGCAAAGGGGCCTTTCGCTGTCTGTTCCAGCTCTGGACTCCTCCTTTGAAGTATGTGTACAGGCACCCTGCCTTCCCCTGTCTAAGGAGTCACCTCTTAGTGACTGAAGGTCGGGTCACAGGGTGGCCATACAGGAACGGGTCTGGGTCAGAGCTAGGGGCGGTGGCTAGCTGGAATGCCTGGAGGTGGCAGGGGTGGTTGGGAAGGCGGCCACCCAGCCTCAGCCTGGTGGTGGAACAGTGTGTACTTCCCCAGCATAGCTAAGTGTGTGAGAATGTCCTCAGGAAACCCAAGGTCAGTGACACCCCTGGGCTGGAGCAAACTGAGGGGTGGAGAGGTCCCCAGCTGGTCTGTTCTCTGAGTGGCGGGAGGAGGAGGTCTGAGGGCGCTCACCTTTCTGTGCTTGGAGTCAGGCTTCCCCTAGACTTCCCCTCTGCTGCCCCTGCTGCATTCCTCTTCCGAGCGTGGTCCTGAGACAACCCAGTGCATGCAGGCCTCCCTTCTGCCCTCGCCTAGGCTGGGTCTGCAAAGCCTGTGCAGACCCCATCCCCCAGACACGTACATAAAATCCAAACTCCACCCCTGCTCAGGCCTGCTTTGGCTCCTGGGTTGAGGGTTCTCTGTGCCCATCTCAGTGGTGGGCTTCTGCGTGCCAGAGCCTAGAAGCAGCAGCGGGATTGTGTGGGGTGGCTTCCAACTCACCCTTGCCCCTGAACACTCCTTCTCTCTTACAGCGGCCTTCCTCACACAGACTGTCTGCCTGGATGACACAACAGTCAAGTTTGAGATCTGGGACACAGCTGGACAGGAGCGGTATCACAGCCTGGCCCCCATGTACTATCGGGGGGCTCAGGCTGCCATCGTGGTCTATGACATCACCAACACAGTAAAGATTTCCCCTTGCCTCTTCCTCTTCCCTTCATCTTCTCAGAGTCCCAGGGATTGGGTTATCAAAGCCCCGATTTCAGGCCGCTTAACCCTCTGTTCCTGGGTGGCGGGTGGGCAGATTTCCTGTTTGGGGACATTACGTCAGAATCTTTAGGTGGCAGTGTCTTAGATAATTTGGCTGTGCCAACTTGAAAGTCTCTAGTGGGTGGCCCTGGGCAGAATGCCTTCTCTGTCCCTTCGACATTCTGTCCCTGTCTCCTCAGGATACATTTGCACGGGCCAAGAACTGGGTGAAGGAGCTACAGAGGCAGGCCAGCCCCAACATCGTCATTGCACTCGCGGGTAACAAGGCAGACCTGGCCAGCAAGAGAGCCGTGGAATTCCAGGTGAGGAGATGACAGACGTGGGGGAAGGAGTGGAGCAAGCAGCTCCTCCGCCCTCGTCGAGGTTGCTCAGGGGCTTTGAGAAGGGCTGAGCTAGGAGGCAGCGGGGAAGCTTCCATCTGCTGAGCCTCTCGTGCCTCAGGCATGGGCCTAACATGGCTCCTGTCTGTAATCCCAGTGCCTTGGGAGGCTGGAGTGGGAGGATCACTTGAGGCCAGGAGTTGGAGACCAGCCTAGGCGACATAGTAAGACTCTGTCTCTACAAAAGATTTGAAAATTAGTTGGGCTTGGTGGCACGCACCTGTAGTCTCAGCTGCTCGGGAGGCTGAGGCAGGAGGATTGCTGGATTCCAGGAGTTTAAGACTGCAGTGATGGCGCTACTGAACTCCAGCCTGAGCAAGAGTGAGGCCCCATCTCTTAAAAAAATAAAAACAGCCAGATGTGGTGGCATACGCCTATAATCCCAACACTCTGCAGGCTGAGGTGGGAGCATCACTTGAGCTTGGGAGTTCGAGACCAGCATGGGCAATGTGGCAAAACCCTGTGTCTAAAAAAAATACAAAAGTTAGCTAGGCATGGTGGTGTGCTACTCAGGAGGCTGAGGTGGGAAGGATCACTGGAGGCCAGGAGATTTGAAGCTGCAGTGAGCAGTGATTGTGCCACTGCACTCCAGCCTGGGCAACAGAGTGAGATCCTGTCTCAAAAAAAAAAAAAAGAGAGAAAGCGTGGGCCTAAAGGGAATTACCTGTCACCTGTCTCTCCCTGGTTCTCTTTCTTTGGTGGTAGGGGTATTGTAGATATGGATCACTAGCCTGCTGCTTATCTTTTCTTGTAAGTTGACTTTTTAATTAAACTTACTGAAAAAGAAATGTCTCTGCTAACCCTAGAAACTCAACTTTTCTTCTAATTTCCCCAGTTTCTTGTCCTTCCAGAAATATGCACGTGTCTTTTAATCCCTTTTTTTACATTGATGGCAGTGTGCTATACATACTGTATATGGTCATTTTTTACCAATCCCTAATAATAGCAAAAGACTGAAAACAGTGCTGCAGTAGACATCCACATACTTTTGTGCTTTTGTGCAAACATGTAAGTGTATTTGTAGGTTAACTTTCTAGAAGTATTTCCTAGCCTAGTGATTTTGAAGAGCAAGAAGGCAGGGTGGACCTAGGGAAACCTGGGTAAGACATCTGCCAGTGATTGTGAGCTGAGAGGTGCTATACATGAGCGGGGAAACCCAGATCAGGGCAGCCTTAGGCCTGAAAAACCCCTGTGTGTGTCCAGCTGATCTCTATTATGATAAAGCCCTCGAACAGGGAAGGTTTGTATCCTGGGCCCTGGCCCCTGCCAACATTTCCCTCTCACCCTGTCTCACCTCCATCCAAACCAGGAAGCACAAGCCTATGCAGATGACAACAGTTTGCTGTTCATGGAGACATCAGCAAAGACTGCAATGAACGTGAACGAAATCTTCATGGCAATAGGTCAGTTGCTTCTCCTCCCCTCCTCTCTCTGCCACACCAAGGGCATATCACCTGTCTGCTGGTCTAGAGTGGGCCTGTGGGGTCCCTTCATCACTTTTAACCTTCTGATAAAATTGTTTTCGTCTTCACCTGACTCCCAGATGTAGATGTCGGTTGTTCACCCGAGAAGTTCCTGAAGCCTGGGCCAGAGTCTCAACATTTCACTCTCTGAGCCTTAGCCTGCCATCCATTTCAGAGCCTGCCTTCACTACCCCTACCCACTGCCTAGGAGTTTTTAGCTCATTTGGCTCTGGAATCTTCCTTCCTGGGTTGCAGATCCTGGCTCTACCACTCATTAGCTCTGTGGCCTTGGGCAAGTTATTTAACCTTTCTTTGCCACAGTTTCCTGAAAACACTCAGAATGCGCCTGACCCATAGAAGCCCTCAATATGTGAGTTATCACTGATTGGGTGTAAAGGCCAGAATCTACTCCAGTGGAACAGAGAGAGTTACTGGGGTAACCCCCACAAATGCACTTTTCACCCTCCCAAACAGCTAAGAAGCTTCCCAAGAACGAGCCCCAGAATGCAACTGGTGCTCCAGGCCGAAACCGAGGTGTGGACCTCCAGGAGAACAACCCAGCCAGCCGGAGCCAGTGCTGCAGCAACTGAGCCCCCCTTGCCTGCCCGCTGCCCCCACCTCCTCCACCTGAACGACCCGACTGGAATCCACTCTAACCAATCGCACTTAACGACTGGGGCCACCACTGGGGGGGCAGGGGGAGGGGTCCACCATGATTTCTCCATATAATTTTGATCATAGGCCAGAGTGAGTTATTCCACCTGCACCTTTCTGTACAAATACTAATTCAATTTTAAGTCTTAAGTCACTTTTTTAATATATATGATCTTCTGCTCTTCCCACTTCCTCCCCTTTCTACTGCTCTCCCATTTTCCCTTGCTGGGAGTAGCCACGTGCTCTTGTCCCCCCACCCTTGTATATGGGGACAGTGGGGTCAGAGCAGCTACCCTTTCTTTCCCTCCTGCGGAACAGCAGACCCAGCAAGAGCATCCACATCCTCACCTTGTTCGGAGTGGTCTTGGGTTTGGGCGGGGGGGCAGACCTTGGGAAGGGGCTTAGGAAGGGAGAGGCAGCTCTTCCTTCAGCTGGCTCTCATCAGGCTGCAGTCCCCCTCCCCGCCCCCACCTCCCTGCTGGGAAACCACAGCATTATCACAGCATTATTGTGACAGCCACGAACCCATTGCCCACAACCCTTCCACCCTTGGTCACCCCGACCTCTGGCTCTGAGCCCTGTTCTGACCAAATCACGATGATGAGTATTTGGGGGTGGGTGGGTAAGGGGGGGAGTGGGAGGGGACGGAACCAACTTTTCTGTATTTTGTATTGTATGTTTTCTTCAACATGTAACCAATCAGTATCTTGTCAATATAGTCAGCCGATCGATCGACCTCACACCTGTCTTCCTTGTCTTTCTCTGGCAGTTTATCAGACAGTGCCCTCTGTAGTTGAAATTGATTTAAAATGAACCACTGAATCTTGTTAAACAAAATCTTCCCCTCTAATATGAGGGGATGCTGGCGGTCATGGTAACCAAGAGAAAGAGGCTCTTACTGTTAGCAGCTCCGATGAGGTGGCTGACCTGGGCTGACCACGTTTGAAGTTTCAGGGCCTGTATTCACTTCTCCACCACTCCCTTCCCTTCCCCCACCTACCAGATCATACTGGGGTGACATGCAGTCTGTATTTGATGATCATTAGTCTCTGAAACACCAGAAACAACCTCTTTCGGTTTTTTTGGTTGGTCTTTACCAGTGAGAAGGTCTGGATCCTCTCTTTCTGAAGAGGAAGGAATCCCAACAGCCCCTGGAACGCTGGACTGGTCTTTTTTTTTTTTTTTTTTTTTTTTGAGATGGAGTCTCGCTCTGCCGCCCAGGCTGGAGTGCAGTGGCCAGATCTCAGCTCACTGCAAGCTCCGCCTCCCGGGTTCATGCCATTCTCCTGCCTCAGCCTCCCGAGTAGCTGGGACTACAGGCGCCCGCCACCTCGCCCGGCTAGTTTTTTGTATTTTTTAGTAGAGACGGAGTTTCACCGGGTTAGCCAGGATGGTCTCGATCTCCTGACCTCATGATCCGCCCGTCTCGGCCTCCCAAAGTGCTGGGATTACAGGCTTGAGCCACCGCGCCCGGCCTGGACTGGTCTTAAGGCCAAGACTGCAGCCCCTGGCTTTCCTCACCACCTCTGTCCACAGCACCCCACACCACATCCAAGTTGCCCCAACGCAGCTCTCTACTGGTTCTGGAATCAGGTCTGGGCACTTAGCTCTCTGCTGCTCCCTGTCAGAGCTGCTGCTCAGCTAGGACCACACTCCCCTCTAATTTCTCCCAGGGCCATAGAGGCCTGATTCCTTTTTTTTTTTTTTTTTTTTTTTGAGACAGAGTCTCTGTTACCCAGGCTGGAGTGCAGTGGTGTGATCTCAACTCACTGCAGCCTCTACCTCCCGAGTTGAAGCGATTCTTCTGCTTTGGCCTCCCAAGTATTACAGGCACCTGCTACTATGCCCTGCTAATTTTTGTATTTTTAGTAGAGACGGGGTTTCACCATGTTGGCCAGGTTGGTCTCGAACTCCCGTCAAGTGATCCACCCGCCTTGGCCTCCCAAAGTGCTGGGATTACAGGCATGAGCCACCACAGGCGGCCTTTTTTTTTTTTTTTTTTTTTTTTTTTAGACAGCCTCACTCTGTGGCCCAGGCTGGAGTGCAGTGGCAGGATCTTGGCTCACTGCAACCTCCCTCTGCCTCCCAGGTTCAAACGATTCTCTTGCTCAGCCTCCCGAGTAGCTGGGATTACAGGCGCACACCACCACACCTAATTTTTTTTTTTTTTTTTTTTTTGAGACGGAGTATCGCTCTGTCACCCAGGCTGGAGTGCAGTGGCCAGATCTCAGCTCACTACAAGCTCCGCCTCCCGGGTTTACGCCATTCTCCTGCCTCAGCCTCCCGAGTAGCTGGGACTACAGGCGCCCGCCACCTCGCCCGGCTGGTTTTTTGTACTTTTTAGTAGAGACGGGGTTTCACCGGGTTAGCCAGGATGGTCTCGATCTCCTGACCTCGTGATCCGCCCGTCTCGGCCTCCCAAAGTGCTGGGATTACAGGCTTGAGCCACCGCGCCCGGCCCACACCTAATTTTTGTGTTTTTAGTAGAGATGGGGTTTCACCATGTTGGCCAGGCTGGTCTCGAATTCGTGGCCTCAAGTGATCTGCCCGAAGAGGCTTGATTCTTGGTGGACCACCACCTTGGGGGCGCCTTTCCTGCCTCCTGTGCCTCCAGTCCCTCTACCTCTGACCCCCATCCCCAGGAAAGACAACGGACACCAAGGCTGCCGCACATCGGATCGTTTGTTTACTGGGTCAGGTTGGAAGCCTTAGAGCCAAGGCTGAGTCTCCAGGACGGTCCTGTATGGGCTTCAGAGAGAGCCAGCGCCACACACTGGCCTCTGACCCATAGCTGCCTGGAGGGGATCGGGCAGCACGTTATGGCGGTAGGATTCAGGTTGGACGGGAGCACCTTCTGTGACATGCGGTAACTGACCCTTTCCGGGTCACTGCCGTCCAGTTGCCGCTGTCCGGTCACCATCAGCCATTGGCCGTCCACCTGCACCACCAGCTCCTCCGGGGCGAAGCCGTAGGCATCCATCTTCATTTGGAAACCCGTCTGTGGCATGATCATTGTCCTCCTGCGCTGGCGGACTCTCCCTGAGCAGCCGCACCGGCATTGTGGCTACCTGGTTCCGTTCAGCGAGGCCCACGCTGGGACACCGGGATGCCACCCGGCTCTCGGAGAAGGTGTTACCGATCGGCTGCATCCGAGTCAGCAACTAACTGCTGTCCAAGGGCGCGAGGCTCCGAGCGCAGAGCTAGGCGCGCGGACGCCCGGAGAGGGGCGTCCCGTGGCCTAGCCGAGATCAGCTCCGCTCGCTCGGTTCCCTTCGCTTCTGCAAACGCAGGCGAAGTTCGGAATCAGTCACGCCCATCTTACCTCCAAGAGCCAGACTGTCACCGCCCTGGCGCGCCCGCAGCTACTCTCATCCTAGACCCTGACCCTTTCTCCGCCCTTCCCCACCTTCGTTAATGGGCCCCGAGGAGGCCGCAGCTGTGAAGGAACTGGATCCTCGACCAGGCCAGACCCGAGGGAGCCGGACCGCGGTGCAGCCAACAGCAGATTGATCCCCCAGCTGGAAGGGGGCTGTCTTGCCTTCTAAGGACCAGGCCTGGGGCAAGGATTGTTCCCAGACAGAGTCAGGGGAGGGCGGTCTTTCTGGGTCATCCACCCTACCTCTCCCTGACCACCCACAACCCCACGCGGACACGCGAGACGAGGAGGCGGACTGGTCTCTCCGGCTGCATTAATTCATCCGCCCCCCGGGGTCTCCTGTGATGCAGGCTGTGGTCTGGGTTCGGGCCACAAAGATGAAGATGCAGTCGGGGCTTTAGGAGAGCGGCTCCCAGTGCGCAGAGAAAGGCTTAGCCCTCCCCTGCCTCACCCTCCACAGTAGCCTTCTTGGTGACCATCGTAACCACAGCTATGCCTCTGGTGCTGTTAATTGATTTTTTTTTTTTTTTTTTTTTTAAGAGTCAGGGTCTTATGTTGCCCAGGTTAATCTCGAACTCCTGGGCTCAAGCGATCCTCCCATCTCGACCTCCCAAAGTGCTAGGATTACAGGCGTGAGCCACCTCGTCCGGTCTATAAACTTTATTTTTTATTTTTTTGTAGAGATGGGGGTCTCCCTATGTTGCCCAGCCTGGTCTCGAACTCCTAGGCTCAAGCGATTCTCCTGCGTGAGCCAGCCACCCGGCCTGATAAACTCCCTTTTGTTGAGTGATACTATTAAATACATACAGAAAAGCGCACGAAAAGGTGCAGGTGAATGTCAGGAGGAGAACACACCCAAGTCACCACCACACTGCTGCAGAACTGTTGTTACGTCTCATCTTTACCGCAGCTGCAATTCCATGTCCGGAGCCGCGTGGGGCAGGGCCTGTGCGCGAGTTGGGGGAGGGGGTTAAGTGGGAGAGAGGCGCAGGAAAGAGGCAGACCCCACGATTGTCCCCAAGACTCCTTGTCCCCAAGAGGACAGCCATCGTGACTCTCCCGGACACCATTAAAAGAGATTACAAGTGAAGAGGGGTCAATGTGGGGCCTTCGCTCAGGCCTCACTTGGCTGTCAGGGGCCAAGAGACCAGACAGAAAAGTCTGGAAGCTGGAGGCAGTGGGGGAAGGCGCTGGAAGACTACAACTCCCGTCACGCGCCGCGCAGCGACGCCTGCGCACTGAACGCCGGTTGCCCATGCGGCCCTAGGGCTGGGAGCGCGGCGCCGCTCTCCGCTGCGGGGGAGGCCATGGCGGAACCTTCCCAGGCCCCGACCCCGGCCCCAGCTGCGCAGCCCCGGCCCCTTCAGTCCCCAGCCCCTGCCCCAACTCCGACTCCTGCACCCAGCCCGGCTTCAGCCCCGACTCCGACTCCCACCCCGGCACCAGCCCCTGCCCCAGCTGCAGCCCCAGCCGGCAGCACAGGGACTGGGGGGCCCGGGGTAGGAAGTGGGGGGGCCGGGAGCGGGGGGGATCCGGCTCGACCTGGCCTGAGCCAGCAGCAGCGCGCTAGCCAGAGGAAGGCGCAAGTCCGGGGGTTGCCGCGCGCCAAGAAGCTTGAGAAGCTAGGGGTCTTCTCGGCTTGCAAGGTGGGGGCGGGGCCTGGGGTGAAGGGGCGGGGCTTGGGGCATCCCTGGGCTCGGGTGGGAGTGGGGTCAAAGCTCAGGCTGCGGAGCGGCTCTTGCCCCAGAGGTATAGATCATTGACTGATCCTTCCGCCTCCAGGCCAATGAAACCTGTAAGTGTAATGGCTGGAAAAACCCCAAGCCCCCCACTGCACCCCGCATGGATCTGCAGCAGCCAGCTGCCAACCTGAGTGAGCTGTGCCGCAGTTGTGAGCATCCCTTGGGTAAGGCAGGCAGCGCCCTTGGAGCTGGGGGCAGCTGCTTGGACAGGGTGACAAGTGCCACAAAGCCTCATCTCTGAAAAATCAAAGATGCCTCGAAGGAGGGATTGGGTTGGGGGGTGTGTATGCACCAAGGGAGGGGAAAGGAAATCTCTCAGCCCAGAACAGGCCCAGGCAACCCAATGGCTGTTATCGCAGCAGTCAGTCTCACTATTGGTCACACTGGTTGGAGGGACGGAGTGTGCATCTTGGTTGGCTGTGAAGAGGGTCAAGAAGCCTTGTTGATTTCTTCTATCAATTTTTCCCAACTCTGCCATCTGTCTTGCAGCTGACCACGTATCTCACTTGGAGAATGTGTCAGAGGATGAAATAAACCGGCTGCTGGGGATGGTGGTGGATGTGGAGAATCTCTTCATGTCTGTTCACAAGGAGGAGGACACAGACACCAAGCAGGTCTATTTCTACCTCTTCAAGGTGAGCTTCTACTGAAGGAGGGTGTGAATGAAGGAGGTGGGGTCTTGAGGGGTTGTCTGCAGCTCTGCCCCGCTCCCCTCTATGCCCCTTCCTCTTCTCTCTAGCTCCTGCGGAAGTGCATCCTGCAGATGACCCGGCCCGTGGTGGAGGGGTCCCTGGGCAGCCCTCCGTTTGAGAAACCTAATATTGAGCAGGTGGGATAGGGAAATTGGAGATAGCGGAGAGGAGAATTGGGGACAGCTTGGAGGAGTGGGGAGCCTGTGTTCTCCATCCTCCTCAAGCTGAGAACAGTGGGGAGGTTCAGAGAAGGGAGGGTGTTTTGTGCTAACCTCAGGGTGGGCATGGTGGTAGGGAGGGGGCAGAGCTTTTCTATAGAGAGCACCCGAGAGAGAGAGGAGAACCTTGTCCCTGGCCTCAGGGAGCCTCTTCCTTTGTCTAAGAAGGCCCTGCAGGCTGCTCACATCTCATTCCTGGTTTTGTTCCCCACCCACCCCTTCTCAGGGTGTGCTGAACTTTGTGCAGTACAAGTTTAGTCACCTGGCTCCCCGGGAGCGGCAGACGATGTTCGAGCTCTCAAAGATGTTCTTGCTCTGCCTTAACTACTGGAAGCTTGAGACACCTGCCCAGTTTCGGCAGAGGTCTCAGGCTGAAGATGTGGCTACCTACAAGGTCAATTACACCAGGTAGGCCCAGCCAGGGGCAGCTTAGGGGGAGGCTGGCAGGCCCAGCCTGGGTTCAGTGGTTTCCGCCCTCACCTGTCTCCCCCTCAACTCCCTACTCCAGATGGCTCTGTTACTGCCACGTGCCCCAGAGCTGTGATAGTCTCCCCCGCTACGAAACCACTCATGTCTTTGGGCGAAGCCTTCTCCGGTCCATTTTCACCGTTACCCGCCGGCAGCTGCTGGAAAAGTTCCGAGTGGAGAAGGACAAATTGGTGCCCGAGAAGAGGACCCTCATCCTCACTCACTTCCCCAAGTAAGGCTCCTTCTGGCCTATCAGGATTTGGCCCCAAGTTCACATCCTCCCTGTTGTCCCCTTTTTTCCAGGAAGGCTTCCTGGATTGGTCCCTCCTCTCCCTCCATGGGCCTTCTGGGATCTGGGCGTCTACCTGGCAGACTTGCCCATGGCCCAGAAGCAACTTGCTAGTACTAGTCTGGGGATGGCAGGTACATAGCCCAAGCTAACGCTGCCCCCACCCCACCCTACGCCCCGGTAGATGTTACTAATTGTTTCCCATGGGGGCCTGGACACAGCCTCAGACTCCTTCCCTGCACAGCTCTCCAAGAAATCAGAGCTTATGCTTGAAGTGAAACCAATTTCTACTCCTGTTCTGGTCTTTTCTGTACAATTTTCTTCTGTTCGGCCACACCTTTTAAAATCTGGGTCATAACTCCCCTGTTCAAAAAACCCTCACTGACGAATCCTGGCTCTCTAGTGCCCTCCGCCATCAGGTGGGAACAAGAGATGGCAAGGTGGGGTGGAGTCTGAGCCCATTGTGATACTGAGGGCAGTGAGGGGATTCAGGGTGACAAGGTGCCCTCCCTGGCCACACAGCACAGGATGACATCAGCTCAGACCTGTCTCCCTGTGCTACACAGCATGGTGAAACTGAGCTTCTTTGATCTCTGTCCTGGATGTGTCCTGTTGTCTTACCTTCAATTGGAGGCTCCCAGAAGACAGGGGCTGTCCCCTCTTTCAGGTCCCCAGTTCCCTAAGAGCAGGGTCTGCTCTGACCAGCCTCCAGTCCCTCTGCCGCCTGGCCCAGGCTGCACCCTTGGAGAACAGAGTTGTGGGACAGACTGTGTCCTCCCTACAGATTCCTGTCCATGCTGGAGGAGGAGATCTATGGGGCAAACTCTCCAATCTGGGAGTCAGGCTTCACCATGCCACCCTCAGAGGGGACACAGCTGGTACCCCGGCCAGGTATGTGCCATGGTATGCTCTGTAGGGTGTCTGGCCTGCCTGGCTGAGCTAAGCCTCCTGGGTGGAAGAGGGCTCAGCTGGGCCAGAGGCCCTGGATCCCACTGAGGGACCTGTCACCAGCTTCAGCCCTCCCGTCCCTGACTTCTCTCTCTCTCTGTCTCAGCTTCAGTCCCCCTGTCCCTGACCTCTCTCTCTCTCTCCTCAGCTTCGGTCAGTGCAGCAGTTGTTCCCAGCACCCCCATCTTCAGCCCCAGCATGGGCGGAGGCAGCAACAGCTCCCTGAGTCTGGATTCTGCAGGGGCCGAGCCTATGCCAGGTAGATACTTGATCCCTGACCTCTGACCATCATTCACTCCTTCCCAAACCTTTTTTTACTGATCCTGACCAACCTTGCCTGCCTCCGCAATAGGCGAGAAGAGGAAGCTCCCGGAGAACCTGACCCTGGAGGATGCCAAGAGGCTCCGTGTGATGGGCGACATCCCCATGGAGCTAGTCAATGAGGTCATGCTGACCATCACTGACCCTGCTGCCATGCTGGGGCCTGAGGTGGGCAGCCCGACCTGCTGACCAGTTGGGGGACCCCCACCAACCTGAAACCCCAGCTCACCGCCCCTCTTCTGTGCCCAGACGAGCCTGCTTTCGGCCAATGCGGCCCGGGATGAGACAGCCCGCCTGGAGGAGCGCCGTGGCATCATTGAGTTCCACGTCATCGGCAACTCGGTGACGCCCAAGGCCAACCGGCGGGTGTTGCTCTGGCTCGTGGGGCTGCAGAATGTCTTTTCCCACCAGCTGCCACGCATGCCTAAGGAGTATATCGCCCGCCTCGTCTTTGACCCGTGCGTCCCCCAGAGAGCCCCTCCCCCAGGGCAGGACCCCCGGGTCCCTTCCTCCTCGGCCTCTTGACTCCTCAAAATTGGAGATCCCCTGCTCCCCACTTCTGAAGTTCAACCTTTGAGCATTCTTATTTCTCACTGCCCAACCCTGACTACAGTTCAGACTTCCAGGGCTCTGGGGACCTGAAGGAAACAGGCAGGGGCTGTGACGTGCCCACCTCTCTCTTAGGAAGCACAAGACTCTGGCCTTGATCAAGGATGGGCGGGTCATCGGTGGCATCTGCTTCCGCATGTTTCCCACCCAGGGCTTCACGGAGATTGTCTTCTGTGCTGTCACCTCGAATGAGCAGGTCAAGGTGAGTGCCGCTCCCCAGCCCACGGCTCGCTCCGGAGTTTGGGCCAGCTCGGAGCAGCGGGAGGTGTGGGATGCAGCAGCCCCTTGCTCTTCTCTTAGTGGCCCGTTCCTCACATCCCCACAAGGTGGCAGCCGTACTTTGATAACTGTGGATTAGGAAACCACCTGTTCACAGACAGAGCCCAAGAAGCGGCCACGCTTTGGTGACCTGTGGACTAGGATTTTCTTCATCACAAGAACATTTACATACATGGGGGAATTAATTACTTTAATTTTTATTTTTTATTTATTTTTTGAAACAGGGTCTCTCTCAGCCAGGCCGGAGTGCAGAGGCATGATCAGGGCTCACTGCAGCCTTGACCTCCCAGGCTCAAGTGATTCTCGTGCCTTGGCTTCCCAAGTAGCTGGGACTACAGGCATGCGCCATTACATCTGGCTAACTTTTGTGTTTTAGTAGAGACAGGGTTTTACCATGTTGCCCAGGCTAGTCTCCAACTCCTGACCTCAAGTGATTCACCTGCCTCGGCCTCCCAAAGTGCTGGGATTACAGGTGTGAGCCATGGTGACCAGCCGAACTAACCGTTATTACAGTAGTCCTATGCTGATAGCCTTGGCTTCTGTCCTTTGTTACAACAGACCCCCTCGTAGGGTCGCTGGCTCTGTGTGTCACATACCTCAGATCTGCGTGGCGCATCGTTGGCCCTGATGTGTGGGAGCCATTGCTCCTGCTCAGGCCTCTGGTGACTCCCTCTCCCTCCTCTCCCAACTCTGAGGCCCAGGGACTGAGAATTGCTGGCCTGTGTTGGGTTTGGACCCGGCCCTGCCACGGCTGGCAGCCTGACCTTGAACGCATTTCCTAACATAGCTGAGTTTCAGTTTTCTCTTTTCTAAAATAGAGGTGGTACTACTCGCCTCTGGGGTTGAGAATCGGTCTGTAAAACAGGAAGCACTGCACCTGGCCCAGAGTGAGCTTAGAAAGCCTCTACCTTTCACTTTCTCCCATAAACTCCCCTCCCTCTGTCAGCTGCCTTTCTTTCTCTTTGCCTGGATGCTCTCCCTTTCCCCACCTCCTTTCCAATCCACCCGCTCCACTCTGGGCTCTGAGACCTCTCCAGCACCAGGCCCATCCTCAGCTCCTGGTGAGTCCTGCTCCCCTCCCCCACAGGGTTATGGGACCCACCTGATGAACCACCTGAAGGAGTATCATATCAAGCACAACATTCTCTACTTCCTCACCTACGCGGACGAGTACGCCATCGGCTACTTCAAAAAGCAGGTGACCCGTAGCCTTATCCCACACTGGTCCTTTGCCTGAAGCCTGGGGTCATTCTGTCCAGCCCCTCTGTTGATGGAGTAGGAGTCCCTTTATGTCCCCTACTTCACCTGACACCTGCCAGGAAAGTCTCCATGCCTATCTTCTTTCCTCTGCTGCCACTGCCCCAGGGGAGAATGGGGGCCTATGGGGCCAGTAGAGCAGGCTGGAGGAACTGGGGGGCCAGTAGAGCAGGCTGGAGGAATTGGGGGGCCAGTAGAGCAGCCTGGAGGAACTGGGGGACCAGTAGAGAAGGCCGGAGGAACTGGGGGCCAGTAGAGCAGGCTGGAGGAACTGGGGGGCCAGTAGAGCAGGCTGGAGGAACTGGGGGGCCAGTAGAGCAGGCCGGAGGAACTGGGGGGCCGGTAGAGCAGGCCGGAGGAACTGGGGGGCCGGTAGAGCAGGCCGGAGGAACTGGGGGGCCGGTAGAGCAGCCTGGAGGAACTGGGGGACCAGTAGAGCAGCCTGGAGGAACTGGGGGGGCCAGTAGAGCAGGCTGGAGGAACTGGGGGGCCAGTAGAGCAGGCTGGAAGAACTGGGGGGCCAGTAGAGAAGGCCAGAGGAACTGGGGAGCCAGAGCAGGCTGGAAGAACTGGGGGGGCCAGTAGAGCAGGCTGGAGGAACTGGGGGGCCAGTAGAGAAGGCCAGAGGAACTGGGGAGTCAGAGCAGGCTGGAGGAACTGGGGGGCCAGTAGAGCAGCCTGGAGGAACTGGGGGGCCAGTAGAGCAGGCTGGAGGAACTGGGGGGCCAGTAGAGAAGGCCGGAGGAACTGGGGAGCCAGTAGAGCAGGCCGGAGGAACTGGGGGGCCAGTAGAGCAGGCCGGAGGAACTGGGGGGCCAGTAGAGCAGGCCGGAGGAACTGGGGGGCCAGTAGAGCAGCCTGGAGGAACTGGGGGGCCAGTAGAGCAGCCTGGAGGAACTGGGGGGCCAGTAGAGCAGCCTGGAGGAACTGGGGGGGCCAGTAGAGAAGGCCGGAGGAACTGGGGGCCAGTAGAGCAGGCTGGAGGAACTGGGGGGCCAGTAGAGCAGGCTGGAGGAATTGGGGGGCCAGTAGAGCAGGCTGGAGGAACTGGGGGGCCAGTAGAGAAGGCCAGAGGAACTGGGGAGTCAGAGCAGGCCGGAGGAACTGGGGGGCCAGTAGAGCAGCCTGGAGGAACTGGGGGGCCAGTAGAGCAGGCTGGAGGAACTGGGGGGCCAGTAGAGAAGGCCGGAGGAACTGGGGGCCAGTAGAGCAGGCTGGAGGAACTGGGGGGCCAGTAGAGTGGCCTGGAGGAACTGGGGGGCCAGTAGAGCAGCCTGGAGGAACTGGGGGGACCAGTAGAGCAAGCTGGAGGAACTGGGGGGCCAGTAGAGCAAGCTGGAGGAACTGGGGGGCCAGTAGAGAAGGCCAGAGGAACTGGGGAGCCAGTAGAGCAGGCTGGAGGAACTGGGGGGCCAGTAGAGCAGCCTGGAGGAACTGGGGGGCCAGTAGAGCAGCCTGAAGGAACTGGGGGGCTCTTCGGGATGAGTCAGGAGTGGGCAGCTGACCTGGGACCTTTCCAGGGACAGTTCAAACCCTCAGTGCCCCAGGAGGAGGTTCAGGAGCAGGAGGTGTCACATGGCACGTGCCACCCCTCTGGTGCTCCCAGGGGAGGGACTACAGAAGTTGGGAAATATGGATGGACTGGGTCATGACCATCCACCCCCCAGGGTTTCTCCAAGGACATCAAGGTGCCCAAAAGCCGATACCTGGGCTACATCAAGGACTACGAGGGAGCGACACTGATGGAGTGTGAGCTGAATCCCCGCATCCCCTACACAGAGCTGTCCCACATCATCAAGAAGCAGAAAGAGGTGGTGTGCGCACGTGCGCATCTGTGGGAGTTTTCATGAATGTGCATGCGGAGGGCGAGCGCACGTGTGTAGACCTGTACTACGTGTACATGCGTGTATGTGTGTGAGTGAGGAGGGGACAGGCCAGGATCTTGGTTCTTGCTCTGCTCCCTTGGGGAAGGTATGAAGGGAGGTGCTGGATTAGGTGGCATTGCATCTGGGTGGGTGCAGCTGGTGGCTCTGACTGTGGCCCTGGGAGGGGTTGTTGCTGGGGCTGGAGCTGGCCCCTTAGACCCTTCCTTCCCTCAGATCATCAAGAAGCTGATTGAGCGCAAACAGGCCCAGATCCGCAAGGTCTACCCGGGGCTCAGCTGCTTCAAGGAGGGAGTGAGGCAGATCCCTGTGGAGAGTGTCCCTGGCATTCGTAAGCAGAGGTCTCGGTTGCGGGGTAGTGGGGGCACGCTGCTTGGGATGCGGATCGGCATTCTTAGAGACATTCTCCCACTTCCCACTTTGCAGGAGAGACGGGCTGGAAGCCATTGGGGAAGGAGAAGGGGTGAGTGTTTTGTCAAAGGAGCCAGGTTGGGGGCGGGGCAGAGGGACTCGGAGCCTCAGACTTGGTGTGTCTCGCCCCAGGAAGGAGCTGAAGGACCCCGACCAGCTCTACACAACCCTCAAAAACCTGCTGGCCCAAATCAAGGTGGGGAGACCAGGTTGCCTTTCCGGGGCCCCTGCACCAATGGCTGTGGCCTCTTGATGCAGTGTGAGGTGGGTGGCGTTCTCGGGCTGGCGTGGGTGCAGCAGGGCTGTCCCCAGCTCGGCTCTTCTCTCCAGTCGCACCCCAGTGCCTGGCCCTTCATGGAGCCTGTGAAGAAGTCGGAGGCCCCTGACTACTACGAGGTCATCCGCTTCCCCATTGGTGAGGACCCTCCATTCCATCTCCTTCCCCCCTCTTCCATCCCCATACCTGCTCCTGCCCTCACTGCGCCCTGCAGCCCCATGGGGCCCACCCCGGTGGACAGCCCTGCCGTGGTCCTCAGCCTCTTAAAGCTGTGCTCCGCCTCCTGCTGCCCCAGACCTGAAGACCATGACTGAGCGGCTGCGAAGCCGCTACTATGTGACCCGGAAGCTCTTTGTGGCCGACCTGCAGCGGGTCATCGCCAACTGCCGTGAGTACAACCCCCCGGACAGCGAGTACTGCCGCTGCGCCAGCGCCCTGGAGAAGTTCTTCTACTTCAAGCTCAAGGAAGGAGGGCTCATTGACAAGTAGGCCCAGCTTTGGGCCACAGCCCTGACCTTGAATGTCTCCACCTCGGATTCTGATCTGATCCTTAGGGGATGCCCTGGCCCCACGGACCCAACTCAGCTTGAGACACTCTAGCCAAGGGCCCTCCGGCCCCTGATCCTGCATCCCTTTCTGGACCTTCAGGCACCCCCAAGCCTGCAGCTCTGTCCCAGCCTTCACTGTGTGTGAGAGGTTTCCTGGGTTGGGGCCCAGTCCCTCTAGAGTGGCTGGTGGGACGGGATGAACCTTGCCCAGCCGTGGTGGCCCCCAGACCTGGTCCCTAACAGCTTTGGAGGCTTGGATTCCCAGGTGGCTATTTCCCTGAGGACCAGGACTGCTCATTTTAGCTTGAGTGATGGCTTCAGGGATTGGAAGTTCAGTCCAAACTGGAGGGGGCCATGCCTTGTCCGGTACTGTACTGTCAGTCTCCCCCGGGGTGGGGATATGGGGACCATTCATTCCCTGGCATTAATCCCTTAGAGGGAACAATAAAGCTTTTTATTTCTCTGTGTGATTGTTTCTTTGGTATAGTCCCAGCCTTAGCAGGCTCACCTTGGCCCCCCAGGGACCTCTTGCAAACTGGAGGCTGCTCTCCCCAGCAAGCCTCAGACCTGGTCCTGTGCTACACTTGCCCCCTGCGCAGCCCAGGTCTCACCTGCTCTAGTCGGGCAGACCTACCTGGCTGCAGCCCCCCACCTCTTCCCTCCTCCAGGCTGCTCCTGATCCAGATGCCAGGGCAGCAGGGGTCAGAACCTCCTGACTTAACCTTAACTTGGGTGGACGTGGTTACAACTGACCGCAAAAGGGCCAAAGCATAGAGGATCCCGTAGCAGTGAAAGAGTGCTTCCCTGTTAGCACACATGGGGCTTTTTCTCGGGCAGGGATGGGAGATTCCTAAATCGGCTCAGCTGGCTCCTCCCCTCAGTTTCAGTTTCCATTTCCGATTTCTGCTGTCTGCGCTGAGCACAGCGGCACCAGGCTGAGCTAAACAGGGCCGCCCTGGGCAGGCCTACCTGGTGGTGCAGGTGAGACCTGGGCTGGGCAGGGGGCAGGTGTAGCCTGTGTTACTCCCACCCCCACCTTTTGGCCAGAGCAGTCTCCTGAAGGGTTTTGAGGGTGTCCTCCCCCACCTCCCTCAAGTGTGGTGGAGTCCTGGGCAAAGGGAGGTCTCTGTACCGACCAGTCTGGCCAGGAGTTGGGATGAATGGAGGGGCCAGTGGGTCTGAGTCCCCGGCCATTCCCAGAATGGAGCTGTGGCCCTACCAATGGGAGGTGATCATGCCTGCCACGGCGCTGGCGCAGCGGCAGTACTCGTCCCGGAGTTTGTACTCGCGGCAGTTGGCGATGACTGTTAGCACAAACGGTTCTTTTTTATTGGTTCTTTTTCCCGGGGCGGGGATGGGAGATTCCTAAGTCGGCTCAGCTGGCTCCTTCCCTCAGTTTCAGTTTCCATTTCGGGTCTCTGAGCTGAGCACAGTAGCACTAGGCTGAATTAAGTGGGACTGCCCTGGGCAGACCTACCGACTAGAGCAGGTGAGACCTGGGCTGGGCAGGGGGCAGGTGTAGCCTGTGTTACTCCCGCCTCCCGCTTTTGGGCAGAGCAGAGTCCTGATGGGTTCTGAGGGAGTCCTGCCCCACCTCCTTCAAGTGGGGTGGAGTCCTGGGCAAAGGGAGGTCTCTGCACGAACTGGTCTGGCCAGGAGTTGGGAGGGGTGGAGGGGCCGGTGGGTCTGAGTCCCCTGCTATTCCCAGAATGGAGCTGCGGCCCTACCAGTGGGAGGTGATCATGCCTGCCCTGGAGGGCAAAAATATCATCATCTGGCTGCCCACGGGGGCTGGGAAGACCCGGGCGGCTGCTTATGTGGCCAAGCGGCACCTAGAGACTGTGGATGGCGCCAAGGTGGTTGTATTGGTCAACAGGGTGAGTGGTCTGTCCCTGCCCCACTCCCCCACCACCAAGCAGGGTCTCAGCTCTTCAGGCATCTCTCAGTCCCCGCCAGAACTCCAAAGCTGCTGTGGCCATCCCTAAGCTCACCTGTCTTTCCACCCCGGCTCAGTACCCAGCCATGCCCTGCGGGTCACCTTACCTCCCCCGCACTTCCCTGGCCCCAGATTCAGCTTTCTCTTCCCAGCTCATTCTCCATCTCCAGGTGCACCTGGTGACCCAGCACGGTGAAGAGTTCAGGCGCATGCTGGATGGACGCTGGACCGTGACAACACTGAGTGGGGACATGGGGCCACGTGCTGGCTTTGGCCACCTGGCCCGGTGCCATGACCTGCTCATCTGCACAGCAGAGCTTCTGCAGATGGCACTGACCAGCCCCGAGGAGGAGGAGCACGTGGAGCTCACTGGTGAGGGCCATGGCCAGGAGGAAAAGGATATGCATCTGGGGTACTTCCATCAACCCCAGGGCACCCACTGGAATCAAGGTGTTGGGAGTTTTTGTGGGAGTGGAGGGTTGCCTGTTCACAAAACCCCAGCAGACACTCTAGTAGAAACAGGCCGGGCTATAGTATAGGATCTTAGACAAGTCCCTTCCCCAGCTGAGCCTCGGTTTACTAATCTGTGAAATGGAGAGAAATCATCCCTGCCTGGCTCTCCATCCTGGGACACAGCTGCAAGTCGGGAAGGGAAGAAGGAATTCTTAGACTATTGTGGGGACTACCTGAAAGCTGATGGGAGGAAGGGCTTTGCAAACACAGGTCACAGCCTTCCTCCCTGTGCCCTCAGCCTTCTCCCTGATCGTGGTGGATGAGTGCCACCACACGCACAAGGACACTGTCTACAACGTCATCATGAGCCGGTACCTAGAACTTAAACTCCAGAGGGCACGGCCCCTACCCCAGGTGCTGGGTCTCACAGCCTCCCCAGGCACTGGCGGGGCCTCCAAGCTCGATGGGGCCATCGACCACGTCCTGCAGGTCAGCCTGGCCCCTGTGGGCCTCCCACTGCCAGACCCACCAGGGACTTCCCTCCCTCCCTCCCTCCCTGCCTGCCTGCCTGCCCTGCCACTACCCCATCCCCACCAGTCCTACCAGGCTCTCCATGGCAGTGTCTGGCCCCTTCCTCGCCTAAGATCCAGCCTCCAATGGTTTCTTATGGCACAAAGAATTAACTCCCAACTCTACTATGGTTTACAAAGTTCCACATGATCTATCTCTCCACCTCATTTCCTGCGCCCTCCCTGTTGTAGCTCATCCTACAGCTACACTGGCCTGCCTTCTGCATCTTGAACATGCAGGGCTTGTTCCCATCTCGTGACCTTTGCACTTACCGTTTCTTTTGCCTGGAATGCCCTTCCCTTTGAACTTTACCTGCTGCTTCCTCCTTGTCATTCATTGAACAGCTTAATGCCAGCTCTTGAAAGTCCTCCCTGATCACCCCCTCTGCTCTCCGTCATGTCATCCAGTGCTATCCTCTTCAGAGCTTGTTAACGTGCTCTGCAAGGTTCTATTCTTTTTTTTTTTTTTTTTGGAACAGAGTCTCACTCTATCGCCCAGGCTAGAGGGCAGTGGCATGATCTTGGCTCCTTGTAACCTCCGCCTCCCAGGTTTAAGTGATTCTCCTGCCTCAGCCTCCCGAGTAGCTGGGATTACAGGCGCATACTACTATGCCCAACTAATTTTTTGTATTTTTAGTAGAGATGAGGTTTCACCATGTTGGCCATGCTAGTCTCAAACTCCTGACCTCGTGATTCTCCCATCTCGGCCTCCCAAAGTGCTGGGATTACAGGCATGAGCCACCATGCCCAGCCTCTTTTTTTTTTTTTTTCTTGAGACCGAGTCTCACTTTGTCAGCCAGGTTGGAGTGCAGTGGCACGATCTTGGCTCACTGCAACCTCCACCTCCCGAGTTCAAGTGATTCTTCTGTCTCAGCCTCCTGAGTAGCTGGGACTACAGACGTGTGCCAGCATGCTTGGCTAATTTTTGTACTTTTAGTAGAGATGAGGTTTCACCATGTTGGCCAGGCTGGTCTCAAACTCCTCACCTCAGGTGATCCGCCCGCCTTGGCCTCCCAAAGTGCTGGGATTATAGGCGTGAGCCACCGCACCTGGCCGGTTCTATTATTATTTACTGGTTTATTATCTGTCTCTCCAACTCCAATCTGAGTTCCTTTGTATCCCCAGTGCCTAGAACAAGACTGGCAGAGAGAGGGCGAGCAATATTTGAGTAGACGAATGCCCACACCCGCAATGGCCCACACTGTCCTGTCCTCAGCTGGGATCCATCCTGCCCCAAAGGTTTGCCCATTGTCCCCACAGACCCTCCCTTTCCAGTAAAGTCCTCTCTGTTGCCCCCAGCTCTGTGCCAACTTGGACACGTGGTGCATCATGTCACCCCAGAACTATCGCCCCCGGCTGCAGGAGCACAGCCAACAGCCTTGCAAACAGTACAACCTCTGCCACAGGCGCAGCCAGGTATGTAGGGGCAGGGACACGGTGAGAGCGGGAGCTGGTGTCAAGTTAGGACACCTAGGCTTGGGCCCTGACTCCGCCCTCACAGGCTCTGTGACTTCAGGTCACTTGCTATGTATCTGAGCCTCAATTTCTCCTTTCTGTGAAATGGGGCAGATACAGCCCATGCCCACAGCCTGCTCTTTGGATTGACTCAGAAGGCACCGCCGGTGTCTGTCACAGCACTGACATGCTGGGGAGTGCTCTAGAAACCAGAGAGCAGGGATACTTTGTGCTGAGGCTCTACTGAGCCCTCTCCAGTATGGACACGGCCTGGTGTCTGCTATGACTGGACTGGACAAGGACTAGGTGTCAGGTCCATAACTACACCAAATGTTACATTTGGGGTCAGGTTTGAGCCCACACCGTGGTCTGGAGGGAGGGAGTGAGGGAGCAGATAGCTGAAAGAACACTTGGGGGGCCATAGGCAGGTGAAATGTAGTTTTATTCAGCAGCTCTCTCAGCAGCAGCTCTCTCACACTGTCCACCTTTATCTGGGCTGTGTGCTCTGGCTCTGTGGCTCCTGCTGCCCCCACACCTGCAGCTGCACTCCCTGGCCTGCAAGGCCAGCTCTGTCAGGGTCAGCAGCTTAACTCTTTCCCTCTGGGCACAAGCTGGTTCCCGGCTCCCCACTGCCCACCTTCAAGGCGACCGGCCCTCCCTTACAGGAATTAGTAGCATTATTCTCTCTCTGGGCATGCCAGCGTGCCCTGCCGTGCCGAGCTGAACCGAGCCCCATGCACAGCGTCAGCAGGGCAGTTATACCTTCTACTGACAGTAGAGTCCAGTATGAACTTACACAAACAGGTTACATAGCAAGTGGAGTATGTGCCTGCCCCCTAAACTCGCTGAGTCACTCTGGCCCGGATGTCCGCCTCAGCCTATTCCTTGACCAAGGCACATCCATGTACCTTACACTAGGCATCACCGTGCCCAGGCCAAAGGGTAAGAGCACATCGTGGGTGAGACAGGGCAGGACTCCTTCACACTCCAGCCGGCCTCCCTCTGGAGCTCATCCCTCAGCTTAGACAGATGGCTGAGGCAGTCGCAGCGTGCTACACGCCGGGGTCAGCACCCCCACTGGGTGCCCATCCTCCAGTGTGTATGGGAATCCCCTCCAACTCTCTTCTTGCCCAGGATCCGTTTGGGGACTTGCTGAAGAAGCTCATGGACCAAGTCCACGACCACCTGGAGATGCCTGAGTTGAGCCGGAACTTTGGGACGCAGATGTATGAGCAGCAGGTGGTGAAGCTGAGCGAGGCTGGTGAGAGGGACAGCCCCTCAGGCGGAGGCGAAGATGCTGGAGGAGTCAGGGGCGGGGCCTGCCTGGGCGGAGGCCTAGCCACTCCAGGGGCGGAGTCTGAGTGGGAGGGCCCTATGGGGCGGGACAGGGGCGGGGCTGTGGGCCGCTCAGACACTATGCCCTCTGCCCGCAGCGGCTTTGGCCGGGCTCCAGGAGCAGCGGGTGTACGCACTTCACCTGAGGCGCTACAATGACGCGCTGCTCATCCATGACACCGTCCGCGCCGTGGATGCCCTGGCTGCGCTGCAGGATTTCTATCACAGGGAGCACGTCACTAAAACCCAGATCCTGTGTGCCGAGCGCCGGCTGCTGGCCCTGTTCGATGGTGAGGGGCAGGAGGGGGATTCCGGCCCGGGGGTGATGGGACCTGGATGCGAGGTCAGAGGCCAGGGCACAGGGGACAAGGTCAGGTGGGAAGGTGCCCGCGAGGATACTGGTGGAGACCCTATTTTTCTAACCAAAATCCAAGGCCATGGGTAGGACTGATTTGTTTCCTCGTTTGTGAAGGTTTTTGCATAGTTGTTAAAATTAATTCACATTGTTGACTTTTTTTTTTTAAACAGTCGGGGTCTTGCTCTATTGCCCAGGCTAGAGGACAGTTGTGCAATCACAGCTCACTGCAACCTCGACTTAATGGGCTCAAGTAATTCTCACCCTTCAGCCTCCCAAGTAGTTAGGACTATAGGTGGGCACCACCACTCCCAGCTAATTAAAAATTTTTTTTTTGTAGAGGCGGAGTCTCACTTTGTTGCCCAGGCTGGTCTAACTCCTGGGCTCAAGTGATCCTCCTGCCTCTGCCTCCCAAAGTGCTGGGATTACGGTGTGAGCCACTGCGCCTGGCCCAGATTTTTTAAAAACATTAGTTAGGAGTGGTTCCTTTAGACTGGGAGAGTGAGGCTGAAAGTCAGAGGGTGAAATTTAAGGTTGCAAATCTCAGCACAGGCTGGGGCTCAAGAGATCTGGGTAGCAGAGGTCAGAGTGAAAAGCTCAAGGGTCATCCTGGTCACTGGGAAGAAGAGGGTTCTAGTCTGAGGTTCTGTACTGTGTGACCCTGGTGTGAGGCTGGCCTTGAGAGTGGGCTTGGTAGGAGGCATCCTTTTTGTTTGTTTGTTTGTTTGTTTGAGAAGGAGTCTTGCTCTGTTGCCCAGGCTGGAGTGCAATGGCACTATCCCAGCTCACTACAACCTCCCCCTCCTGGGTTCAAGCGATTCTCCTGCCCTAGCCACCGGAGTAGCTGGGATTACAGGTGTGCATCACCATGCCCAGCTAATTTTTAGTAGAGACAGGGTTTCACCATATTGGTCAGGCTGGTCTCGAACTCCTGACCTAGGTGATCCGCTCACCTCACCCTCCCAAAGGGCTGGGATTACAGGCGTGAGCCAATGCACCTGGCCAGGGCATCCTTAAATGTATTCTTGGTGCTGCTGTGGGGGAGTTGAGCAGGAGCTCCATCCTTCCACCACCCCCACCTTCTGCATTCCTGCAGTCCTATTCCTGTGAGAACCTCCTCCGCCAGTGCCCTCCCCACTCCAAGATCTGAATCCTCTGCCTCTGTCTGGGGCTTTTCTTTCTTTCTCCCTTCTTTCTTTCTTCTTTCTTTCTTTCTTTCTTTCTTTCTTTCTTTCTTTCTTTCTTTCTTTCTTTCTTTCTTTCTTTCTTTTCTCTCTTTCTCTCTCTCTTTCTCTCTTTCTTCTTCTTTTTTTTTTTCAGACAGTCTCACTCTGTTACACAGTACACAGTCTGGAGTGCAGTGATGCAATCATAGCTCTTTTCAGCCTTGACCTCCTGGGCTCAAGCAATCCTTCTGCCCTCAGCCTCCCAAGTGTCTCGGACTACAGACATGTGCCACTACACCCGGCTAACATTTTGGGGTTTTCAACAGGCCATAAGAATGTGCTGGCCCACCTGGCAACTCATGGCCCAGAGAATCCAAAACTGGAGATGCTGGAAAAGATCCTGCAAAGGCAGTTCAGGAGCTCTGACAGCCCCCGGGGTATCATCTTCACCCGCACCCGCCAGAGCGCACACTCCCTCCTGCTCTGGCTTCAGCAGCAGCCGGGCCTGCAGACTGTGGACATTCGGGCCCAGCTACTGATTGGGGCTGGGAACAGCAGCCAGAGCACCCACATGACCCAGGTGTGGGCTTCGGGGAAAGATGCTGGCACTGCGGGGGGGATTCCATAGGAGAGAAGTGTGGGGAACAGGGTCTTTGGCACAGAGGGGTGGAGGCAGGGAGAACTGGTGGAAAGAGAAGGTTGACTGTCCCCAGGCAGAGGGGCAAGGAGCTAGGGGAGAGAGGCAGACACTGACATCCCCAGTGCTGAAGCCTCTCCCAGTCTGGGGGTCCCTGGGTGCAGAAGGGTGGGCATAGGGGTCTGTAGGTCTGTAGGGAAAGAGGTGGGTGATGTAGTTCCTCAGGGCAGAGGATCAGGTCTGGGGTCCCTTGCAGGAGAAGGCTATGGCTTGGGAGTTTTTCCTAGACTAGAGGGGTAGGGAGCCTTAGGAGTCCCTAGGGAAGACAGGGGTTGGACAGTTATCTGGGAAGATGGGCAAGATCCTGGGGGTACCTGGGGATAAAGATGGGATTCAAGTACTCCAGGGAGATGGACCAAGATTAGGAGTGAGGGCTGAATCAGGAGAGACTACTCTGGCAGGTGGAGTCAGCCTGAGCCACCTCATGTACCAGCCTCTTTTTCCTCCCTGCCCTTCCCCTGCAGAGGGACCAGCAAGAAGTAATCCGGAAGTTCCGAGATGGAACCCTGAACCTTCTGGTGGCCACGAGCGTGGCAGAGGAGGGGCTGGACATCCCGCAGTGCAACGTGGTGGTGCGCTATGGGCTCCTGACCAATGAAATCTCCATGGTCCAGGTACTCACACAATTCCTTCCACTTGGGCACCCTTATAGGATCCTGTGTGGGGCCCCAGCCCCACTCAGGACACCCCTTGTCTCCCTTCCCAGGCCAGGGGCCGTGCCCGGGCCGATCAGAGTGTGTACTCGTTTGTAGCAACTGAGGGTAGCCGGGAGCTGAAGCGGGAGCTGATCAACGAGGCGCTGGAGATGCTGATGGAGCAGGCAGTGGCTGCTGTGCAGAAGATGGACCAGGCCGAGTACCAGGCCAAGGTCTGCAGGCGGCCTGCATGCCCTGTGGGAGGGATGGGGAGGAGACAGCCCCTCCCTGGCAGGTTTCTGACTGCACACATATGTCCCCCTGTCCCCTCTATATCTCAGGGCTAACTTTGCCCACCTAGGGAAGGTTTGGATAGAGGCCAGGGGTGGGGCTGCCAGGGAAGGCAGTACCTGGACTCCAGAAGGCCTTAGGAGCAGGCCTTGTCCAAGGCTTTTTATTTATCCTTGCCATGAGATACTTTATGTATCTGGAAGAGCTGCATTACAGCCCTCCTGGAACCAGGCAGAGGGGACAAGATAAGTCCACGTGCAGAAGATAAGCCCAGAACTAGGACTTATATCATTGGTTTCCCTGAGGCAGGGCCACCACCATCCTGCCTTGTCCAGGGTGCTCCCTGTTGTCCCAGCATAATTGTTAATGATGCCCCATGACAGATTCACAGAAGCAGCTTTACCCAAAATCCTTCAAGATTGAGCAGGAAAACTTATCCCTCCCACTGTTGCCTCCCACTACCCACACTGTTGTTCTCCACAGCTGCTTTTTTTTCCCCGAGACGGAGTCTCACTCTGTCACCCAGGCTGGAGTGCAGTGGCACAATCTCCGCCTCCTGGGCTCAAGCAATTCTCCTGCTTCAGCCTCCTGAGTAGCTGGGATTACAGGTGTGCACCACCATGCCCGGCTAATTTTTGTCTTTTTGGTAGAGATGGGGTTTCGCCATGTTGCCCAGGCTGGTCTCGAACTCCTGACCTTGTGATCCACCCTCCTTGGCCTCCCAAAATGCTGGGATTACAGGCATGAGTCACTGCACCCAGCAATAGAGCTTCTTTTAAGCTCCAGGGAGGGTTAAGGAAAGTCTCTTCCTGGTACAAATTATCTTAGGTCTTTGGGACCCCTTTGTCCCCCAAGGAACGTTCTCTTAGGCCCCAGTCATGCCTGGTGTCCCCTCCCACCCCAGATCCAGGATCTGCAGCAGGCAGCCCTGACCAAGCGGGCGGCCCAGGCAGCCCAGCGGGAGAGCCAGAGGCGGCAGTTCCCAGTGGAGCACGTGCAGCTACTCTGCATCAACTGCATGGTGGCTGTGGGCCATGGCAGCGACCTACGGAAGGTGGAGGGCACCCATCATGTCAACGTGAACCCCAACTTCTCGTGAGACCTGTGGAAGGGGCTATCGGGATGGGGGCGTGGGATGGGGGACTGGGAATCCTTCCCATCCAGACAGTGCTTTGAAGCTTTGGAAAGCTAAAGAGCATTATAGCAAGTACTTATTCTGCATTTTCACAATAATCTGGTTAGACAGGTTTTATCCCTGTCTCCATTTTACAGGCAAGGAAATAGAGGCTCAGAGAGGCTACGTGACTTGCCCAAGTTCCCACAGCCACTATCTGGTTGAGCAAGAACTGGAATTCAGGATACTAAGTGTCAAAAGACCACACACTGACCCTCTGGTCCTACCTACTCCGAGGATATCAAGAGAGCTTGGCCATCCCTGAGCCATCCCCCATCCTCTGTCTCCTAGACAGTAACCTTCCCCCATCCTCCATCCATTCATTATGTCACCCTCTGTGTTCCAGGCCACTGTGCCAAGGATCTTCACACAGGTTTTCTCAATTGAGGAGGTCGCATTTTAGCTAGGTCTCAATGGGTCTGGTTTGAATTTGAGCGAATGAGAAGGTAACCACGGAGGGCCGGGCGCGGTGGCTCACGCCTGTAATTCCAACACTTTGGGAGGCCGAGGTGGGTGGATCACTTGAGGTTAGGAGTTCAAGACCAGTCTGGCCAACATGGTGAAACCCCTTCTCTACTAAAAAAAAAAATACAAAAATTAGCTGGGCCTGATGGCCCATGCTTGTAATCCCAGCTACTTGGGTAGCTGAGGCACGAGAATCGCTTGAACCCAGGAGGCAAGCCAAGATTGCACTACTGCACTCCAGCCTGGGCAATAGAGTGAGACTCTGCCCTTAAAAAAAAAAAAAAAAAAAAAAAAAAAAAAAAAGGTGCCAGTTGACCTGAATGGAAGGGAGTGTGAATAATGAGATTTAGAAAGAGACAGAGTAGCCCATGGAAGATCTTAAAGGTCAGGTGGGTAAGTGTAGCCTTTATCCAGGAGGTTCCTCTTAGGAATCTTGGATAGATTTTAAGGAACAGAGTGTCAGGGCAGATTTATATTTTTAGATCACTCTAGCAGTTGGTGGAAGGATGGCTTGGGATTGGGAGTAAGAATGGAGGCAGAGAGACCTATTAGGAGACTGTGAGACCAGGTAACCAATGCTGAGGCTTGAACCTGGGCACAAGAGAACATGCGATGGAGGCCACACAGGTAGAACTCACTGAAGACTGGATTTCCTGGCCTGGGAAGTCTGTGCCTCTTGACCAGCAGGAAGGCCCAAGGTCCAGGCAGAGGCTTGGCCGGCAGGAGGGCATGAGATCTGGGGCTGAGGAGGGTCAATGAGGGCTGTAGCCACTCCCCTTCCTCTCCAGGATCTACTATAACGTCTCCAGGGATCCTGTGGTCATCAACAAAGTCTTCAAGGACTGGAAACCTGGGGGTGTCATCAGCTGCAGGAACTGTGGGGAGGTAAGAGCTTGGGCCATGTCCCAGGCCCCAGAGTCCTCAGCCCCAGTCTTCAGAGGCCCTCAGGGAGCCCTCACTAGGACACAGGAGACAGTCCCACCCCATGGCCTCCAGTCTGAAGAGGGAGGTACAGCCCCTGCCTAAGGGAGCCCATAGTCTGTGACATCTCAGGTGGGAGGAAAGGCCCTGTATTCAGGGAATTCCAACTTGAGAGAAGCCCAGTCTGAGGCCAGAGACCCAGACCCTACACTGTCTGTCACCTCCAGATCTGGGGACTGCAGATGATCTACAAGTCAGTGAAGCTGCCAGCGCTGAAAGTCCGCAGCATGCTGCTGGAGACCCCTCAAGGGCGGATCCAGGCCAAAAAGTGGTCCCGCGTGCCCTTCTCCGTGCCTGACTTTGACTTCCTGCAGCATTGTGCCCAGAACCTTTCGGACCTCTCCCTGGACTGAGCACCTCGTTGCTGCAGTACCCAGTTCGGGCTGTAGGGGGCGGGAGAGTCCGCAGCAGCCGTCATCTTTCCCGGGACACAGCCTGGTCCAGGCCCCTCCTTCCTGAATCGCCAGCTGTGGGCATCAGGCCCACCAGCCACAGAGGAGTCCTGGGCACCCTGGCTTAGGCTCCCACAACGGGGAAACAACTGGAGGGCCAGAGCTCAGCCCAGACCTACCCTGCACACACATAGACACTTTCATATGCACTGGATGGAGTTAGGGAAACTGAGGCAAAATAATTTGCCATACTGTACTCAGAATCACGACATTCCTTCCCTACCAAGGCCACTTCTATTTTTTGAGGCTCCTCAAAAAAGTAAATGAAAAAATGGGATAGAAAATGCATGGTATCTTAATTTTGTTGAAATACAATTGGTAGAAAATAAACTGCGTGTATAGTGTGCAATTGGGTACTTTTTTTTATTTTATTTTATTTTTTTTGAGACGGAGTCTCGCTCTGTCACCCAGGCTGGAGTGCAGTGGCCGGATCTCAGCTCACTGCAAGCTCCGCCTCCCGGGTTCACGCCATTCTCCTGCCTCAGCCTCCCGAGTAGCTGGGACTACAGGCGCCCGCCACCTCGCCCGGCTAGTTTTTTGTATTTTTTAGTAGAGACGGGGTTTCACCGTGTTAACCAGGATGGTCTCGATCTCCTGACCTTGTGATCCGCCCGTCTCGGCCTCCCAAAGTGCTGGGATTACAGGCTTGAGCCACCGCGCCCGGCCTGGGTACTTTTTTTTTTTTTTTTTTTTTTGAGCCTGAGTTTCACTATTGTTGCCCAGCCTGGAGTACAGTCGCACGATCTTGGCTCCCTGCAACCTCTACCTCCTGAGTTCAAGTGATTCTCCTGCCTCAGCCTCCCAAGTAACTGAGATTACAGGTGCCCACCACCATGCCCAGCTAATTTTTTGTATTTTTAGTAGAGATGGGGTTTTACCATGTTGGCCAGGTTGGTCTCAAACTCCTGACCTCACGCGATCTCCCTGCCTCAGCCTCCCAAAGTGCTGAGATTACAAGCATGAGTTACCATGCCTGGCCTGGATACGTTTTAACATGCATATCCTCCACAATCAAGATAATGAACATAGCCATCACCTTCAAAATGTCCTGTTTCTTCCAGTGGAATTTTCTTTTTTTTTTTTTGAGACGGAGTCTAGCTCTGTTGCCCAGGCTGGAGTGCAATGGCCGGATCTCAGCTCACTGCAAGCCCCGCCTCCCGGGTTCACGCCATTCTCCTGCCTCAGCCTCCCGAGTAGCTGGGAGTACAGGCGCCCGCCACCTCGCCCGGCTAATTTTTTTTGTATTTTAGTAGAGACGGGGTTTCACCGTGTTAGCCAGCATGGTCTCGATCTCCTGAACTCGTGATCCGCCCGTCTCGGCCTCCCAAAGTGCTGGGATTACAGGCTTGAGCCACCGTGCCCGGCCTCCAGTGGAATTTTCAAAGAACAACAAAAGTTTCCTGGTGCCCCAGTGCAATCCATACCTCTGGCTCTTCCCCATAAAATGACCTGCTTTGTGGTAATTTTTAGTGTTAAAAGTGTTTGGTTTTTTTGAGACAGTCTCACTCTGTCGCCCAGGCTGGAGTGCAGTGGCGAGATCTCAGCTCACTACAACCTCTGCCTTTGGGGCTCAAGTGATCCTCCTGCCTCAGCCTCTCAAGTAGCTGGGACTACAGGTGCCCACCACCATGCCTGGCTAATTTTTGTATTTTTGGTAGAGACAGGGTTTCACCACATTGCCCAACAGGCTGGTCTCAAACTCCTGAGCTCAGGTGATCCACCCACCTTGGCCTCTTAAAGTGCTGGGATTACATGCATGAGCCACTGGGCCCGGCCTTGTGTTTTTTTGTTTTTGTTCTTATTTTGTTTTTGAGACGGGGACTCGCTCTGTTCCTGCTGGAGTGCCATAGTGCAATCATGGCTCACTTCAGCCTCGGCCTCCCAGGCTCAAGAAATCCCCCCACTTCAACCTCCCTGGTACCTTGGACTACAGATGTACCACACCTAATTTTGGGGGGTTAGAGAGGCAGTGTACAGACAAGGTCTCACTATGTTGCTTAGGCTGGTCTCCAACTCCTGGGCTCAGGTGATCCTCCCAAAGTGCTGGGATCACAGGCATGAGCCACTGTGCCTGACCTAGTGTTAAAAGTTTTAGGCCAGGCGCGGTGGCCCATGATTCCAGCACTTTGGGAGACTGAGGCAGGCAGATCACCTGAGGTCAGGAGTTTGAGACCAGCCTGGCCATTACAGTGAAAGCCCATCTCTACTAAAAATTACAAAAATTAGCCTCGGCCGGGCGCGGTGGCTCAAGCCTGTAATCCCAGCACTTTGGGAGGCCGAGACGGGCGGATCACGAGGTCAGGAGATCGAGACCATCCTGGCTAACATGGTGAAACCCCGTCTCTACTAAAAAATACAAAAAACTAGCCGGGCGAGGTGGCGGGCGCCTGTAGTCCCAGCTACTGGGGAGGCTGAGGCAGGAGAATGGCGTAAACCCGGGAGGCGGAGCTTGCAGTGAGCTGAGATCCGGCCACTGCACTCCAGCCTGGGCGGCAGAGCGAGACTCCGTCTCCAAAAAAAAAAAAAAAAAAAAAAAAAAAAAAATTAGCCTCGCGTAGTGGTGGGCCCCTGTAATCCCAGCTACTCAGGAAGCTCAGGCAGGAGACTCGCTTGAACCTGGGAGACGGAGTTTGCAGTGAGCCGAGGTCGTGCCACTGCACTCCAACCTGGGTGACAGAGTAAGACTCCGTCTCAAAAAAAAAAAAGTTTTAAACACTCCTTTTTAATAGCTCTCCTAAGCCTTATTCATAAAGAGTATCAACAGTCTAAACTTGAGGCCCATCAAGAGTGTGAGGGATTCCTGCTCCCCCTACCCCATAATAGCTTCCAACCCCAATGTTCCCCTCTCTACCGTCACTTAACCCTCAGGTCATCTCCCCTAGGCTGGGGAGAGGCTGAGATCCAGGATTTGAGGGGTGGGCTCAGGTAGGCATAGGGGTGGGGAAAATTACAAAGGCCTAAATTTTCTGTTCTCATTTTAACAAGAAAGAAAAAGAAAGGCAAGATCTAGGTTGCTTCATCAGGGAAAGGGCTATTTCTGTAGTAAAAGGCCCAGCAGGCAGGAGGCACCTTCAAGAGGAAGGGAGGGGGACAGGGCAGAGATTGGAGAGCAGGATGGCAGTCCTTCCTGCCGTCTACCCTCCTTCCCTCCTGCTACATCCTTGGTTCTGTCCCCAGGTGGATGCGAAATGCACCCTCTCTTCTCCTAGCATTTTCTTTTTTCTGTAGGCCTCTTGTCTGAGGGAGGGCTGAAATTCCAGCTCCAGTCTTTTTGGCTACCATCTCCCATAGACAGTGTACCCCTCTTTCCCAAGGCCCCCTTCCTCCTCCTCTCCGAGTGTCCTTGGCCCTGGATGCAGGAGTCTCCTTCCTCCTCCCTCCTGTCCCATCTCCAGCTGCCTCCCCCCCGGGGAGAGTTGCTCCTCCGCTCCCCACTTTGCCTTCAGTTAGTATACTGCCTGCCAGCAACGTGCCTTTTACAGGTCAATAAAATTAGCGACAGGGGGCAGAGGGAGGGGGCAGGGGCTCAGGGGTGCTAAGCTCAACGGCCTTGAATGTGGCTAGACTCACGGAGTCAGGACGCCTGTCATTCCAGGGCTAAACAGTGACAGCTGGGGGACCTGGGCTGGCGCTGGGGGCGGAGGAGGGGCTGTGTGGCAGGGAGAGAGATGGGCTGAGGATAAAGATGGTCTGGGTGCCTAATGGCCCCCTCAGCGGCCTAAGCCCCTACACAGCTGAGCCCTGGAGAGGGCACCCTACCTTTAGAGGCGTGTCCCGTCTCACACCCACCCTGCCAGGCCCGAAGAGCTCAGATGGAAGGGGACTCAGGCCAGGAGAGGTTTCTGAGCTTTCTTCTTCGTGTGAGGGGTCTTTATATGAAGTCACCGGCTCCAGGGCATCTGGGCAAGGCTGTCTGAAGCCGGGGATTTCCACCCATCCCCCGCACCCCCCCGGAGTCCTAACTTCCCAGCCTTCAGAACTCGAGCTCCGGGTCCTCCCTGTGGCCCAGATGCTTCCCCGGGGCGTCCCACCTGAATGAGCCCGCGCACCCCACCGGCGGGGCCTCGAGGAGGGGCCGGCCTGGCTCCCCCTCCCAGCCCCGCCCCTGCCCCGCCGGGCCCCGCCCCTCCCGGCCAGCCCGACACGCAGCGTTCCCAGCCAGGCGAGAGCAGGTGGCCGCGGCGGGCTCCGTCTCTGCCCCGCAGGTAAGACGGCGACGCGGGCTGGTCCACACCGAGGACCTCGAGGGCAGCGCGGGAGAACGAGGCAGCCCCTTCCACCTGTCCGGTCCTCTCGCCTCAAAATTGGGGGACCCCAAGGGACAGTGAGGATATCCCTATCTCGGCTCTGCGCGCCGACGTTGGGCATCTGCTGGGCGGGACTGAACTCTGGGGCAGTTAGAGGGTCCTGGCTCGTTATCCCTGATACCAGGCGGGCTCCAAAGGATGGATAAGAAAGAGCCGGGCATTAGACACCCAGCTTTCTGGGTGTCTAGGTTGGGGATGGTGACGACCGGGCTCCGGAGTAAGGAACCTCGTTGACTGAGAGTGCGCCATGCCTCATCCAAGGGCAGCCTCTTCCCCACCATAGAGGGTGATGGCTTGACCCAAACGGCTTCTGTTCTGTGGGCTAATGAGGTAAGAGCCGCCGCATAGCCGAGCTGGGGCCTGGGTTTTCTAATGAGCCCCAAGGCATCTGCATCATTTATTTACATCTGGGTACAGGGGAGTGAGCGGGGGATTACCCCATGGCCTAGGGAACCCAGAAAGTCTGGGTACTCAGTAGATCTTTTCTGTGTCTGTGTCACAGACCTAGCTGGGGAAGATGATCGCAGATGTTGCCTTATTGTAGACAGGAGAGCATTTGCACCCTCCGTGTTGAGATTTGAGCTGTAGGAAAGGGGTCCTGCCTCCCAGGACCTCGAGGAAGGCTTCCTGGAAGAGGAGGACCTGGGCTGACAGCTTGAATGTGATGCTCAGAGCTCTGAGCCTCTAAGGAGAGGCAGCCTTTGGGTCTTGGTGCTGGGTTGAGGTAGAGCAGAGGACCCTGGGTTGTAGAACAAAGGGAAGTCAGGACATTGCCGTCTGGGTCCAGCTAGGACCCTGGGGACCTTCCTGAGATCATCATAAGCCTTTGGACAGACACGGGTGACAATGGGGGGAGGGGGGCTTCCTTGTCTGTCTACATTCCCCATTCCATTGCCTTATTCCACCACACAAACCATCAGAGGCAGAAGGTCATTCTCATATCTGACCTTCATCCCTTCTGGGTCCGTGCCAGCTTCTTGCTTCTGGGAGGCCATGTGCTCTAGTGGAAAGAGTAGGGGCTTTGCGGTCAGTTAGAGCTGAGTTCTAACACCTCTACCTACTGCGTGACCTTGAACGAGTTTCTTAACCTCTTTGAGTTCACTTCCTCACCTGTAAAATGGGGATAATAGTAGAACCCACCTCATAGGGTGGCTGCAAGGATTAAATGAGGGTACACATGTAGAGCGCTTAGTACAGTGCCTGGCGCCTGGCGAGCGCTCAGAAAGTACAAGTGTCCCCTCATGTGTCGGACAGCAAAGCCGATCTGCAGGGGTGAGGGCAAGCAGGGGAGGGGGGAGTGGAAGGGTTTTTTTTTTTTGTTTTTGTTTTTTTTTAAGCTAAGCTTGGCTAGAATGAGTGCCATTTACTGCATGCCCCCCGACCAGCCCCTTCCCCCTGCTGGCTCCTGGATCTCTGGACCTATCTGGGCTGCCCAAGGCCCCTCACCTCCTCCTCTTTTAGTCACCTTGTTTGTGTTGGCTTGTGTCTCTGTAGGGGGGAGACAGTCCCCCCTCCCCCCCCCAAGGAAGGGACCAGTGCTAGCAGGAGCTCACTTGGGCCTGTGCCTCAGTGGAACAAGCTCTGGCTTGGAGATCCAACCTGAAAAAAATGCCCTCTTGTCATCACAACTCTGCCCTCCCCACCTCCAGAAATCCACAAGTTGGGATCAATCCGCACTAAATTTTTCCAGGAAGAAAAACAATACAAGTGACTGAAAGTCCTGTTTGGGGATTGTCCAAGCTGTCCTCCAATGGAAGAAGGGCTTCAGGCCCTGGCCTGATCTCTAGGCTGCCAGGGAAGGCTGAGTTCAGTAGCACCCTTAAACCTGGGCAAGGGAGGGAGTGCCCATGCCCTAAGCTGGGGGCTTTCAAAGGCTCCACTCTGGCCCTCCTGCTGCCAGTCCTCTCCCTGTGGGATGAGGCATCAGCAGGGCCGAGGGGATAAGACTGTGAGTCCCCTCCAAGACCACATTCTCCATACCTGTGACTCTGGAGGTCCCTGCCCAGATGGTCACCATCTGGCTCCCAGCCCATGCCATCCTCTTCCCTGGGTCTGTCCGCCTCAGGATAGGTTATGTCAATAGTGTGTGCACCCCTAGGGACAGTGAAGGGACTCTATTTGCAGGGGCTGTGGATGGAGCTAGGACAGGAGGCTGGGTGTCCTTATACATGCACGAGAGTCCTTTGTGGTGCAGACAGGACCTGGCAGCAGGGAGTGGGTGGCCAGGGTGCGAGTGGAGCTGTCTCCTCTGCACAGAGCCGTTCTGATGCGTAAAGCTCAGGAGGCAGACAAATCCAAATTTGCATCTGGTCCTCCAGGTTGTTAGTGAAGGTGTATTTGTCAGGGTGAGAGGTTAGAACATATTTCACAGTTTGCTGGTTTGATTTATAACTTTTAAACATTTAGACATATGTCTGTGGGTCGCCATTTATCCCCTTGCCCCAGGCCCTGTGAGTGTTCCAGGTGGGCCTGGCTGGGCCTGTGACTTCAGCTGCCATTTGGTTAATTCCTTCCCCACTCTCCCTGTCCCCCAGTAGAACAGCACCCCCATAAAACCGGGCTTAGAACATGCTTACCTGGACCAGGAAGGAGTTTCAAGGTGAAATGAAGATTGTCAGTTGTCACCAACAAGCAGTTCCCCCGTGGGCCTCCTGACCTCATTATCCACCACAAAACTGGGACAATTTTTTTTAAATGTCCTGTGATACTTGAGAGAGAAGGGCTGGGGAGGAGAGATTACTTCTCTCCTGTGTGTGATGAGGGTGTGGGTCACTGGACCCCAGGAGCAAGGAGGGAACTAAATGGGGCCACAGAAGCAGGCGGGATGGAAGCTAGCCTGGGGGAAATCCAGGGTTGGACCCCACCATCCCTCCAGCTGCCCTTCTCAGAGGGAGCTGCGCCTGCAGCAAAGGAGGGACCATGTGTCTATCATGTGGGTTCTCCCATGAGTTTGGAGTTTGGGCTTGGGACAGGGGAGAGTGTGGGGTCAGCTGGCCAGGCGGTGGGGGTCATCCCCAGCGGGAATGAATGGCACTCTGGTGTTGACTGTAGTCGAGTGCCCTGTGGCACCTGGACACACCGTCTGTTCAGAAGAGAGGCACGAAACCTTTGTTGTGGCTGTCTCTGCTCACTCATCGCTTCCGACTGGGCTATTTGAGGAACAGCCTGCCACCTTGGCCTCATTAGCATCGTGAGGCTCTTAATGGAACTGGACACACACACATGTACACACACTCACAAACTCACTCAGGTACACATGCCCGCCTGCACTAACTCCCAGAGGTCTGTGTAGAGGATTGAGCGCTCCTAAATCCCACCCCAGGTGCAATCTGGGGTGTGGCCACCCTTGCAGACCCACCCTGACACACACGGCTTGTGACACCCACACCCCCAGTCACACTTTCACTGTCCCTTATTGGTGACTTTTCACTCACCTTGGGTGACCTGCTGGCTCCAGTGGCCAAGGGTTGGCTTACTAGAGGGTGGCTGGGGGCCAGACGCCGGCAGCAGTTGGTTCAGCTTTGGGAACAGGAGGCAGCAGCATTGCCCTGGTGAGGCCACCCCCCAGTGGGGCTCGACCCCCCAGCACTTTGGCTCCCCCACATCTCCCAGGAGAGTGTCTCTGGATCCTGAGGCCGTCTGTTCTTGTGTAGTTCTCGTGAGCCTTTCTGCTTCCGCCTATGAGTGTGTCTGGCCCTGAGCCTCCTGCGTGCCCGCCATCTCTGTCCTTTCCCCTCTCCTGACACTGTCCTTTGCTATCGCTGTCTCTCCTCTCCACCCGTCAGCTCTTTTTCTGTGTGTCTTTCTCTCTTTGTCTTTTCTTCTTCCTTTTTCTCTGCCTCCTCTGTCTACCCCTTCTCTCTCTGTCCCTCTTTCTCACACTCCCACTCTTAGTGTCTGACTGCGTGGCTATCTCTCTGGGTGGGACTTGCTGTATCTTCACCTCTCTCTATCTCTGCCTGTCAGTCTGGACGTGTATCCCTCTGACTTTCCGCCTCAGTCTCTTGAGGAGTTTCAGGAAAAGGACAGCCAAGAGTCCTAAAAGAAGGTGACAGCCAGGCATAGTGGCTCACGCCTGTAATACCAGCACTTTGGGAGGCTGAGGTGGGTGGATCACCTGAGGTCAGAAGTTCGAAACCAGCCTGGCCAACATGGTGAACCCCCGTCTCTACTAAAAATACAAAATTAGCCGGGCATGGTGGCACATGCCTGTAATCTCAACCACTTGGGAGGTTGAGGTGGGAGAATCGTTTGTACCTGGGAGGCAGAGGTTGCAGCAAGCCAAAATTGCACCATTGCACTCCAGCCTGGGCAACAAATGTGAAACTCCATCTCAAAAAAAAAAGAAGGTGATAATGCCTCCCAGGGGACCACGATCACTTCTGGGCCCCTCCACTGCCAGGCAAGGAGGCAAGAAAGGGAATATCATGTCCTAAGGAGAGTGGATGGGTCGGGAGCAGTGGCTCACACCTGTAATCCCAGCACTTTGGGAGGCCAAGGTGGATGGATTGCTTGAGGTCAGGAGTTAGAAATCAGCCTGGCCAACATGGTAAAACCTCATCTCTGCTAAAAAAGTACAAAAAATTAGCCTGGCATGGTGATGGGTGCCTATAATCCCAGGTACTTGGGAGGCTGAGGCAGGAGAATTACCTGAGCCTGGGAGGTGCAGGTTGCAGTGAGCCGAGATCATGCCACTGCACTCCAGTCTGGATGACAGAGTGAGACCCTCTCTCTCAAAAAAAAAAAAAAAAAAAAGAGCTGATGGCTCATCCCCTCCAGCTCCTCTGTTGAGAACTCTGAGGTTTCAGCTCCAGACTGAAACATTCTTCAGCGATGAGGCCCGGGGTCATAGGCCTGGGAGCAGGGCTGGGGGTCCAGAGCCATCTGGGAGATAAGGGATAGAGCCCCTTGTCTGTCTGGTTGACCTGATTGACCTTGAACTGAGGGAAGGGCGCTGGGACTTGGAGTCTCCCTCAGAAGAGGCGTTGACCAGAGTGGGGCTGAATCGACACTTTTCTTTCTCCTGGAAGGAGCCAAGCTCAGCCCACCCACCCCAGGCCCCAGCTTCCTGCTCCAAACCACGACTGTGTTCCCCACCCTGTTCCAAATATTTCTGCCAACTGCCCCAGGCCAAGGGGCCTGTTTAAACAGCCTCCCTGCCCTCTCCTGGCCTCCCCACCTCTGTGGCCTCCCTATCACTCTCACTCCCACGGCTTCTCGGCTTCTCGCACAGGAGCCACTGTGTTGGCTGTTTGTTTATTTGACTAAGATTTCCTTGGGTGGAGCAAGGACTGACTCCACAGGTCCTTCGTCTCACCTTAGATGCCCAGGCAAGAGGCCAGACCCAGCTTCGGCCTTGCTCCCCTGCCCTGTCCAGCCTTCCCAGGACCCACCCGCCGGTCCCCGATGTCTCTCCTACATCCCAAGCCCCAGACTTCTCTCCCGTTCTGATTTCAGCTCTGCTCAGCCTCACATGTGATGCCATCTGATCCCCTCCTCGGCCCCCAAGTTGAGTGCTGTGGTCCTGGAGGGCAGGATGGGGATGGGACACTCCCCCACCCCCTGCTGAGAGGAGAGAAACTGCCAGGAAAAGGCATTGGGAACAGGAACCCTTGGGTTTTCTAGGGGTTCCTAAAGAGGGACACATGGGGTGTGATCTTTGGAATGTGGGAGGAGCCTACCTACTCTCCCTGTTGGCAGAGGCTTGAGCCAGTCTTCCAGTGAGACTTCAGAAGAGGAAGAATTCTCAAATGGGCTCCGGTCCCCTGCAAGAATCCATCTCCAGAACAATCTCCCTGGGACCCCAAGGGGCCTCCTATCCCCTGATTTTATACAGAACTTTGCAGTATACAGAACTGCCTCATCCCATCCTATGAGCACCTGCGGAGATCAAAATTCTTTTTTTTTTTTTTTTTGACATGAGTCTCGCTTGCTCTGTTGCCCAGGCTGGAGTGCAGTGGCGCAATCTCAGCTCACTGCAACCTCCCCTTCCCAGGTTCACAAGATTCTCATGCCTCAGTCTCCTGAGTAGCTAGGATTAGAGGCACGCGCCACCACACCTAGCTAATTTTCTGTATTTTTGGTAGAGACAGGGTTTCGCCATGTTGTCCAGGCTGGTCTCAAACTCCTGAGCTCAGGAGATCCACCCACCTCGGCCTCCCAAAATGCTAAGATGACCGGCATGAGCCTCTGTGCCTGGCCGAGATCAAAGTTCTTTTTGTAGATGATGAAAGCTCATAGAGCAAAGGAACTTTCTCAGAGTCAATCTTCTAGCAGAACCTGGACTTGAACCTGGGTCTCCTCACCCCTCACAGCCAGGGCTCTTCGCCGGACCTTGCTGGAGCTGCTCTTTTGACTGAAAGAGTCACAGGCTGCAGTCACCCCTGACTGTTGCTGAATCTCCCCCTCACCCAAATCTCCTCTACCTTCACACACCAAGACTCCTGGCCCGTGTCTCCGACTGGGAGGTGAATGTAGGGGCAGGTAGCATTCTTGTGACCTTATTCTGAAATTTGCTGTCCTAGTTAGCAGCTTCCTGAGGGAAGAGGGACACAAGAAGCTTTTAGAGATGGTTTCAACCTTCTGGGTGCTAATTGGGAATGAGACTCTCCCTAGGTTGAGACTGGGGACAGCTATTCTGGGTCTGCAAGATGAGGTGTGGGGGTGGAGAGGCCAGAGGGGGGATCAGGAAGTTTCCCCAAATAGCCTGGCCTGAAGCCACATGTGGGAGCCAAGCCCCAAGGAGGTGGCCCAGATGAAGGGGTGGAAGGGGAGCTGTCCAGTTGGCACATGGGCCTGACCCTTGGGAAGCTGGCCATAGGGCAAAAATCAGGAGCAGGACTGGTTTTGTCTCCTCTTTTCTTTTAAGTTTGAGATGAAGTCTTGCTCTGCCACCCAGGCTGGAGTGCAATGGCGTGATAATAGCTCACCGCAGCCTCCGCCTCCCAGGCCCAAGCAATCCTCCCACCCCAGCCTTCAGCCCAGAGCCTCACGAATTGCTGGGACTATAGGCACACACCTGGATAATTTTGTTACAAGTTTTGTAGAGACAGGGGTCTCCCTCTGTTGCCCAGATTGGTCTCAAACTCCCGGGCTCAAGCGATCCTCCTGCCTCAGCCTCCCAAAGTGCTAAGATTACAGGCTCATGCCTGTAATGCCACCATGCGGCCAGTCTTCTCTTTGTTCTCCCACTGAAATGGGCTTCCCTGGAACTTGATGTCATGAGTAAGTGGGTGTGTCTCTACCCTGTCCCAGCCCCTACCCCCAAGCCCCAGCCTACTGTCCTAGCTCTCACCCCAGTGACACTGATTTACTCATTAATTTAACCAATATTTGTTGAGCACCTACTATGTGTTATACTTGCTAGCCTCTGCCCTGGGAATTCAGGGAGTAACAAGACAGGGTTCCAGGAGGGAACAAGATGGGTTCTCAAGAGGGAATAAGAGGCCGGGTGTGGTGGCTCACATCTGTAATCCCAGCACTTTGGGAGACCAAGGCGGGCGGGTCACTTGGGGTCAGGAGTTCGAGACCAGCCTGGCCAACATGGTGAAACCCTGTCACTAACTAAAAATACAAAAATTAGCCAGGCGTGTTGGTGCATGCCTATAATCCCAGCTACTCGGGAGGCTGAGGCAGGAGAATCGCTTGAACCCAGAAGGCGGAGATTGCAGTGAGCCGAGATCATGCAATTGCACTCCAGCCTGGGCAACAGAGCGAGACTCCCTCTCAAAAAAAAAAAAAAAGGGAATAAGAGGAAATGGGAAGGAAGGAAATCTACCCTAGAGAGAGCGATGCAGGAAGGCGTCTCTCCGAGGTGATAGTTAAATATCAGCCATGAGGCCGGGCGCGGTGGCTCAAGCCTGTAATCCCAGCACTTTGGGAGGCCGAGACGGGCGGATCACGAGGTCAGGAGATCGAGACCATCCTGGCGAACACGGTGAAACCCCGTCTCTACTAAAAAAATACAAAAAACTAGCCGGGCGAGGTGGCGGGCGCCTGTAGTCCCAGTTACACAGGAGGCTGAGGCAGGAGAATGGTGTAAACCCGGGAGGCGGAGCTTGCAGTGAGCTGAGATCCAGCCACTGCGCTCCAGCCCCGGCGACAGAGCGAGACTCCGTCTCAAAAAAAAAAAAAAAAAAAAAAAAATTCAGCCATGAGAAGGAGGAGGGAGAGGTCAGAAGGAAAAGAGCACTCAAGGCAGAGAGAGCAGGCTTTGAGAAAGCTCCCAAGTGAGGGGTAGCTCGCTGTGCTCCAGGGACAGAAAGAGCCCAGTGTGGCTAGAAGGTGGGGAGTCATAGGAAACAGATCGGAGGGGCACAGGATATTTTAACCACTATGGATATTTTGACCCTAAGGATGTTTTGAATGCAAACATTTTAAACCAAAACATACCAACACTGAAAATGTTTTAAGAAGGTGTTCTCCAACTTGAACTCTATTTATCCAACTTAATTCTTTGATCAGAGTTTTGTTTTTTCCACGTGGTACGGTTAAACAAATGTCCATGTTTTTCATTCCATTGTAATTTTACCGAAACTGTTTTCATCGGCATCAATTCCGTGTACATTTTGCTGCTGAGATTGGAGGCACCCATCAGTGTGGGGGCTGCAAGCTCTTGACACAAGAGCTTGTGTGATTGACTGGGTAACCGCATCCCATTTTGGAAGATTTAAATTAAAACCAAAAAAAAGATTCATGGTCAAGATTTGATTCTTTTGTGCATTTTAGTCGATAATGAGTTTTCTTATATCCAGTTCTAGCCATCCTCAGTGTTACTTCTACCTGTAATATTTTTAGGTGGAGAGTTGTATTTATATCTCAGTTAATCTGTGGGAGGGATCAGGTGGAAGGGGTGGACTGCGAGAGAAGGGCCTGGGGAAGAGGAATGGCCCGGATCTTCCAGGCTGGGGCAAGCATTCTCCTAAAGCAAAGGGTGAAGCTTTTGGAGCTTTTATCCCGGAGCATGATGTGATCAGATTTGCCTTTATTTTTATTTATTTATTTATTTATTTATTTATTTATTGACTGAGAGGGTCTTATTGTGTCCCCCAGGCTGGAGTGCGGTGGTGTGATCATGGCTCACTGCAGCCTCGACCTCCCAGGTTCAAGCTATCCTCCCACCTCAGCCTCCCGAGTAGCTGGGACTATAGGCATGCACCACCATACCCGGCTAATTTTTGTATTTTTTGTAGAGATGGAGTCTTGCCATGTTGCCCAGGCTGGAGAGCTGCCCTTTTAATAGTCTCCCTCTGGCTGTGTGAAGATGGGACTGGGAGGGAGAGGAAGTGGGGAAGTAGAGGCAGGGAGGCCAGTGAGGAGGCTGTTCTGCCCATCCAGGTGGTAAAGAGAAGTGAACTGGGCCAGGCGTGGTGACGTGTGTGCCTGTAGTCACAGTGCGTTCAGAGGCCAAGGCGGGAGGATCGCTGGAGGCCAGGAGGTCAAGGGTGCAGTGAGCTGTGATCACACCACTGCACTCCAGCCTGGGCGACGGGTTACAGAGAGAGTATGGGGTTAAAAAAGGGCAGGGTAATCTCTGTCCCGCTCCCCAGGATCCCGCCACAGCCCTCCCCCAACACCCAGAATGCCCTCGCTGCCGTTCCCACATTCTTAGCTCCCTGCTCCTAGTATCTGAGGCAGCTTGGAGCCCTTCCCCACAACACCCAGGCTGTGGCCACTCGGAGTTTGCACAGAGTTGAGACCAAGAACTGGGGTGTTTCCGTTGGGGGTTTCTCCTTCTTTGCACTGAGGGAGAGTCGGGGATGCCCTGCTGAGGTAAAGGTCGGGGATGGAAGGGATGGGAATGGCCCTGGGATCCACCTACCTCGAGTCCCGCGGCTGGAGCCGCCCAGGCAGCCGCAGACCTGGCGGTGAAACAGACCCAGACACAGGGCGCTTGTCTGACCGTGCTCCGCCCTCAGGGTGTGACACTGGGCAGGGGGACAAAGGGGCCTCTGTCAGTGTGGGGCACTGCGCCCACCCGGGCCAGGCCAGGCGCCTGAGGAGGGAGGGAGGTGACCTGGGGGTGCTGGAAGAGAGAAGGTTGAAGGCAGACAGACCCCGGGTTTGAGTGCCATCTGGGCAAGTCTCTTCCTCTCCGGATCCTCAGTCTCCTCAGCTGTAAAGTGGAAATCTCAGTCCCAACCTCCCAGACCTGGCATCAGCAGGACCGACCTTGTTGATTGACTGACTACACTTGTGTTATTTAGCAAACACATGTAATGATTACCACGTGCCTGGTTGCTAAACACTTTACAAATATTGACTCAGGTAATCCCCATAACGACCCTCTAAGAGTGTCGATTAAAAAAAAATTAACCATTTAAGGAATTAAAGTTAGTTTTATTTAGAAGTCTTACAGAGGACTATAGCACAAGGCCTACAGCCCTAAAACAGTTTTGTCAGACTGTTTTAAATCAGTGTTTTAGCTTATAGTTTATATGTAGGTAGTGGAGGTTCAGTATGTGCAAAATGACATCAAAATTTGGCTACAAGAGTATATTGGTTATAGATTACGGAGGCGTAATCATTAACTCTGTCAGACATTATTTTATGTGCAAGAAAAGGCAAGGACTACAGTCATTTTATTTTTATGGAGACGGGGGTCTTACTGTGTTCCCCTGGTTGGTCTTAAGCTCCTGGCCTCAAGTGAACTTTCTGCCTGGGATTCCCAAAGTGCTGGGATTTACAGGCATGAACCACTGTGCCTGGCTAGGACTGGGGCCATTGATCTTTTAAGGAATATAGTGATTCAGGCAAGAGATGGGGGGCGGTGGGAGGTGCTGTGTTTTATCTTGTTTTGTCTTTAAAACTCTTTTCAGAGAGCTGCAGATAAGCACAGAGTCAGGGACTTTGTGAAATTATCCTGGTAAGCAGAAATGAGCAAATGACTTCTGATGTTTGCTACTTTGTGTCACAAGTTTTTTCTTTTGGTCATAAATCAGCTGCCTGGTTGTATTTAAAAGACAAATGCTGATTGTGTCAGGTAACTAGGAAGGCTTTTTTCAGGAAGATTGATTGTTTTCAGTTGTACTTGTAAGAAATGAGCGCCCGTGTGTGTTGGCGGACACCTGTAATCCCAGCTACTTGGGAGGCTGAGGCAGGAGAATTGCTTGAACCTGGGAGGCAGAGTTTGCAGTGATCCGAGATCACACCATTGCACTCCAGCCTGGGCGATGGAACAAGACTCTGTTTCAAAAAAATAAGAGACTTTAAAAGTTATATGAATGCAAAAATTTTAATTCTTTTAAAGTTCAGTTTTTTAAAGTAATCAAAAACTTAATAAAGACAACACAAGATTTTCTTGGTAAAATGTAAAATCTTTGTTTTTTGGGCCAGTTACCAGAAAACAAAGACCTCCTGTAGTGTGACTGATTTTTTTTTTTTTTTTTTTTTTTTTTTGAGACGGAGTCTTGCTGTGTCGCCCAGGCTGGAGTGCAGTGGCTGGATCTCAGCTCATTGCAAGCTCCGCCTCCCGGGTTTTTACGCCATTCTCCTGCCTCAGCCTCCCGAGTAGCTGGGACTACAGGCGCCCACCACCTCGCCCGGCTAGTTTTTTTTTGTATTTTTTAGTAGAGACGGGGTTTCACCGTGTTAGCCAGGATGGTCTTAAACTCCTGACGTCGTGATCCGCCCGTCTCGGCCTCCCAAAGTGCTGGGATCACAGGCTTGAGCCACCGCGCCCGGCCATGTGACTGATTTTTTAAAACATTTTGTTATGGCCAGGCACAGTGGCTCATGCCTGTAATCCCAACACTTTGGGAGGCCGTGGTGAATGGATCTCAAGGTCAGGAGATCGAGACCATCCTGGCTAACATGGTGAAACCCTGTCTCTACCAAAACTACAAAAAATTAGCGGGGCATGTTGGTTGGCTCCTGTCATCCCAGCTACTCGGGAGGCTGAGGCAGGAGAATGACATGAACCCGGGAGGCAGAGCTTGCAGTGAGCTGAGATTGCACCACTGCACTCCAGCCTGGGTGACAGAGCGAGACTCCGTCTCAAAAAAAAAAAAAGCCAACATTTTGTCATGAGTCAGGAGCTTTGTGAAATTATGCTGGCAAGCAAAAATGAACAGGCATGGTTTCTTACATTTGCCACTTTGTCTCTCAAGAGGTACTGTTTTTTGTTTTTTTTTTTTGGTTTTTTTTTTTTTTTGAGAAGGAGTTTCATTCTATTGCCCATGTTGGAGTTCAATGATGCAATCTTGCCTCACTGCAACCTCCGGCTCCCGGGTTCAAGCGATTCTCCTGCCTCAGCCTCCCAAATAGCTGGGATTACAGGCATGCACCACCATCCTGGCTAAATTTTGTATTTATAGTAGAGACGGGGCTTCACCATGTTGAACAGGCTGGTCTTTTTTTTTTTTTTTTTTTTTTTTGAGACGGAGTCTCGCTCTGCCGCCCAGGTTGGAGTACAGTGGCCGGATCTCAGCTCACTGCAAGCTCCGCCTCCCAGGTTTACGGCATTCTCCTGCCTCAGTCTCCCGAGTAGCTGGGACTACAGGCGCCCGCCACCTCGCCCGGCTAGTTTTTTGTATTTTTAGTAGAGACGAGGTTTCACCGTGTTAACCAGGATGGTCTCGATCTCCTGACCTCGTGATTCGCCCGTCTCGGCCTCCCAAAGTGGTGGGATTACAGGCTTGAGCCACCGCGCCCGGCCAACAGGCTGGTCTTGAACTCTTGACCTCAGGTGATCTACCAGCCTCGGCCTCCCAAAGTGCGGGGATTACAGGTGTGACCACTGCACCTGGTCTTGCCTGGCTAATTTTTGTATTTCTTGTAGAGACAGGGTCTCACTATGTTGCCCAGGCTGGTCTCAAACTCCTAGACTCAACCAATCCTCCTGCCTCAGCCTCCCAGAGTGCTGGGATGATAGGCATGAACTGCCACACCGGCTGATACCTGGTTCTTTAGCGGGGATGGAGAGGGTGTCCTGGAGCACCTTTGCCTGGGGGAACATAATTGTACTCTCTCTCCCGTCCCAGGGCTGGCCGTTAGGGCAAGGCCAAGAGAGCAGTGGGTGGGAGAGAAGCCAGATGCCACAAGAGGAATCCTGGGACCAGAGGCTCAGGTCAGGGGGTGGAGCAGGGATCTAGAGGAGCCAGTCACCACCCTGCCACTTTTGACCCAGTTGTGGGAGCAGGGGAGGCTGGAAGAGATTTGGTATTCCTTCAATAGAAGGTTGGTATTCCATCAGAATCTCTGGAAAGAGGTCGGGCCTGGTGGCTCACGCCTGTAATCCCAGCACTTTGGAAGGCCGAGGAGAGCAGATCACTGAGGTCAGGAGTTCGAGACCAGCCTGGTCAACGTTGTGAAATCCCTACTCACTAAAAAATATAAAAATTAGCTGGGTATGGTGGCAGGCACCTGTAATCCCAGCTACTTGGGAGGCTGAGGCAGGAGAATCACTTGAACCCAGGAGGTGAAGGTTTCAGTGAGCTAAGATTACATTACTGGATTCCAGCCTGGGTGACAGAGTCAGACCCCATATCAAAAAAATTTTTTAAAATCCCTGGAGAGGAGCTTGGACATCAGAATCTTCCAAGGCTGCTCAGGTGATTCTTGTGAGTGGTTGTGGCTAAAAACTCTCAGGCAGGCCTGTCCCTCAGGTCAGCCAGGTCTGACAGAGCCCCTTCAGAGGGGCCCCTCCAAGTACTGGTCTTCTGCAAGCCCTCGTCTGTTGTGGGAAGTCAGGGACCCCCAACGGAGGGACCGGCTGAAGCCGCGGCAGAAGAACATAAATTGTGAAGGTTTCATGGACATTCATTAGTTCTTCAAATTAATACTTTTATAATTTCTTACACCTGTGTTTACTGTACTCTCTGAATATAAATTGTGAAGATTTCATGGACACTTATCACTTCCCCAGTCAATACCCTTGTGTTTTCCTATGCCTGTCTTTACTTTAATCTCTTAATCCCGTCATCTTCTTCGTAAACTGAGGAGGATGAATGTCGCCTCAGGACCCTGGGATTGTATCAACTGCACAAATTGTTTGTAGAGCATGTGTGTTTGAACAATATGAAATCTGGGCATCTTTAAAAAAAAAAGGAGGCCAGGCGCAGTGGCTCATGCCTGTAATCCCAGCACTTTGGGAGGCCAAGACGGGTGGATCACGAGGTCAGGAGATGGAGACCATCCTGGCTAACATGGTGAAACCCCGTCTCTACTAAAATACAAAAAAAATGGCCGGGCGTGGTGGCAGGCACCTGTAGTCCCAGCTACTCGGGAGGCTGAGGCAGGAGAATGGTGTGAACCCGGGAGGCGGAGCTTGCAGTGAGCCAAGATCACACCACTGCACTCCAGCCTGGGCGACAGAGCCAGACTCCGTCTCAAAAAAAAAAAAAAAAGGAGAGAACAGGATAATAGCGATGTTCAGGGAACAAGAGAGGTAACTTTGAACTGGCCGCCCGTGAGCCGGACGGGACAGAGCGATATTTCTCCTCTTCTTGTCCATCCTGATTCATGTGTTTATCTGCTTATTGTCTATGCCCATTCTTCTTCCCCCAACCCAGATTTGCAAGTTCCATGAGGGCCCCTTGGACTTTCATTCACTGCTAGATCCCAGGGTACAGAATGGATGGCCTGGCATGTAGTAGGTGTTCAGTAAATGTTTATTGAGTGAATTTATTGAGCCTCTATTCTGTGCCAGACACAAAGGGAGACACTATCCCTCTATCACCTCTTGGTTTTCCCAACAACCCCATGAGGTATATATTACCGGGTCCATTTTATAGATCAGAGAGATAAGGACTTTGCCCAAGGTCTGATGGCTCCTGTAGCTCAGGCCCTGTCCTCCACCCTGCCCTGCCTTCCAGCCAAGGCCTCTGAGCGGCCCTGCTGCAGGAAGCTGCTTGGAAGCTGCACCAGTGGGCCTGGGGGGCGCAGGACATGTTGACACAGCCTGTCCTCAGGGCGTTTCTTGGAACCTCTCAGCTGGTTTTGAAAGGCCTCCTTCTTCATGGCCTGCAACGGCTGTGTGCCTCCAGCCACCAGACTGATTTGAGAGGAGGACTTTGATGTGGTCAGCAGCTGCTCCCTGGCCAACAAGGTGGACCATGGATACCCCACCGTCTCCCTCAGCCAATGGACTTGGAGGCTCTCCCTTCCCCACCCCAGGTGACCCTGGAATCTTGGAGTCATCCCCAGTCTGCCTCCATCCTTGTGAGGTTAGGATAGGTTAGGATTAGTTTCTCATATTGAGGAGGAGAAGAGGACTCCAAGGCCTGAGTCAGTGGGCTGGGGTGGGAGGATCCTGCTGGACAAACTAAATAAAAGCTTCAGGAAATGAAGGGAGGCTCAGGGAGACTTACAGATCTTAATTTCCTCAGGATTGAACCTGGCTGGTAGTCAGGGCCTTTCCTTCCCAACACTTTCTGAATGCAGCTCTTTAAAGTAAGAGGAAAGGTGGCCAAGGTCCTCATGAGGACCCCTGGATCCTCAGGCTTTCCCTTCCCTTCCATGGGGCAGTATAAGTCTGTCCTCCCAGGAAGCTGACTGCCTTCTAGAATGCCGCGATTGTAGCTAATATTCTGGAGAGGGGGCCACCCCTGCTGTTGGGCACCCCAATTTCCAGCCTCCTTTCTTATAGCTCTGGCCTCTCCTATACACCCCAGGTAGCTCTGCCAAGCTAGGTGAGGAGGTTGAAATAATTTCCGTTGTGTTGGCAACAAATACAAGCTGAATAGAGCTCTGGGCTGGGAAAAATTGGGGGCTGCCTGGCAGCCTTGGGAGGCAAGATGATGGGCAGGAGGGGAGCCTGGACATGGGGATGGGCACCCTGGGTTGGGAGAGTGAATCATTGGTGAGGTCTTTGGCATTCTACCCAAGCCTGTTTGTCTTTTTTTTTTTTTTTTTTTGCTCCATTAGATTCCAGTGCACAGCTGTGAGGAAGTTCTTTCTGTGGTCTTATCACCATCCCTCCTGCTGTAACTAATGACATCATCCCTCACATTGCAATGGGCTTTTACTGTTTCTAGGGCATTTTCCTTCTTTCTTTTTTGGGGGGTGATGGGGGAAGACAGTCTTGCTCTTTCACCCAGGCTGGAGTGCAGTATCACAATCATAGCTCACTGGGGTCTTCAACTCCTGGGCCCAAACGATCCTCCTGCCCCAACCTCCTGAGTAGCTGGGACTAAAGGCATACACCACCATGCTCAACTAATTTGGTTTTTTTTTTTTTTTTTGTAAAGATAGAGTCTCAAACTCCTGGCCTCAAGTGATCCTCCTGCCTCAGCCTCCCAAAGTGCTGGGATTACAGGCATGAGCCAGTGTGCCTGGTCAGTTACGTTATTTTATTTTTTATTTATTTTGATTCAGAGTCTCACTCACCCAGGTTGGAGTGCAGTGGCATGATCATGGCTCACTGCAGCCTCAATCTCCCGCCTCAGTCTTCCCCTGTAGTTGGGATTATAGGCATGCACCACCATGCCCAGCTAATTTTTGATCATATATATGTATATTTTTGGTTTTGTTTTTTGGTTTTTTTTGTGTGTGTGTGTGTGTGTGTTTTGTGAGACGGGGTTTTGCCATGTTTCTCAGGCTGGTCTCGAACTCCTGGGCTCAAGCAATCCACCCACCTGGTCCTTCCAAGGTGCCGAGATCACAGGCATGAGCCACCGCGCCTGGCTAGTATATTCTATGTTATCTAATTTAATCTTCTCGCACATCAGCCTTGAGTCAGGGGAGTTATTATTAGGCATTGTTGTTACCATTATCTCCATTTTACAGATAAGGAAACTAAGATGTGGAGAGAAGGGACAAGTTCCCAGTCACACGGTTAGTGGTGGAGTTGCAACATAAACAGTAAACACGTTTGCCTAACTTCAAGTTACTCCAGTTCCCCGCAGTCCCTCCAAATCACACCCGCAGACACACATGCTCACCTCTCTCCCCAACCTCCTCCCGCTTCCATCTTACCACAACCCCGAGGCCACCCCCAGAGAGATCATCCTGTCCATGCCCCTGCCTGTGCCCCAGTGCAGTGGAGCCTCCACGTGGCCTGTATCTGGAGCTCATCTGGTCATGGTCCAGGAGAAGGTGACAGTGGGGAAAGTTGGGGGAGTCAAGGGTGTCAGCTGCTGCTGCTGCTTTTTGAGCAAAGACTTTGAAAGTTTAATGTGATAATCTCATCCTGATTACTGAAAACTGAGGACCTTGGGCTTGTCCAAGAATCCATTACCAACCTCACATGAGGAGCAGGGAGGTTGCACTGGGTTCCTCACCTTCCTGCTCCCCCAATCCCCAAGCATACTGGGAAGGATCTGAATCTTGGTTGATTTTTTTTTTTTTTTTCTTAATGGAAAGAAGGTGTTTCTGGATCATGGTAGAGATTCAAGGCTTCCTACCTCAGGACCTGGACCAGGAGACCCCAGCCCTTTTCTTTTACATCTGGGAATTTAATATCCTAAAAAGTGCGGCTGGTTAGTAGGTTGTGAGGCCAGTCAGAAGGCGTAGAAAATCAGCTCAGCCGGGAATCCCCGGCCCTCACATCCCCCACCCCAATACACCTCCAGGGAAACTGAGGCCTGTTACTGTTGTCTCCACATCATCTCTGCCCAGAAGCAAACCAATTAGCACCGCGTCTGGTTCTATGTTCCCAGCGCCTGTCTCATTATTTGGGGATTTATGTCCTGGTCACTGTGAAGGACAACTGTCCCGGTTTCCATCGGGGGAGCCTGGCCGGCGCTGGAGCCCAGCAGTGGCAGGAGGTGGTGCCGTCCTGCTTGGGGCAGGATGGAGATTTGATTTCAGGGGGATTTACAACCAGTGGGGAGCCGCCCTGGGCACATGGTGGCTCTGGGCTATTTTAAGAGGCAAAACGTTGGGGGAGGGGTCACAGTGGACTTGTTCAAGTGACTAGAGAGTCTGCCCTTTCAGTGGGAGCAGAAAGGACCCATGATGAGTGGGGTGGGGCAGGCCTACCCACTGTTGGGGCCTCTCCCACCCTCCTAAAGCCCAGAAGCCCAGAATGACGCCACCCGTCCTAGCCCCAGTCTGGGCTGTGGGCTGAGCAGGGAAGCTGCTGGCTGGGCCGGGGTCTCCGCTCCTTGCCTGAGCCCCTTTGCTGCAGGCTTTGCTTCAGCTGGGGACCCTTAGTGTTATTATTATGAACAATTCTTTTAACCACTTCTTATCTTTATAGTAGAAATTGTATTTATCGAACATTTGGGAAAGGCCCCAGGAGCAAGAAATAGGCACAGCCTTAAATCCAGGCCCATCAGCTCCTGTTCTGTGTGGGCCTCTTCCAAGCTGTGTAATGTTGAGGGTTGCGTAAGTCCCTTCACGTCTCTGAGCCTCAGTGTCCCTCTCTCTAAAGCCGGGACCAGCAACACCTAATTAATGATGCCCTATTATTAGTTGGGCACATGTTACATGGGGTACTTTGCAGGCATGATGTCACGTCATCCTCTACACTGTTACCTATTAATTGCCCTGTTTTAGAGATAAGGAAACTGAAGCTCAGAGAGAGGAAGTAACTTGCCTGAACTCACACAGCCAGAGCAAGGTGCCCGATGCATTTCTCTTTGCACCTACAGTGAGAGTCGTTTCATTCCTCAAATCCAGAAATATGTCTTGGTTACTTTCTGTGTGCCAGGCACTGTTCTAGGGCTGAAGAGTCATCCACAGACAAAACAGAGGAAGAGGAGACAGTGGATGAGACTGGCCAGTAGTGAGAGCTGGAATGGTCAAACTGGAGACTCAGAGGCTTTATTTAGACTAAGCATCATTTTCTGGAGTGGGGAGGGCAACATTTAAGGGGCCTGAATCCCTCACTGAGCAAGTGGAAGGTGGACCAGGGAGGGCCAGCACCACCTGGCACCCCCAGCTTGCCATGAGCAGGAAGAATTTTTCCATTTGTTCTTCCTCTTCACCCCAACTTGGTAGGAAAAAAGTTACTGGGCATATTGGGATAAGGCCTTTAGAGGCACCATGGTGTAAAGGAAAGAGACAGCCTAGACTTTGGAGTCATCCAATGGGGTTCAAATCCACTCTGCCCTTTCCAGCTGTGTGACCTTGGGCAGGTAAGTTAACTTCTCAGAGCCTCCCCCTCTTTTTTAATTTAATTTTATTTATTTTTTTGAGACAGAGTCTCGCTTTGTAGCCCAGGCTGGAGTGCAGTGGTGTGATCTTGGCTCACTGCAAGCTCCGCCTCCCAGGTTCACATCATTCTCCTGCCTCAGCCTCCTGAGTAGCTGGGACTACAGGCGCCCACCACCATGCCCGGCTAATTTTTTGTATTTTTAGTAGAGACGGGGTTTCACTGTGTTAGCCAGGATGGTCTCGATCTCCTGACCTCGTGATCCACCCGCCTCATCCTCCCAAAGTGCTGGGATTATAGGCATGAGCCACCGCCTCCGGCCAGAGCCTCCCCCTCTTTATCTTCAAAATCAGGAGAATAGTAGCGACCTTTCAGGATTAGTGGGGGACGAAATGAGTGGGAAAGGGCACGGGAAGGATCTGGCACACAGAAGGCCCACAATAGACGGCAGTGTTTTGCCTGCCTGAGGGGTTGGAGTTTAGGGGTGTGTTATTCCTGGGTATCTAGGTGAAGCCACGTCTTTGTGGGTGGCACTAAGCTGGCACCTGTGGTCCTGCTGAATGATCTCAACAGCCTGAGCAGAATGGGAGAGCCAGCAAGCCCAAACATACGGTCTGGGCCTCCCAGTGCAGGAAACCACCACTCACTCGGGGGCTGGGATAGGGAGGCTGAACTCACCAGTGCATCATGTGAAAATAGACCTGGGGGTTTCAAGGACCCTCAGTTCTATGTGGAGCTAGTTCAAGGCTGAAGAAAAGCTGAGGGACGGGCGGCATTCACAGAGGAGGGCAGAGATTGGGGGATGTTGTGCTGTCCCTTTTTCTGTTCTAAGGAGGATACCAAAAGCCTAAAAGAGTTTAGAGGAATGTAAACTCTTGGGATAACCAAACACCCGGAAACCATTTATTCAGCATTTTTAATTAAGTGGTTTAGATCAGGTCAGTTGGTCACCATGCAAGGTAGCAGGCAAAGGAAATGAATGAAGGCCCAGAATTACCCTGGGGGAGGAGCCCTCAGTATAGTCGGGTAACCAAAGCAGGGTTTGGGAGAGACAGTTTAATTAATACAGTGTGATAAGGGCAGTGTTAGGGTCTCATTAAAGGTGCCCTGGGAGCACATACAAGGGGGAGGCACATATTCAAAGGCTTCCTGGAGGAGGTGGCCATGTCAGGGGAAGAATAGCGGTGGCAAATGGGTCTCTTTAGCTGGGAGAAGAGCCCCTTTAGGAAGAAGCTGCCTGCTGTGTTTCTCTGGCTGTGGAAGGTGGAGTGCACGTTTTCTGTGTTACCAGGCAGCAGATCTAGGACCAGTATGCAAGCATTATAGGGAAACAGGTTCCAACCCCCCATTTTAATGAACGTTAGCATATGGAATGGGCCATCTTGTTAGGCAGTGATCTCCCCGTCACTGGCATGTTCAAGCAGAGGCCAGAGGATACCTTGTCAAAGCTGCTACAAAAGGGACAGGATGACCTCTAAGATCCCTTCCAAGTCTGAACAACTGCAGTTCTCCACGGACAGCCACAGGATGTGGACTGTGATGGAGAGCAGTGTGACTAGATTAAGTAGAGGATGCGTGTGCTGTGGGATAGTGAGGTACACATGGTGTACCATGATTGTCCTCCCCACCTTGGATTTACTTTTTAAAAACATCTTTGGCCAGGCGCGGTGGCTCATGCCTGTAATCCCAGCACTTTGGGAGGCTGAGGTGGGTGGATATTGAGGTCAGGAGATCAAGACCATCCTGGCCAACATGGTGAAACCCCGTCTCTACTAAAAATACAAAAATTAGCCTAGCCTGGTGGCATGCGCCTATAGTCCCAGCTACTTGGGAGACTGAGGCAGGAATATCGCTTGAACCTGGGAGACAGAGGTTGCAGTGAGCTGAGATTGCACCACTGCACTCCAGCCCAGGTGATACAGCGAGACTCCGTCTCAAAAAAAAAAAAAAAAAAATCCTTAATAACTGTTTTATTGAAATATTGCATACCATACAATTTCCCCATTTAAAATGTACAATTTAATATGACTTTACCTTAAAAATGGAAATGCATTTATTATTCATTCAACAACTATTTATTGAGCATTTATTAGGCATGCAATAAGCTTTGCACTGGTGTTGTGGATAGCTGGGAAATAAAGGTCCTGCCCTCATGGGGGAGACAGGTCAGGATCCAAACAAAACAATTACAACCGGGGAGATACACTAAGAGGGTGGTAAACTGGGTCTGAGACAAGGAGTGAGGAAGCTGGGAAAAGGGGGTCCTGGGGAGGTAACATTTGAGCTGGGGCCTGAGTGACAAGGAGATATCTCTGTGAATGTCAGAAGGATGTTCCCAGCTGAGGGGGCAGCAAGGGCAAGGCCCAAGGCAGTGGTGAGTTGGTGGATGGGTGGACCAGGAAGTGCTGGGAGACTTGGTGGCACCGTGGATGAGGCGTCCCTGAGGCTCCCACCATGGGGCCTCCTCTCTGCATGGCCTGGTCCCCAGGAGGCTTGCCCCAGTGCCAGGCAGGTGAGCGGTACCACCACTTCTTCTTTGGCTGCAAGAGCCCTCTCTGTCCACTTTCCTTGGCTCTTTCTTGCTCTGTTATTGCTTCTCCAATAACAGAATGGTGACAGTGCTCTTGGAGGTCATGTCACCAGCCCCTGCCTCCTGCTCTCTCTGGTTGGCTCCATGCCCCTGTGTGTGCCTACTGTGTGCTGGACCCTGTGCTCCGATCCCCTGGGAGGAATCAGAAAGGACTCTCAGCCACACACACTGGTGGAGTCTCCCCAGCAGGCTCTGGCTGTCTCCCCTGACCTCCAGAGACAGTGCCTTGGAGCAGCCTGGAGTCTCCCATTTGGTGCCCACTTCCTGTGTGACTTTGGACCAGTTACTTAAGGTCCACAATCTTTTTTTATGCTATTTATTTATTTATTTATTTTGAGACGAAGTTTCACTTTTCTTGCCCAGGCTGGAGTGCAGTGGGGTGATTTTGGCTCACTGCAACCTCCACTTCCCAGGTTCAAGCGATTCTCCCACCTCAGCCTCCTGAGTAGCTGGGATTACAGGCATGCCACTACCCCCGGCTAATTTTTGTATTTCTAGTAGAGTCAGGGTTTCACCATGTTGGCCACGCTGGTCTCGAACTCCTGACCTCAAGTGATCCGCCCGCCTCGACCTCCCAAAGTGCTGGGATTACAGGCGTGAGCCATTGCGCCCACCTAGGTCCCCAGTCTTTCATTTCCTGGTCTGTAAAATGGGGAACTGCACCGCTCTGGGCAGAGTGATTCTGAGGTTTGAATGTGATCCCCCTGGCACCCAGCAGGTGGTCCATGAATGTCAACTTCCTCCCACTCCCTGAGTTTCCTCCCAAAAGAGGGGCCAGCTTGCCGGAGGGGCGGAAGGGGGTGCTGGCAGGGGGTAGGGGAAGGCAGCCAGTTTGGGGTCCCCTTCCCTGAGCTCTGGGATCCCTGGGGAGCCTTCAGGTACGCTGGGCCTGGTCAGCCAGGGGTGGGCGGGATACTCACCCGTGGGCCCAGCTCTTCAGCCAGGAGGGCCTCTGAATCTCCCCTCTCTTCCTCTCACCCGGGGAGCCCCACCGCTGAGCCCCTCTCCCGCCAAGGCTCTCCTGGGCTGGCCGGGGCGGCGCGGCTCCTGGCACCTGCTCCCGTCGGGCCGCCCGGGGGCGGGCTCGGAGACGCGGCGGCTGTCCCGGGACGCGCGGGGCCGGGAGCTGCGACTCAGGACCGCCCCGGGTGGCCGCGAGAGGCTGGACGCAGCCGGGTTTGTCCGGAGCGCTCTCCAGGTAGGCGCGGGCGCGGGACTCGGGCCCTCACTCCCCGCCGCCCATCACGGACCCACGCGCTGTGGGGGCAGAGCCGGCGGGAGGGGGCCCGCCGCGTGCTCAGCGCGTAGGTGGCTCTGCAGGGCTGGGGGCAGCGGCGGGGACCCTGCTCGCCTGGTGACCGGGAGAGAACCGCAACTTAACCGGAAACTGAGGTTGCGAGGAGGACAGCAAGGGTGATGGCAGGAAGGACTTCCAGCTCCCATTAGGGGGAGGGAGGGAGAGAGGGTGAGACTTCCCCTCTACTTCCACCCACCCTAAGGAGGGACCATTCTCCGGAGACAGGGGGCTCGACCAAATAACCCACCGACTTTCCTTAAGAAGTTTAGAGAATCCAAAAGTTGATCCACCCCTATCAATACTGAGATGGAATAGAAGGGAAGGGGCGGGGGAGGGAAGAGCAACAATGATCTTTTGCTGGGTGCAAAGAGTTCCTGTTCCCCCACCCTCCATCTCATTCACAGTCATTGGAGGCCTTCCTGTCCCGCCCCTTCCTGCCCCCAACGTGCAGAAGGTCTCATATTCAGCAAGGGGTATAGGGGGAGCCCCTGGCCAGAGCACTCTGCCCCCACCCACAACTCAAGAACAGTCCCAGGAGCTCCCAACTCTCAACCCTCCTCCTTCTGGCTTCCAGGACTCAGGCCCCTGCCCTGACTTGGACGTGGTGACTAGTGGGAGGCAGGGAGTGGGGTTTGAGGGAGCTCCCCTTCTGGGTCCTATGGGATTGGGCAGGGAGAGCAGGCAGGAGATAAACCCCGGCTGTGCCAGGATCCTGAGCCCCGGTGCTCCTAGGAGGCGGCATGTGGCAGGTGGGTCTCCTCTGCCTGCTGAGTGTGATCAGGGCAACAGGTCAGATTTCCTGGGATTTGCCTGGCAGCAGAGGCAAGGACAGGGGGTACGGAGACAACCACCCCACCTTAGAGGCAGTTGCTCTGTGTTGCCACTGTGGACCCTGCAAGGAGAGATGCAGGTTAGACAGCAAGAAGGACTTCCTTCCTGAGGGGAGGGGTCTTTGGGGGAGTCTCAGTGGCCAGCAGAGCCAGCCCCTGTCTTTGGGGGTGTCAGGAGGACTGAGGCCCTCTGGAGGATGCAGACAACTGGGGGTGAGGACAGAGCAGACCAGGGAGGGGAGGCAGTGGGGGACAGTGACCTCACCTCTGGACCATCCTGCTCCTTCACCTCCTGTGCCCTCTCTCCCTTCTTTGGAGCTGGAGTGTTGGCTTTCAGCAGCTCACTCCTGAAATCCCCAGCACCCAGAAGTCCCCAGGGGAAGGTGACAGGCTTCCTCTGTCACCACTTCAGATGGGAAGACAGACATGGCTGCCTTGGGTGTGTCCAGCGGAACTCCTCACCTGGCACCTAGACCAGCTATTGCCTAGCCCCCGGGCCTCCTGTTCTGGCAAAGCAGGGTTGTATGTGCTGGGGGCTGGCACAGGTCACTCGACTCCTCTGGATCCTCTGAGGGGATCTCAGGGTGTGGCCCTGGGTGACCCCAGCTCCCTGGCCCCATGGAATAGGTGGGATGGGTGCCACTCTGTGGTGGCCACACCACTAAAGAGGGCTGTTTCCCCTTCCTCTCTTTCAGCGCTGGGAGAGGGCAGTGGGGAGGTGGCAGGGTGGAGAAGCCAAAATGCTCAGTGATGGCCCCTCAGGGACACTCAGTGGCTACCCAGGCCCAGGAGGGCTTGCAGTCTGCTAGGACAGGAACAGATGAGGTTTCTCTTCCTCCAGGTGCTTCTCTCTGCAGCTGGGCTGGTGGGGAGGGCCAGGATCCCACACTCCTGCCTGTGACCCCATGAATGAGATGGGGGCTGCCAGGGTCCTCACCCCCTGCCCTTGCCTCATAGAATGGAGGAGACCTTTCCCTACCTACTTGCCTCTCTTTGTGATGCTGAGCCTCAGTTGCCTCATGTGTCAAACCTCGCAGGATTGTTCTGAGGATTCACGTAGGCGTTCTTTCTGTTGTGTCCCAGGGGTAACAGGCGTTTGCCACCAGGCGCACCCACCCTGCCTTTCTCCCAGGCTAAGGCAGAATCATATACCTTGACCTCCACTGCCTTCCACCTAAGCAGCAGCTGCTCTGTGTGGCCACTGCAATTCAGCCTGCAAAGGACCTAGGTGCCCAATCCCCTCTCTTACTTATTTTATTTTATTTTTTATTTTTTTTGATATGGAGTCTCGCTCTGTCGCACAGGCTGGAGTGCGGTGGCGCAATCTCGGCTGACTGCAACCTCCGCCTCCTGGGTTCAAGTGATTTTTTTGCCTCAGCCTTCCGAGTAGCTGGGATCACAAGCACCTGCCACCACACCCAGCTAATTTTTGTAGCTTTAGGAGAGATGGGGTTTTGCTGTGTTTGCCAGGCTGGTCTCAAACTCCTGACCTCAGGTGATCCACCTGCCTCGGCCTCCCAAAGTGCTGGGATTACAGGCATGAGCCACTGCATCCAGCCTATTATTTTTCACTTATTTATTTGTTTTTTTTTTGAGACAGAGTCTCACTCTGTCGCTGGGGCGGGAGTGCAGTGGCGCGATCTCAGCTCACTGCAACCGCCGCCTCCCGGGTTCAAGCAATTCTCTCGCCTCAGCCTCCCAAGTAGTTGGGATTACAGGTGCTCGTGACCACGCCGGCTAATTTTTGTATCTTTAGTAGAGATGGGGTTTCACCATGTTGGCGAGGCTGGTCTGGAACTCCCAACCTCAGGTGATCCACCCACTTTGGCCTCCCAAAGTGCTGGGATTACAGGCATGAGCCACCGTGCCTGGCCCCCTCTCTTTAAAGACAGGAAACCAAAGCCCAGCGAGGCAGGGTCTGGCCCAAGTTTGGCTGGCCAGCCAGCCTGGCCTGGTCTGGGAAGTAGGCTGGGGAGGTGGGAAGGTGGCTGTTGGCTGACATGGAGGAAAATGCCAGAGGGTAACTGGGCTTGTTAAGGGTTTGAGGAGGGAGCCTGTCATGCTCTGCCAAAGGCTGGGGACAGGCCTCGAAACTTCCTCTCCGAATACCTCTATAGGAGAAGCAGGCTTTTCTGGAGGACTCCTTTCCCAGGCTGCAGCAGAAACAACCGTCTGCTGCCTGTTTTCTGGCCTCCACAGTCCCCTTCATTGAGCCCTCTCTGGATGGACAGCCAGGGAATCTCATCACCTCATGGTGGCCAAGGACCCCATGGAAACCCAGGGACCTCATATGCACTTGTCACTCAGCCAGAAGTGGTGGAGATGGGACCCCAGAGCCCTGCCTGAGTGCTCCCCCCACCCCACCCCTCAGCTCCACATTGACAGACACACAGGCAGACAGGCAGACAGACAGACAGAACCTGGGCTACACAGCTCTCCAGTGCAGGTGGTGTGAGCCTGCCTCCAAATGGGTGGCTCCCTCCCAGGGCCCAACCCCTGCCCTCTCTGCAGCAGCCTCAGCCCATCTCTCAGGGAAGACAGGGAACAGAGGGAGATTTAGCCAGCTTCCTATAGAAATCCCAGAGAGACAGACAGACAGATGGGTACATACACGCTCTTTTTCTCTGCTTTCCCCTTGTCCTTCCTCCCCACCTCTTTGACTCTTTCTACCCAGGGTGTAGCCCCTCTCTGCCAGGCACTGGGCCTGATAGGGGCTGCACAGCCCTGTCCCTCCCCAAAGCCCTTCTCTCAATCTGTGGCCCCCTCCCTAACCATCAGTTCAGGTCAGGGCTTGGCAGGCTTTAAGGAGAGGTGGGATGGGGCAGTGGGTAGGGACTTGGGCTTTGAGTCAGACAAGTATAGGTCTAGGTCCAGCTACAGAACCTCCCAAAGCCTGTTCTCTAATCTATGCGCTGGGATAACAGGTTAATAATAGTGCTCATCTCATGGAAATGTGAAGTTTAAGAGAGATCCTGCCTGGGCATGGTGGTACATACCAGTAATCCCAGCTACTTGGGAGGCTGGGGCAGGAGGTTCACTTGAGCCCTATGAGTTTGAGGCCAGCCTGGAGCCTGGGCAACACAGTCAAACCCCATCCCCTCGCAAAAAGAAAAAAGACCCTTTTTGTCAAGCACCTGGCCCACAGTAAGCCCTCAATAAATGGGGTTGTTACTTCATAAAGAAGAGGTGACGTAAGCAGCTGGGAGGTGAAGAAAAAGACAGGGAAGCCTCTATAATCAGCTCTTGCATCATCTTTCCATTTGCTTTGAAGCAAGTCCACTGCCCTGCTCTGGGACTCAGTTTCCCCATCTGCTTAAGGCAGCATGTGGACTAGGCCCTGTCCAAGTGTAGGTCCTGCTAGGGTGGGTCATGCTGGCTCTGAGTAGGGGCCAGGGTTGGGGATGTTGAGCTGTCGATGCTCAGGGCAGGGTTAGGCAGACCTGTGTGCTCCCATCACTGCCCACCTCTCCACACTTTATGACCGGGCTCCCCTAGCTTAGCTGGGGCAGGGTGGCTCCTAAGGGGACAGCTGGGAAGGCTGGGTCAGGCGGGGCAGGCTGCGGCAGGCCCAGGAGCCTGGCTGGGGGGAACACAATTAGCCTGGAATCCAGGCGGCCCCGTGAGCCCAGAGGCTATATATCACAGAGGTTTAATCAGCTGCGTGGCAGATATTTGCCCTCTTGGGCCATGTCCCCAGCCCGCCTGTCATAAATTGCACGGAGATTTCAAAATACCCTTGTCCCCATGCTGGCGGGGCAGGGAGCTCTCCTTGGCATGGCCAGGAAAATCTCATTCCTCTGAAGCCTCCACCCAGGGAATGGGACCTCTCCCCCGACCAACACTTGCACCTAAGACCTCCTTCCTGCCTCCTCCTGCTGGGAGGGTTGGGGAGGACATGGAGAGGCAGGGGAGTCACTGTGATGACCTCCATCTAGAGGTGAGAAGGTGCAAAATATTAGTGGGGGGCTCCATGCAGCAATGGGGGCCCTCTCACAATGGCAGTGACCTCCAGTGTGCCCTCTGTGGGAAGAGCTGTACCCTGGACCCGTGGTGTGGCTCCAGGAGACAGCTGCATTGATTCTGGAGTGTAGGGGCTGGGGTCTGTCCTGCCCAGAGGGTACTGAGTCTTCACCTACCTTCCCACTGGATGTTTGCTGCGCCACCTGGAGGCTATCTCTGGGACTGCTGCCCAGCCACAACACGTAGCGGCAGGGTTTGGAACCTCAAATCACCAAGCATTTATGACCACACCAGGGTCAGATCTATGGCACGTTAATTTGCTAGGGCTCCCATAACAAAGTGCCACAGGCTGGGTGGCACTTAAACAATAGAAGTTTATTGTCTCAGTTCTGGATCCTCAAAGTCCAAGATCAATATGTGTCAGCAAGGCTGGGTGTGGTGGATCATACCTGTGATCCCAGCACTTTAGGAGCCCGAGGCTGGAGGATCTATTGAGCCCAAGTGTTTGAGGTAACAGTGAGCTATGATCACACCGCTCCACTTCAGCCTGGGCGACAGAGCAAGACCCTGCCTTTTTTTTTTTCTGAGGCAGAGTCTCGCTCTGTCACCCAGGCTGGAGTGCAGTGGCACGATCTCGGCTCACTGCAACCTCCACCTCCCAGGTTCAAGCAATTCTCTTGCCTCAGCCTCCCGAGTACCTGGGTTTACAGGCGCCCACCACCGTGCCTGGCTAATTTTTTTGTATTTTTAGTGGAGACAGGGTTTCACCATGTTGGCCAGGCTGGTCTTGAACTCCTGACCTTGTGATCCACCCGCCTCGGCCTCCCAAAGTGCTGGGATTACAGGCATGAGCCACTGCACCTCATCAATTTCACCTTTTTATAAGGACACCAGTCATGTACATTGGTTTAGGGGCCCACCCTATACCAGTCTGGCCTCATCTTAATAGCATCTGCAACGACCCTATTTCCAAATACGGTCGTATTCTGAAGTACTGGAGATTAGGATGTCAACATATTGAATTTTGGGGGACACATCTCAACCCGTATCACATAGTCTCAGATGTTCAGTGACAGTCTCATTTCATGGTCTGGGCACAACGACACCCACACCATGGCACAGCTACACTGTGACATGCACACAGTGTAAGTGACACAGATTCACCCTAACAAACAATGGGGTAACAGAGACATTTGTAGTGACCCAGGTACTTCATGACAGACACACAGGGTGACAGACTTCACTCACAAGCTGTAAGAGACGGACACACTATGTATTAATAACAGCTGATTGGCCAGGCACCGGTGGCTCACACCTGTAATCCCAGCACTTTGGGAGGCCGAGGTGGGCGCACCACGAAGTCAAGAGATTGAGACCATCCTGGCCAACATTGTGAAACCCCGTCTCCACTAAAAATTCAAAAATTAGCCAGGTGTGGTGGCGCGTGCCTGTAGTCTCAGCTACTCAGGAGGCTGAGGTAGGAGAATCACTTACACCCGGGAGGCGGAGGTTGTAGTGAGCCGAGATCGCGCCACAGTACTCCAGCCTGGGTGACAGTGTGAGATTCTGTCTCAAAAAAAAGAAAAAAAAGAAAAAAAAAGGAAGCCCCGGCCGGGCGCGGTGGCTCAAGCCTGTAATCCCAGCACTTTGGGAGGCCGAGACAGGCGGATCACGAGGTCAGGAGATAGAGACCATCCAGGCTAACACGGTGAAACCCCGTCTCTACTAAAAAATACAAAAAACTACCCGGGCGAGGTGGCGGGTGCCTGTAGTCCCAGCTACTCGGGAAGCTGAGGCAGGAGAATGGCACCCGGGAGACAGAGCTTGCAGTGAGCTGAGATCCGGCCACTGCACTCCAGCCTGGGCGACAGAGCGAGACTCTGTCTCAAAAAAATAAAAAATAAAAAATAAAAAAAAAAAGGAAGCCCCCATCTGAAGCAGAGGCAGGAAGCGTGTGCGAAGATTTCCGAGAGAAGGCAAAATTCACGGAGCAGCCCCAGAATAGAAATCGTTAGAGGCGGACAAGTTAGGCAGGGCAAGTTTCAGAGAAGTGACTTGGAAAGGAAAGACTGTCTATGGGAGATGGGGACCTGGACTTGAGGGTCCAGGAGAGAGAGAGAGAAAAAGTGTGTGCGCGTGTGTGTGCGTGTGTGTGTGTGTGTGTGTGTGTCTGCGCGCACGTTGGGGGCAGGGCGAAGGCGGGCGGGGGCCGGGGGGGGCTGTGTTTAGCAGACCGAGGCAGCAGAGCTCAGGTCTCTACCGAAACCACCAACTGTTGCCTTGGCCTCAGTAGCCAAGACAGCAGGGGGCATCTGGAGCCACGTGGAGCAGGGGTTGGGATGGCTTCACACACTGTCACCATTTGTGAATGTCACCCTGCTGGGTGCAGGGCAAAGGAAGGTTGTGTTTTTGGCTGGTGGTTGCTGTGTCTCCAGTAAGCACCACGTGCCTGGCTGTCACAGGATTGCCAGCGCTTGCTGTGGAGCTGAGAACAGGACTCTCGCTTCCTCAAATGTGACTCAGCTGGCCTTGCCGCTGCCTCTCCCTCAGTGCCCACCTTTCCTTCAAGACCCCAGTCCCCCTCTCTGAGTTATGTTCTGCAGCCATGTTCTGAATCCCCAGGTGTCTTGGCCTCCCCGTGTGTAGACATGTTGGACACCCTTCCAAAAAGTCCCAAGTTTTTGTTGTTGTTGTTGTTTGTTTCTGAACCGGAGTTTCGCTCTTGTTGTGCAGGCTGGAGTGCAATGACGCCCGATCTTGGCTCACTGCAACCTCCACCTCCGGGGTTCAAATGATTCTCCTGCATAAGTCTCCTGAGTAGCTGGGACTACAGGCATGTGCCAACACGCCCAGCTAATTATGTACTTTTAGTAGAGACGGGTTTCACCATGTTGGTCAGGCTGGTCTGGAACTCTTGACCTCAGGTGATTCACCCACCTCAGCCTCCCAAAGTGCTGGGATTACAGGCGTGAGCCACCTCCAAGAGTCCCAAGTTTTAATGCTGCTTTGCTTGAAATAGACTCCCTTATGCAACCTTCCACCATCCTCGGGCTGGGGCACTATAGAGGGATACAGAGGACACAGAGCTCTGCGTCTCCCGGTCTTGAGCCCCTCCTGCTCCCTCTAAGTATTCACAACCATTTGGCGTTCATTCATCTCCCTCTCCATCCACTCAGGTATGAAGCGGCCACTGAGCCCACCCCCACCGGCTGAGAAGGAGCCGCCTGTATCTGGAGCTGCTGAGTGCCCCCCTCGGCCCCCAGAACCACCTAAGCCCAAGCGAGAAAGAAAGCGGCCATCGTACACGCTCTGTGATGTCTGCAACATCCAGCTGAACTCGGCGGCCCAGGCCCAGGTGCACTGTGGGGGGCGGGCCCACCAGAGGCGGCTTCGGCAGCTCAGCTTGGGGAAGAGCCCCTCAGGGCCAGGTCAGTGTGGAGGAGCGCTGCTCCCACAAATTTGGTTTGGGGAGGATCTCTATCTGGGCCCCTCTGAGGGGCTCTGCGTCTGTGGCCTCCCTCCATGGGGGTCTTTGTGTCTGCGGTGCCCTCAGTGAGGTCTTAGGGTCTGAAGCCCCCCAATGCCAGTAAGTTTTATTCTGCATCTGGACAGCCCTTCTGTCGGACCTCTCGGAGTCTGTGGGTCCTTAGGCCGCCTCTTGGGTCTTTGTTTCTGGGGATTCTCCCTGTGGGATCTTTTGGGATCAGGACTCCTAAGCAGCCCTTCTCTAGCCTGGAGCCTCCTGGTAGCCACAGGCTTTCAGACAAGGGCCTCATCTGCGGGGTGGGGGTCCCAGGCTCCAGCTCAGGTCTGTGGTCTCTGAAGGCCAAGGTCAGCAAGGTACACAGCACTCCAACCCAGGGACAAGGGGGAGGCCCCTCTTCCTTTGGATTCCCTGCCAGGATTTCTGCTTCTCCCTAGCTGGGGTGACTTTGCAGAGGTTTGGCTATGAGCTTGGAAGGGGCAGCTGGCTGCAAGGCAGATTTCTGGGGGAAATGGGTGAATGCCTCCATGAGGGTGATTCTAGCTGACAGGTGCACAGGGGCCATAGGGAAAGTAAGAACCGGCCAGGCTGCTGTTGGCAGAGCAAACAGATTCACATCCAGGCCCAGTGTAGGGAGGTGGGAAAGGTGGGAACTTACCCCTGGCTCCTGGGGGAGGCCAACAGAAACCTACCTTGCAGCCCAGGTTGGCAGGTTTGCTGGAGGCTACACTCTGACCTCAGACACCCTCTTGAGGGCTGTCTTCTCTTTTGGTGATATTCATGGGGCACCTACTGTGTCTCTCGCTCCACACACACACACTCCTGTAGGCCGGAGACAAGTAAGATCCAATCTCTCTGCTTACCACCCTCCCCAAGATTGAGTGGGTCTTTTGGGTGGAGACAGAGGTGAAAAGAGATGAGGGTTGTGGTTGCCACATGGGACACACCCTCAGGGCACAAAGGCAAAACTGCAGTCCCTGGGGACACCAGGAAAGTCTCGTGAAGGAAGAGGAGGCTGAGCCTCCGAACATGGATGACGGGAGTAGGGGTATTACAGGCAGAGGTCACGGCATAAGCAAAGCCAGGATGCTCTGGTGACTGGGACCAGCTTCTCCCCACCCAAGCATTTCAGGCTGGACACCAAAGGCATGACTCTGAGCAAGAGAGTATCTGACTGATGGGTGTTTCTAGAGCGTATGTGTCTGTCTGGATTCGAAAGTCACTCATTGGCTGGTCATGGTGGCTCATCCCTCTAATCCTAGCACTTTGAGGGGCTGAGGCAAGTGGATTACTTAAGGCCAGGAGTTTGAGACCAGCCTGGCCAACATTTCTACTAAAAATACAAAAATTAGCCGGGTATGGTGGCACACACCTGTAGTCCCAGCTACTTGGGAGGCTGAGGCAGACGAATCACTTGAACCCAAGAGGTGGAGGTTGCAGTGAGCCGAGATTGTGGCACTGTACTCCAGCCTGGGCAACAGAGCAAGACCCTGTCTCAAAAAAAAAAAAAAAAGAAAAGAAAAAAAAGTAACTCATTAATTCACCAAATATATATTGACCACCTACTAGGTGTAATCTGCTTTTGGGAGATTCACATTTTTAAAAGACATCATATCTTCCTGTCAGGGAAAAGCTATCTAAATAACTACACATGCAGATGAGTTTGTTCCAAAATAATAACAGGCTTCCTAGAGGTGGATTCAGGGTGCCTCAATAAGTCAGAGGAGGGTCCAGGTGCAGTGGCTCATGCCTGTAATCCCAACACTTTGGGAGCCCAAAGTGGGCAGATTGCCTGAGTTCAGGTGTTCAAGACCAACCTGGGCAACATGGCAAAACCTCATCTACTAAAAAAAACAAAATATTAGCCTGCTGTGATGGTGGGTACTTGTAGTCCCCGCTATTCAGGAGGCTGAGGCACAAGAATTGCTTGAGCCCAGGAGGTGGAGGTTGCAGTGAGCTGAGATCGCACCATTGCACTCCAGCCTGGGCAACAGAGGGAGACCCTGTCTCAAAAAAAAAAAAAAAAAAGAAGTCAGAGGAGGGAGAGGTAAATTGACACAGGAAGTGACATTGATGGTGGCTACTGGAGACAAAGAGAGGATCCCAGGCAGGGAAGCAGCTGGAGCAAAGGCACTGAGGGCTGCAAGCCCATGGCCAACATGGTGAAACCCCATCTCTACTAAAAATACAAAAATTAGCCAGGCGTGGTTGTGGGGTACCTGTAGTCCCAGCTACTCGGGAGGCTGAAGCAAGAGAATCACTTGAACCTGGGAGGCAGACATTGCAGTGAGCTGAGATCATGCCACTGCACTCTAGCCTGGGTGATAGAGACTCCATCACAAAAAAGAATAAAAAAAAGATGCCAGCAACTGCCCCTGAGGTAGGGGGCAGGGTGAGGGGAAGCATGTTGGGACCCTCAGCTGCCCTGGATGCCTCTTCCAGCTCTGCCCAGGTGGGGACTAGGCCGGTGTGCCCCTCTCCACAGAGCAGAGTCCTTAGGGTGGAGCTCCCGGGCGGAGGCTCCCTGGGGAAAATGCAGAGAGCCACAGCCATTCCAGGGAGGCCGAGGCTAAGTGTGGGCAGTGTTGAATGTGCTGCCTTGGTCCTAGGCACTCAGTGTCCGGGGCGCCATGCCAGATTGAGACACGAGGTCTCAGGCCTGTGGCAGCCAGGAGGGGCACTTTTCCGTGGGAGCTGTCACTTTGATTAGGGGCCTGCAGGGCTGGAGGCTTCCACAGTGACAGGCAGTCACAGGCAGTAAGGCAGGGACCCTCTCCTGCTCACATCCCCCGAGGCCATCTGTGGGAGGGAGCCTGGGGGTGGTTCTCCCCTCTCTGAGCCTCCTCGCCAAGGTCTCAGTCAGAGGCCTCCTTCTTCAGCAGCATCTGGCTCCTGGAATTCTCACTCCCAGCTCTGAGTGAGCCCTGAATACCTTGGAGGGGCACAGGAGGAGGAAGCAGCAGGAACCCACACTTCATCTCCCTCCTCCAAGCACTGCCCTGACTTACCCTGCCCACCCCCCATCTGTCTCCTACCCAAGAGACCCTTTCATTCTTCTTTTTTTTTTTGAGACTGAGTCTCACTCTGTCGCCCAGGCTGGAGTGCAGTGGTGGGATCCCAGCTCATTGCAACCTCCACTTCCCAGGTTCAAGCAATTCTCCTGCCTCAGCCTCTCTAGTAGCTGGGATTACAGGCACCTGCCACCATACCCGGCTAATATTGTGTTTTTAGTAGAGACGGAGTTTCACTATATTAGCCAGGCTGGTCTCAAACTCCCAACCTCAGGTGATCCGCCTGCCTCGGCCTCCCAAAGTGCTGGGATTACAGGCCTGAGCCACTGTGCCTGGCCTCTTTCATTCTTCAGGAATGCATCTTGAGCCTTCTTTCACCCCCCTTGCCTCTCCTCCCAATGGTGGTGTGGTACAGGGACCTTCCCCAGAAGAAGGCTGAACTCCATGACCCTAAGGACCATCACACACAGACACACACACACCCCTAAATAACTTTAAGTGATTATCTGACATCTGCAAAGAGACAGAGGTTTGCTGTCCCCTCGCACTAACCTCTGATACAGATGTTGAGCCAGCACAGGGCATCGGGGGACAGCTGGGCAAGAAGCAACGACCTAACCCCAGCCCCACACAGAGGATCTGCTTAGGAGCTGAACAAAGCACTTGCACCTGCAGCATGGCATTCCCTCCTCACCCAGCCACCCTAGGCACAGATGATGACATTCAGTCTCACTTTATAAACTGGGAGAGTGGGGTTCAGGGAGATTAAGTAACACCCAAGGCCACACAGTTGGGTTTGGGTCTTAGGTTTCAGACTCTATTTTGTTTTGTTTTGTTTATTGAGACATCTTGTTCTGTTGCTCAGGCTGGAGTGCCTGGCACAATCGTAGCTCACTGCATCCTCCACCTCCTGGGCTCAAGCAGTCCTCCCTCGGCCTTCTAAGTAGCTGGGACTACAGGCATGCACCACCATGCCTGGCTAAATTTTTTGTTATTTTTAAAAATTTTTGTAGAGACAGGGTGTATTAGTCCATTTTCACGCTGCTGATAAAGACATACCAGCGACTGGACCATTTACAAAAGAAAGGGTTTTAATGGTCTCACAGTTCCATATGGCTGGGGAGGCCTCACAGTCATGATGGAGGGTGAAAGGCACGTATCACATGGTGGCAGACAAGAGAAGAATGACAGCCAAGTGAAAGGGGTTTCCCCTAATTAACCCATCAGATCTCATGAGACTTACTCAGTACCACGAGAACGGTATGGGGGAAACTGCCCCCATTATTCAATCATCTCCCACTGGATCCCTCCCACAACACGAAGGAATTATGGGAGCTACAATTCAAGATGAGATTTGGATGGGGACACAGCCAAACCATATCACAAGGTCTCGCTATGTTGCCCAGGCTGGTCTCAAACTCTTGGCCCCAAGCAATCCTCCCACCTCAGCCTCCCAAAGTGCTGGGATTACAGGCGTGAGCTACTGCACCCAGCCCCAGGTTTCTGACTCTAAATTCTATCTCACACTCTTATCTGACGCCCTCCTGAGGAGAACAGAATATATTAGGAGCAACTGAGCCATGTTTGAGAGCGGGGAGGAGTATGACCCAGAGGGCAGGCTGTCCCAGCAGATGATTCCACAAATGCTCGGGACCTATGGCCACTCCTGTGCCCTGTCCCTTGGTGTGCTCAACTGAAGAATGGGAAGATGCCAGCCATCTGGCTAGGGACGGAGAGAGTAGCTTCTTAAAGCCAACCAGCCCCTCCCTTGTCTCTTGGTAGAAAGAACCCAGTCATCCAATTCAGAGTGGGCCTGCCCCATGGCATCCATTGCAACATGACACAGGAGGGGACAGGAGGGCATTTCTGAAATGACTTAAGCTCTGGCTTGCTGAAATGACCAGAAGAACCTTAGTCAGGGACTGCACGGTAGACAGTATGGGGGGCAGGAAAGCAGAGATCGAGTCAGACTATAATGGATTTCAGGGCCAAGATGGCTGCAGCTATAACACATGTCCCTGTGCCTTCCAGCGGGAGAGGGGTAGTGGTCAGAGTGGCAGGCCAAAGCTAGGCTCCCCTATTCTGCGCCCTCAGACCTCCCCTAGCTCCTGTTCGAATCGGTCCCTCCATCCCCTCTCCAAGTCTTTGACTGCAGAAGCCTCTGGCTGCATCCTGGGCCCCAGAGATCAAAGACCTTGAGCTCAAGTCATGCCTGAGTCACTGGCTTGATGAGCTTCTCACCCCCACTCCCTGCAGATGGATTAATTTCAGTCCCATCAGGAGGCCCCGGAAGCCCTCCAGCCTGTCCCCCATCCTTCAGTATCTCCCTGGGTTGCCGTTTCCTCCCCAGTCACGGCCTCCCACACACATACTGAGGCCTTTGGGTGCATGCTGCAAAGAAACGGTGCTCCCCCAAGGCCACTGAGAAGTTCTTCTTGCAGTCTGACCTGCCTCTGCCTCCTGCTGCTATTCTCGCTTGGTGGCAGGTGACAGAAGTGCCCCACACTCTTCCTGAATGTCATCATATCCCCCTCCCCCAGGTGTGATCCTGACCATTGGTATCCCCCTCCCCCAGGACCACCAGGAAAAGCAAGGCTGTCTGGGTAGAGAATTAGGGGGCTTAGCTCAGATCCCTGCCCTGGAAGAAGACAAAGATTCTGTCTGTCTCTGGGTGGGTTAATTAGCTCTGGGTTTGAGTTTCCTTCCTCTCCCCACACAAACAACTCCTCCCTGCAGAGCCCCTTCCTAACAAACCTGTTTTCAGGAGCTGCTGCAGCCAACCCCTCCCAAATCTTCTTTGTGGTTCGAGTGTTGGCTGCTCCAGAGATTACAGGTTATTGTCTGGTGGAGACAGGATGCTGAGGGGGTGGGGGGCTAGCATTGGAACCTGGGTTTGGAATGCAGGACTGGATCCAGCTGTGGGCTGGCTGCCTCCTTCCCCCACTCCACCCCCTCCCAGCCACCAGGTGCTCAGGTCAGTAAAGAGCCAGCTTTTAGGAAGAAGAGGGAGAGGAAGGAGTGAATGGAGGGGAGAAGGACCGGGCTGGGGGATTTGGGGTGGGCAGGGGAGGGGTGTCAGGAGTTCTAGTGGATCAGGCCGGGTGCTGTGGCTCACACCTGTAATCCTAACACTTTGGGAGGCCAAGGCAGGTGGATCATTTGAGGTCAGGAGTTCGAGATCACCCTAGCCAACATGATGAAACCTCTCTACTAAAAATACAAAAGTTAGCTGGGCGTGGTGGCAGGCACCTGTAATCCCAGCTACTCTGGAGGTTGAGGCAGGAGAATCGCTTGAACCTGGGAGGCAGAGGTTACAGTGAGCCTAGATCTTGCCACTGCACTCCAGCCTGGATGACAGAGCGAAATTCTGTTTCAAAAAAAAAGAAGTTCCAGTGGATCAGATGAACTCCCTCCTCTCCTTCCTGGCATTGCCCAGGTAACAGATCCAGGGGTCCAGGTGGTAGACTAACAGTGGCAAGACACCTGGATCCCCATTCCCCAACCCCCACATGGCCAATGCTCTTTGATAAAGTGGCAACACCTCTCTGATGCTCAGTTTCCTCTTCAGCAACAGCAGTTAAACATAAGGGGATGGTGAGGAGAGGATGAGTGAGGCTGGGCAGAAGAACGGGCTCCTGCAGCAAGTCCTGAGGCAAGAGGACGGCAAGAGCCATCCAGCAGGCAGAGCAGGGCCAGCAGCTCCTCCTTCCCTGGAGGTCCCTGTGGACAAAGTCAGCCCTTCCAACCCTTTGCTTCAGTGTAAGAGGCCCCAGGCAAGGGAATCCTCCGGGAGTGGGGGCTGAGGGATGCTCCCTGATACCCTCCCCCAGTTCTTGGTCTGCACATTTGCCCCCATACTTCTCCCCTGGGGGATAAGCATGCCCTGTTCTTTCTACCTGCGGTTGGGATGGGGGAAACCAGAGAATGGGCAGCTCCTTCCTGGCAAAGAGAGACAGGGCCCTGGAACGACGCTGCTTTCCAGGCAGAACCAGGAGTCCCTCCCTCGCGCCCTCCCCTCCTGTCCCTCACATCCCCCCCTTCCCTCTGTCACTCTGGCTGGGTTTCATTTGCTCCTCGTTCTGCGCTCTGCGGTGTCTCCAAAGGCAGAGAATGCTCTTGGGTGAGTGCTGAGGACACCTGGGCTGGGAAGTGGGGAGAGGGCTTAGGTGAGGGTGGTCCTCTCCCCTCTCCCCAGCCCAATCCTTTCCGGCTATAGTTGGCCCCCAAAAGTTGTCTGTCAGAGACACCAGTAGCCAGTTACTCTCAACCCTTTTCCCAGGTTCAGGGCTGGGCAGGGAAGCCCCCACTCTGGCCGAGAACAAAGGTGAAAGGAGGGGCAGGAATGGTGGGGAGCTGGAGGTCCACCCTGCAGGAAACAGGGGTGCTGGACATCTGGGCAGATGCCTGTTCAGGAGCTCGTGTCAAAGGTTCTGTGTATCAGACCTCACCTTTAACCGCCTCTGAGGGGCCAGGGGAGCAGGAGACGTCCGAGGGGAGTGAAGAGGGAGCTGTTACTGCAGCAGAGAAAGAGAGAGAAGCAGACAGAGGGAGATGGAAATCAGGGTGCCTCCTCCCTGAGATCCGGCCACTGCACTGGGGTCCACACCAGTGCCCCCCTCCCCGTCTTTATCCATGGTCTGCCAGCTCACCTCTCCACACAGAGGGTTGCCTGGCCTTTTTTGAGGGAGACAGCCATCACCCATCAAAGGCTGTTTGGGGGAACCCTTTCATTGGGGGCAAAGGGCTGGAGGCAGTGGGACTGGGGGCAGAGTTTCTGTTGTGACTGGGCTTTGGAGTCTTCCTCCAGCTTAGGGGAGTCTGCACATCCTGAGTGCTAGATGACCCAGAAGTGGCTCAGGGACTCTGGAGAATGTGGGGAGGAAGCCCCTGGCCACGGTGGGAGTGGGCATGCAGTATGTCTTGGCTCAACCTCTCACTCCCCACTTTGGCTCTCTCTCCCTGGACTCCCATATTCTTCGCAGAGTTTGGGTTTTATCCATGATAGAAATGGCAGTGTGATTATTTGAGATGTGCTGTGTGCAGGCATGTGCCTCTGGGAGGACCCTATCGTCTGCCCCATGACTTAGGGGTAGGGGGGTGGGAGAAGGAGTGGGAGAGAGACTCTGTTTGGAGATATGCTCTTTTAAGTCCAATGCATTTAATTTTGTAAGGGGAGTGTGTGTGCACACCGGTCTCTGCATCTGCATATGGCTCTTTGTGTACATGCATCTATCTTTGTGAAGGTGTGTGCTGCTGTGTGCCCATTGCTGTCCTTGGTGTATATCTGCATTTGTAGGGGTCTGCACATTCATGTGCATCTGTCTCTCTGGGTATATGTATACACAGGTATGTCTGTTGCTTGTGCCCATCTGTGTATGCATGCATGCTCTTGTGTGGCCAGTGTGCCTGCCTTTGCCTCCCGGCCAGCATGGGTATCTGTGTATCTTGGCATCAGTACCACCTCCATATGTATATGCATCTCATGTGTAGATGGAATACATGGTCTAACTGTGGGGGGAAGTATGTATGTATGTGCCTTGATGTCTATACCTGCCACTATCCATGGGTGATATGGGCCTCAGGTTGTGTGTCTCTGTGCTCGTGTGTGTGTCTGTCTGTCTGTCTTTTCCCATTATGGCAAAATAGCAGGATGTGGCTTTCCCAGATCTTGTCCCTTGGTGGCAGCCAGGGTGATGTTATTTCATAAGATTTCTGCTCTGTGCCCTGCCCCAGCCTCGGTTGGACCTTTGGGGGCAGCCTCTTCTCCTGTACTCGGTCTGGCTTGCTCATACCTCTGACCACACCCCACCCTCTTGAGGCAGTTGGCTAATGAGCCATGGCTGCTCCAAGACACTTAGGTGGCTGTTCTGCAGCAAAATGCTATCCAAGAAGACCTACCCCCAACCTGACCCTTTTGGGGTGCAGAATTCTTGACCTGAGGGCTGTGTGGTGCCATTCGGGGGCAGCTGTGGGGGCTGTGGCTCCCTTCATTTGAGTGTAGCCAGGAGTCAGGCGGCCACACGTGTGTGTGCATGTGACTCGCGCACCATCCCAGCAGCCCTGGGGCTGGGGTTCACAGTGAATGTCAGAGGCAGACGGTGGATGGCACAGAGCAGTGCTGCATGGAGGATGCTGGGGCGGAGGAGTTCCCAGCAGCCACTGGTAGGGCTGAGACCTCAAATCAACATGCACCCTAGGCCTTTTGCAGAAGAGCAGTGTACCCAATTGTGAGGGGACTGGAAGGCATTTCTGGGTGACTTGGTGCTGTCTGGAAGGGAGACTGGGTCATTCTCTTGACATTCCCTTGACCCACAGCAGCAGTCCAGCCCCCTCTCTGAATGGCCTCCACACCCAGCACCGCATTTGGTCTTCAGACCCATTTCTGTCCTGTCCTAGCCTCCTCCCCGGGTTGTAATTCCCGCTTTACAGATGAGAAACAGGCTCATAGCTAAGTGTCCTGTCCAAGGCCTCAGAGTTAAATATAACTGGAGCTCCATCCCAGGCCTCTGGACTCCACATCTCCACGTCTGGGAGGGTTGGGGTGCCACAACAGCACATTCCTCCTGCAGGGAACCTCCTCAATTCACCTCTCAGGGTAACGCAGACAGGGATGAGGGTCGGCTGTGTATCAGAGTTCTAGAAAAAGGTCACTCCAACCTCCCTCCCTCTTCCCCACTCTGTCAACCCCACTGCAAATAACTCACTAGGCTAAAACAATGAGCTTCCCAGTTCCAACTCCTCCGAAGGAGGCTCCCCATCAGGTGGGAAGGTCCAAATCCCCAGCATTCCCCTAGAGCCATCCAGCATCAGGCACTGCCCCCACCCACCCCAATTCTTCATGAACCTGCAGCGACCTGTCAACTTCCAGAGGAGATCTTTGCTCTGCCATCCCACGGCCTGGAGTGCCCTTCCCCTAGTAATAGTTCACCTACCCAGAATGCTGCGAACCCTAATTGACCCTCCCTGCAGACCTTCAGCTGATCGCCCGCTCCTTGGTGATCCCAAAGCACTTGCTTCTAAACTCTCAGAGCACTTTGCAGCCTCCACGGCGCTCTACCTGTCTGTCTCTTACGGCTGTGAGCCCCTCGAGGAACCCCGGATACATGCGCGGACCGAATGAACCCCGGCACCGCGCTGCTTGCGGTCTAGCCTCAGTGGCTCCTGCTGCGGCGCGTGCGGCGGCAGGGGCCGAGGGGTGGGGCCGGGGCCGGGCTGAGCGAGCTGGGCGGGAGGCGCGGCAGGTGGGCGCGGCCAGGTGAGCCCGGGGACGCCGCCCGCCCTGCCCGCGACCCCGGCCGGCGCCGGCTGCTGGCGCCTCTTCGCCCCCGTTGCCGCTAGTGGCTGCTGTCGCTCCGTGGAGCCCAAGGAGACCGCGGCCAGAGCGTCCACCGCCCAAGATGGTGGTTCCTGTGTCTCCGTGAGTGCTAGCGGACGGGGCGGGGGCGCCGGTCCGGGCTGGGCGCCCCCTCTCGGAGCGGGCGGGACGGGCGGGCGGAGGCTCGGTGCCTTTGCGGGGCCCACCGAGGGCTCTGTCACCACGCGCCCCCCAGAGGAAGTTCCCCAGCCCTCCCCGTCCCAGCCCCCGGGAGGATGGGTGAGACGGGGTGCAGGGGAGCCCCTTCTCACCAGGGCTGCCAGAGCAGGGGGCGCCCGGCCGTACTCTGCTGAGAGCTGGACTCCTGTTAGTGGGGTCCCAAAGCAACGGGTCCCCAGGAGCCCGGGGAGGAGGCTCGGGACCCACATCCTGGGGCCACATGAGTACTGTTTGAGGCTTACATGCCGAGGGGCCCTTGTCAAGTTGTTCCTGCTCCCATCAGGCTGGTCAGGGTGTGGAAAGAGGTGAGAGGAGACCTGGGTCTGCAACAAGTGTGCCCCCCTGGTCAGCCTTGGTCACAACTGGACCCATGGAGTTTTGTTTACCCCTCACTCCACCCAGCCTGGTTCCTTGAGGTTGAGGTGGGGAGAATGTTAATGGAATTTGACCTGTTTAGAGCAGCTCTGTCCAATAGAACTTTCTGGGATGATGGAAATGTGCTGTCCAATGCAATAGCCACTAGCCACATTGGCTACTAAGCACTTGAAAAGTGCCTGGTGTGAGCTGAACGCTAATGTTTTATTTAATTCTAAGTAATTTAAACAGCTGCATTTACAACAGCTGCAGTGGCCAGTGGCTGCTCTGTTGGACAGAGCCGTTTTAGAATCTCCATCTTTCTGGGCTCTACCTACCTGCCCTTTTGTTCTGCAGAATGGGCAGGATAGGCAGCTTCGAGGTACATGGAAAGGATCTGACAAACTTCCAGAAGGGCATTACCTTGCTCTTGCACCCCTCTGCCCCCGTTCTAAGATCCTGTGTGTAGTGGGCTAGGCAAGGTCATAGAATCACAGGATCTTGGGAGGAAAGAATGTCAAAGGTAGCTGTTTTAATCACCCAACAGGTGCCCAAGGGCTGGCTCCACTTCCCTCTCTGCCTGGGCACCTGCTCTTTCTTATTCACTGCCCAATTGTGTGGTGCACTTGCTAGGTGTCAGGCACTGTACCTGTCTCTGGATTCAGACATGAAGAAGTTAGTTACCTTTCCTGCCCTCAGGGAATGTGCATGAGAAGGAGGGTGGAGAGAGGATGAAGCAAGAGAACTACACAGATAGAAGCAGAGATTTGTAATCTGTGGAGCATGCAATGGAGAGAATAAACAGGGAGCAATGACAAAAAAGAAGGGACTTCCTGGGAATCGATGGTTAAGCTAAGGCCAAAGGGGAAATGAAACAGGCCAGCTAAAGCATTGGGAGGGCAGCTGGGAACATTCTGGAAGAAGGGACAGCATGGGCAAAGGACCCGAGGGATGGGAACCTGGCACTCTGGATGAACCCAGAGAGAAGGGTGGTGTTACTAGAAAGGAAGGGAGACACAAGTGGCCACCAGAGAGGTCAGTAACCCTGGGCATTTGGCAGACCTCAAAGGAATTCTGGCACTGGCCTTAGAGGAGTGGGTGGTTGTGGAAGGGTCTAAAGCAATATATATATAAATTTTTGAGATGAAGTCTTGCTCTGTCTCCCAGGCTGGCATGATCTCGGCTCACTAAAGTGGTATATTTTTTAAAGCTCCCCTCTGGTTAAGAGAGGTTAAGAGTAGAAACCCAGCATGCAATCAGGAAGCAACTGCATTCGTCCAGGCAAAAGATAAAGGTGGCCTGGACAAGGCCGCCAGGCAGTGGTGTGGAGAGAAGGGACAAGTTAGAAGTGGATTTTGGAGGGAGAATCAACAGGACCTGTGGATGGAGCGGGTTCTGGATGTGGAAGAGAGCAGGGATTGAAGGGCAGGTTTCTGGCCAAGGCACCTAGGAAGAAGGATGGATTTCATTTCCTGAGACAAAGATGACTGGGAGAGGGGCATATTTGCTTTTGTTTTTGTTTTTAGAGACAGGGTCTTGCTGTGTCACCCAGGATGGCTGGAGTGCAGTGATGTGATCACAGCTCACTGCAGTCTCAAACTCTCGGGCTCAAGTAATCCTCCTGCCTCAGCTTCCTGCGTAGCTGGGGCTACAGGTATATGCCACCATGCCCAGCTAATTTTTTTTCTTTTTTCTTTTCTTTTTTTTTTTGGTAAAGACAGGGTCTCCCTATGTTGCCCAGGCTGGTCTCAAACTCATGGGCTCAAGCAGTCCTCCTGCCTCAGCCTCCCAAAAATGCTAGGATTATAGGTGTGAGCCACCACATCGAGCCAAAAGTAGCATATTTGTAAGGACAGATCAAGAGTTCTGTCTAGACAGGCCAGGAAGGTAGCTGGATGGAGTGGTGTGGTGCCCAGGCTGAGGCAGGAGAATCGCTTGAACCGGGGAGGCAGAGGTTGCAGTGAGCTGAGATTGCGCCACTGCATTCCAGCCTGGGCGACAGGGTGAGACTCTGTCTGGGAAAAAAAAAAAAAGAAGTCCCAAGGAAGAGGGCCAATGAGTTTTACTTGCATCTGGCAGTCTTTCCTTACACCGAACCAGCTGGTCCTGGAACTCTCCTCATCTGCCCTTGCTTTACCCACCTACTATGTGCTGGTTCCACACAGGGCACTGGTATACGTGTTAAGTGGACAAAGACAGTTACTGCAGTCTCAGAGCTTAAGATCGTCTAATTGGTCCAGGCACCTGTAATCCGAGCACTTTGGGAGGCTGAGATGGGCAAATCATTGAGGTCGGGAGTTTGAGACCAGCCTGGCCAATACGGTGAAACCCCGTCTCTACTAAAAATTTAAAAAAAATTAGCCGGGGCTGGGCGCGGTGGCTCACGCCTGTAATCCCAGCACTTTGGGAGGCCAAAGCAGGCAGATCACGAGGTCAGGAGATCGAGACCATCCTGGGTAACCCGGTGAAACCCTGTCTCTACTAAAAATACAAAAAATTAGCCGGGTGTGGTGACGGGCGCCTGTAGTCCCAGCTACTTGGGAGGCTGAGGCAGGAGAATGGCGTGAACCTAGGAGGCGGAGTTTGCAGTGAGCTGAGATCACGCCACTGCACTCCAGCCTGGGCGACAGAGCAAGACTCCGTCTCAAAAAAAAAAAAAAAAGCTGGGTGCGGTGGCACGTGCCTATAATCCCAGTTACTTGGGAGGCTGAGGCAAGATAATTGCTTGAACCCAGGAGTTGGAGGTTGCAGTGAGCTGAGATTGCACCACTGCACTCTAGCCTGGGTGACAAAGTGAAACTCCATCTCAAAAAAAAAAAAAAAAAGAGAGAAAAAAGATCATCTAATTGACAATCTCAGAAACGAGTTCTTTCAGGTGGCCAAAATGAATCCATTCATTCCTTTTTAATGTGTTGGCATTGTTTTCTATTTTTATTTTATTTTATTTTATTTTTATTTATTTATGTATTTTTTTTTTTTTGGAGACGGAGTCTCGCTCTGTCGCCCAGGCTGGAGTGCAGTGGCCGGATCTCAGCTTACTGCAAGCTCCGCCTCCCGGGTCTACGCCATTCTCCTGCCTCAGCCTCCCGAGTAGCTGGGACTACAGGCGCCCGCCACCTCGCCCGGCTAGTTTTTTGTATTTTTTAGTAGAGACGGGGTTTCACTGTGTTAGCCAGGATGGTCTCGATCTCCTGACCTCGTGATCCACCCGTCTCGGCCTCCCAAAGTGCTGGGATTACAGGCTTGAGCCACCGCGCCCGGCCTATTTTTATTTTATTTTTAAATTTTTATTTATTTATCTTTTGGAGATGGGGTATTGCTGTGTTGCCCAGGCTAGTCTTGAACTCCTGAGCTCAAGTGATCCACCTGCCTTGGCCTCCCATATTTTTATTTTTATTTTAAAATTTTATCTATTTATTTAATTTGAGACAGCGTCTCACAATGTTGCCCAGGCTGTAGTGCAGTGGCATGATCATAGCTCATGATAGCCTTGAACTCCTAGGCTCAAGTGATCTTCCCTCCTGAGTAGCTGGGACTACAGGCATATACCACCATGCCCCGCTAATTTTTTAAAAACATTTTATTTGTAAAGACAGGGTCTCCTTATGTTGCCCAGGCTGGTCTGGAACTCCTGGGCTCAAAAGATCCTCCCACCTCGGCTTCCCAAAGTGCTGGGATTACAGTGTGAGCCACCATGCCTGGCCCTTTCATTCTTTTAAACAACCAACTTTTACTGAGAGGTATCTGTGTGCCCAGCCCCAGACAGGGACTTAGAGATATGAAAATGAACAAACATGGTCTTGGCTTCTATGAACTCAGTGCGGAGATATATAGAGAATCCCTGTATTCACCATATTGTGTCATGAAGACTCGTGCATAGGGAGCTGTGGGGAACCAGAGGATGGCTGCCAGCCCAGGTTGTAGAGATCAGCATGGCAGAAGGGATACCTGAGCTGCCCTCAGGCAATGAGTGGGAATTAGTAAGAAAAGAGGAGGGAGAGGGAATTCTAGGCTCAGAGGATGAAGACAGGGACAAAGTAACAGCTTGGTGTCCACTGGGAATGCAAGCCTTCAGAATTGATTGGGCAGACAGGAGTGGCGGGAGGCTCTATTAACAGAAGCATTCAGAGCCTGGGGAGGGCCTTGTTGGCTTGTGGTGAGGTGTGTAGACTTAGGCAGTGGGATATCAGTAAAGAGGTGGAAGCCAGAGAGTGACACAGTTGGATCTGTGTGTGAGCTTGCTGTCTCTGACTGCTGGGTGAGGGATGAGTCTGGGGGAAATGACCATGCAGAGACCGAGGCAGCTGCAATGATCCAGGTGATACCGTGAGGGCCTGAACTGGACCAAGGCTAGGCAGCTGAAGGGAGAGAGATGGTACAGACCAGGGTCTCAGTACAGCCTTTGGGGTCAGGAGGACATGGGTTCTGATTCAGCCTCAGCGACTTACTGCTTATGAAACCTGAAGCAAGCCAGTTAAAGTCATTGACCTCAGTTTTCTCCTCTCCAAAAGGATAATGTCTCAGCCACGGAGAGTCGTCTGGGTCTGCCCTGGATCATTGTAAAGCACTTAGCACAGGGCCTCAATTCACATCCCAGAAATGGTAGTTACAGTTAAGCATGAAGAGGAGAACACAGGTTGGATAAATAATTAAAAGGTAGAGTTAAGGCCGGGCGTGGTGGCTCACGCCTGTAATCCCAGCGAGATCACGCCAGCCACTGCACTCCAGCCTGGGTGACAGAGCGGGACTCTGTCTCAAAAAAAAAAAAAAAAAAAGGTAGACTTGGCAGGTTTTGGCCAATGGCTGGACATGGCTTTTCAATCCTGAACTGCTCATCCTGGCCTTGTGTCTGGGGAGGTGGCAGAGTGAGGGAGGTAGAGGCAGCCGGCTACCTGCCTTCAGTCTGGGGCCCCAGGTCTGGGCTACCTGTCCCAGAACCACAGTACTAGTGGGTGTGGGTGTGAGTTTGTGTGCACCTGTGTGTGTAAGGAAGGCAGCTTTAGAGAAAGCACATCTTCCTGTGGCTTGGCAAGAATCAGCTTTGCGCTGATTTCTCTTTTTTTTTTTTTTGAGATCGAGTTTTGCTCTTGTTGTCCAAGCTGGAGTGCAATGGCGTGATCTCAGCTTACTGCAACCTCTGCCTTCCGGGTTCAAGCGATTCTCCTGCCTTAGCCTCCCAAGTAGCTGGGATTACAGGCATACGCCACCATGCCAGCTAATTTTGTATTTTTAGGAGAGATGGAGTTTCTCCATGTTGGTCAGGCTGGTCTCGAACTCCTGACCTCAGGTGACCCGCCTGCCTCGGCCTCCCAAAGTGCTGGGCTTACAGGCATGAGCCACTGCACCCGGCCATCCTTTTTTTTTTTTCTTTTTTTTTGAGACAGGGTCTAGCTCTGTCACCTAGTCTGGAGTGCAGTGGCGCCATCACGGCTCACTGCAACCTCTGCCTCCCAGGCTGAAGCAATCCTGCCTTAACCTCCCCAATAGCTGGGACTATAGGCATGCACCACCATGCCTGGCTAATTTTTTTTTTTTTTTTTTTTTAGAGATGGGGTTTTGCCATGTTGCCCAGGCTGGTCTTGAACTCCTGGGCTCAAGTGAGCCACCTCCCAAAGTGCTGGGATTACAGGAGTGAGCCACCATGCCTGGCTTGATTTCCTTCTGATGAAGTAGATGACTATGGGCTGAAGGGCACAGTCATCTTTTGGGCTAGGAGTTGAGAGTTCTGAGTTTTAGTCCTGTTTCACTATGAATTCCTCATGGGCCCTGAGAACCACTGTCTGTCTCCAGACTGAGTTTCCCCCTTATAAAATGCAGTTGCCCAGGTGATGCCAGTCTTTCCAGTTCTGAGATGCTTCAGCAGTCAAAGCGAATCAGTGCCTTGTCCTGGGTGGAAAGAGACCCCGGGAGAGGGCTGGGGTCCCCACACCTCCCCGCTTTGGATAACACTCTAGGGCCCTTTGCATGACTCCATCCACTGCCCAGAGCCCCTGCCCCATTGAGCCCCTCCACCCCTCAGCTGGGAGGACTCTGTGGGCAGCATGGAGCCTACCACGCCACCCTAAACTGCCCCTACCATGACAGACCCCTAACACCTCTCCCTTGTCTGTTTCATCTCCAGTCTCCCACCCACGGAGCAGGAATAAACTCTTCAGGCTGAGATGGATGGGCCCTGTTAGCCTGGCGGGCTGCCCCCATCCCGCCTCCCCATCAACTCCTCTTGTCAAGGGAGGTGCCTCTGTGTGGGGGGGAGGCAGGGGGGCAAGAGCATTCAGGTGGGGGTTGGGAGTTCCTTGCTCAGAGAGCAAGAATGGTGCCCCCAGGGAAGAAACCAGCGGGAGAGGCCTCCAACTCCAACAAGAAGTGTAAGCGTTACTTCAACGAGCACTGGAAAGAGGAGTTTACCTGGCTGGACTTTGACTATGAGCGGAAGCTGATGTTCTGCCTCGAGTGCCGCCAGGCCCTGGTACGGAACAAGCATGGCAAAGCCGAAAATGCCTTCACTGTGGGCACTGACAACTTCCAGCGCCACGCCCTGCTGCGCCACGTGACCTCAGGAGCCCACCGCCAGGCTCTGGCTGTCAACCAGGGCCAGCCCCCTTTTGAGGGCCAGGCTGAGGGCGGAGAGGCCTGCCCAGGCCTGACTACGACCCCCGCCTCCAGGAGCGTCAAGGTGGAGGTAGACCCGGCCAAAGTGGCTGTGCTGACTACCGTGTACTGCATGGCAAAGGAGGATGTGCCCGACGACCGCTGCTCTGCCCTGCTCGAGCTGCAGAGGTTCAACCTGTGCCAGGCACTGCTGGGCACAGAGCATGGCGATTACTACAGTCCCAGGAGGGTGAAGGACATGCAGGTGGGTGACAGCCAGAAGTATGGGGGAAGGGCTTGGGAAGGGAGGACACTGAGCCACCTGGGAACAGCCCCAGCATGCCAGGCCCTTGGGGAGCAGCTAGGGCATTTCATTCATATCTTCTTCCTTCAGAACCTTCCCTGAGGGCCTACTGTGTGCCTGGTGCTGGGCTAGCTGCAGGGATACAACAGTGAAGAGGCCAGACCAGGCCTTGTCTTTAGTGGGAACAGGGGCACTCTTCTCACTAGCTAAATCAGATGTTGCAAACCGGTGGTCTGGAGGCTTGATTGACCCACAGATGTATTTAATTTTTTTTTTTTTCTGAGGAGTCTCGCTCTGTCACCCAGGCTGGAGAGCAGTGGCGCGATCTCAGCTCACTGCAACCTCTGCCTTCCTGTCTCAAGTGATTCTCCTGCCTCAGCCTCCCTATTAGCTAGGATTACAGGCATGTGCCACCACACCCAGCTAATTTTTGTATTTTTAGTAGAGACAGGGTATCACCATGTTGGCCAGGCCAGTTTTGAACTCCTGACCTCAGGTGATCCGCCCACCTCAGCCTCCCAAAGTGATGGTATTATAGGTGTGAGCAACCGTGCCTGGCCTCTGTTTTTTTTTTTTTTTTTAAACATAGAGATGGGGTCACACTATGTTGCCCAGGCTGGTCTTGAACTCCTGGCCTCAAGCAATCCTCCTGCCTTGGCCCCCCAAAGTGCTGGAATGGAAATGGAAATGACTTCTGACTTAGTTTTCTTTTGGGGCTGTTTTCTGTGCCGAGCCTGTTTAATTAGTTTTCGTAGTGTTTTTGAAAAACTCGAATTTGTTTCAACTTTAAAAAAACTCAGGATATAAATATAAAAATCTATATTTGTGACTATATTGAAAAGCAAGGTCCCCATGCTCTCACAGCAGGATGTGCTGGAGTTGGAGAGCAGGGCATTCCCTCTGGCTTATCCCTGGCCTTCTCTAAGCTCAGTATCACTCACATGGCCCCTGGAGACATGCAGATTGCAGCTCTGTCCTAGGTACTAACTGTGTGAGTCCTGTGGGCTGGGTTGGAGGTGGGGGAGTTGGATCTCATCCTACAGAGATGACAAATAGAGAAACAGCATACAGCTGGGACCCAGGGTAACTGGGAGTTGGGAGTGAGTGTGCCTATCAGTTAATCACTGAGCTGGACAGTGGAGGGAGACCCCCAGGAATAGGGCAGACTACGATGATGCTATAGAAAAACACAGTGAAAAAATTAGCTTTCCTAGAGCTCTTTATGGTTCATAAAGTGCTTTCACCACAACAAAAGTTGACATTTATAATTTACAACAATGCTTTGAGAAGATTTGGGGCTGGTATTAGCTGACAGCAGGTATAAGAGCTTAGAAAACTAGACCGGGTGTGGTGGGAAGCCAGGGTGGCAGGACTGTTCTTAGAGACGTCAGGAGCTGTAGAGGTGAGAAAACTGAGGCTCAGAGAGGTGAAGTGACTGGCCGAAGGTAGCACAGCCAGTAAGTGGCAAAGCAAGGATTAGTCCCTAAGTCTGTGTGACCTCAAGGCCGGGGCTCTTTCCACCACCCCGCACTGCCTGCCTCCGCCTCTCAGGACAAGCCTAACTCAGTCCTCCCTCCCTTTCTCTTCCTGGCTGTCCCAGGTGGCCATTGCCAGTGTCTTGCACACAGAGGCCTGCCAGCGCCTGAAGGCATCCCCATATGTGGGGCTGGTGTTGGACGAGACCAGAGACTGGCCGGAGTCACACAGCCTGGCCCTGTTTGCCACTTCGGTGTCCCCCTGTGATGGCCAGCCTGCCACCACCTTCCTGGGCAGTGTGGAGCTACAGGAGGGCGAGGCCACTGCTGGCCAGCTCTTGGACATCCTGCAGGCTTTCGGCGTATCTGCACCCAAGCTGGCCTGGCTCAGCTCAAGCCTCCCCAGTGAGCGCCTGGGGAGTGTGGGCCCACAGCTCCGGGCCACTTGCCCACTGCTGGCAGAGCTGCACTGCCTCCCTGGCCGCACAGATCCTGAGCCCCCCGCCTACTTGGGTCAATATGAGAGCATATTGGACGCCCTATTCCGCCTCCATGGTGGTCCTAGTTCCCACTTGGTCCCTGAGCTCCGGGCAGCACTGGACCTTGCAGCTATTGACTTGGCAGGGCCTCGGCCAGTGCCCTGGGCCTCCCTGCTGCCTGTCGTGGAAGCAGTGGCAGAGGCCTGGCCTGGCCTGGTGCCCACCCTGGAGGCTGCAGCCCTTGCCTCACCTGTGGCGGGGTCACTGGCCCTGGCCCTGCGCCAGTTCACCTTCGTGGCCTTCACCCACCTGCTGCTGGATGCCCTGCCCTCTGTGCAGAAGCTCTCCCTTGTCCTGCAGGCAGAAGAGCCGGACATGGCCTTGCTGCAGCCCCTGGTGATGGCGGCTGCGGCCTCCCTCCAAGCTCAGCGCGGCTCAGGTGGGGCCCGCCTCCAGGGCTTCCTGCAGGAACTGGCATCCACGGACCCTGACACCAGCAGCGGGCGCTGCACCTACCGCGGCGTGGAGCTGCTCGGTTACTCAGAGGCTGCGGTCCGGGGCTTGGAGTGGCTCCGGGGGTCCTTTCTGGACTCCATGCGGAAGGGCCTACAGGACTCCTACCCCGGGCCTTCGCTGGACGCCGTGGCCGCCTTCGCGGCGATCTTCGACCCCCGCCGCTACCCTCAGGCGCCAGAGGAGCTGGGCGCGCATGGCGAGGGGGCGCTGCGGGTTCTGCTGCGCGGCTTTGCGCCTGCCGTGGTGCGCCAGCGGGCACTAGGGGACTTCGCGCTGTTTAAGCGCGTGGTGTTCAGCCTTGGGCGGCTCGGCCCGCGGGCCCTGTGCACTCAGCTGGCATGCGCGCACTCGGAGCTGCACGACCTCTTCCCCGACTTCGCTGCCCTAGCCGCCTTGGCTTTGGCGCTGCCCTTTGGCGCTGGCCTGCTGGACAAGGTCGGCCGCAGCCGGGAGCTGCGGTGGTGGGGGCAGAGCGGGGTCGGGGAAGGCCGGGGGGGCCACGTGGTGAAGATCGCAGTGGATGGGCCCCCGCTGCACGAGTTTGACTTTGGGTTGGCTGTGGAGTTCTTAGAGAGTGGATGGGGAGAGGGCTTCCTGGGGTCGCAGCTCACCTGAGGGTGGCCTCCTTCTCTCGGCCCAGCCAGCCTGGGGCCCTTAGGGCCAACCTAGACTTGACCATGCTGCACCCAAGATGATCTGCTGACTGTGGCCTCCCAGGGGCCTGAGGCCACCCACCCACCCTTCTGGAGCTTCCCACCAACCCCACCCTGTAGGCTGTGGAGGAAGGGACTGGTTCAAGAGGGGCCTGGGTGGGTGGGCAGAGATGCTAGGATCTGGGGCACCCTAAATCATTCCTGGCCTTTACACAGTTAGATGAGGAGGAGTAGCTCACCCTTTTTCCTTCTGGATTCAGCCCAAGTTTGGGCTCCCCCCAGAAATATGGGAGTTCTTGGCTTGGGGGAGGAAGACTAGGTCTTGGGAATTGAGGGCTGAGGGAACGGACACTGGTCCTTGGCTGTTTCTTTCTTTTTCTTTCTTTCTTTTTTTTTTTTTTGAGATGGAGTCTTGCTCTGTCATCCAGGCTGGAGTGCACTGGCACAATCTAGGCTCACTGCAACCTCTGCCTCCTGGGTTCAAGCAATTCGCCTGCCTCAGCCTCCCGAGTAGCTGGGATTACAGGCGCCCGCCACCACACCGGGCTAATTTTTATATTTTTAGTAGAGACAGGGTTCCACCATGTTGGCCAGGCTGGTCTCGAACTCCTCACCTCAAGCGATCCACCTGCCTCGGCCTCCCAAAATGCTGGGATTACAGGCGTGAGCCACCGCGCCCTGCCCTTGGCTGTTTCTTAGTCCCACTCCCGGCAGTGTCTCTTCTCTTCAGCTGTGACTGGGGAGTAGATGACCGTGCTTGTTTCTGACACACAGCACAGTGTCCTCTCTGTACCCAAGCTGGTGGTTCAAGGGCCAGTGGTTCCGGGGAGACAGTGTTTCCCTTCCTCCCCTCCTCACCAGTGGGCTGCCTCAGGCCTTTTCTGTGTATAACTGTGTATATAGACATAAAACCTACAAATGTGAAATAAACCTATGCTATCTTTCATAGTGTTACCACACAAACATCTAAAAGGACTACTTTTGGTTTTGCAATGACAGGGTCCAAAAATGCCCCAGATGGGCTGGATTTATTTATTTTTTCTAATTTTTTATTCCTCAAAGTCCAGTTGCTCTCCAAGTTCCTACCCCTCCCCTGCCCTTGCCTCAGACCTTTAAGACCAAAGACTGCAAATCCACAGTGCTGTACCTGCCGCCTCCGAGGACTGGCCTCAAGGCCCAACCCAGGGACGCTGGCTTATTTGCCTCCTGGGGGAAGCAGTTTAGACCTCACCAGAGCTGGGGAACGCATCCCTTCAGAGCCCATGGGTTTCCCATTCCCTCCTGTCAGCCCTGGCTGTGAAAGCCTGGGGATCTGGAGGGAGGGAGGATAGTTAAAGAGTGACAGGGGCGAGAGCTAGCCTGTTCCTAATACCCCTGGGTTTGAGTTTAATTTGCAATAAAATGGAATCCCAGCACATCATGCAGTCTCCATGGTGGTGTGTGACAGGGGCCTGCCCAGACCCCTCTGTCCCTCTCTTGGCTGGGCTGCCCTGGGGTTCAGTATGCTGCCTCAGTAGGGGCGGGAGGGTCATCCCTCTGGGCTGGGAGCCTCCAACTGTAGAGTCCCTGCCTCTGCTTCCCCAGCTGTGGGAAGGAAGGGCACAGGGAAGGAGGCTGTAATCACCCTGGGTCTGGCTGGTGCCACTCTGTGAAGAGAGATACAGGTTTCTACCCAGCTCCACACCCAGGGAGCCCATCCGCCTCTTGTTCTGGCTACGGAGGTAGGAGAGAGCCCATTTCAGACCGTGCCCTTCTTCCTCCTGCAGCAGGCCCGGCCTCCAGCGCCCCCAGCCCCCTGCTGGCCTCCCTGCCCCTGCCCACCCGGCCTCTGCAGCCCCCGCTGGACTTCAAGCACTTGCTCGCCTTCCACTTCAATGGCGCTGCCCCGCTCAGTCTCTTCCCCAACTTCAGCACGGTATGGGCTGGGCTGGCGGGTGGGGGCATGCACCCAAGCTTGTGGGTGGGCATGGAAGTTGGGTTCAGGGGCCAGCTCTCAGCAGCTGGGTCTAACCAGGAGCTTGTTCTCCAACCGCCCTCAGAGGGGATAGGTGCTCCCCAAATAGAAACCCCTATTTGGGACCCTAGGAGAGGGCCCCGCTCTCTCCTAGGCTGGGGAACAAGACGGTGTCAGCCCTCTCCCCACCCCCACCATCATAGCTGCTGGGCCTGCAAGAGCCTGTAGCCTGTGCATTCCACTTGAGCTTCTGTGTAGGCGCTCCTGTGGATGACGTGTGTGTGTGTGTGTAACTGACCTGTGCCTTTGTGTTGTAGTTTCTGTAGGTCTTGTATGTTATATGTGGATGTGAGTTTGTGTGTTGGTGTTCAGCGTGTGTTTGTAAACAACTCTTTGTGTGTGGGTAATTTTATGTAATTAAGGTATTTGCCTGTGTAATCTGAGGGTTTGTTGTGTCCTTGTGTCTTTTAAGTGTGTGTTTGGCGTGTATCTGCCCTCTAAGCATATGTTTTTGTGTGGTTTGGGTGATTGTGAGTTTACCTGTGGTCATGTGCCCTTTGTGTGCATGAGTGTGAATTGTTCTGCTTGTCTGAGCATTTGTAACTGCCTGAAGCTTTTGTGCTGTGTATGTGTCCTGGTCTGTACATTTCCTTGTACGTGTGTGTGCATAACAAGTGTAGTATGGGCCAGGTGCAGTGGCTCAAGCCTGTAATCCCAGCACTTTGGGAGGCCGAGACGGGCAGATCATGAGGTCAGGAGATCGAGACCATCCTGGCTAACACGGTGAAACCCCGTCTCTACTAAAAAATACAAAAAAACTAGCCGGGTGAGGTGGCGGGCGCCTGTAGTCCCAGCTACTCGGGAGGCTGGGGCAGGAGAATGGCGTAAACCCGGGAGGCGGAGCTTGCAGTGAGCCGAGATCCGGCCACTGCACTCCAGTCTGGGCGACAGAGCGAGACTCCGTCTCAGAAAAAAAAAAAAAAAACAAGTGTAGTATGAATTTTAATTCACTATATAAGGGATCAGCAACCATCTCCATTTTTTTTAAATTTGGAAAAATCAAATGAAATCATGGGTGTGGCATGCCCCATCCTGAGCAGATGGTGGCAAACTCCACCTTAGTCACACTTAGGAATCCCTTCCTCCCACCCTCCAGGGTTAGACAGAGGTCCTAAGGAGTCTGAGGCATTTGGGAGGTGGTCCTCTGGTCTCAAGTCCCTGTTGTCGCTTGCTGACAGGCTCACTGTTGAAAGGCATGGTTCCAATTGCAGGGGACCCCTGCAGGCCATTCTCCTCTGAGGTCCTGTCCCCTGAGCCCCTTGCTGGCACTGGGTGCTGTGAGAATTTGAACCTCTTTCTGTTCTCAGGGAAGTTTCTGCACCCATGTGCTTCTCTCTAAGCTCTGTTTTCTTTTCTTGGGAAGGTTTGGAAAGTTCCTTTTTTATTTTATTTTATTTTTATATAAGCAGAGATGAGGTCTCACTATATTACCCAGGCTGGTCTCAAACTCCTGAGCTCAAGGGATCCTCCCACCTCAGCCTCCCAAAGTGTTGAGATTACAGGTGTGAGCCACCGTGCCCAGCCTGGAAGGTTCTTGACAAGTTCAGACAATTGCATTTGGCCCAACCTCCTGAGAAAAGGGAACATCAAGCCTTAATTCTATAGAAGAAAATAATGATTTAAAATAAGGAAAAAGAAGCCAGGTGTGGTGGCTCACACCTGTAATCCCAGCACTTAGGGAGACTGAGGTGGGCTGATCACCTGAGGTCAGGAATTTGAGACTAGCCTGGCCAACAGAGATGGCAAAACCCCATCTCTACTAAAAATACAAAAATTAGCCAAGCATGGTGGCAGGTGCCAGTAATCCCAGCTAGTTGGGAGGCTGAGGCAGGAAAATCGCCTGAACCTGGGAGTGGAGGTTGCAGTGAGCCAAGATCGTGCCATTGTACTCCAGCTGGGGTGACAAGAGTGTCTCCATCTCAGGAAAAAAAAAAAAAAAGAGATAGTGAAACCCCATCTGTACTAAAAATACAAAAATTAGCTGAGCATGGTGGCAGGCACCTGTAATCTCAGCTACTCAGGAGGCTGAGGCAGGAGAATCGCTTGAACTCAGGAGGCGGAGGTTGCAAGATCTTGGCTCTGCCATTGCACTCCAGCCTGGGTGACAAGAAGGAGACTCCATCTCAAAATAAATAAATAAATAAAAAAGTAGTAAGGAAAAGAAAAAAAATCCAAATTAATATTCCAAAGAAACAATCCTCCTCCTTAGGGAACCTTAGGCCTCCACTTGCTGCTCCCTGCCTCCTACTGGCCCCCCACCTCCCCTGGCTGTGGCTCTCACTCTCTCAAGAGAGGTCGTCATGGCTGGGCACGGTGGCTCACATCTGTAATTCCAGCACGTTGGGAGGCCAAGGCAGGCAGATCATTTTGAGGGTAGGAGTTTGAGACCAGCCTGGCCAACATGGTGGAACCCCATCTCTACTAAAAATACAAAAATTAGCCAGACGTCGTGGTGGGTGCCTGTAATCCCAGCTACTCAGGAGGCTGAGGCAGGAGAATCACTTGAACCGGAGAGGTGGAAGTTGCAGTGAGCTGAGATCATGCCACTGCACTCCAGCCTGGTTGACAGAGCAGTACTCCATCTTAGGGGAAAAAAAAAAAAAGAGGTCATCAGCAGCCTCAGGCTCTGTGACAGTGGCAGAGCTGATGAGATAGGACTTATCTTCCCCCAGCCCACAGGTCCAGGCATGAAGCCTGGGTGATGGGAGAGGAAATTCCAGCAGAAGGGTTCTTTGTCTTTTCCCTGCCTCTCCTTGTTTACAACTCTCTGTCCCAATAGTTGTGATTATTGCAAAGGAGAAAAAAAAAAAAAATGACCTAAGGGGCACCAAGAGATGCCAAGGCGATCACCAGAACGTGGTTCTATGTCCCAGTATCATGCAGGGCACTCTGACCATTCCCCTGCTTCCAAGCAGAAGCCCAGGCTGACAGATAAAGACAGCCAGGGAAGAGGCTGTTTCTTTTTCTTTTCTTTTTTTTCTTTTCTGTTTTCTTTTCCCTCCCCTCCCCCCCTTCCCTTCCCTTCTTTTTTTTTTTTTTTTTTTTTTTTGAGACAGAGTCTCACTCTGTCACCCAGGCTGGAGTGCAGTGGCCGGATCTCAGCTCACTGCAAGCTCCGCCTCCCTGGTTCACGCCATTCTCCTGCCTGAGCCTCCCGAATAGCTGGGACTACAGGCGCCCGCCACCTCGCCCAGCTAGTTTTTTATATTTTTTAGTAGAGACAAGGTTTCACCGTGTTAGCCAGGATGGTCTCGATCTCCTGACCTCGTGATCCGCCTGTCTCAGCCTCCCAAAGTGCTGGGATTACAGGCTTTAGCCACTGCGCCCAGCCTTTTTTTTTTTTTTTTTTTGAGGCAGAGTCTCACTCTGTTACCCAGGCTAGAGTGCAATGGCACAGTCTCAGCTCACTGCAACCTCTGCCTCTCTGGTTCAAGCCTCCTGCCTCAGCCTCCTGAGTAGCTGAGACTACAGCCACGCGCCACCACGCCCGGCCAATTTTTGTATTTTTAGTAGAGAAGGGGTTTCACTTGGCCAGGCTGGTCTCGAACTCCTGACCTCAGGTTATTCACCCATCTTGGCCTCCCAAAGTGCTGGGATTACAAGCGTGAGCCACCACACCCAGCCAGCTGTTTCTTTTTCTTTTTTCTTTCTTTCTTTCTTTTTTTTTTTTTTTTTGAGACAAAGTTTTGCTCTTGTTGCCCAGGCTGGAGGTGCTCTCGGCTCACCGCAACCTCCATCTCCCCGGTTCAAGCAATTCTCCTGCCTCAGCCTCCCAAGTAGCTGGGATTACAGGCACACGCCATCACACCTGGCTAATTTTGTATTTTTTTTAGTGGAGACCGGGTTTCTCCATGTTGGTCAGGCTGGTCTTGAACTCCCAACCCGAGGTGATCTGCCTGCCTCGGGCTCTCAAAGTGCTGGGATTACAGGCGTGAGCCACCGCAGCTGGCCCAGGTGTTTCTTTTTCCAACATCCACAGGATGTAAAAGCTCTTCCTAGAAGCTGACGACGGCCCACTTCAGTCATCTTTAGTTTTGTGCTGCCCCCAATCCCTGCTTCCCAAGCCAACCCCAGAGTTATTATGCCCTCCCACTCCCTTCACAGATGGACCCGGTCCAGAAAGCTGTCATCAGCCACACGTTTGGGGTCCCCTCCCCTCTGAAGAAGAAACTCTTCATTTCCTGTAACATCTGTCACCTAAGGTTCAACTCAGCGGTGAGACAAAGTAGTGAAAGCAGGTCTGGGGAGGGGGCTGGGCAGGGAGAGGGCTGGAGGCTGGGCTTTCAGGGTCCTTCTGGGAGGAATACCAGTGGCAAAGGGGCTGTGGTCTGTATTTTCAATCCCTGGCTGCAGAAGAGGCACTCTTGGTCCTTTAACCATCGCACCCTCTCCTCTCTCTAGATTCTTCTGCCCCTTCCCCTTCTGCCCACCTATAGCCCAGTGGGATTCCATTTCCTTCCCCCCAGGCCTCCCTCCTGTGTTCTGGATCCTTCTGCAAGAGAGCAGACTGCCCTTCCTCCACTCCGGGTCCCAGGGGACCATCTCATCAGCTCCTGATCTGAGTTTACAGAATGTGATCATGCCCATCACCTTAAATAATAGTTCTCATGATACGTCTGTGAGAGGGGTGGAGGCAGGATTTTTGTGTGTTTGTGTGTTTGTTTGTTTTTTTTTTTGAAGACAAAGTCTCACTCTGTCACCCAGGCAGGAGTGCAGTGGCGTAATCTTGACTCAGTGTAACCTCCACCTCCAGGGTTCAAGTGATTCTTGTGCCTCGGCTTAGTAGCTGGGATTACAGGGATGTGCTACCACACCTGGCTAATTTTTTTGTATTTTTGGCAGAGACAGGGTTTCACCATGTTGCCCAGGCTGGTCTCGAACTCCTGGGCTCAAGTGATCCACCCACTTCGACCTCCCAAAATGCTGGGATTACAGGTATGAGCCACCGCGCCTGGCCTAGAGACGCTATTATAATCCCTGATTTTCAGATGAGGAAAGTGAGCCTTAGAGAGGTTAAGTGACTTGCCTAAGACCACACAGCTGGTTAGTAGCAAAGCTGGGATATGAACCCAGGCCTGGCTGACCCCAAGGTCTATGACTCTACTACAGCCTACCCCTTTCTACTACATCCTACCCTTAGGTAGAGGAGGAACCTCATTCTGGCCTCGCAGGGAAGGTCTACCTCCTGTCAGGCAATCTGGGGTTTCAGTTGGATGTCAGCAGAACTGCTGTGGTGTCGCATCCAGGGAAGGGCTGTGGGAGCCTGTCTTTCCCACGTTTCGAGGAGGTGGGCCAGGGAGCAGCAAGTGAGGACCCTTGGAGGGAGGATACTGACAGACCAGATTTGGGGATTCCCTTCAGGGCTTCTGGTTCCATGAGTCCTGCAAGAGATGGAGGAGAGGCTGGGCGTGGTGGGTCACGCCTTTACAGCACTTTGCGAGGCCGAGGTGGGTGGATCACTTGAGGTCAGCAGTTAGAGACCAGCCTGGCCAACATGGTGAAACCCATCTCTACTAAAATAAAGAAAAAAAAAAAAATCAGCCAGTTGTGGTGGTGGGTGCCTGTAATCCCAGCCACTCGGGAAGCTGAGGCAGGAGAATCACTTGAACCCAGGAGGCAGAGGTTGCAGTGAGCTGAGATTGCTCCCACAGCACTCCAGCCTGGGTGACAAAGCGAGATTCCGTCTCAAAAAAAAAAAGATGGAGGAGAGAATTTGTTCCAAGAGAGGAACCATGGCTTCTTCCTGGCAAATAGCAAATGCTCAGTAATGACTTGTTGAACAAGTGAACAAAGGGATGAATGTTCTGGGGTACATATGCCCCAAAGTGTGGGGATTGCTCTGCTTTCTCCATTTGTGCATTGATACACTCAATAACTAACATTCATTGAGCACCTACTCTATGGACTCAGCCCTTGTAATTCATGTTCCCATGTAATTCTGACAACCCATGAGGTCAGTACTTTTTTTTTTTTGAGACGGAGGCTCACTCTTCGCCCAGGCTGGAGTGCAGTGGCTTGATCTTGGCTCACTGCAAGCTCCGCCTTCTGGGTTCGCACCATTCTCCTGCCTCAGCCTCCCGAGTAACTGGGACCACAGGCGCGCGCCACCACGCCCAGCTAATTTTTTGTATTTTTAGTAGAGATGGGTTTTCACCGTGTTAGCCAGGATGGTCTTGATCTCCTGACCTCATGATCCGCCCGCCTCTGCCTCCCAAAGTGCTGGGACTACAGGCGTGAGCCACTGTGCCTGGCCGAGGTCAGTATTGTCGTCACAGAGTTTATGGATGAGGAGACTCAGGCTCAGAGAGATGATGTTACTTGCCTAAAGATGTAGTTAGTGGCCGGGCCTGGTGGCTCACGCCTGTAATCCCAGCACTTTGGGAGGCTAAGGCGGGTGGATCATGAAGTCAGGAAATTGAAACCATCCTGGCTAATAAGGTGAAACCCCATCTCTACTAAAAACACAAAAAATTAGTCTGGTGCGGTGGCACGCACCTGTAATCCCAGCTACCCAGGAAGCTGAGACAGGAGAATCGTTTGAACCCAGGAGGCGGAGGTTGCAGTGAGCTGAGATGGCACCACTGCACTCCAGCCTGGGCGACAGAGTGAGACTCTGCCTCAAAAAAAAAAAAAAAAAAAAAATCAGAAAGCAAAAACAACAGCAAAAACAGATGTAGTTAGTAAGTGGCTGAGTCAGATCTGAAGCCAGAGGCTGCCTGCCTTGGAGCTCATGTGCGAGAACACATTCCGTAAACCTCAGAGCCACATGTACTATGGTGATGATGATGACAAGGACAAGGACTTGCCCTTTGTGTGCCTGAGCCCTGCCTCCCTTGGACCTGTCCCCTGCTGGGCTCCAGTTCATGAATGGGGCATGTGGACTCAGCCAGTGAATGGTGACCTCTTGCCTCCCCTCCCCAGAACCAGGCCGAGGCACATTATAAAGGCCACAAACACGCCAGAAAACTCAAGGCTGTCGAGGCTGCCAAGAGCAAGCAGAGGCCACACACCCCGGCCCAGGATGGGGCTGTAGTGTCCCCAATCCCAACGCTGGCCAGTGGAGCCCCTGGAGAGCAACAGAGTAAAGGTCAGTCCTGAGCTCTTCTCTTTCCCAAATCTCCACTCCAAATCTGGTTTCTGACAAGGGGTTGAGAGATTTCTGCTGCTTCTTTTTGCTTGTGTTGGAGTATTCCATACAGACAGGCAAAGGTACACAAGTGTACCACTCCATGAATTTTCCTAAGCTGAACACGTACCCAGATCAGGAAACACGTTACCAGCACCTCAGAAGCTTGTCTTGCACCTCTTCCCGGTCATTACCCTGAAGTATTCATTTCCAAGGACTGCCTCCACAAATGACTACATTTGTGAAGTTAGGCATGGTGGCTCACACCTTGTGATGGTTAACACTTTGGGAGGCTGAGGCAGGAGGATTGCTTGAAGCCTGGAGTTTGAGACCAGTCTGGGTAACACGGTGTGACCCTGTCTCTACAAAAAAATTTATTTGCCAGGCATGATGATACACACCTGTAGTCCCAGCTGCTCAAGAGGCTGAAGCAGGAGGATCTGCTTAAGCCCAGGAGGTCGAGGCTGCAGTGAACTATGGTCATGCCACTGCACTCTAGCCTGGGTGACAGAGCAAAACCTTGTCTCTAACCTCCCCCGTCCACCCAAAAAAAAAAAGAGACTCCAATCTGGGTGGCTGGAAACAACAGAAATGTATTTTCCCACAGCTCGGAGGCCAGAAGTCTGAAATCAAGGTGTTGACAGGGTTGGTTTCTTCTTGGGGGCTCAGAGGAGAAAGTGTCCCATGCTTCTCTTCTGGCCTTTGGTGGTCGCGGGCATTCCTTGGCACTCCTTGGCTTATAGACGCATCACTCCAATCTCCTCCTCCATCTCCACATTCTCCCTTGTGTGTCTCTGTGTCTCCACAAGCTCTTCTTATAAGGGTACCAGTCACTAGATTAGTCCCACCCAAACCCAGCATGACCTCATCTTCAGTAGTTTTATCTGCAAAGACCCTGTTTCCAAATAAGGTCACATTCTGAGGTTCCAGATAGACATGAATTTTGGGGGAGACACTATTCAACCGACTGCAGCCCCTCTAATGTTAAATACGATCCTGACTTCTCAGCATACATCAGTTTTACCTGTTTTTGGTGAATCATAGAGTATGTAGGGTTTTTTGTATCTGTTTTGTTTCGTGTTTTTTTGTTTTTTGAGAGAGAATCTCGCTCTGTCTCCCAGGCTAGAGCACAGTGGTGCAATCTTGGCTCACTGCAACCTCTGCTTCCCAGGTTCAAGCCATTCTCCTGCCTCAGCCTCCCAAGTAGCTGGGACTACAGGCACCCGCTACCACGTCCAGCTAATTTTTTTAATTTTTAGTATAGACAGGGTTTCACCATATTGGCCAGGCTGGTCTCTAACTCCTGACATTGTGATCCACCTGCCTTGGCCTCCCAAAGTGCTGGGATTACAGGTGTGAGCCACCCCACCCGGCCTGTATCTGGGTTTTATTCATCTCTCACAAACATTCATCAACATTCATTGTATCTGTAAGATTCATCCATGTTTTTGTGTGTAGCTGTAGTTTGTTCTTTTTCATTGCTGTGTAGTACTCCATTGCAGATCATACCACTACTTTTTTTTTAATTTGAATTTTTAAAAACTTTTTTTTTTTTTTTTTTTTGAGACAGGGTCTGGCTCTGTCACCCAGGCTAGAGTGCAGTGGTGTGATCTAGGCTCATCCACCTCCCTGGCTCTCAAGTGATCCTCCTCCCTCAGCCTCCCAAGTAGCCAGAACTATAGGCATGTGCCACCATGCCTGGCTAATTTTTGTATTTTTAGTACAGATGGTGTTTCACTGTGTTGCCCAGGCTGATCTTGAACACCTGGACTCAAGTCATCTGCCCACTTTGGCCTCCCAAAGTGCTGGGATTACAGGTGTGAGCCACTGCATCTGGCCCCTACCACTTTTTTTGTTTTGTTTTGTTTGTTTTATTTTTTTTTGAGATGGAGTTTCACTCTGTCGCCTAGGCTGGAGTGCAGTGGCGTGATCTTGGCTCACTGCAACCTCTGCCTTCCGGGTTCAAGTGATTCTCCTGCCTCAGCCTTCTGAGTAGCTGGGACTACAGGCATGTGCCACCACGTCTGGCTAATTCTGTATTTTTAGTAGAGATAGGGTTTCACCATGTTGGCCAGGCCAGTCTCGAACTCCTGACCTTAGATGATCCACCTGCCTCGGCCTCCCAAGGTGCTGGGATTACAGATATCAGCCACCGTATCCAGCCCGTACCACTATTTTTTAAAAATCTGCTCTCCTGTTGGTGGACATGTGGGTAGTTTCAGTTTTATGATATTATGAATAGTGTTCTCTGAACATTCTAGTACATCTTTTTTGGTGATCTCTGCCTATTTAAGTTAGTAAATAAGAATATGAGGGCTGTGAGGGCTTTCTGAGACCACTGTGTCCAACTTAAGTGATTTCCGATGGGGAAACTGAGGCCCAAGTCTGCCCAGTGAGTTGGTAGAAAAGTGGGGCCTGGAATTCAGTGCTGGTCATCCACCAGAGGCCCTCCAGGTCACCTCCATGGTCAGAGCTGAAGATCGTGGTCTCCAGCGTCATATTGGGACTCACACTCTGCCCCCATGCCTTCCATCTCCACAGCAGTTCCTGCAGTCCCACCTCTTGGGTCTCCACTCCAGCCACCACCAACTCCGGACCCTACATCCAGGGAGCCAGCCCACGAAGAGCTCTTGGATGCTGCCTCCTCCTCGTCCTCTTCTTCCTCCTGCCCACCTTGCTCCCCAGAGCCTGGGAGAGAGGCACCAGGGCCTGAGCCAGCGGCAGCTGCCGTGGGAAGCAGCGTGAGTGGGGAAGGCAGGCGTGAGAAGGGGCACCTCTACTGTCCCACGTGTAAGGTGACAGTGAACTCGGCCTCCCAGCTTCAGGCTCACAACACAGGTCAGTGGTCCCCAGGAGCTGGAGCCTGGGGAAAGGGTGGGGCAGAAGCTGAGCCTCACCAGATGAGGGTAGGCTTGAGTTCCTGCGTGCTTCGCTCAAGGGTTGGGTGGCAGAGGCGTTGTGCTCGCGTATTATTGAGCGGGTGTTTCTGGGTCCTCCCATTACTCCTTGGGGAGGAGAATTGGGAACAGAAGTCTGAGGCAGCAAGAACTGAGGGTCGCTAAATCTCTGAAGGGTCACTCCACAGGAGACAGGAGACACCTCCCTCTCTCCTTAGATCACACCTAGAAGGAAGGGACTGAGATCAAAGCAAAGGGGAAGCCAGCCATTTGTAGTGCAGGGAGGCCTTCCATTGGAGGGGCTGGCATGAAAGGACAGAAGCTGGGAGGGGAAACCACGTGTGGCTGGAAGGCCATGTGCGCATAGAGCTGCTGCGAGGCTTACAGGGAGAGCCAAACTGCGTGAGTGTGGAGGGGTCTCTGCAGCCCCTGCAACCCCTTCCTGCTGCCGAGAGACTGCCTTCTTCCCTCTCCAGGAGCCAAGCACCGGTGGATGACGGAGGGTCAGCGAGCGGCTCCCCGGAGGAGCCGGGGCCGCCCGGTGTCCAGGGGAGGCGCCGGACACAAGGCCAAGAGAGTGACAGGGGGCAGGGGCGGCCGGCAGGGGCCCAGCCCTGCTTTCCACTGTGCTCTCTGTCAGCTCCAGGTCAATTCAGAGACCCAACTCAAGCAGGTGGGAGAAGTGAGGCTGGGACTGGGGTTGGAGCCAGGGGAGGGGGTGAGGGGCAGGGCAGGAGAGGGAAGGATCCTGAAGAGGGCAGGCAGGGCAGAGCAGAGCGGGCTGGAGGAGCGAGGCCAGCAGGCCAACTGAGGGCAAAGGCCAAGACTCACCTTCCCTTCCCAGAGCCTACCCCAGGGTGAGGACCCAGTCTGTGTGCTTTGGATGTACGAGCTGTGGGTAGAGGAAGGGGGAGAGAGTCGAGGATGATGGTCTTGGGGTCCTTGGGCTTTGTCATCTTGTTCCCAGTCTGTCTGTCTGTCCATTAGCACATGAGCAGCAGGAGGCACAAAGACCGCCTGGCCGGGAAGCCCCCCAAGCCCTCCAGCCAGCACAGCAAGCTGCAGAAGCACGCAGCGCTGGCTGTGAGTATCCTCAAGGTATCTGTCTCCAGGCAACAGAGCTGGGACTGGGTCAGGAGGGGAGAGGGTGGGCTGGGAGGGCCAGATGGGGGATGTGGTGGGGCAGGAGAGAGACCACCCTGCACTGAGGCTGCTGGGCGGTGAGAGAGCTGGGGCTGGGAACTGGGATCTGCCCAGAGGAATTTCCGCGGAGGTGGGCTGGGGTAGTCATCTTAGGGGCAAGAGCGAGGGGTGGGCGTGCATCTCCTAGAGACCATCTCTATCCCGTAAATCCTCCTCCCTTCTCCCATCCTGAGACTTTCCTCCCTCTGGACAGGAAGACAGGTGGCGGAGAAAGCCCTTCGGAATGAATGTTTGGGGGTGGGAAGGGAGGAGGATTTAGGTTTGGAACTCTAAAAGGCACATTTTCCCTGCAGCAAAAAGCTTGAGGATGGGCCCCAGGGAGGGGGTGCGGTTTTCTGGGGTGGAGACTGTGTCCATTCCTTTCTTTTCTGTGTAGTCTAAACTGGCCTTGCAGAAGCAACTCACCAAGACGCTGGCAGCCCGCTTCCTGCCCAGCCCGCTCCCCACCGCAGCCACTGCCATCTGTGCCCTGCCAGGGCCCCTGGCCCTCCGCCCTGCCCCTACAGCAGCCACTACCCTCTTCCCAGCTCCAATCCTGGGCCCAGCTCTGTTTCGCACCCCAGCAGGAGCTGTCCGCCCTGCCACAGGACCTATCGTTCTTGCCCCTTATTAGCCCTCATGGGGAGGCCAGAGCTGATTTCCCAATAGCCACTCCTTGTCTCCTACTGTCCCGAGACACCTTGGGTTCCTACAAGCCACAGAGACTGTGAACAGCTTCAGGGGTCCTGCCCAATCCAGAAAGAACTGGGCTAGTTTCAAGGGCAGCTCCCTTCCAAGGACTGTCCCCACCCTCCTTTCCCAGGCCTTCCAGGGTTAGTCCTAGGCTTCCCTGCATTTCCCACCCTGAGACCCCAAAGATCTATGCAAAATCTCAGCCCCAGCCACGTGGTGCTCTCACTTTCCTCCACCCAAGACCTACACCAGGCCCCACATGGCCAGCCTCCAGGAATCTTAGCTTCTACAAGCCATCCTCTCCTAGCCGGGGAGCAACTCTCTGACCTCCAGTCCTAGGCTCTGGGGCTTCACTGGAGATAGAGATGGGGTCTTTAGCTGGAGCAGGCTCAAGGCTATCAGGACAAGGTGACCATAGGAGTGTGACAGAGGACCACGGAGGAGAAAGGGGGACCCAGAAGTCCTTCGATCAGCAGTGCTAAGGTGGGGCAGAGCCAAGGAAGTGGTGGGGCTGGTTCTGAAAGCTTTTGGGGGCTTCATCTGCTCTGAAGGGGTGGGACTGAGAGAAGGTGATGTTCTGGTTGGGCCCAGGGTTTTGTTTGTTTTAATCTTAGTCTTCTGGGCATTCATGGGCCCAGACATTTTTTCTTTTTCCAGAGTTGCATTCTGTTGCCCAGGTTAGAGTGCAGTGGTACGATCCTGGCTCACTGCAGCCTCTGCCTCCCTGGTTCAAGTGATACTTGCCGGCCGGGCGCGGTGGCTCAAGCCTGTAATCCCAGCACTTTGGGAGGCCGAGACGGGCGGATCACAAGGTCAGGAGATCGAGACCAGCCTGGCTAATACGGTGAAACCCCGTCTCTACTAAAAAATACAAAAAAAACTAGCCGGGTGAGGTGGCGGGCGCCTGTAGTCCCAGCTACTCGGGAGGCTGAGGCAGGAGAATGGCGTAAACCCGGGAGGCGGAGCTTGCAGTGAGCTGAGATGCGGCCACTGCACTCCAGCCTGGGCGACAGAGTGACACTCCGTCTCAAAAAAAAAAAAAAAAAAAAAAAAGTGATACTTGCCGATGAGCCCAGTCTTAATATTGAGGGGGTAACTCATTCCTCAGCAGCTCTTGTTAGCCTTCCTCTGACTTCCTGAACCCCAGCTCTTGGAGGGCGGGTGTGGGTCTCCCTCAGACTATGGACTCAGCTAATACCGAATACCCCCAGGGCTCCCAAAGGAAGAGCTTTCCCTTCTCTCAACCAGCCCCTGCCACTGTGAAGCTGAGTATTGGGAGGCAGTCTCACACGCACTTACAAGACCCATTTCATGCTGTCAACATCAGTGTCACAAGCTCCCTCCCACTGCAGCACTGCCCCCTCTGCACCCCACAATATGGGACCTTGCCAGTATCCCCCTGTATCTTTTTTTTTAAGACATTTCCAATGGGAGAACCAGAAAAAGGGGGGAGGGGAGGGAAACTTTTTGATAACAATTGTGGTTTTATTGTGTCCAATGAATGCATCAATAAATGAACTTGAAGCCCAAGCCTATGTGTGTCCTAATTCCACTCGCCCAGCCCTGGGCACCTGCCCCACTCACCTCTGGCTTTGAGAAGGGGCGTGTGTCGGTGGTTGCCTGGCTGCAGTGTCTCACCTAGGCTAGGTGTGCACCTTAGAAGCACAAAGCAGGCACAGGAAGTAGTGGGTAATAAGCTCACTTTGCAGGCCACTGGGTACGTGCCCACCCTCCTGAGCCCCGAAAGAGGACCTGTCTGCTCCTGAGAGGCTGCTACGTGTTTGCCTTGTTCTGTTCAGGCATCTGAGGTACGAAGGAGGGGCCAGAGGAGCACCTTGTCCAGCCTTCACCATGGCAGCGGGCATATAAATATAAATACAGGTAACTTATAAATAGAAGTCCAGCTCTGAGTTGAAAACCACAGGCAGGATGAAGAGCAGCCTCCAAGGGCGAGGCTGGAGGGCTGGGCACAGAGCGGCCACTCTGGCGACTGACAGCAGGTAGTGCACTCCTGCCCCCTGGTGGCTGGAGGGAGCGGCAGATCCCAGCCTTCAGGGCTGGTCGGCATAGCACCTTGAAGAGGGAGAAGCCATTGGCTTTACAAAATCAGAGAACTGGAAAGGATCTAGATCATCTGAGCAACTCTGGTCATCTTACAGATAAGAAACTAACACCCAGAGAGGGGAAAGGTCTTGCTGGGTCACAAAGTGGGGTGGCAACTCATAGACCAGTTACTCTATTCCACCTCAACCAATGAGGCCCATCTGCTCCCTGAGCAGGAAGAGGAAGTTAAACTATTGGTGGGGGTGGGGAATTTTTTTTTTCTTGAGATGGAGTCTTGCTCTGTTGACCAGGCTGGGGTGCAGTGGCGCGATCTCAGCTCACTGCAGCCTCCACCTTCTGAGTTCAAGCCATTTTCCTGCCATAGCCTCCCAGAGTAGCTGGGATTACAGGCATGTGCCACCATGCCCGGTTAACTTTTATATTTTTGGCAGAGATGGGGTTTCACAATGTTGGCCAGGCTGGTCGTGAACTCCTGACCACAAGTGATCCACCGGCCTTGGCCTCCCAAAGTGCTGGGATTACAGGCATGAGTCACTGAGCCCAGCCAGGGGTGGGGGATTTAAAACAGAAAACTATACTCCCAGGAGGCTAGCTTCTTCCAGCCAAGAGGAGGACAGGAGAAAGGTCAGGGTGAGGGATGAGGAGACACGTAACACCAGTATAGGAGCATATGTGCGTGCACACACACACAGGCACAACTAAACGCATACACACAATACCCGGACACCCTTTTTCTGGTGTCCAGGCTGGTGCCATAAGTGTGTGTGTGTCACTGATGGGAAGCCCAGAGGGTGGGACCCCTAACTATAATAGGAACCAGACCCGAGAAGGGACACTGCTGCGTGGTGACTCTGCTTCCTGTTTGGGGCAGCTGGAAAGGACGGTGACCCACTGCCCCAGGAGACAGTGGAGCAGAGCCTATAAAAGCTGGGGTGGGGAGTAGGCTGTGAGGGCTGAGGAAGGGGATGTCAACCAAGAGTATTTGCACTTCCTGGAGGTGAGAGGGAGCAAAGTGGCTGGGGCCTGGCCTACTGGGGAGCTCTGTGGCTGAGCGGGAAAGGCAGCTTTCCCTCTACTTTGCCCTCAACCCATCTACCAGAGCCCCAGATGCTGAAATGGGGCTAGGATTATAAAGGAGGAACGGCAGCTCTTCAGCCATCCAAGGAGCCACTGCCCTTGTTCTTCCGGCTGAGGGGGAAGGCAGACTTGCTCTGGGGTTGCGTCATCTTGCTGGCCAGGTAGACGAAGGGCTCCAGGAGGGAGCGCCGGTCCGCCACTGACACCTCCCACAGCTTCACCTTCTCTGACTTGGCCCAATGCTGAGCCACATCTGGGTCTACACGCCGCTGCTCCTGTAAGTCACACTTGTTGCCAAGGACCACGATGGTGACCTGGGGAAGAGGAACACAGCATAGGCCTGTGAATGTACCATAAACCCAGGAATGGACATGGGGGCTGGCAACCACCTAGGAGTTCTATGAGAGGAAAGCTAAATGGCTGATGTTTCGTCTCTTTCTAGATTCCATACCATTCATTGTGGGAAAGGAGATGGTTGCTTTTTCTTCTCTTTCCTCTGTTCAAATTCTGGCCTCCATCTAGCCCTCCTTTTAGTTCTATCACCAGCCCTGCATTGCCCATACATGCTCATTACTAGCCGTCAGTTTCTGGCTCAACACCTCACGAGGAAGCACTCCCAGAACTCTGCAGCTTAGAGCGGGATTCTGGAGAACAGAGGGCCTTCATGGCCAGATGCAGTGGCTCATGCCTGTAATCCCAACGCTTTGAGAGGATGAGGCAGGTGGACTGCTTGAGTTCAGGAGTTCGAGAACAGCCTGAGCAACATGAGAAAACCCCATCTCTAGTAAAAATACAAAACTGAGCCAGGCGTGGTGGCGTGCACCTGTAGTCCTAGCTACTCATGGGGCTGAGGCAGGAGGACCACCCAAGCCTTGGGAGGTTAAGGCTGCAGTGAGTTGTGATCATGCCACTGCACTGGGTGAGCTGTGATCATGCCAGCCTGGGTGGCAGAGTGAGACCCTGTCTCAAAAAAAAAAAAAAAAAAAAGAAGGGCTTTCGTAGCTAAAAGCACAGAACTATCAGAAGAACAACTAGTGGGGGCTTCATACATTAAGTCGGGTCAGGGACCCCTTAAGCCACAAAGAGGCCTCTTTGGCTGAGCAGACTCAACATGCAGCCACCCCACTTCTAGCTCCTAACTCACCTTGGAGTGAAGAATGGAGCCATGCCAGGCTTCCCAAACCAGCCCACTGCCCAAACTCTCTGATCACTGAGGCTCCCACCAGAAGCCTATGCCACACACCTCCTTCTTGTCCTTGGATTTGTCAATCTCCTTCTTGAGCAGCTCCACACGCTGAAAAGACTCTCTGCTATCTGTGCTGTAGACCAGGACGTAGCCATCAGTGCAAGAGAAGCAGTGTCGGGGCAGTTCGGCCCCATCTCGGAGCCCCCGGGTGTCGTAGAAACGCACCTGCTCTCGCACCCCTCGGTCTGTCTCAATGGAGCCCACGTAGATGTCTTCCTGCGTCTCGATCATCTCTGAACCTGGTATAAAATGAGAAAACTGTCTGAAGTGGAGAGGGAGATGGGAAATGTGAGTTATGAGAACAGCTTAAGGCTGACCAGATGGGGAGAAAGGAATGTAGGGGGCTGAGGAGGCCAGAGAATTGACAGCCTGGCAGGACTGAAATGATTTGGGTTTAGGGGAACTAACATTAATTTCTTTTTTTTTTTGAGACGGACTTTTGCTCTTGTTGCCCAGGCTGGAGTGCAATGGTGCGATCTCGGCTCACCGCAACCTACACCTCCCGGGTTCAAGTGATTCTCCTCTCTCAGCCTCCTGAATAGCTGGGATTACAGGCATGCACCACCACGCCCGGCTGATTTTGTATTTTTAAGTAGAGACAGGGTTTCTCCAAGTTGTTCAGGCTGGTCTTGAACTCCCGACCTGAGGTGATCCGCCCACCTCAGCCTCCCAAAGTGCTGGGATTACGGGTGTGATCCACCACGCCCAGCCAATGGACATTAATTTTATGCTAATTCCATGCTAAGCACAAGTGTGATATGACAGCTTCTCCTTCCTATCTTGGACACAGGGCTTTCTCCCTCCGATTTTGTTCAGTGTTGTAGAGCTGATTTGTTGCAATGTAAGTTTTATTCTTCCAGGGCAAAAACCACCAGGAGCAGCTTTTAGCCTGTGTGTGTTGTGATCAAGCCTATTCCGTATTCTTCAACTTTTCCCACTGTTCCTCCCCCTCCAATAATACTCACCCACCACGTGGTTCCCATACAGAAGCTGCTCCAGGATTGAAGTTTTGCCCACAGACGCCTGGCCACACACGACCACCTTGCAGCTCTTCCCCATGCTTAGTTTTCAACCTTGAAGAACAGAAGCACGCTGGGTGAGGTGAGGAAAGAAAGCATCAACACAGAGGGCAGTTACTAGCAGATGTTTTCTGGTGGACAAAAACCAAAACCAAAAAAATAGAAGGCAGAACTTCCATAACTGAGAGCCCAAGTTCTAAACTGAATGTATAGTTCCAGGGTTTCAGCACCATCCCAATGCTAGTCAGAGGAAACCGATGTCTCTATGTTCACTACTGGACGGTGAGCTGTTATTTTATTCGTCTTTGTTATCCCCAGTTCCTAGCCAGTACCTGTCCCAGGGCAGGTGCTTGGAAATGCTGCCATAAAGGGAGAGGAGAGTCACTGGCCACTGGCCAGGTTCCCTTCTGTGCACAAGATGTAGAGAGGACCAATTAGTGAAGGGAACTCAGCCCAGCTTCCTCTCTAATCATGACCCCATGGCGAATTAAGCAGGAATAGTATTTTGTGTGGCTGTCTGAAGCCATCTGCTCCCTGGGGGGACTGAGCAAATAAAAAGGATAATCTAGGGCAGGGCACGGTGGCTCACGCCAGCACTTCGGGAGGCTGAGGTGGGCGGATCACAAAGTCAGGAGTTTGAGAACAGACTGGCCAACATAGTGAAACCTCGTCTCTACTAAAAATACAAAAAATTAGCCAGGCGTGGTGGCGGGTGCCTGTAATCCCAGCTACTTGAGAGGCTGAGGCAGGAGAATCGCTTGAACCCGGGAGCCGGAGGTTGCAGTGAGCCAAGATTGTGCCACTGCACTTCAACCTGGGCAACAGAGCGAGACTCCGTCTCAAAAAAAAAAAAAAAAAAAAAAGACAATCTGCTTTCCTGTACGACTCATCTGGACAACAATCAATTCCCTCTAAACGCCAGTCAAGTATATGGCTAAAATGAACATAAGAGAGAAAGAGTGAAGAAACCTAAGGAAAAAAAAGGCTTCAGAAAGGAGATACTTTTTGCTGCCCTTGGGCTGACAGACACAAAAGGGAAAGCTCATAGAAACCCTAAGAGGTCCCAGACAGGTATCTCCCCGAAGGCAAACTTCCAAACACAAGCCCCCCCGCCCCCGCCCCAAGAGCTCCAGACAAAGATCCCCCCACAGAGAGCAGAAATAGATCACTCCCAAAGACTGTCCCAAACAGAAACCTCTCCAGGGGAAGCTCCTGACACAGACCCCCTCTCCATATACTGAGACCTACAATAAAAGACACCATAAGAGTGGGCCAGAGGGGCCTCCGCCACAGATTTTCCCACGGGGGAGCCCCCAGATGAATGAGAGGCAGAGACCAGCCACCTAAAGCGGCCCGGGGGCGGAGGCCGATCCTAGCGCCGGACGAGCCTCGCCTCCCAGCTCCGTACCTCCCGGGGGCCCCGCAGCACCAAGCCAGGCCCTTGGAGCGCGCGGGGACCAGGGGAGGGGCAGCGCCGCCGCACAGGATTGTCTTCCTCCCGGGTCGGTGTAGGCTCTGCCGGGCCCCGCCCCCGCCGCCTGCCCTCTCCCCAGCTTCCGTCAGACAAGACGAATTCCGGCAGCGGAGAACGGGTGCGGACCGCGCAGCTCCCCCAGAGGTCGGCGGGGGAATGACGGCCACGACCTGGCCTGGGTGTGTGTGGGAACCCAAGGTTCTAGACTCCCTGGACGCGGGCCGCTGGTTGTCCTGGTGTCTCTCTCTGAGGCCCAAATGTTCTCCCTCTAAAGGCGATCAGGGTACAGTAACTCTTCGTTTACTCAATCATTCATCCGTCGAATGTTTTCTGAGCATCTTCTCTGTCTGTGCCATGTGCAGGGCCATATACTGAGAGAAAGTGGACGAGTTAGATACGGTGGCTGCCCATCAGAACTCACGGTCTAGAGAAGCTAGATGTCTAACAATTACTGAGGTGCTGTGGGGCACAGCAAAATGGCATTTAACTTTGAGTCAGCAGACACTGAAGAGCTTGGGGGAAAGGGTGTCCTAGGGTGGAGGAAACATGGCTACAAGTCATGGCATTTTCTGGAACTATGAGAACTTGGGTTCAATATTGGTGGTAGAAAGGACCTAAATACTGGTACTCAAATTAAATCATTAAAAAAAAATAAAAGAAACAGATAATCAAAGGCTTTGTGTGGTAGGCCAAAGAGATCAAACTGATGGCAATGGAAAGCCATTGCCAATGAAGTGACATGATCAGTCCCTGAGGAAGGTCACTCTGGCAGAAGAGGCAAGACTGGACAGAGATGAAATTAGGGACCGATTAGGAGACTATTGCTGTATTCCAAGTTTTTTTTTTTTTTTTTCTGTTGCTTTGTTGTTGCCGTTTTTTGTTTTTAGGGACAGGGTCTTACTCTTTTCTCCATGCTGGAGTACACTGGTGTGCTCATAGCTCACTGTAGCCTCTAACTCCTGTGCTCAAGTGATCCTCCTGCCTCAGCCTCCCAAGTAGCTAGGACTACAGATGCATGCCACCATGCCCAGCCTATTCCAAGATTTAAAAATATGATGAGCGCCTGAATCGGGATGGAAAAACGGAGATGGATTTGGGAAATATTTGGTAAGAGAATCAACAAAACTGAGCAACAAATTGGAAGCCAAGAGTGAGGATGGTTTAATCCATTTAACAAGATATGGAATTTAGGAAAGATAATAATTACATCCAGCATTTGTTTTTTCTGTTGTTCAGGTGTAGGTAGACAATGAAAAGTTAAATTTAAATATGGTAAGCTTTGGGGATTTGTGAAACATACAAGAGATATCCAGTAGATAGTTGGATATGCAGCTGTGGAAGCTGAAGAAAGGTCTAGGTTGAAGATATGTAGAGTTGAGAGTCATCAACAGATGGAAGTAAAGCTGTGGGAATAAATGAGTTGCCTTAGAACATAAAGTGGGAAGATGGTGAGACAGGTTGGCTAGCATTAGACTGGACTATGAGCCACTGACAGGCAGGGCAGGTGGTCTGTAAGTCTTGTGCCCTCACAACCTAGCACAAAGTAGGCGTTTTGGAAAGGGCTATTGAGTGATTGGCTCAACGAATGACCCCTCCTTTCCAACCTAGTAAGCTTGTCCTATCCCTCCCTACTCAGTGGTCGCTGTGGTTTCAGTTCCCTCCACACTGGGTAGGAGCATTGGCACATGCTGTTTTCCTGGAAGAAACAGGTAAATCCTTTTAAAAATTCCTTTGCCCTCTTCTCATTTTAGCTACTCTTAGCTTTACATTGTAAAGCTACTCCTAATACTCCTCCAATTTAACCCCAGAAAGCTCCAATTCAATTCAGCTCCACAAATAGTGGCTTGGGTGAGGGAATAACAAGACAATTAAACTGTGCCCTTGTCCCCTGTGAGTTCTCAATCCAGACCGCATTCGGCAAGACAAGCGTGAAGAGTAGAGAGTTTATATAAGAGGTAGGAGTAATGGGGACACAAGAGCAGGGACCTCACCCAGCGAGCTTCCTTATAAACTCCAGGGCAGGGTCTGGGGCGCCATGTGTCAGCTTTCCTAGGCTTAATGCTGAGATGGCACTCCCAGGCGGCTGACATGAAAGCAGCCTCGTAAAAGGGTCAGCGTCATTAGGGTGATGAACCGGTTGGTGTTTGGAGATCCGGAGTGGATGAAAGGCGCAGGGTGAAGACGCCCTGCGTTCCCCTGGCTTGATTGGGTAGGGCTTCCAGAGAACGATGAAAGCTGGGGGAACTGGGCTCAAAGTGGCTCTTGCCTTTCCCGGGAAGAAGCTGTGAACACACTCCAAGGTCGGAAAGGTAGCAGTGGGGACTCTTTCCCTACAGTCTTGGGTCACCTGGTCCCCACCCAACCCAGACTCCACGGAGCCTTTAAGGAAGACTCTCTAGGATTGGAAGTTGCTATGGCAACGAGGCTCTTGGAATACTGAAACCAATCAAGCCCTAGAGAGGCTACCACCCGTACACCTCCCTTCCCATCCACGGGTAAAGTGGCGCCGCCTACGCACAGGCACAGTCCCTGGGCTCCCGCCCCGGCGCGGAGACCACCCTGGACATCCGGGGACGGGAGGCCGCTCTGGCCCCAAGCGGAGCCTCTCTCTGGTAGACGAGCCCGAGGGAGCCCTTCTGGGCGCGGCGCCGCTGAGCTGCTCTATGCTCCAACCGGAAGTGCTCTTCACCGCCGGCCTCCCACCCAGCTCTCTGGTCCCGGCGGTAAGATGGCGGCTGCCGCGGAGTGCGATGTGGTAATGGCGGCGACCGAGCCAGAGCTGCTCGACGACGAAGAGGCGAAGAGGTAACCGGGTAGCAGGGTAGTAGAGGAGGCAAGCTGCAGCTCCGTGGCTCAGGGAAACCCGTTCCTGCCATGATGCAGCCCCCAGCTGTTGAGGCGATGCCCCGCCCTACGCAAACACCCCCCCCCAATCTGAGATCAAGGCCGGATGGACCCCCTGAAGGGGCGCTCTTGGGGGTCGGCCTTCCTCTCCCGCTTCCGCCTGGCGAAGGAGCTGAGGCATGGCCTTCTTCTCCAGCTGAGAGGACGATCGTCCTCATAGGAGAGCCCGAGTTTCGGAGGGCAATTTCGGAGGTCTGGTGCGGGGGGGGGGGGCGGCGCGGCGTCGATGACGACTTCCTTACATCGCCCCTGACTCCCTCCTTCTCGTTAACTTCTGTGCATTGTTGCCTGTCTGCACTTTCCATCTCTAAAACCTTTGCTCTCCTCACCCCGTTTTCCTTTTCGATCACTAGTCTGGGTTCGAGGTGATTGTGTGTCTCCATAATTGACCTGGTTGCCCCCGGTTATCCCAGAAGTCAAAGATGATAGAGAAAAAGGGAAGAGCGAGGGGCTTATCTCGTGTTCTCTGTGTCAGACTCCTCTTCCCCTATCCTTCCCGGGTGATCTTTATCCTTCCCAGCACTGTTCTTTCTTAAGTTAAGCACCAAGGAAGAGGGCAACTGCTTGGGCGCTGTTGGCACTCCGAAGCAGCCGCAGTGGTTCGAGACTGCCAGTCGGACTAGCCAAGGGAGCTGCTGAGTGAGTGGTTTTCGAGAACGCTCTAGATTCTGGCAACAGTTAGGCCAGATTATTGGAAATGGGGTTGGGACAGAGTTGTGGGTAGTCATACGTGTTCTAATACTAAAGCAGAATTGACAAGAAGGTTCTAGAAGTTTGGAGCCCTTTCCTTATCAGCTGCAGGTTAATCTGACCCTTTTGTTCAAGATGCCTACAGTGCCCTCAGTCTTATTCCCACATACTTTATATTTTCATGCCAAGCCCGTTATGTCTTCAGGCTGGGTAATTTGAGGTGGTGATGTAGAATTAGTTCATGAGATCTGAAATCAGGATTCTGAGATTTTTACTATCTGATGAGTTAGAAATATAAGAACGGAGGCCATGAATGGTTATCAAGCTTGAAGGTTGTTACCACAGCCAGTGTCTCAAGTTCCTGATCTGTTGGGAGCTGGGGAGCCTGACAAAGTGTAATAGGTCCCTGGGATATCAGAGAAGCCAGGACACCAGAGTCCAGTCTCTGTTCTTAATTTTGAGCTTTCATGTTGTTCCTGCTTCTTTCTAGATATTTAAAGTTAAGCATCATCAACCCTTATACATCATTAAAGAGCTGCAATGGGAAACAAAATTTCTCCCAGTGCAGACAGAGCTTAATTAATTGTAGAGAGTTACTTGGATTTGGAAAGAGTTCAGTGTTTCTTTATATTATAAATAGGGATTTGGCCATAGGTAATTTATTTATTTATTTATTTTTAATTTTTTGAGACGGAGTCTCGCTCTGTCACCCAGGCTGGAGTGTGGTGGCATGATCTCAGCTCACTGCAAGCTCCGCCTCCTGGGTTCACACCATTCTCCTGCCTCAGCCTCCCCAGTAGCTGGGACTACAGGTGCCCACCATGCCCGGCTAATTTTTTTTTTTAATTTTTTTAAATTTATTTTTATTTTTAGTAGAGACGAGGTTTCACCGTGTTAGCCAGGATGGTCTCCATCTCCTGACCTCGTGATCCTCCTGCCTCGGCCTCCCAAAATGCTGGGATTACAGGCGTGAGCCACTGCACCAGGCTGGCCATAGGTAATTTAAAAAATTCATCCTACTCATTGTCAGTCTCTGATGTAGAGTGTCCCTATTTTGGACTTCATTTCAAAACCTCCTATCTAAAGCAAATACATTTCTTCAATCACAGCCTTAGAGGATATTCTATCATAAAATTGGAGTAAATGAACCTGAAGACGCATAATAAAATAGGTTATGCTGTAATGTGACCACATCACACAAAACATGGTATTTTATAGCAGTACAACAAAATAAGGTAAACTACCTTATTACTTAAGTAGCCTGTAATCCCAGCACTTTGGGAGGCCGAGGCAGGTGGGTCAGCTGGGGTCAGGCGTTTGAGACCAGCGTGGCCAATGTGGCAGAACCCTGTCTCTATTAAAAATACAAAAATTAGCTGGGCGTGATGGCACGCACATGTAATCCCAGTTACACAGGAGGCTGAGGCAGGAGAATTGCTTGAACTCAAGAGGTGGAGGTTGCAGTGAACTGAGATCGTGCCATTGCACTCCAGCCTGGGTGACAGAGTGAGATTCTATCTCAGGAAAAAAAGTCGTTGATTGCAGAATGCAAATTATTTTATCTGTCACTGAGAAAATATAACTATAAATTAAACATGACAACATGCATTATCCCTGTAGTTCAAATAGTGAGAGAAAAAAATTAATTAAAAAAGGAAAAAGGCTGGGTGTGGTGGCTCACACCTGTAATCCCAGCACTTTGGGAGGCCAAGGCAGGTGGATCACCTGAGGTCAGGAGTTCGAAACCAGCGTGACTAATACGGTGAAATCCTGTCTCTACTAAAAATACAAAAAGTAGCCGGGCGTGGTGACGCACACCTGTAATCCCAGCTAGTCGGGAGGCTGAGGTGGGAGAATTGATTGAACCTAGGAGGTGGAGGTTGCGGTGAGGGGAGATTATGCCATTGCACTCCAGCCTTGGCAACAAGAGCAAAACTCCATCTCAAAAAAAAAAAAGTTAAATTAAAAAAAGAAAAAAATGCATTCTTATCAGACTTTTATGTTTCTCATATATAGCACTCTTTTCGACAGAATTAAACATGTTTATTATATACCACTTTTGTGCACAAGTCAAAAGGAAAATAAGGCTGGGCGCGGTGGCTCACGCCTATAATCTCAGCATTTTTGGAGGCTGAGGTGGGCGGATCATGAGGTCTGGAGTTCAAGACCAGCCTGGCCGACATGGCGAAACCCCATCTCTACTAAAAATACAAAAAATAGCTGGGCGTGGTGGTGGGCGCTTGTAATCCCAGCTAATCGGGAGACTGAGGCAGGAGAGTCTCTTGAACCCGCCGGGAGGCGGAGGTTGCAGTGAGCCAAGGTCACACCACTGCACTCCAGCCTGGGCCATGCAGCAAGACTCTGTCTCAAAAAAAAAAAAAAAAAGTTAAATAAACAAAAAAATCAGTTTAACTTTTTGCCATATCAGACATCCTTAGAAGAATAAACATTGGCCAGGCGTGGTGGCTCACGCCTGTAATCCCAGCACTTGGGGAGGCCGAAGCAGGCTGATCACCTGAGGTCGGGAGTTCGAGACCAGCCTGACCAACACGGAGAAACCCCATCTCTACTAAAAATAGAAAAAAAAAAAATAGCCACACGTGGTGGCGCATGCCTGTAGCCCCAGCTACTCGGAGGCTGAGGCAGGAGAATCACTTGAGCCCGGTAGGTGGAAGTTGTGGTGAGCCGAGATCACTCCATTCTCTCCAGCCTGGGCAACAAGAGCGAAACTCTGTCTCAAAAAAAAAAAAAAAAAAAGAATAAACATTAGGCTCTGTTAGTATGAAAAAACCTTGTTTATGTATGATTTTTCCAGTGCTGAAAATGGGATGGAGATTTAGAAGCTTTGGAGGGAGGTGGTTTTATGTTTTTCATGTTTCCTGGATTCCTCTTGTGTGGCCATAGCAGAGGGCAGTGATAGGGGCATCCCTTACAAATGCCCTTTTACTGTCTGGCTGTCTGGCCTGGTTAGAGTTCTTTGGCCAAGTTCCTGCCTCTGTTGTTATGGTCCCACTACCAGTTCTTTTAGAGATACAAGTGTTAATGGGTCTCGGGTTGTTTTTGTGAGGTCCAGCAAGGAATCCTTCCTTCCTTACGTCTTGGCTTAAGACATGTCCTGCTGCTGCTAAGTTGTCACAGTCCCACGGGGAGGGGGCAAAATGAGAGGCGCTCTTAAGACGTTGGACTTCACGATTGCAGCATTTTAAATGGCTACATGTTTTATTTCCTTAGCTTTAGTGTTTCTAGAGAGAAAAGAGATATATTTCAATTTTTTTGCATGTCACTCTGACAAAGTTCTGTTTCCCTTATTTTAGCCAAGAAGCTAAAATAAGGCTAGGCTTAGTGGCTCATGCCTGTAATCCTAGCACTTTATGAGGTCAAGATGAGAGGATTGCTTGAGCCGAGTAGTTTGAGACCAGCCTGGGCAACATAGTGAGACTTAGTCGCTACAGAAACATTTAAGGTTGGGTGCGGTGGCTCACGCCTGTAATTCCAGCACTTTGGGAGGCTGAGGCCAGTGGATTGCTTGAGGCCAGGAGTTCGAGACCAACCTGGGCAACATGGTGAAATCCCCCCATCTCTCTAAAAAAAAATACAAAAATTAGCAGGGTGTGATGGTGCATACCTGTAGGCCCTGCTACTTGGGAGGCTGAGGTGAAAGTATCACCTGAGATGGGGGAGGTCGAGGCTGTGGTGAGTTGTGATCACACCACTGCACTCCATCCTGGGTGACAGAGTGAAACCCTGTCTCAAAAAAAAAAAAAAAAAAAAAGGGTTGGGGCTAAAATAAAAGATGTATTAGTTGGCACTCCAGAAGAGATCAGGATTCTATGCATGAAGATTATTTCTCTTTGCTCACCAAAACAGGCAAAGCTCTTTATGAGCCAGACGGTTCAACTTCAGATGTTTCACATTTCAACTAACTTAAGCTTTATGTTTTCCTGTGAAGTTGCTGACTGCTTTACCTAATATGGGAATACCTGTCTTGAGTTAAGTATCTCTCATGATTATCTCCTGGGCTGGGAAACAGCTTGATCTCTATAGGGAGTCTTTCTTATGGTAAACTTGAGGGATTTCAAATTGTTTTTCTTTCTTTCTTCTTTTTTTTTTTTGACGGAGTCTTGCTCTGTTGCCAGGCTGGAGTGCAGTGGTGTGATCTCAGCTCACTGCAACCTCCGCCTCCCAGGTTCAAGCGATTCTCCTGCCTCAGCCTCCTGACTAGCTAGGACTATAGGCACATGCTACCATGCCCAGCTAATTTTTATATTTTTAGTAGAGACGGAGTTTCACTGTGTTGGCCAGGATGTTCTCGATCTCTTAACCTCATGATCCGCCTGCCTTGTCTTCCCAAAGTGCTGGGATTACAGGCGTGAGCCACTGCACCCGACCTCAAATTGTTTTTCAAAGAGAAAACACTTATGTGTCTCAACATATACCTAATGTGACTGGACAACAAGATCTAAAAGAATCAAGGGATCCGTAGACTTAAGAGTCAGGACATCCTGGCCGGGCGCGGTGGCTCAAGCCTGTAATCCCAGCACTTTGGGAGGCCGAGACGGGCGGATCACGAGGTCAGGAGATCGAGACCATCCTGGCTGACACGGTGAAACCCCGTCTCTACTTTAAAAATACAAAAAACTAGCCGGGCAAGGTGGCGGCGCCTGTAGTCCCAGCTACTCGGGAGGCTGAGGCAGGAGAATGGCGTGAACCCGGGAGGCGGAGCTTGCAGTGAGCTGAGATCCGGCCACTGCACTCCAGCCTGGGCGGCAGAGCGAGACTCCATCTCAAAAAAAAAAAAAAAAGAGTCAGGACATCCTTACCTGATTCCTTGAGCTGATAAGCTTAACTTCTCTGTATGTTTTCCTGATGGGCACAAATAAGAGCAATTATTAGGCGCTTACTACCTAGGTATTGTAAACCCTTTGCTGTTAGGATTTTGCCTTTTATTTCTTTATTCACATTGTTAATGGGGACAACTGAACTCTGAATTCATGTCCCTGGTTTGCTGTAGTTGCTGTTTGTTTGCTGCAAGCTTTGCATGGTGTTTTTAAGTTTGTGGCCTTACTTAACTGAAGAGCTTGTGGGCATGCCTCCCCTGCTTTCTTCCTTACCCGGTTTTAAATTCTTAGGAATGTGTCCTTCTAATCTTCCTCTTGAAGTTTCAGAGCAAGCACCTAGACATTTCAGTAAGCCTCCAAACTGAGTGGGAATTTATCTTTGACCTGGATCCCAAATCAGTGAGAAACATTTTTTTCCTTTTGCTATGCACTAAGTGTAGTCAGACATGAAGAAATGGGAGATGGGAGGAGAAATGGGTCCTGGTTAAGAAAGAGATAAACCTAGGAATACAGAATTCTCAATACCGGCAAATTAATTGAACTCTGATACTAACAAGTTGCAAAGTAGATAATCATAATTGGAGCAAAGGTAGAGTACAGAGAAAGGTTCTCTCTTACTGCTTTAATTCAGATCCACATATTAACTAGTGCCAGAGAAACAAGAATTTTGAGAAAATATAGGGCCAAGTGAGTGGCAGTTGCCTTAGAGTCCAGTCCACTCCCAACAACCAGAACTCTGATTGGCTGAAAGCCCAGCCTTATTGTACATTCCAGCCAATCAGGGATTAGTTTAGTCTTTGAAGTTTGTATTTTAAAGGTTTTGAAAAGCTGAGTACTGGGCACTTGAGTTTTCCTTCTTCAGGACTTTAGAAGATTGGAGAACAGTGGTCAGCAGTTGCCTAGTTGCCTTGTGGTCTGATGCAGAGTCCCACTGAGACCCATTTCTCCCTTATTGCACTAGTCTTTGGTCCCCTTTCTCCAGCGCTGAGTGATGTGGAAGTTACTTAGAGGTCGTTCCAGGTATTCTTTTAAACTTTCAGAAGTAAGAACAAAATTCAAGGTGCAGTTACAACAACTTTTATTGGAGTGACACTGTTTTTTCTTCTCCCGTTAGGATCAAAATGGCAATTCCTATGTTTTACCCTCACCATTGATAAGAATATGAGTGGTTGAGGCTTTTGAGAATGGTAATAGGAGGAATATATGACTCTCAGGTCTTATTCTGAGACCTGAAATTCTGTTGGCATGTGACTTACAATTTGTGTGGGGAGGCGAGATTGTCAGATAAGCAGTGTTAACCATCTCTCGTGATTGTAATATTACTTTTGGAGAGAGTATGAGGGGCAAGCAGGACCTTCACTTGTTTTTGGAGTTTCTGTCCTGAGAGTTCTTCCTTGGACAGTTTGCCCTGAGACAGTTAACCACCTGTTGAATTAAGGAACCAAGACAACTTTGAGAAGTAAAATACTAGTTGACAATCCAGGCTCCTCCCCACCCTAGTTCCCATCTCCACCCCACCCCACTCCACCCAAAAAGACTCATGAAGCAGCCTTTATATATATAATATATATATATATATATATATATTTTTTTTTTTTTTTTGAGACAGAGTTTCACTCTTGTTGCCCAGGCTGGAGTGCAGTGGCGCAATCTCGGCTCCCTGTAGCCTCCGCCTTCAAGGTTCAAGCAATTCTCCTGAGTCAGCTTCCCGAGTAGCTGGGATTACAGGCATGCACAACCACAGCCAGCTAATTTTGTTTTTTGTTTTTTTTGTAGAGACGGGGTTTCTCCATGTTGGTCAGTCTGGTCTCGAACTCCCAACCTCAGATGATCTGCCTGCCTTGGCCTCCCAAAGTGCTGAGATTACAGGCGTGAGCCACTGCAGCACCCGGCCTAGGAAGTAGCTCGCTCCTTCCTTCCTTCCTTCCTTCCTCCCTTCCTCCCTCCCTCCCTCCCTCCCTCCCTTCCTTCCTTCCTTCCTCACTCCCTCCCTTTCTTCCTTCCCTTTCTTTTTTTTTTTTGTTTTTTTTTGTTTTTTTGTGATGGAGTCTCGCTCTGTTGCCAGGCTGGAGTGTGCAATGGCACGATCTCGGCTCACTGCAATCTCCGCCTCCTGGGTTCAAGTGATCCTCTTGCCTCAGCTTCCTGAGTAACTGGGACTACAGTTGCATGCCACCACGCCCAGCTAATTTTTTGTATTTTTAGTAGAGACGGGTTTCACCATGTTGGCCAGGATGATCTTGATCTCATGACCTCAGGATCTGCCTGCCTCGGCCTCCCAAATTGCTGGGATTACAGGCGTGAGCCACCGCACCAAGCCAAAGCAGCCTTTTCCTTAATTGTAGTTCCTCAGTTTTAAATTTTTGATGGGTGCTGGTGTTCCTATAGTGGGAGATGTCACAGAATAGGGAACCAAGGGATGGAAAATGGTGGGTTTGGGGATATGTTATGAAAGCAAGCCTCTGGCTAATGCTGAAAAGCATTATCCTTGTATCCTCAGAATGGTTTCAGAGAAGCATGTTTCTCAGAGGTAGCTTCATTATTGGGTCTCCTCTCCCCAGGGATAAGTGAAGGTTAGGTAGATGTAATAGATGGTGACACCTCTCATTTAAGGATATAAAATAAATTTAAAACACTGTTGAGACAAACATTTCCAAGTGAATATCTTTCTGCTTGCAGTGATGGGATTTCTGTAGGGCTTGAATTGGTTGCTTGCTTTTTCTTCCTTACTGAATACAGCGTAGCCAGCTGCACAGCCAGGCACAGCTTGCTGCCTGGTGTCTGTCCCTGCCTGAACAGTAGGGAGTGCTGCTGCTTTGTGTAGACAGTCTGCGACTCCTCTGGTGCATTTTGAATCCCCTCTGACTCTGTTAAGGCTTGAATGTCCACCCAGAGGACAATTTGAACTGGTGTGTTAAGGAATTTTATTCATCTTTTACCTTCTCTCTTTTTTAGCGGGGAGGTGTAGAGGGTTGTTCCAGTTGTGCTTTAAAGTGAAAACTATCTATTCTGTAGGAAATTGGGTAAAGAAAGCTGAGTAGCAGATAGCTTTGCTAAAAAGTAGCAGTTGGATAGCGCTCACCTTCTGTTTTTTTCTGAATGAAGCACCTAGCATAAGTACCTTGCAATATTTGTAGAATTATTCCAAGTCATGTATCTGTGGCCAGGCGCGATGGCTCACGCCTTTAATCCCAACACTTTGGAAGGCTGAGATGGGCGGATCACTTGAGGTCAGGAGTTTGAAGACCAAAGTGGCCAACATGGCAAGACCTCATCTCTACTAAAAAATACAAAAATTAGCCAGGCATGGTGGTGGGGCCCTGTAATCCCAGCTACTCAGGAGGCTGAGGCAGGAGAATCCCTTGAGCCTGGGAGGCCGAGGTTGCAGTGAACTGAGATCACACCACTGCACTTCAGCCTAGGTGACAAGAGTGAGAGTGAGAGTCTATCTCAAAAAATGTATATCTATGTATATATCTATACCTGTGACTTCCGCTTATCTATGTGAAATTTATATTGACATTTCACTCCTAGAATAGTTGATTTTTTTTTTTTTTTTTTTTTTTTGAGATGGAGTCTTACTCTGTTGCCCAGGCTGGATTGCAGTGGCACAATCTAGGCTCACTGCAACCTCCGTCTCCTGGGTTCAAGTAGTAATTCTCCTGCCTCAGCCTCCCTAGTAGCTGGGATTACAGGCACCGCTATCATGCCTGGCTATTTTTATATTTTTGTGGAGGCTGGGGTTTCACCATGTTGCCCAGGCTGGTCTTGAACTCCTGACCTCAGGTGATCCACCCGCCTTGGTCTCCCAAAGTGCTGGGATTACGGACGTGAGCCACCTTGCCCAGCCTTTTTTTTTTTTTTTTTTTTTTTTGAGACGGAGTCTTGCTCTGTTGCCCAGGCTGGAGTGCAGTGGCGCGATCTCGGCTCACTGCAAGCTCCACCTCCCGGGTTCACGCCATTCTCCTGCCTCAGCCTCCCGAGTAGCTGGGACTGCAGGCGCCCACCACACCACCGCGCCCGGCTAATTTTTTGTATTTTTAGTAGAGACGGGGTTTCACTGTGGTCTCGATCTCCTGACCTTGTGATCAGCCCTCCTCGGCCTCCCAAAGTGCTGGGATTACAGGCGTGAGCCACCGCGCCCAGCCCTTTTTTTTTTTTTTAAAGAAACTTTTTGCTGGGCGCGGTGGCTCACGCCTGTAATCCCAACATTTTGGGAGGCCGAGGTGGGTGGATCACCTGAGGTTGGTAGTTCGAGACCAGCCTGACCAACATGGAGAAACCCCATATCTACTAAAAATACAAAATTAGCCAGGTGTGGTGGCACATGCCTGTAATCCCAGCTACTCGGGAGGCTGAGGCAGGAGAATCACTTGAACCCGGGAGTCAGAGGTTGCATTGAGCCGAGATCACGCCATTGCACTCCAGCCTGGGCAACAGGAGCAAAACTCCGTCTCAAAACCAAAAAAAAGCAGTTTTTTTCTGGCCAGGTGTGGTGGCACATGCCTGTAATCTTAGCACTTTGGGAGGCTGAGGCGGTGGATCGCCTGAGCTCAAGAATTTGAGACCAGCCTGGGCAACATAGTGAAACCCCATCTCTACTAAAATACAAAAAATTAGCCAGGCATGGTGGCGCGTGCCTGTAGTCCCAGCTACTAAGCAGGCTGAGGCATGAGAATCGCTTGAACCTGGGAGGTGAAGGTTGCAGTGAGCCGAGATCCCACCACTGCACTCCGGGCTGGACAATAGAATGAGACTGTCTCCAAAAAAAAGAAACTAAATGACTTGCTTTTGGTAAGATAGACTAGAAGTTAGGCTCCTGGGCTCCTTTTACTTTATTCTGTCATGAAGGTCAGGGAGAGTGCAACATGAAACAGGCCCTGTGACATGCCATTAGGGACAAGAGGTCTCCGACCGTGGGAAGGAGGAAAGAATTTCTACTCTGACTGGCCAAGATCCCGTGAATTCTGAAGGGTGGAGGGCATTTCTAGATCAGCAGGCAACTAGTAAATTTGACTGAGTAAAATAAATGGGGCATCACAATCATAGACTAAGGCGACATTTGGGGAGTAGTAAATATAAGAGGAATGCATAAGGGGCATTGACTCATTCGCAGTATAAAGTATTATTATTAATAACTTAAAGGAAAAGAAAAGTATATTTTTCTTTTCTTTTTTTTTTTTTTTTTTTGAGACAGAGTCTCGCTCTGTTGCCCAGGCTGGAGTGCAGTGGCGATCTCAGTTCACTGCAAGCTCCAGCTCCTAGGTTCACGCTATTCTCCTGCCTCAGCCTCCTGAGTAGCTGGGACTGGAACTACAGGTGCCTGCCACCATGCCTGGCTAATTTTTTTTTTGTACTTTTAGTAGAGATGCGGTTTCATCGTGTTAACCAGGATGGTCGTGATCTCCTGACCTTGTGATCCACCTGCCTCAGCGTCCCAGGTAGCTGGGATTACAGGTGCGCGCCACCACGCCAGGCTAATTTTTGTATTTTTAGTAGAGATGGAGTTTCACTGTATTGGTCAGGCTGGTCTTGAACTCCTGACCTTGTGATCCGTCTGCCTCAGACTCCCAAAGTGCTGGGATTACAGGCGTGAGCCACCACATCCTGCCAAGATAGGTATCTTTTTCTAAAAAATTTCTCAGTGCCAATAAAATACTCTCCAAAATCAAAGGCCACTAAACACTCCTCTGCTTTGCCAAAATAAATCATTTTATCTTCAGTTGTAATTTCAACAAAACTGAATTTTTTTTCTTCCACTTCAGGAATAACAGAATACATCAAGAAAATGAAAACAAAACCTTATTTAGGCTGCTGCGCCTGTTTTGATTTAAGCTATTATTAATGCTTTTGGAAGAGCTTAACTTTATTAAAAATATTATTCTAGCCAAATACTTGAAATAAAAGCAGTGTGGCAGCCATGTTCAGTGGCTCGTGTCTGTAATTCCAGCACTTTGGGAGGCTGAGGCTGGAGGATTGCTTGAGCCCAGGAATTTCAGACCAGACTGGGCAATGAAGTGAAATCTCATCTTGACAAAAAAATAAAAAATTTAGCCAGGCACGGTGGTGTGTTCCTATAGTCCCAGGTACGCAGGAGGCTGAGGCAGAAGGGTTGCTTGAGCCCAGGAGGTCGAGCTGCAGCAAACCGTGTTCACCCCACTGTACTGCAGCCTGGGTGACAGAGTGAGACCCTGTCTTTAAAAAAAAAACAAAACCAGGCCGGGCACAGTGGCTCACGCCTGTAATCCCAGCACTTTGGGAGGCCGAGGCGAGTGGATCACGAGTTCAGGAGATCGAGACCATCCTGGCTAACATGATGAAACCCCATCTCTACTAAAAATACAAAAAAATCAGCCGGTCATGGTGGTGGGCACTTGTAGTCCCAGCTACTCAGGAGGCTGAGGCAGGAGAATGGCATGAACCTGGGAGGCAGAGCTTGCAGTGAGCTGAGATCGCACCACTGCACTCCAGCCTGGGTGACAGTCAGACTCTGTCTCAAAAAATAAACAAAATAAAAATAAATAAATAAATAAGCTCTTTTCTCAAAAAAAAAAAAAAATTGTCCGGGCGTGGTAGCATGTGCCTGTAATCCCAGCTACTTGGGAGGCTGAGGTGGGAGAATTGCTTGAACCCGGGAGGTGGAGGTTGCAGTGAGCTGAGATTGCGCCACTGCACTCCAGCCTGGGTGACAGAGCGAGACTTTGTCTCAAAAAAAAAAAAAAGAAAAAATCAAACCACAGTGTGGTGTGCTTTTTGTCATACAAAATTGGAATCCACATTTCCTAGGTTACAAATGTTGCAGAATAATGAAACCATGCTAGTCTGTTTTTCATGCAGTGAGGTGGAATACATTTTAAAATGATGAAGAATCTCATCCCTGTTTTAATAATCTGCAAATATGTGATGTCAAGCAATTCCAGAGAGAACCCAGCCATGTTAATGACATTTTTAAAACTACCACACAATTAATTCTGCATTAGTGGAGGCTGACTAAAGTTTCCGATTGCTTCTTTAATTGTTAAAAGTTAGACTAGTTGGCCCAACACAGAGATCTTGCTTAAGTGTTCAACTTGGAAGTACTTAGAGAGAAAATGGAAATTTTTATAGGGCACCTAATTTGGGGCATGTTGCAATGTCAACTACGATGTTTTAATGTGTTTTTAATTCAATTGAGCTGTAAATGTGCAAAGTTGGCTAACAATCGTAAGCCCAAGTTGTCTGATGTAATCACATGATGCTGAGCCCTGCTAAGACCTGTGTGATATCAAATGATTCCCTTGGCAGTGTTTGTTGGAGTAATTAGTGTCAGCAATGAATGAATACTGAATTCAGAGAGAGATAATGTAACTGCATGTGTAAAGGATATACAGATTTTAACCAACATTTATTGTAGAAGAGCAAGTTTTCAAAGTTGCAGTTTTCTTACTGGTGGGTGGTTTTGTTTTTTTGAGACAGAGTCTTGCCCTGTCACTCAGGCTAGAGCGCAGTGGTACAATCACAGCTCATTGCAGCCTCAACCTCCTGGGCTCAAGCAATCCTCCCATCTTAGCCTCCCAAGTAGCTGGGACTACAGACATGCACCACCATGCCCAGCTAATTTTTAAATTTTTGTAGAGACAGAGTCTCCCTGTGTTTTCCAGGCTGTTCTCAAACTCCTGCGCTCAAGCAGTCTTCCTGTCTTTGTCTCCCAAAGTGCTGGGATTACAGGCGTGAGACATTGTGCCCAGCAAGGTTATTTTTGAAAAACAAAGACATACATTTTAAAATAGCAAAGGAGACCACGAATGAGATGTCTTCTCTGAAGGCCAGGCCGTCCAGTGCTGATCCTGTTGTGGGAGATCCTCCACGCATCCAAAGAGGACAGATTTTTTTGGAAAACCTTTCAGTAGCTGTTTGCACACAACTGTATTACTGTCAATTAAAATGAAAAGACTGGGTTGGTGGAGGTGGAGTCCTTCCCAGCATCTCTTGGTGAATCAGAGCTGTGAAGCTTATTCTGCTTAGAAGTTGATGCAAGGGGCCGGGCGCGGTGGCTCACGCCTGTAATCTCAGCACTTTGGGAGGCCGAGACGGGTGGATCATGAGGTCAGGAGATCGAGACCATCCTGGCTAACACGGTGAAACCCCGTCTCTACTAAAAAATGCAAAAAAACTAGCCGGGCGCGTTGGCGGGCGCCTGTAGTCCCAGCTACTCGGGAGGCTAAGGCAGGAGAATGGTGTAAACCCGGGAGGCGGAGCTCGCAGTGAGCTGAGATCCGGCCACTGCACTCCAGCCTGGGCGACAGAGCGAGACTCCGTCTCAAAAAAAAAAAAAAAAAAAAAGAAGTTGATGCAAGGATTTGGTGGGAGAACTGGATAAATTAGTTTTAATCTAAAAGCCTTGATACTAACAGGATGTAGGGGAAAATATAAACTTCTAGGACTTAGGAGACCTGTGCAGCCATCTTGGGTGCCTCACTAGCTCTTCCTCTGTTGAAGGATAGGTGAAATTATTGCCATAACCACCTCAGAAGTCCATTTGAAAATCTTAGGCTGGGTGTAGTGGCTCACGCCTGTAATCCCAGCACTTTGGGAGGCGGAGGCGGGCGGATCACGAGGTCAGGAGATCGAGACCATCCTGGCTAACATGGTGAAACCCAGTCTCTACTAAAAATACAAAAAATTAGCCAGGCGCACTGGCAAGCACCTGTAATCCCAGCTACTCGGGAAGCTGAGGCAGGAGAATCGCTTGAACCAGGAGGCGGAGGTTGCAGTGAGCCGAGATTGCGCCACTGCACTCCAGCCTGGGCGACAGAGCGAGACTCCATCTCAAAAAAAAAAAAAAAAGAAAAGAAAATCTTGGCTAGGCGTGGTGGCTGACGCCTATAATCCTAGCACTTTGAGAGGCCTAGGCAGGCAGATAATTTGCAGTCAGGAGTTTGAGACCAGTCTGGCCAACGTGATGAAACCCATCTCTACTAAAAATATAAAAATTAGCTGGGCATGGTGGCACATGCCTGTAATCCCAGCTACTTAGGAGGCTAAGGTGAGAGAGCACTTGAACCCAGGAGGCAGAGGCTGCAGTGAGCCGAGTTCATGCTACTGCACTCCAGCCTGGGCCAAAGAGCGAGACTCCATCAAAAAAAAAAAAAAAAAATTCAAAATCTTCATTGGAAATGCTTTGAAAATCTGAAACAACACTACAAATATATTGTAGTTGTTAATAGTACCATCAGATCAGTTATGGCCAAATCTATATTTTGCTGTGGTATTATATTTAGGAGTTTAATCTGAATTTAATTTTATAGCCACAGAAAATAATCTGTAGTTTAGTGCATTGGGAATCCTTTTTTTTTTTCTTTTTTTTTTTTTAATTGGTCTAGGTGAAGCCAGTTAATCCTAATTCTTCTTTTCTCAGTACTGGTGTGTTTCAGTAGGTACATGTTATAACCTCACTTGCTTATCAGATGAATTGACCCTGGCAGTGAGTGAGTGGCAGATGCCACCACCAGACTGCCCTCAATTCCAGTGTTAACCTGCTCTTCTTCTTTTCCAGTCCCACGCCTTTGACATCTCATCCTTCAGTCCCTTTGCTGTAAAGGCAACTTGAACAAGCTTCAGCCCTTTCTCAGACTTCCAGGGCAGGACTTGAATGGATTTTACCCTGGAATTGTTCCTGATGCAGCCTTGTTCAGTTCTTGCTGCTGCCATGCTGGATTCCAAAGATCCACTCTTTCCTCGACTGGTCTCACAGGGTCAGGCCCATTGATTAAAGCTTGTTGTGTATTTGGTCGGGAGGTTCAAAATGAAGGAGGGGCTCCAGTCCACTTTGGGCATTGGACCTGGAGGCAAAAAATCAGCGTTCAGTCTAAAAGCACTAAGTGCCCATTGTTTAGGCAGCTGTTAATCAGCCACGTTTCTATGAAAATAAGTCCTTTTCATGAGGCAATTGTGTGGGAATAGCTAATTCTGGCCTGATGCTGTGCAGTGTGAGGTTAAAAACATGGCAACTTGTCACAACACAATTCTTCTTGTTCTTTTTGCTGTGGGCTGACTCTACATTACTTGCTTTGTTTGCTCTAGAATGGAATCTACTCACCATTTACTAAAATGAAATGCATTTCTTTGGGGAGGCAAAGTCCAGTTCACTAGGTCTTGCATCTTAAAGAGAAAGGAGCCCTGCTTCCTCTTTGACTAATTGTTAGGAATGTCGTTTAGCTTATTTAAATACCGATTTTGGTTCTGGGGTTAAATATTATATGCCGGGGGTCTTAGTTTAAACAAATTTATACGTATCGTCTATGTCTTACATATATTGTCCATGTCTTATTCCTCGTAGTACAGATTGATTTTCAAAATAGTTAGCAGTAAGTGGAGGCAAGCATTAGAGAGAAAGCTTGGCATAGTAGAAAGTGCACAAGCTTTGTATTCTGACAAATGTGGGTAACGTCCTGACCTGACCTCAGGCAAGTTATTTAACCCCCAGGCCTTATTTCCTCCTTTGAAAAATGGGAATAATGATGTTCACCAGACTCTGTTTTATAGAGGATGATGTATGGAAAGTACCTGGCCTCAGTAATTATTAGTAACCATCCACCAAAATAATCCTTTGCATTTTTTCTAGAAGCTAGTCCTGAACTCCCCGACCTCCATAGGGGTAGTGTTTTAGGAAAGAGGAGGCTAGGGGCACCTTTCAGCAGCCCTGTACATTATTTCACTTTTGATTAACAGGCTTTATACTGCTGACAGTGTCTCCCCAGGTACCTAGATGTCTTGGTTTTCCTCAGAGATTTGCATATTCTTAGCCACTAGCCAACTGAAGAAGAGGCTAGATCTCTGATAGAGTTTGGGCCTAATGTCTTATTTTGGAATTTGCTACTCCATTTCTTCACAGCAGTTTGACTAATCGAAATCCAGTTTAAGCAAGTCCTTTGTTTGAATCCCTTAGCATGTCTGCTGTTAAAGGATAGGCTCCTCAGAGTTTTTATAAGCACTTTGCTTAATTTAGAGTTACAGGGTGGTGTATACTGTGTAGTAGGATTTCAGTTGGTCCTTTAAAGAAAGAATTGGGGGATCTTTCTTGAAGATTTTTAATAGCAGATGGCCTCTTTTCAGCATCGTGATAGTTGGTATAAACAGTTACTCAAGCAGATTTATATCCATCACATTTCAAATCTGTCAGCATTTATAGGTCATTCCCATTTTCCTTCTCCTTTCTTCTAGCAGCCTTTTCATATTAGTAGGGCTTGCCAGGACAGTGATGGAGAAGAATGGAGAGGGAGGATCACCTCAATAAAAGGAGGGCAGCTTTGCTAGTTTGTAGTTTAAAATACGTAAGTAAATCACAAATCTCCCTAATGCAGATAACCATAGACTCAAGCTGTAAATTGCTATACCATCGCCAGGGTTTAAGAACTAGGACTTTTGCCCCCACGTCAGGCAACTCTGAACTAGGTTCTTTTTTGCACGTGAAAAACAGGAAAAGAAAGATGCTTTCTTTCCCGTTGAAACAGGATCATAACAAAAATGATCAGGTACTTAGTTAATGTTGCAGTAATCATTTCAGTAAAGAATTATCTTTATCACTTGAGAGTGGAGTGATTTTGAGTATCTTGATAGAGGTTAAAACATTGTTGGTCATGTCTGATTTGATTCTAGGTACTTGCTCAGGAATCTAATTCCCCAATTATATAACATTGTTCCTTTAAGAAAGTGTACTTTGTCTAATGGCATAGTTACAAAAAATAGATCTTAGAGGTAGGGAAAAAATTCTGCTATAACCCAGTTGTTGAATATATAAGGTACTGGAGAGAGTGCAAAGGGGGCAGCAAGTACCCACATAGATGTGATGGGAGGAGGGAACACGAGTAGATGGGTGTTCCTTATAGTATGGCACTGGCAGCCTATACCTCATATATCCCTGTCATCGATGGTCTTAGTCTCTGCTGTCACTCAACTCTGTTCCTGTCTTAAACACCAACATGCTATGCTTTTAACTCTTTTGCCACCTGCCTTTGCTCTGCTTGTTCTTTCAGTGACAAATGCATGAGCCACTTTTCAGGAGATGAAATTATTAAAACTCTTGAGGATATGACCTATTTCACATTGAGAAATAAGTTGCCCCTGAATGGAGTAACCTTTTTCCTGTAAGTTTGCAAAAGAGGCAGCAGTTGTGACACTGTGGAAGGAGAAAGAAAAATTCCTTGCCCTGAGGGAATGTCTACATTTGTCTGTCCTGCGGGAGGATGGCTATAGGCAGAAATAGTGAGGTGAGGCAAGAACGCAAGAGGGGTTTTCTTGATTTACTTTGAATGTATCTGACTGACAAAAAGGAGCATCTGAAGAACTTGGATTCTTTCATTGGCACCTCCTTTTGGTCCGTTGGCCTATTGAACAAATCTATAAATTCCTTCAAGTATCACACTAACTTTCAGCTCAATGTGCTGCGGGCTCTAGACCAAAGATTGCTCCTAGAAGATTACAGAGGTTATTCCCTTTGTACAGTAACATAATTCTTTTTCTCTTTCATTTTCAGGGAAGCAGAGACTTTCAAGGAACAAGGAAATGCATACTATGCCAAGAAAGATTACAATGAAGCTTATAATTATTATACAAAAGCCATAGGTGAGAAAGACTTGATACTTATGCTAGAAAACATTTACTTGCCAAATATTATTAAAAGTAGCTGCCAGTCGTGGTGGCTCACGCCTGTAATCCCAGCACTTTGGGAGGCCGAAGCAGGCAGATAGATCACTTTAGATCAGGAGTTTGAGACCAGTCTGACCAACATGATGAAACCCTGTCTCTACTAAAAATACAAAAATTAACTGGGCCTGGTGGCGGGCACCTGTAATCCCAGCTACTTGGGAGGCTGAGGCAGGAGAATTGCCCAAACTTGGGAGGTGGAGGTTGCAGTGAGCCAAGACTGTGCCACTGCACTCCAGCCTGGGCAACAAAGCAAGACTTCATCTCAAAAAGATTAAAAAAATAGGCCAGACACAGTGGCTCACGCCTATAATCCCAGCACTTTGGGAGGCCAAGGTGGGGCGAATCACCAAAAGTCAGGAGTTCGAGACCAGCCTGGCTAACATGGTGAAATCCCATCTCTACAAAATACAAAAATTAGCTGGGCGTGGTGGCGCATGCCTGTAATCCCAGCTATTAGGGAGGCTGAGGCAGGAGAATTGCTTGAACCCGGGAAGGTGGAGGTTGCAGTGAGCCAAGATTGCGCCATTGCACTCCAGCCTGGGGGACGACCAAAGAACTCCATCTCAAAAATTAAAAAATAAAAAAAGTAGCTTCTCTCTGAGAAGTAGCCTTTTGCCTAATGGGTTGATAACTATTACTGTATGAACTCCTTCAGGCTTGATTTCATGAATGGGCCGGACGTGGTGACTCACGCCTATAATCCCAGTATTTTGGGAGGCCGAGGCTGTCGGATCACCTGAGATCAGTTCTTCTCCCCTAATTTGCTTACCCCAACTCAACATGCGCATTTCTTTTCAGCCTGGTGAACATGGTGAAACCCCGTCTCTACTAAAAATACAAAAATTAGCTAGGTGTGGCGGGCGCTTGTAATCCCAGCTACTAGGGAGGCTGGGGCAGGAGAATTGCTTGAACCTTGGAGGCAGAAGCTGTAGTGAGCTGAGATCATGCCACTGCACTCCAGCGTGGGCAACGAGAGCGAATCTCCATCTCAAAAAAAAAAAAAATCTCATGAATGATAACTTTTTTTCTTTTTCTTTTTAACTCTTTAAATTTTTAAAATAGAGACAGGGTCTTACCGTGTTGCCCCGGGTGGTCTCAAACTCCTGGACTCAAGCGATCCTCCTGCCTTGGCCTCCCAAAGTGCTGGAATTACAGGCATGAGCCACCACACCCAGATGTGATAACTTCTAACTGGGGTGGGTAGTTTTTCTTTTGACAAATTAAAGGCAATTCCAGAAACAATGTTATGGCAAAACAGTACCCACCTAAATGCATTTCAGCCATTGCCAATTCATTTACTACCTCAGAAAATGGCCTTTGTACAAAAAAGAAGTCTTAGTTATCTCCATGTTTAATTTGCCAGCATATTTTAATCCCATGTCAGCATTCTTCTCACCTAATTTGCTTACCCAAACTCAACACGCACATTTCATTTTAATGTCTCATTATACAAAACACAGTTCATTAAGATTAATAAGCTGCCTCTCCCCTCAAAAGATAATCACTGCGCTTTAAAGCTGTACTTTGTTTTGTTTTAAAACTGATTTTATCATTGCTGCTGTCCATTTGCACAAGCAGTCAGAAATTTGGATGTAGACTTTTATTTATTTTGGGGACAGTGTCATTGTCACCCAGGCTGGAGTGTAGTGGCACAATCTCGGCTCACTGCCAGCTTCATCTCCTAGTTTCAAGTGATTTTCATGCCTTAGCCACCTGAGTAGCTGGAATTATAGGTGTTTGCCACTATGCTCGGCTAATTTTTTTGTATTTTAGCAGAGATAGCGTTTTGCCATGTTGGCCAGGCTGATCTCAAACTCCTGACCCCAAGTGATCTGCCCACCTCGGCCTCCCAAAGTGCTGAGATTATAGGTGTGAGCCACCGTGCTGGCTGTGGCATTCTGAAGAGTGTGTCAGGGCTGGGTGCAGTGGCTCACTCCTGTAATCCCAGCCCTTTGGGAGACTGAGGTAGGTGGATCACTTGAGGCCAGGAGTTCAAGACCAGCCTGGCCAACATGACAAAACCCCATCTCAACAAAAAATACAAAAAAAGCTGGATGTGGTGGCGTGTGTCTGTGGTCCCAGCTACTCAGGAGGCTGAGGTAGGAAGATGTCTTGAGCCTAGGAGGCGGAGGATGCAGTGAGCAGAGATCATGCCACTGTACTCCAGCATGGTCAACAGAGCCAGACTGTGCCTCAAATAATAAATAAAAATACAAAAATTAGCCAGGTGTGGTGGCGCATGCCTGTAATCCCAGCTGCTTGGCTACTTGGCACGCTAAGGCACGAGAATCACTTGAACCCAGGAGGCAGAGGTTATAGTAAGCCGAGATAGCACCACAGCACTCTAGTCTGTGCAACCGAGTGAGACCCTATCTCCACGAAGAAAATAGAGTTTATCAGCATTACAGATAGATTCCCTTAACATTTGTTGGAGGGAGATGGCCTCTAAGTTTTTTGTTTTTTTGTTTGTTTGAGACAGGGTCTTCCTCTGTTGCCCAGGCTGGAGTGCAGTGGTGTGCTCTTGGATCACTGCAACCTCCACCTCCCAGATGCAAGCAGTTCTCATGCTTCAGCCTCCTGAGTAGCTGAAATTACAGGTGCCCGCCACCTCGCCCAGCTATTTTTTTTTTTTTTTGTATTTTAGTACAGATGGGTTGTGCCATGTTGACTAGGCTGGTCTCGAACTCCTGACCTCAAGTGGTCCGCCCTTCTTGGCCTCCCAAAGTGTTGGGATTATGGGCATGAGCCACTGCGCCCAGCCCCCTCTAAGTTTTCAAAGCAGGAACCTGTTCTAAACTTTGTTTTTTTTTGTTGTTTTGTTTTTTTTTGTTTTTTTTTTTTTTTGAGACGGAGTCTCACGCTGTTGCCCAGGCTGGAGTGCAGTGGCGCGATCTCGGCTCACTGCAAGCTCCGCCTCCCGGGTTCCCGCCATTCTCCTGCCTCAGCCTCCTGAGTAGCTGGGACTACAGGCGCCCGCCACCGCGCCCGGCTAATTTTTTGTATTTTTAGTAGAGACGGGGTTTCACTGTGGTCTCGATCTCCTGACCTTGTGATCCGCCCGCCTCGGCCTCCCAAAGTGCTGGGATTACAGGCTTGAGCCACCGCGCCCGGCCTAAACTTTGTTTTACCATTCTTCTGCCTTTCCTGTAGATATGTGTCCTAAAAATGCTAGCTATTATGGTAATCGAGCAGCCACCTTGATGATGCTTGGAAGGTTCCGGGAAGCTCTTGGAGATGCACAACAGTCAGTGAGGTTGGATGACAGTTTTGTCCGGGTATGTATGTAATGGGGCTGTTTGGGGAAGGCTGGGTTGCTACAGCTGAGTTTCTCTAGCCCAGTGTTTCTCAACCCTGACACTACTGACATTTGGGACCAGATTATTCTTTGTTGTGGGGGACTATACTGTGCACTGTGGGTTGTTCAGCGTCATCTCTGACTTTTAATCACTGGGTATGAGTAGCATCCCCTCTGCGCAATTGTAACAACCAAAAATGTCTCCTAACATTGCCAAATGTCCCCTGGAGGTCAAATTGCCCAGGTTGGGAACTGCTGTAGTCATTTTCGTTCTGTATTAGTTTTGTTTGTTTGTTTTTGTTTTTGAGATGGAGTCTCGCTCTGTCGCCCAGGCTGGAGTGCAATGGCGTGATCTCAGCTCACTGCTACTTCAGTCTGCCAGGTTCAAGCAATTCTCCTGCCTCAGCCTCCAGAGTAGCTGGGACCACAGGCATATGCCACCACACCTGGCTAATTTTTGTATTTTTAGTAGAGATGGAGTTTCACCATGTTGGCCAGGCTGGTCTCGAACTCCTGACCTCGAGTGATCCACATGCCTCAGCCTCCCAAAGTGCTGGGATTACAGGTGTGAGCCACTGCGCCCAGCCTCTGTATTTTTTTCGTGTGGGTGTTTGTTGCTGCTGTTGATTTCTTTCCACTTGGCCAATCATCCTGCTTTTCTTCCCTCTTGGTATTCTTCTAGGGACATCTACGAGAGGGCAAGTGCCATCTCTCTCTAGGAAATGCCATGGCAGCATGTCGCAGCTTCCAGAGAGCCCTAGAACTGGATCATAAAAATGCTCAGGCACAACAAGAGGTACGGGTCTGATGCTGTTTCTATCAAAAGAAGCAGTATGGTATATTTGGGAGGAGTGGCTACTTGAAAGTCAGAACTGAGGTCTGGTCTCACTTCTGCCATCAGCACACCTGAGTGACTTTAGGCGAGCTTCATAGTGTCTCTAAGTCTCAGCTTCCTAATCTGTAAAATGAGTTTTGAATATGATTGACAGCTTTTAAAAATCTGTGAAAATTGAAGCGTTTCTGAGATGGCTGGGGAATAGGCAAATACTTTCAGGGACTGATTTGAGTGAGGTTAAAGAATTTAAGAGTTTGGGACTTCAAGAGTTTGGAACTTAGTGAGACCCTGTCTCCACAAAAAAAATTTTTTAATTAGCCAGGCCTGGTGCCATGCACCTGTGATCCCAGCCACTCAGGAGGCTCAAGTGGGAGGATTGCTTGTGCTCAGAAGGTTGAAGCTGAGCCATGATCGCACCACTGCACTGTAGCCTAGGCAACAGAGCAAGAACCTGTCTCAAAAAAAATAAAAATAAAAAAGAATTTGAGTAAATTCAAGCCCTGATGAAATTGGTAGCAGCTAAAACATGTTTTAATTACATCTCCATATACAGTATGTGTCGCTTAATGACAGGCATACATTTCGTTAGGTGATTTTGTCACTGTGTAGACACCATAAAGTATACTTACACAAACCTGGGTGGCGTAGCCTGCCACACACCTAGGCTATATGGCAGTAGCTTCTGGACTACAAACCTTTATAGCGTGAATATTATAGGCAGCTATAACACAGTGGTATTTGTGTAAACAGAAAAGGTACAGTAAAAATACGGTATTATAATCTTACAGGAGCACTGCCATATATATAGTTCATTGTTGACCAGAGCATATGACTGTATATACAGTTTACCCTAGATGCATTTCAGTGAGAATCTCAAAACGTATACTCAATACCTGGCAATGCATTGCCTTTATTTTAGGTATATCAAGCATGATACTTGTGTTCCTGACTTGAAGTTCAAACTGAGGGTGAAGTTTGGGTCTAGCCCTTCTGTTAAGGAGTCTTGACTGTATCTTCATCAGTTTGGTTTGTGAAATGTCTGTGGTTCTGATTTTCTTGAAAGAAAATCTTCTAGAGACATCTATGAGAGGGCAAGTGCCACCTCTCTCTAGGGAATGCCATGGCAGCCTGTCACAGTTGCCAGAGAGCCCTAGAACTGGATCATATAAGTGGCCACTCAAAACAGGAGGTATGAGTCTGACCCTGCAGTGTGGTATATTTACTCAATTCAAATTCATCAACGCCTTGTTAATTTTTTTGTGGTGGTTTAATCTACAGCTTCATTAAAACTTTCCTATGTCTGATTTTCTGGTGTAGTTCAAGAATGCTAATGCAGTCATGGAATATGAGAAAATAGCAGAAACAGATTTTGAGAAGCGAGATTTTCGGAAGGTACAGTACAACCATGAGATAATCTCGTCTGCCCTTTGTCACAAAATTCCCATTCGTGTGTGTGTATGATAATTAAGAGGAGTAGTATGGCACAAAAGATCTAGAATAGTAAATTATCACTTAAATTAGGCTTCTTAGTTTTCCTCTTAAAAATGTTTTGTGCTAAGGTACTTATTAATTATATTTGGCCCTATAATGAAAGGTAAAATAAGTGTGCCACTTGAGTTTGTTTCTATTGTTGATGTAGAGCACTGGCCAATGGTGTACTACTTAATAAAGGGAAAGCCAGCTGGAATTAAATATTAGGTTTGGATAATCTTTTTTTTTTTTGAGACCTAGTCTCACTCTGTCGCCCAGGCTGGAGCACAGTGGCCAACTGCAAATCTCCACCTCCCGGATTCAAGCGATTCAAGTGATTCTCCTGTCTCAGCCACCTTGGGATTACAGGTGCATGCAACCACACCCGGCTAATTTTTGTAGTTTTTTTTTTTTTTTTTTTTTTTTTTTTTGAGATGGAGTTTCGCTCTGTCTCCCAGGCTGGAGTGCAGTGGTGTAATCTTGGCTCACTGCAACCTCCACATCCCAAGTTCAAGCAATTCTCCTGCCTCGACCTCCTGAGTAGCTGGGATTATAGGCACGCGCCACCATGCCCAGCTAATTTTTGTATTTTTAGTAGAGACAGGGTTTCACCATGTTGGTCAGACTGGTCTCAAACTCCTGACCTCCTGATCTGCCCGCCTCAGCTCCCAGAGTGCTGGGATTACAGGCGTGAGCCACCACGCCTGGCCTTTTTTTTTTTTTTTTTTTTGTAAGTGGAGACAGAGTTTTACCATGTTGGCCAGGCTGGTCTCAAACTCCTGAGCTCAACTGATCCTCTGGCCTCAGCCTCCCACAGTGCTGGATTACAGGTGTGAGCTACCACACCTGGCCCTGGATAATCCATTTTTATTTGAAGAATAAGAGCTGGCTTTAACTTCTGCTTTTAAATCAGAAATAAGGAGCTGGGCAATGCCATGCCTATAGCCCAGCTACTTGGGAGGCTGAGGCAGTAGGATTGCTTGAGGCCAGGAGTTCTGGGCTATAGTGCACGATGCTGATTGGGTGTCTACACTAAGTTTGGCATAAATATGGTGACCTCCTGGGACCAGGGAACCACCAGGTTGCTTACAGAGGGTTGAGCTGCCCCAGGTTGGAAACAAAGCAAATTAGAACTCCCATACTGATCAGTAGTGGGACTGAGCCTGTGGAAAAACCCCTGCACTCCTGCCTGGGCAACATAATGAAGCCTTGTCTCTTAAAAAAAAAAAAAAAGAACAAAAATGGGAGAGGCCCCTTTTACATTTTTGAATAGTGTGCTTAACCTGTTGTCCCCTCCTTTTTGGCATTAGACTGTCTTTAGATGTTAGACTGTGCAGTAGTTCTTGAAAATTTACATGTCAAAGGGGTAGACATCTGAAATGTGAGAAAGGTATAAAAGTTCTAGATACCTTTCTTTCTCTCTTTTTTTTTAGATGGAGTTTCGCTCTTGTTGCCCAGGCTGGAGTGCAGTGGCGCGATCTTGGCTCACTGCAACCTCTGCCTCCCAGGTTCAAGCGATTCTCCTGCCTCGGTCTCCCGAGTAGCTGGGATTACAGGCGTGCACCACCATGCCCGGCTAATTTTGTATTTTTTTAGTAGAGATGGGGTTTCTCCATGTTGGTCAGGCTGGTCTCGTACTCCCAACCTCAGGTGATCCACCCGCCTTGGCCTCCCAAAGTGCTGGGATTACAGGCGTGAGCCACTGCGCCTGGCCAAAAGTTCTAGGTATCTTTCTAGACCTCGCAGTTATTATACTTTACCTGTATAACTCCTTTCTTCTTTAGATGGTGCTTGGATACAGTTTTCACTTGAGTTTCTAAAAGGGAGGTAGATAACCCCCAAAAGGTTAATAACCACTGATCAGGAGAGATTTTCTGCATCACTTAAGTTTGTGACTACTGTCCAAAGAATAAAGTTGTCACTTCATATGTGGGAATTTGCTCAGTGCTTTTTGGAGCATGTGCTCAGTAAATGTTTGATAAGCGGGTACATTAAGAATCATTCACATTCACTGATGGTCTTTTATTTGGTAATGTATATATCTGATTAGCTTCTGCACAGTCCCAGCAGTAACTTATTAGCATCCCTCTTCTGTCCATTGGTTTTAATAACCACAGTTGTCTTTGTAGTGTAATTCGTAAGTTTGTTTTGTTTGGCGTGTGTGTGTTTGGAAAGCAGTTCTGCCTACTGTCACGTTTTCTGAGGTTTACATAGGCAAAAGCTTTGTCTTGAGAGGCAGTCTTTTGGGTTTCTTTTCTCTCTTGCCTACTCTGGAGCCAGAATCCTGAGTTTGTGACAGAATCCTCTGTTTGTGACATCCCAGCCCCCCCTACTGTAGCTCATGGTGATGTCACAAATGAAGAATTATGATCCTGGCAGGGGAAACAGATGAACTTGGAAGAAACAAAAGATCTTCTTTGCCTGCAGCTGTCCCTAGTCATGGGGAGGTGGGGGTGGGAAGTGAGGCGCTGATGAGCCCCATGATGAGCAGGACCAGCTCTGCACAAAACGGGGTCCTTGTGAAGGCAGCGGGGTGTGGCTGCTGACATTTTGACTGACTTCTTTCTGCCCCCTCATTCCTTTTCCATCTGAGGGGGGCAGGACAGTTAGCCCAACTCTACCTGTGTAATGCTTAAGTTTTCATATTGTCCTTAGAACTTTCAGGACATGTCGAGCGTGGTGGCTCATGTCTGTAATCCCAGCACTTTGGGAGGCCAAGGCGGGCGGATCACCTGAGGTCGGGAGTACGAGACCAGCCTGACCAACATGGAGAAATCCTATCTTTACTAAAAATACAAAAAATTAGCCAGGCATGGTGGTGCATGTCTATAATCCCAGCTACTCCGGGGGCGAAGGCAGGGAAATTGCTTGAATCCGGGAGGCAGAGGTTGCAGTGAGCCGAGATCATGCCATTGCACTGCAGCCTGGGCAACAAGAACAAAACTCCGTCTCAAAAAAAAAAAAAAAAAAACTTTCAGGACAGTAACCTGTGCCACTGAAGGAGAGGCATTCCTGTCACTGCTCTGTGACACTGCAGAAAGTCTTCTCAGTGAACAGCTGGTAAGCTGGTAGTGTTTACTGACTTGCTCATATTTTAAATTTCAGATTTAGAATCGGTGCTATTCATGGTTCAAAAACTAGGAAGTATTGCCAGGTGCAGTGGCTCATACCTGTAATCCCAGCACTTTGTGAGGCCAAGGCAGGAGGATCACTTGAGGCCAGGAGTTTGAGACCAGCCTGGGCAACTTACTGAGACCCTGTCTCTACAGATAGTTTTAAAAATTAGCTGAGTGTGGTGACGTGTGCCTGCAGTCCAAACTACTCGTGAGGCTGAGGCAGGAGAATCACTGGAGCCTGGAAGGTCTAGGCTGCAGTGAGCCATGATTGTGCCACTAATACTCCAGCCTGAACAGCAGAGCAAGACCCCATCTCAAAAACAAAAACAAACAAAAGTTAGAAAGTATGAAAAATATTCAGTGATTAGTGTCCCCTCAAACTTGTCCTCTCTTTGCCCAGTTCTCACTCCCCTAAGCTAACCACTGTTCTTATGTCTTCTATTTGCTTCTGTAGTTTTGTTGTACATATATAAAATAAAGATCCTGGATTTTCTACCTTTACCTTGCATGAAAGATGTATGCTTTTTGGCAGTTCTGCACCTTTAAAAAAAAATTACTGAATAGGTCTTGGAACTCTTTCCATATTAGTACATGAAGAGCTTCTTTATTTTATTTTAGAACTACATAGTATTCCATTATATGAATGTCCACATTATCTAACCAGTCTCCTGTTGATGGAATTTGAATTTTTCTGCTTGTAAGTTTTCAGAGTTTATCTCTTCTTGATCCCCATGGCCAGATTCTTAGAGGGAATAGGTGTCCTTTAACTCCACATTTCTCCTTTGGTTCATTTATTCTTGGAGTGAGTGTGATTCAGCAAGGCTCTCCCAGGAATAAATAGCAACTAAACCAAAACTGAAAGCTCAGAGGACAAACTAGTAAAAAGATGCTTTATGAGGCTGAAAGAGTAAATTAATCCCCACCTTTTTGTGTGTGTGAGAGCTACTTGGCTTGTGGTTTGTATAGTGGCATGCTGGGAATAGTAATCTGATATAGCCTGTTTAGAGCCATTTAAAATAACTATTTTAAGGCTGGGTGTGATGGCTCATGCCTGTAATCCCAGCACTTTGGGAGGCCGAGGAGGGCAGATCACAAGGTCAGGAGATCAAGACCATCCTGGTTAACATGGTGAAACCCTGTCTTTACTAAAAATACAAAAAAAAAATCAGCTCGGCACGGTGGCGGGCGCCTGTAGTCCCAGCTGCTCAGGAGGCTGAGGCAGGAGAATGGTGTGAACCCGGGAAGCGGAGATTGCAGTGAGCCGAGATCGTGCCACTGCACTCCAGCCTGGGCAACAGAGCGAGACTGTGTCTCAAAAAAAAAAGTTATAATATTGCCTATTTCACAAATTGTTGTTGTGAGGATTAAATGGGTTCATATACAAAGTCACCCAATAAATGTTCACCATCATTATCCTCTGGAATCTTTGCTCTCCTCATTTCAGTGCGTTTATTTAGTGAATTAGGTATGTTTTTAAACTTTGATATTACTTAACAGTGGACCCAAAGACTTCTTTGAGCTTTGAGTCTGTTTCCTGTGACTAAACTGAAGATGTTTCTGGAGTCCCTGATGAAGAGCCTTATTTGTTTTCTTCCCCACAGGTTGTTTTCTGCATGGACCGTGCCCTAGAATTTGCCCCTGCCTGCCATCGCTTCAAAATCCTCAAGGCAGAATGTTTAGCAATGCTGGGTCGTTATCCAGAAGCACAGTCTGTGGCTAGGTATGCAGTCAGGCCAGTTGGGCATTAAAATGCCGGATACCATTGGTCTGATGGTGTCCGGCAGCTTCACCACAGGATATGGTCCCCAGAGCAGGCCAGCTAGGGCTGATGAGACCCTCTTAAGACTTAAAGTCAAAGATTAGACCAGCTTTGAAAACCCATAGGGTATACAGGAGTATAATAGTATAGCAGGTACTATCTACGAAAGAACAGATTGTGTTACGTGAGTTTTTTGTAGTTTTTGTTTGTTTGTTTAAGGTAGTCTTTTCCTTCTACTCCACTGGTTAGCAAACTTTCTGCAAAGGGCCAGATTTTAGCCTTTGCAGGCCACAGTGTCTCTGTTGCAACTAACTCAACTCTGCCATTGCAGTGCAAAGGCTGTCCTAGATAATAGATGAACCAATAGATGTGGCTGTTTCAATAGAGTTTTATTTACAAAAACCAGTGGCAGAAAGGATTTGGCCCTGTGGGCTGTAGTTTGCCAAACCCTGTTCTAGTTTAATGAGGATTGTAAGACACAAGATGTGTTTTAAAGATAATTATAGGTGGTTTATTTGGGGAAAGTTTGGGAACAGTTCTTGGGAATCTGTCTACCTTTGGATATTCTGAATGCCAGACACATGGTCAAGGAAAAAAAACTGGCCACAAATGGTAGTAATGGTGGGGACATTCTAAAGCACAGCTCAATGTGCCCTTTTCTGACTATTGCAGTGACATTCTACGAATGGATTCTACCAATGCAGATGCTCTATATGTACGAGGTCTTTGCCTTTATTATGAAGATTGTATTGAGAAGGCAGTTCAGTTTTTCGTACAGGCTCTCAGGATGGCTCCTGACCATGAGAAAGCCTGCATTGCCTGCAGAGTAAGTTCTAGTCACCAGACCTAACTGGGAAAGAAAGCTTCCTTTTGGGACCTTTAAGATGGCTAGAGGGGAAGGTTTTAGAATCACAGGGAATGTCATAGCCTTTCCTCCTGCTTTGCAAGCATGCTTGGTCTTTATTAGAAATGGTTTTAGGACTACTTTTATCTACCTAAAGGTAAATTTGATCATATAGGGTCAGATGCCTTTAATATCTAAGAAGGTTTTGTTTTGTTTTTCCCCTCAGTGAAGATAGATAGTAATACTTGCCCTGGGAAGTGGAGGCAGACCCAGTAACATAGGTCTTTTTGGTGACTCTTGGTTTCTCCTGTCCAGTCTGTAGAAAGCTCAAATGAGCAACAGATAGCCCAGATTGGGGGTTGGCGGGGCTCTGTGATGCTAAACTACCATAAGCCAAGAACTTGAAAATAGACTCTGGCTTCTCTGTGCAGTGGTCTGAGGCTTTGTGGATATGAACCGATCTTCCCCGTGCTTTTTTCTGTAGAATGCCAAAGCACTCAAAGCAAAGAAAGAAGATGGGAATAAAGCATTTAAGGAAGGAAATTACAAACTAGCATATGAACTGTACACAGAAGCCCTGGGGATAGACCCCAACAATATAAAAACAAATGCTAAACTCTACTGTAATCGGGGTACGGTTAATTCCAAGGTAAGCTCTTGATCTACATCTTGGGGCCTATAGATATATTTTTAAGGGACATCAAAGGGTCTTGGGAAATCTGCCCAATGAAGGTGAGCAAGATGAAAGAGGAAAAGTTGTTATGGTTAATAGCTTGTTGGGAACTCCCTTCCAAGAGGCAAGCTTTTGTCATCTCCATGGAATTTGAGGGCAGTTGGACAATTTGCAAGGATATTCTCACCTGTTCTTTAAGGTCCCTTTCCTCCAGTAAGAGAATGGCTAGGGGCTGTGGGATAATCTTAAGCAGCTACTGTTGCTTTTTTGTTGTTGTTTTGCTTATGCAAGTGATCATTTATTTTTTAGGAGTGATTTGGAGGAAGAGTATGAGGCAAGCTTGTTGTTTTTCTCCAGTGTAACTGATGGTCACCATGCACGGTTGAAAATGGCCTGAGTGCTTTTGTGGCCCTCCACAACATGAGAAACAAAAAGTAGACTCCTTGCCCTTGCAGAATTCTAGCAGTTAAAAATCAGAGTGATTTCTGATCCCTCTAGGTGGCCTCTGGAACAAAGGAGGGCAGGAAGCAGCCTGCTATGTCCATGTTTTCATTGGGCACTAACATGGTGTGGTAAAGGTAGTTTATCCTTGAAGACAAATGTGCCTGTCTTGTATCATATACAAGAGAAATCAGTTTTGAAGTTGCTATCCATAGCCCTGGTGTCAAAGAACTAGAACTTAATATGACATTTAGGGGGCCAGCATGACTGATCGTTTTGAAGCTATGCTCACAGCTTCTGAGCTCCCTCAGTCACCAAAGATGTGAAGTATGATTGCTCTCTCTCTCCTGAAGCTTAGGAAACTAGATGATGCAATAGAAGACTGCACAAATGCAGTGAAGCTTGATGACACTTACATAAAAGCCTACTTGAGAAGAGCTCAGTGGTAAGTGCCTCTGGTGGGTGGGGGGAAGAGGGAGTTGCCACTGGCCTCAGGGGAATTGCCTTGTGGATGACGAAGCAGACCCAGAGATGTTGTGAGGTCATTTGGTCCTTCCCCCTGCCTCTAGGTGGGATTGTTCCAGCCCTAGACTATCTTTATAGACCTCCAGCGGAGGAGATTGCACAAGCTCCCTCAGTCTCCCATGCCTGTGTCTAACGCCCCTCACGGTCAGTAAGTTTCCTCTGATGCCTGACCCAAATGCCTTTTGTTAAAGTTTAAATCCATTTCCTTTGGATATTTTATTTTGTGTTGTACACTTATGCTCTAACTTGGCACAGTGCTTGACACATAGGTGCTCACTGAGTAAATGTTTTGTTGAATGAATGTATGGTGCTTGGAAGAGAAAGTAACTCTTAGAGACAGTTGAGAGTTGTATTTCATCCTGTTTATTCTGGGTGAGGGAAGACAGTCTTAGAGTTGGAAGAGAGGTAATCCGCCTCAGCCTCCCAGGATAAAGGAACTTCCTTTTGAAATACCCTGGATGGCTACTCTCTGCTTGAATGTTTTGAGTGGAGGGCACTCTGTGTCTGACAGGGTGATTATAAGCCAAGATGTGCCTACCTGTAATGCTCAGATTTGCCCCAGAGTCAGGGTGCTCCCTGGCATAGTTGCTCCTCTTACTCTTAGACCCGCCGGCTGATTTTCTCCAGATAGGAACAGGGCTAGGAGAAACCTTTCTGAGAAATCCACCTCTTCTGATTTCAGATGATTCTCTAGGTGGAGAAGAACTTCCCATCTTTAAAGTTCTTAAAGAAGACGTATTTGTTGTATACTAATCCTCCAGCACCTGCTCCACTCCTTATTATAAAATGTCACATCCAAAGAACAGATGCTGTCATTGATGCCTGATGAGCCAGTAGTTTAAGCTTCCTTGGCTCATCAGTGGTACAGAATATCTCATGGACTACCTCCCACTTAGTTTTCTCAAAATTATCTCAATTAAAATAGGAAAACTGCTGCTGTGTGTGATGCTTTTTTTTTTTAAAGTGAATTTCTAAGTCGATGACTAAGTCTGTCCAACAGAAACATACATGGAATTATAACTTCTGAGACTGTCAGTCATTCCAATCTTTGCAAACCACTGGCACACAGAAGCAGAAGCTTTGGAAGACAAAAAGAGCACCCTTTGATTCAGCCAAAGACTGACTTTAACAGATGCAAAATGCTATATACATGAAGGTGTTTACTGCAATTTTATCTATAATAGCAAAAAGAAAAAAAAAAGGCACGGGGAGAATCACCTACATGTCCAGTGGGAAGGGGGTGGTTAGATACTTGATACTGTGTCGACTTAAGGGAATGCTCTGTATATGGAATGCCAGGGGATGGAAAGAGAAGAGAAAAATCATTTTGTTTTGTTTTTTTGGGGATGGAGTCTCACTATGTCGCTCAGGCTGGAGTGCAGTGGCATCATCTTGGCTCACTGCAACCTCCACCTCCTGAGTTCAAGCGAGTTTCCTGCTTCAGCCTCCGAAGTAGCTGGGATTACCGGCACATGCCACCACACCCAGCTAATTTTTGTATTTTTAGTGGAGATGGTGTTTCATCGTGTTGGCCAGGCTGTTCTCAAACTCCTGATTGCAAGTGATCTGCCTGTCTTGGCCTCCCAAAATTCTGGAATTACAGGCAGGCATGAGCCACCATGCCCGGCCCCCTTTTTTTTTTTTTTTTTTTTTTTTTTAAAGCAAGCTCCCAGCCAACACCATAGAAAATTCTTGATTTCTTGAAGGATAATTGGATGGAGGATTATTTTCTTCTTTGTTTATGTACAAGAAACAAAAATAAGGAATTGCTTTGATCAGACAACTTCTTATCTTTGTGGTAGAAACAGAACTGCCCTTCTTGGAGTGGCTCTGCCTCTGAGATCACTACAGGGGAGACAGCATACCCCGTTCAGCTGGCTGAGTATTTGGCAACAATCTCCTGAAGCAGCTGGAATTGACAAGAAGTACTGGAGATTAGCTCGGGCCAAACTCTTACCTCTGGCCTGACCACTGCTGCAGTGTGCCTCAACTTACCCCTAAAGTTGGGGAGATGCCACCCGCACATCTTTGCTACACATGCCATCATGAACTAGAGTTCACCCTTCCTCCCTAAAGCCCTATTTACTTTTCTACTTCAACTTTAAAACAAAATTAAAATGTTGAGGATATCCCTGAATTTTAAAAAGCATGAAGTAAAAATGCAAATTAGTATAGTTTGTTTAATACATTACATATAGACCTAAAGAAAGTTCATCAGGGTTAATCGTTTGTCACCTCATTCTATACCCAGGGCTATCAACTATCAGTTTTCCTTTTTTTTTTTTTAAAATTCAGGATCCAGCTCTGTCACCCAGTCTGGAGTACAGTATCAAAGTATCAATTTTCTCTTACTTCAAATTATATTACATTTTATTCTGTAAATTGATTCTGAACTCCTAATGTAATATTTATGTCCTGTGTTTGCAGGCCATTGGTTTTTTTAAAGTCATAAATCAAAATGGTACCAGAAAATCAAATATGCCAAAGATATTGGGCCTCTCTTTTGCCAGCCACATTGGTAGCACTCTGCTGCCCTGGCCTCCAAGCTGGTGGGGATCTGTGATATTTGTGAAGATGGGCTTGTGCCGGGCGCGGTGGCTCACGCCTGTAATCCCAGCACTTTGGGAGGCCAAGGCAGGCAGATCACGAGGTCCGGAGTTCGAGACCAGCCTGGCCAACATGGTGAAACCCCATCTCTACTAAAAATACCAAAAATTAGCTGGGCATGGTGGCACACGCCTGAAATCCCAGCTACTCAGGAGGCTGAGGCAGGATAATCACTTGAACCCTGGAGGTGGAGGTTGCAGTGAGTGGAGATCGTGCCATTGCACTCCAGCCTGGGTAACAGAGCAAGACTCCGTCTCAAAAAAAAAGAGAGAGAGAAAGAAACGGCTTGGGTGGTAGCAGCGTAAGAAACTGAATCTCTGTTGTTCAGCAGCTAGCTGTACTGCATGATCACTTTCCCTTCCCCAGCTGACAGTGGCTGTCTCTGGAACTCCTACCACAGCCTTTAATTGGTAGGCCAGCCTTGGTGCCAGTGATTTTATCTGGGCATGGAAAATGCCACTTGCTTCTGTGGAAGAGACACTTAAAAGATCTGGCAGTTGGCCAGGCACGGTGGTTCACATCTGTAATCCCAACACTCTGGGAGGCCGAGGCAGGCAGATCACAAGGTCTACTAAAAAAAATACAAAAAATTAGCCGGGCATGGTGGCGGGTGCCTGTAGTCCCAGCTTTCGGGAGGCTGAGGCAGGAGAATGGCATGAACCTGGGAGGCGAAGCTTGCAGTGAGCTGAGATCGCACCACTGCACTCCAGCCTGAGTGACAGAGCAAGACTCCATCTCAACAACAACAAAAAAGATCTGGCAATCATCCTATCAAGCTTGATTCCTCCAATCTTGGGCCAAGGGCCCTTCCTTTCTTTTGTGCTACCGAAATAAAAGCTAACCTGTGTTTAGAATTCCCTTTTCTGTCTCGTTCACCTGCGTCTCTCATTGATTGGTGTTAGTGGAGGGATTTGCCAGCAGCCACCATGTTGAACTTGATCCTTTTAGTGACTCACTAATCCCACTTCTACTCTGGATTGTAGCTAGTCCTGCATGTTTATGGCACTATAGGTTTCAAAGCTCTTTCATACCCATTTATTCACTTGATAATTTTTCTCTTGTGTGTTTCAACCCAAAGTAATCAAGTAGATCCCTTCACATTGCCTTTTCTAAGGCAGTCCAGTACCTTTTAGGTGGCTCTGTGTCAGAAGAACTTTTTCCTCTTGATTACTTTCTGCTCAAAGCTGAACATCACTTTGCTCGTGGGTGCAAGTGCCATGCGGCCTCTGTTTCCTCGAGGACTTGATAGCTAATTTTCTCTCACTGCTAGATTAAGGGCTCCTGTTTCAGAAGCATCTTACCAAAAGTGTGTGTCTCTTGCTTGAGCCATGCCTCTTGCCTTAGAGTGATCCTGAGAACCATTGCTGTTTATGTCTGAGTGCTATATTGCCTTGTATTTCCTTCTCAGTTACATGGACACAGAACAGTATGAAGAAGCAGTACGAGACTATGAAAAAGTGTATCAGACGGAGAAAACAAAAGGTAAGTTTAAAAGCATTTGTTTTTCAGGGAGCTGTGTGGAATTCTTTGTAGGCCATAAATCTGTACACAAGGTAGTTTGATTCAGGTATAAGGGGATGTACCTAGAACTTATTTGATCACCAGCCAGAAAGAAGTGAACAAAGGATGGGCGCGGTGGCTCACGCCTGTAATCCCAGCACTTTGGGAGGCTGAGGCGGGCGGATCACCTGAGATCAGGAGTTTGAGACGAGCCTGGCCAACATGGCGAAACCTCGTCTCTACTAAAAATACAAAAATTAGTGGGTATGGTGGTATACGCCTGTAATCCCAGCCACTCAGGAGGCTGCGGCACGAGAATTCTTTGAACCCGGGAGGCGGAGGTTGCAGTGAGCTAAGATTGCTTGACTGTACTCCAGCCTGGGCGACAGAGCGAGACTTCATCTCAAAAACAAAAAGAAAAAAATAGTGAACAGAGATCCTGGGTTGGGGCACGAGGCACCTATTTTCTGGTTCCAGATCCTCCCTGTTGTTTTCATTTCCTTTTTTGTGTGGTGAGGCTAAAGTGAGGAACCTAAGTCTAGGTAGATTTTCTTTTTTCTTTTTTTTTTTTAAGACAAGAGTCCAGCTCTGTCACCCAGGCTGGAGTGCAATGGCGTGATCATAGCTAACTACTACAACTTTTGCCTCCCAGGTTCAAACAATTCTCCTGCCTCAGCCTCTCGAATAACTGGGATTACAGGCACATGGCACCACGCCCGGCTAATTTTTTGTATTTTTAGTAGGGATGGGGTTTCACCATGTTGGACAGGCTAGTCTCAAACTCCTGACTTCGGGTGATCCGCCCATCTCGGCCTCCCAGAGTGCTGGGATTACAGGCATGAGCCACTGTGCCTGGCCGAGTAGATTTTTTTTTTCTAATCTCCAGAAGAAAGCGCTGTAAAAGTCCCTGGCATGGTTAACAAGGCCTGTAACTCCCAGGCAGCTGGGCTGAGACCTGGTGAGGGAAACAGCAGAGTCAGGTTTGTCCCCTGATGCCAGATGTCTTCCTCTAGAACACAAACAGCTCCTAAAAAATGCACAGCTGGAACTGAAGAAGAGTAAGAGGAAAGATTACTACAAGATTCTGGGAGTGGACAAGAATGCCTCTGAGGACGAGATCAAGAAAGCTTATCGGAAACGGGCCTTGATGCACCATCCAGGTAGAGTAGGTGGGGGCAGTGGGCTCAGTGGGAAGAACCTGCAGGGCAGGCCAACTGCCAGACTTGGTCCAGAGGTGACACCTCGGAGAGGTTCTTCACCTGAGAATAAGGTGTTGCAGATTTGTGTACCCTCCAAATTTTGGGAAATGCCAAATTCCAAAATCAGACATAAAGTGGTTTTTCTCTTAAATTTTGTTTTCTTGAAACTTTGATTTCCTCTGAGTTGTTATTTTACTCCCCACTTTAGATCGGCATAGTGGAGCCAGTGCTGAGGTTCAGAAGGAGGAGGAGAAGAAGTTCAAGGAAGTTGGAGAGGCCTTTACTATCCTCTCTGATCCCAAGAAAAAGACTCGCTATGACAGTGGACAGGACCTAGATGAGGAGGGCATGAATATGGGTGGTGAGTTGGCTGGGGCAGCCTGGGGTGAATTTGACAGCCGTAGAATGTTAGAATTTTTTCCAAAGATGCTCCAGAGGGAGAGTCTGTTTGGGCCAAATCTGATCCCTGGTCCAAACAGTAATAGACATGGAGTCAAACAAATGCAGTCAAGTGTGGCAGGTTCACAGTGTGCAGTGAGCTCTGAGGAGGCGAGCACACTAGCAAGGGAAGGCTTGGAAGTGCAGAAAAGCATGGCCCCATGGCTCATGCCTATAATCCCAGCACTTTGGGAGGCCGAGGCGAGCAGATCACTTGAGAACAGGAGTTCAAGACCAGCCTGACCAACATGGTGAAACCCTGTCTCTACTAAAAATACAAAAATTAGGCCGGGTGTGGTGGCTCATGCCTGTAATCCTACCACTTTGGGAGGCCAAAGCAGGTGGATCACCAGAGGTCAGGAGTTTGAGTCCAGCCTGGCCAACATGGTGAAACTTCGTCTCTACTAAAACACAAAAATTAGCCAGGTGTGGGGGCAGGTGCCTGTAATCCCAGCTACTTGGGAAGCCGAGGCATGAGAATCACTTGAACCCTGGAGGCAGGGGTTGCAGTCAGCTGAGATCGTGCCACTGTGCTCCAGCCTAAACGACAGAGCAAGATTTTGTCTCAATTTAAAAAAATAAGAAAGAAAGAAAAAAGAAAAATTAGCCAGGTGTGGTGGCGCATGCCTGTAATCCCAGCTACTTGAGTCTGGGAGGTGGAGGTTGCAGTGAGCCAAGATAGCGCCACTGCATTCCAGCATGGGCAACAGAGCGAGACTCCATCCCTCCCCCCCCAAAAAGCAAAGCATGGTCCCTTTGGGGATCTGCAGGGGGTTCGGTCTAGGAAAATAAAGGGATAGGGTGCTAGAGGCAAGTGGTGGTGGAAGGCCAGCAAGTAGCTGGATCAGAGCTCAGCGGCCATGAGGGCTGTATGTGGTAAGGAATATGGGCATTTTCCTATTATCTGGAAGTTCTTCTTTACCCACTGCAAAGTGTATGCTGACATTTATGTGTGTCATACATTCCTATAAACACTCACAGATTTTAATTTCCCAAAAGACTTAGCATGATATAAAGCACAGCTATTGTCAATCTTGTTGCTCACTGTGGGCTGTCAGAGATAAGAAGCCCTGACCTGTGAGCCAGGCACGGTGGCTCACACCTGTAATCCCAGCATTTTGGGAGGCCAAGGTGGGCGGATCACCTGAGCTCAGGAGTTCGAGACCACCCTGGGCAACATATAAAATACAAAAAAAATTGTACTCTCTTCTAAAATACAAAAAATTAGCTGAGCATGGTGGCGCATGCCTGTGGTCCAAGCTACTCAGGAAACTGAGGCACAAAAATCTCTTGAGCCCAGGAGGCAGAGGTTGCAGTGAGCCGAGATTGCGCCACTGTGCTCCAGCTTGGGCTACAGAGTGAGACTCCATCTCAAAAATTAATTAATTAATTCAGTCAGGCAGTCTTCACTATAAGTTGTCTGCCCAAAAATTTGCTGGGCATGGTGGCTCACGCCTGTAATCCCAGCACTTTGGAAGAACAAGGCAGGCAGATCACAAGGTCAAGACCAACCTGCCCAACATGGTGAAACCCCATCTCTACTAAAAAAAATTAGCTGGGCATGGTGTCGCACGCCTGTAGTCCTAGTTACTCGGGAGGCTGAGGCAGGAGAATCGCTTGAACCCGGGAGGTGGAGGCTACAGTGAGCCGAGATTGCGCCATTGCACTCCAGCCTGGCAACAGAGCAAGACTCGTCTCAAAAAAGAGAGGCCCTGATCTGTGAACGGTGCACAGACCTACCATCTCTTCCACTAAGAAAATCTCGGTTCACTGCAACCTTTGCCTCCCGGGTTCAAGCAGTTCTTCTGCCTCAGCCTCCTGAGTAGATGGGATTACAGACACCCACCCCCATGCCTAGCTAATTTTTGTATTTTTAGTAGAGACGGGGTTTCACCATGTTGGCCAGGCTGGTCTTGAACTCCTGACCACAAGTGATCTGCTGGCCTTGGCCTCCCAAAGTGCTGGGATTACAGGCGTGAGCCACTGTGCCTGGCCTTCTATTGCAATTTATTTATTTGTTTATTTTTTTTATGTTTTTGAGACAGGGTCTCACTCTGTCGCCCAGGCTGGAGTGCAGTGGTGCAATATCAGCTCACAGCAATCTCCACCTCCCGGGTTCAAGAAATTCTCCTACCTCAGCCTCCTGAGTAGCTGGGATTACAGGCACCTGCCACCACACCCGGCTAATTTTTATATTTTTAGTAGAGACAGGGTTTCACCACATTGGCCAGGCTGGTCTCAAACTCCTGACCTCATGTGATCCGCCCACCTTGGCCTCCCAAAGTGTTGGGATGACAGGTGTGAGCCACCGCACCCAGCCAGAATTTAAAATAAAAATGATGGTACTATACAGATAATACTGAGTCCTCTCCAGTTCAGTGTGGGGGGATTTGTGTTTAATAAACCTAGGTTCACCATAATAAACATGTTCCTCTGCCCAGCAGTTAAGAAGAGCTATAAGCAGTCAAAAGCTAGTGAAGAGTTTTTGTTTTGTTTTGAGACGGAGTCTCGCTCTGTTGCACGGGCTGGAGTGCAGTGGCACGATCTCGGCTCACTGCAAGCTCTGCTTCCTAGGTTCACGCCATTCTCCTGCTTCAGCCTCCTGAGTAGCTGGGACTATAGGCGCCCGCCACCACGCCTGGCTAATTTTTGGGGTTTTAGTAGAGACAGGGTTTCACTTTGTTAGCCAGGATGATCTCGATCTCCTGACTTCGTGATCCGCCCGCCTTGGACTTCCAAAGTGTTGGGATTACAGGTGTGAGCCACCGCGCCCGGCCGTGAGGAGTTTTAAGTAGGGGCACTGTGGACCAGATTTTGGCTCTGGAAATATATTTGTGATAGAGGTGAGGAGGTGGTGGTTGGAGGGAGTAAGGAGGATGGAGATGGAAGGAAGACAAAAGGTAGGAAAGGATTGGAGGGCACAGTCGGGAGTTAGTGGTAGACTCAGCAGGAGTTGGTTGCTATTCAGATGTGTTGGGGAGAGTGACAGCCATAGCTGACTCTTGGGGTCATTCACTAAGCAGGGGAGGCCCAGGAAGATACGCAGATGCAAGCAGAGAAACTCACTCTGGGCACAAGGTGGCTGTGGGATCACCTGGTGGGGATCAGTCCTTCTGTGTAGCTTGGGAAGTCAGTCAGGGATGGGGCCATCAGACATGCTGTGGCCTCGCAAAAGTGCAGTCAGTCAGGCAGGAGTTGGATTTTCCAGTTCTGCTGCTTTCGCTGCCATGTGATCATGGGCAAGTTCCTTGAACTACCTACACATGTTTTGTTGAGTATTAGTTGGGAATGATACTTACCCTGACAAATCATTACTAGGATTAACTAATGTAATGTATGCAAAGTACCCAGTACCTTGCACCTAGTAGGTGTTTTTGTTGGTTTGTTGTTGTTGTTATTGAAACAAGGTCTCGCTCTGTCACCCAGGCTGGGGTGCAGTGTTGTGATCATAGCTTACTGCAGCCTCGAACTCCTGGGCTCAAGCAATCCTCCCACCTCAGACTCCCAAAGCGCTGGGATTGTAAGTGTGAGCCACCATGCCCAGCTAATAAACCATAGCTTTTTTTCTAGCCTAGAGTCTACAGAGTAAAAGACATGGTATCAAATACGGTAAATCCTAGATCTTGTTCTTATATTTATTTTTGGTAACATTTAAGTGACACATTTTATCCTTTTTAGTAGCCGCTCCAGCATTATAGGGAGACAGAGTATGGGGAAAGTCTTGTGTAAGTGCAAATGGCATTCCATTTGTTGAGAAAACAGCCCAGCGAAGCACGCTGAAGCGGAAAAAGCTTTCCTTTGGGGCAGCACTTGGAAGGAGAAGGGAACATGTTCTAGGAGTGGGATCAGGTAGCATGTTTTGCACGGGGTGGGGCAGGTTGGCTCACCTGCAGTCTGAAGTGTTGGGAAAGGAGGGAGTGAGACTCTCCAGGAAAGCTTTGGAGATCTGTTCTCAGTGTCATCAGTTCTCTTCAAACATTTCTAATTTTTCACCTTTTCTTCCCTTCCATGTTACTTGCCTTGCTCTACAGATTTTGATCCAAACAATATCTTCAAGGCTTTCTTCGGCGGTCCTGGAGGCTTCAGCTTTGAAGGTAGGTGGGCCTGCTGTTGCTGGGAGTTCCCAGATCACAGGCCAACACACTCACTGCCACTTCGGCACCTCTTCGGGAGTCAGCGGGGCCATGAGAGGGGGCGGCTGAGTTCTCATCTAGCATGGCATCTATCTGTTGCTAAGGATGAAGACAGGAAGGCACCCCTTGCCTTGGGACCTTTAGCCACTGCATCTCTGCAGGGTCAGGGGGCATCTCTGACTGCCTACTGCCGAGGCTTCTCTACAAGAGCAAAGGTGTTTAGAAGCTGCCTACGTATAATATGGTCACCTGCTCCTTCTTGCACCCCAAAACAGCCTGAGCTGTTTGATACCCATAGAGTTTCTGTCTGTGTCTGAGTTTGAAGCAGCCCTTGAAAACTTTTCCATAATCAGAGCAAAGTGATCTTCCCTAGAAAATCCAGAGCCAACTACCAAGCCCTTCTTTTCTCTTTCAGCATCTGGTCCAGGGAGTTTCTTTTTTCAATTTGGCTAATGAAGGGCAACCACCCAGAACCCAGAAAATGCAGATTCACTCAGTTTAATCTTGAATGTGGAAACAGTTCACCTCCTCCCTTCATCACGTCTCCATGTACTTAGAGCAGTTTCGTTTTCTCAGTTGGATGCCCTGTGTCTCTGTGAGTGGGGTGGAGCAAAGAGAACCAATGCCGAAGACCGCGGGCAGGGGAGGGAGGCGGGGGTGGACAGGGAGGCAGCTTGTGAATTTTTGTTTTACTGTTTAACTTTATTAAAAAAGAAAAAAAAAAAGAAGAGAATAAAATGTTTTGACCCTTTCTGGCCCTTTGCTCTGGCATCTGCTTTGTCTCCATAGTCTGTGAGCCAGAGCTGAGCCCGACCTGGACTTGGGGTGCAGCAAGCTGCCACAGGTAGGCTGTGAGCACCGAGCCTAGTGGCAGGTGGGGCACTCTGCCTCTCCCAGACCTGTCCCACATGTGAGTGCTAGGCAGGCCCTGGCTGTGCCGCTGGGCCCAGCCTGACATCAGTCACGAAGAAGCGAGTTCAGAAAGCATGCTCACCTTACAGTGGGGCCCCAGAAATCACTAGAAGCTGTGTGCGTCCAAAGCTCAGGTGGGTACTGACCTAGACAGGGCAGTTTACTTACAAAGGCTCTCTCAGTTCCTGTTGCAGTGTGGGTTCGAGGGAGATGGTAGACAGAGATAAAACCCTGCCTCTTGACCCCCAGACCTGTTTGAAGTGGGACGGGTGGCTCCAGAGCTCTGGTCTGGCCACTCACTATTTTTAGCAAAAGCCCCTGGCCTTCTCTGCTCCCTTTCTGCGTGGAGGAGACACGCTGCTCACGGATGCAGCGGCATGCACCATGCTGTCCTGTCAAGCATGGTGTTCAATGTGAGTAGCCTTCCCAGGAGCTCCAGACAGAGACTTGAAGCTCTAGCTGAAGCTCAGAGATGGCCAGGGACAGGCCTTGACCTAGAAAGGTAACTTAGGATTTCTCTTCATCTGAGCTCCTGCCCCTTTCTTTCAAGTCTTCCCCGGCTGGTGCCTTAGCCATGGTGAAATGATGCCTGAGTCAGGCCTGGGAAGTTTCCCTTGTGGCTGACTAGACCTCTGATGGCCTGGAAGGGAATCAAATGTTAGGTCTTCCCTGGTGCTTGAAGTTGCAGTGACCTACAGGTGGCCTTCCCTAGAGAACTGGGAGAAACCCATACCAGGAGCTTCAGGTCTTACTGAGATCTTTCTGATCCAGTGGGGTGGGGACACCTGTGGGCCTGGTGCCCTGGTTAATGGGGGATGAGAGGCTTTTGTGCTCCATGTCCCTCATACCCAGCCAACCCCCACCTTCTGTATGAGTCTGAGGCCAGCCTCTGCTTTCTGCCTCCTCATGAAAGCCAACACTGTTCAGCTGCCCAACCTCACCACAGCTGTGCCCGGCCAGCAGAGGGGAGACAGGACCGATGGCCCCAAGCTGTGGGACAAAGCCAGTCCTAATACACCCAGCCCTAGGGAAGACTGAGCTGGGCACAGAAGGGTAAGAGAGACTGCACACAGCTAGGATTAACATGATTTATTTCATTATCAGTCTTACAAGTTGCTGAGGTTGGGCAAAGTCAGGATAGTAACTTAAATCCAAAGTACTTTTGTTGAGTGACAACCTGATTAGCAAGGCCCTGTTACTGAACAGAGGGCAGTGGAGGGCACCCCAGGAACCACAGCACATAGACCAGTGTTAGAAACCCCTTCCCAGAAGCAACCGGTGGGACTTGGCCCTTACCAGCCAGGGGTCTACTCCATTGGCTCTTGGTGCCCACCAGCCCCCGTTAGAGGAGGCCCAGAGGCCTCCAGAGGCACCATGGAGGCAAAATGGGCTGGGTAGAGAGCAGGACTGGAGCTTCCTCACCAGGGTGCTGCCTCTGGCCTCGATCTCCCCATCTACACAGCGGAGTCACGCCACTGGAAAGGACGGCCAGTCCAGCCCCTTCCTGGAGTGAGGCCCCCAGCCAGCGGGGATGTGGTGGCTGCTTAACTGTTCTGCTTTCTTCCCTAGTTATCAAACTGTTACCTAGTTATGGTGTGCAGGGGAGGGGCAGGGACTTAGGACCAAAGGTGGGAGGTAAGCTCCTTTTTCTACCCTGGTAAATAGCCCCAGCCTTCTTGGGGCTATGCTGATTAAGAAATGGGATCACTCAGGAGGATGGCTTAAGCCCAGGAGTTTGAGGCTGCAGTGAGCCATGATCGCACCACTGCACTCCAGCTTGGGAGACAGCAGGACCCTGTCTCTAAAAACAAAGAAAAAAGACAAGGAGATGGAATTAAAGCCCAGAGGTCCTCCCTTTCTCAAAGCCACCACTAGTTCTCTGTGACCATGGAAAACTACCCTCAGCCCCATTGCCTTTTGCCTCTGGTCAGTGGGTTTTGCGGGGTTCTGAGTTGTCTCCCCACTCGCCCAGCTCTGGGCAGAGCAGCTGGGCTGGGCTGGGGCTGAGCTAACTAGAACCTGGAAGCAGGGCTCGGGGTTCTGGCTGTGGCCCCATTCCTGGCTTGGTCCAGCCTCGTTAGCTTTGGTCCAGGTTCCTGAATGGTGCCTCCCCGCCCACCTTGTGTTGGGAGTGTGAGCATTAGAGGGGAAGAGGGCGGACAGGAAGGGAGGGTCAGTTATTTTACAAGTTTTTAAAAAGCTATAGGTAAGTTAACTTTGAGTAAAAAAAAAAAAAAAAAAAAAAAAATCACAAAACAAGGATCAAGCAGAGGGCACGTTTCCCTCTCCTCCCCTTCCCTTCTAGGGGCATACGTGGTGGTGAGAACACTCATATGATGGTGCAGGACGGCAAGGCGCCCCCCTTCCGGCTGCCTTGCGTGGACACGGGTTTGCCTTTTCCGTAGTACCCCGTGAAGATGGCCCTGACCTCCATGTTCTTGGCCAGGTTCAGCATCCAGCGCCCATTGCCCAAGGAATAGAGCTTGCCCCGGCTTAGCTCGCCCACCTCCTCGCCTCGGCTGCCCCCCTTCTCCTGCCGCAGAATCTCTAAGAGGTCAAGGCCCGTCTGCACGGCCTCTACGTCAGCTGCGCAGCCAAGGGTGATATGGGCGCGGCTCCCCCGCGGCAGGTTGTCAGTGGGTGACAGCTTGTCCACATCACTCGGCCACAACTGCAGCTGCTGCTCACTCAACTCCACCCGGGCCCCAGTCGTCTTGGGTGTCACAAAGAGGGCAGAGATGGTCAGTGTGAAGGCCTTGGAGTAAGATTTCTTTACCACCTGGGGAGAGTGAGAAAGAGGGGCCCAAGCTAGAGATGGTGGGCTCTTGAGGAACAGCTGACCCAGGGAGGGTCCCTCCTGGAGGAGAGGAGGGGAAGTCTAACAGAAGTGAGCACAGCTGAGCAGGGGTCAGGTATAGGCCCAGCATCCACTAACACCTGTGGCACGCACCTTCCCCAGGCGCTCCAGGCTCAAGTGAGAAACTCGAAGGCACTCAGACAGGGCCACATGGGGAGAGCCGGACTTCTTGAGGGAGCCCAGCTCCCTGCACACTTGCTTCCGGCCTCAGCAGGCTGGCTGACCTCTCGGTGCCTTGGCTTCATCACCCGTAAAACAGGGAGAACCAGAGCCTACTTCAGAGTTAATGTGGTTATGGGAGTGACTAGGTGAAGAGCCCACAAGGGTGTCCGCGCACACAGCAGCTGCCACTGTTGGCACTGCTCAGCTTCCCCTGGGACCCAGGCAGCGCCCTGGAGGGCAGGGTGAGGTCAGACTTGCCCTTGATGGAAACCTGCTCTTACACTTTGGTTCCCATCTGGTAAGTCTGCTTCTATCTGATTCTTTGAGAAAGCCCATCCCATCTCAGCATAAAAGCTTTTCTATTTTTGCTCATGATCCCTTGTCCCAACAGTGTCTGGCATGAAATGGGTACTTAATAAATGCTAAATGAAGGCATGGTTAGGGATGGCAGCTCAGCTGTTACATATTCATTCCACTATGCTAGGGTGTTGGAACCACAGGGGTCAACGAAACCTAAAAACGCCCTCAGGGAGCTTCCATTTGGGAGGACACTCCAGTGAACAGACAAACGGTTGTGCTAATAACCTAGGCAGAGAAGTGGGAGAGTGGACTTGGGGGTGGACACTTGGAGGCTGGAGACTGTGTGGATCTGGGCGACATGCCTGGCATTCAGGGATCACTGTCAGTGGCGGTGTGGGTGTAAGGTGCCAGCTGTGTGGTGCAGAAAGGTCTCATACCCATTAGCCAATAAGCTTCACTATCGTATGAAACTTCCTCACTCTGGGGCCAGGCCAGACCTCAGACCTGGGGACCTCAGTGCACCAGGCTCCCTGGTGGTGAGGGACTCCTAGTCTTTGGAAGGTAAAACAGGCTCAGAGAGGCCAGAGCAGGAGCCCACTGTGGACCAGCATTCTCCATGAATCTGCAGAAGGCGGAGGTGCTTGGGGGCAGGCGAATGCACAGGCTGGCGATACTGCCAGGGCAGGCTCCTTAGAACCTGCGGCTGAGGTCTATGCAACTCTGCCTGGGGACAGGGGAGCTAGGAGGAAGAGATGCCATTTTTCTTGAGCTGCCATCTGGTTTTGGTCCCTGCCTGGCCAGTACCCATCTCCAGAAGATGCCGCAGCCCCTTCTCCCGCCCGCAACCTCCCACCTCCCCCATGTGTCCCTGGGGAAGACTCACATCTTGTTGAGCATAATCCTCCGCCCCGGGAGCCTTCCCGTAGTCACAAAACTTGGTTGTGCAGTGCAGCACGCCTGGGGGTCTCTTTCCAAAGTAGGTGACCAAGTCCATCTTCTCCCTGGGCTCATCCCCAGGGACAACTGCCAGGAGAAAAAGGGTGCAGTCAGGGCAGGGGAGCAGGGGCATACCATCACCCGCCACCAGGACCACAGAGGCCCAGCGCAAAACACTCGGACGCTAAGCATCACCTCTCCAGCAACCCACTACAGTTCATTCGTTAGGTGGTCAAACTAATGGCAACTTTAGAGCAATAAAAAGTTAAAATTCTCAGGCCGGGTGCGGTGGCTCACACCTGTAATCCCAGCACTTTGGGAGGCCGAGGTGGGCGGATCATGAGGTCAGGAGTTCAAGACCAGCCTGGCCAAGATGGTGAAACCCTGTCTACTAAAAATACAAAGAAATTAGCCGGGTGTGGTGGTGGGTGCCTGTAATCCCAGCTACTCGGGAGGCTGAGGTAGAGAACTGCTTGAACCCAGGAGGCAGAGGATGCAGCGAGCCGAGATTGTGCCACTGCACTCCAGCCTGGGTGACAGCAAGACTACGTCTCAAAAAAAAAAAAGAAAGTTAAAATTCTCTGTCTTTACATTGTATAGATCTTTCCATCTCTTCCCCAAACTCTAAGGCATTTGTAACAGAGGCAGGCAGTACAGGCCAAGGGAATCTAAGATTTACTAGCACCACATCTCAAAGGGGAAGCAAGTCATGGGAAGTGGGGTGGAAAGAAAACAGAGGGCTGGGAACAATGTGGTACAGTGGAAACAGCCAGAACACAGTGAACATCTCAGCCCTGCCGCGTACCAGCCATCGGCCTGGGGCAAGTGACCAACCCTATCTATCAATCCAGCATAACCGTTAGGGTGACCATACACCCCAGTGTTCCCAGGACCACCAGGGAACTATCAGTAGTGACCCATTTCACTCAGGGGCCCATCTGGACAGTCACAATGTCACCATCAGTTTAATACACACCTTGCAGGCCGGTTTGGGGGATGAGAGCCTATGGGGGCCCTCCTGGTACAGGAAGGGACTTGGGCTATAATGGGGTGACATTATGGGGCTGGAAGACACAAAGGGGAGTGGATTATCTGTGATTTTCATTTCCAGACTCCACACCTGTGGCTGTCTTTGGAGTCACTCGCTTTTTCCTGTTACATTCTGAATTGAGTCCCCGTGAGGATGTCTTGCCCTCTCTAGAGGGGAGGAAGGCCTCTCCTGAGAGCAGCCTTGCTGGTCTATTACATTTCTCCTGCTGTAACCCTGGGCAGAAAAAGATTCCAGTTTTCCTTCACAAATAAAATAGGCTGGACATGGTGGCTAGCGCCTGTAATCCTGGCAACTTGGGAGGCCGAGGTGGGTGGATCACTTGAGGTCAGGCGTTTGAGACCAGCCTGGCCAACATGGTGAAACCCTGTCTCTACTAAAAATTTATAAATTAGCGAGGCATGGTGGCGGGTGCCTGTAATCCTAGGTACTTGGGTGGCTGAGGCAGGAGAACTGCTTGAACCCGGGAGATGGAGGTTGCAGTAAGCTGAATTGCCCCACTGCACTCCAGCCTGGGCAGCCGAATGAGACTGTCTCAAAATAAATTAAAAAATAAAAATAGGCTGGGCGTGGTGGCTCACACTTGTAATCCCAGCACTTTGCAAGGCCAAGCGGGGTGGAACACAAGGTCAGGAGTTCAAAACCAGCCTGGTCAAGAGATAGTAGAAAACCTGTCTCTACTAAAAATACAAAAAATAAAAATAAAAATTAGCCAGGCATGGTGGCAGGTGCCTGTATTGCCAGCTACTTAGGAGGCTGAGGCACAGAACTGCTTGAACCCAGGAGGCAGAGGTTGCAGTGAGCCAAGATCATGCCACTGCACTCCAGCCTGGGCGAGAGAGAGAGATTCCGTCTCATAAATAAATAAATATTAAAAGCAACTTTGAGCAGTAGTCACTCCAGGGCAAAGCCACCAGCTCACAGGTACAGGGCTTGCTCCTGGCCAATGTCACTGCAAGCACCACAGTTCACTGCAGAGTTCAAGTTTAGGAGCTGAGGAGAAAAAAGTTCTCTGAGAACCCATACTGGCACAAATTCCCTGCTTCTGTGCAATATACACAATGTCAACAAACCAGAGTGGGGCTATTTCAGGTATGAAGATCATGTAAAATTGGGGGTGGCTGGGCGCAGTGGCTCATGCCTGTAATCCCAGCACTTTGGGAGGCTGAGGCAAGCAGATCACCTGAGGTCAGGAGTTCGAGACCAGCCTGGCCAACACTGTGAAACCCCATCTCTACTAAAAATACAAAAATTAGCTGGATGTGAGGCCGGGCGCGGTGGCTCAAGCCTGTAATCCCAGCACTTTGGGAGGCCGAGATGGGCGGATCATGAGGTCAGGAGATTGAGACCATCCTGGCTAACACAGTGAAACCCCATCTCTACTAAAAAATACAAAAAAAAAAAAAAAAAAAAAACTAGCCGGGCGCAGTGGCTCAAGCCTGTAATCCCAGCACTTTGGGAGGCCGAGACGGGCGGATCACAAGGTCAGGAGATCGAGACCATCCTGGCTAACACGGTGAAACCCCGTCTCTACTAAAAAATGCAAAAAAACTAGCTGGGCGGGTTGGCGGGCGCCTGTAGTCCCAGCTACTCAGGAGGCTGAGGTAGGAGAATGGCGTGAACCTGGGAGGCGGAGCTTGCAGTGAGCTGAGATCCGGCCACTGCACCCCAGCCTGGGCGACAGAGCAAGACTCTGTCTCAAAAAAAAAAAAAAAACAAACCAAAAAAAAACTAGCCAGGCGAGGTGGCGGGCACCTGTAGTCCCAGCTACTCGGGAGGCTGAGGCAGGAGAATGGCGTAAACCCGGGAGGCGGAGCTTGCAGTGAGCTGAGATCTGGCCACTGCACTCCAGCCTGGGCAGCAGAGCGAGACTCCGTCTCAAAAAAAAAAAAAAAAAATTAGCTGGATGTGGTGGCATACACCTGTAGTCCTAGCTACTGGGGAGGCTGAAACAGGAGAATTGCTTGAACCTGGGAGGCAGAGGTTGCAGTGAGCTGAGATAGTGCCACTGCACTCCAGCCTGGGCGACAGAGGGAGACTCTGTGTCAAAATAAATAAATAAATAAATACAATTGGGGGCAACCAGAAATGGCCTAAAGGCATATAGATGGATTAGTGGGTGACATTTCTCCAACAGGTCACTGCAGGAGAGCCACCAGGACCCCTCTTTATCCCAAACTTACCATTGGAGCAAAAAGCCCATGCCAAGAGAGAACCCGGCTAGAGTAGCCAGAGTCCAGGGTTCAAGCCCGTAAACCCCACATCCCTCCTGGGCCCGTGTTTTTCCATCTGAAAACAGGTTTTGGCCTAAGTGTGTGTCCTCTGGAGCTGTAAGATGCCACAAACCCATGAGTAAATCAAGTAGCCCAAGGCCTGAGAACCATCCCCAGTGAAGCCACAATAGTCCTAGTTTTAATTTTTTTGCAGCTTACAATTTCATGTCATTATTATTATTTTGGAACATTATTCTGCTGCTAAAAATGAGTTGGAGAACACTGGGCTTGATTCCCCCTCTAAGGTTACATTAGAAGAGGACGTATTTCCTGTTACTACAGTTTTTCCGACCTCCAAGACGGGACGGTGGTCTACATTCAACCTGGGAGAAGGGTGTCAGAGAGAAGAGGGCTAGAAGGAAAGGTGTAGTAGGAAGAAAGGAGCTCTGGGAAGCCCCCATGTTCCCAATGTGCTGCCAACTCCCCAAGGCTACCACTGGGACACACTGCTTGCCCCTGCCCGCTCTGAGGTGAGCCTTTCTCTGCCTCCTGCTGCTTCGTGCCCCACCCTATGGTCCTATGCCCACAGCGCCCTGTGCCCAGCAAGGTAGGCTTATGAATAAGGCCCCACCCTGCCACCTACATTGTCGCAGCTCCTTCTTGAAGGCCTTGTGGTTCCCCAGCTCTTCCAGGAAGACCTGGCCGGCTTTGCGGAGGATCTCGGAGCTCTTCTTGGACAGGAACCAGCCGAAGTAGAGCGGCAGGAAGTCCTTCTCCAGCCCAGGCTTCAGCTTCTTCAGGTCATCAGCCGACAGCTGCCACTGGTTCTTCTCCTTGAGCTGGGCACAGTCCAGCCGCCACGCCGTCTTGGGCTCCACCAGCACCACCTGGTACTGGTACTGGTCGGCCATTTCAAAGAGCTGCTCCAGCCGTTCCCGCTCGTGGTTGGTGTCATCTAGCACAAGAATTCTGATATCCCGGCGGCGGCAGTAGGCAGCCAGGTCCTCATCGAGCCGCTTGTACTCCTCGGAGAAGGCTCCTCGAGCGCCGGGGGTGATCTTGTAAGCGTCGGCCGACACCATCTTGGTGCCATCACGGTACTTGTCCACGATGGCCCGTGCCAGCGTGGACTTGCCGCTTCCTGGCAGGCCGCGCAAGATAAAGAGCGTCTTGCACTCTTGCAGCGTGGCCACCGTCTCCTCATCCTGAAGGAAGGGAAACTGCAGCTCAGGCTTGTCCTTGGCCCCTGAGGATGACATCTTGCGGAAGAAGATCTTGGGCAGGAATGTGTGGCTTTTTCGGGAGAAGCCTCTGTTCTGTGTAAGGAGGGGAAGAGATGTCAGCCCAGGTCATTCGCGGGCTCCCCGCCGGCCTTACCCCTAGTCCCTAGACTGGGTGTGGGTGCCTTCCGAAGCAGGGCAGTGCTGGACCTTCTGTCCCTTTCGGTCCGGGAGCACCTTTCCGCTTCTGGTCGTGGAGGAGGAAGAGGGAAGCTTGTCTGAAGCTCTCCTAAGCGTGCGCTTTCCCCATTGCTGCCACCTCGGAAAGGAAAACGTGCTGGAGGCATGCAGGGCGTGCCAGGAGCCTGCGGTTCTGGGACTGGCCTCACTCTTATATGCTTGGCACCTACTAAGGACGTCCTCTTTGGAGGTGGGGGTCTCTGTGTCTGGGCCAAGCCACAGCTGCCACGGCTGAGTGCACAGAGAAGGGTGGGGAGTGGAGAAGGGTTACCCCAAGACTGCCTCCCTTCCCCCAACAATGGCCGCAAGAGATAATACTCTCTTGTCTGGCATGCGGGGACAATGGTCCCACAGAAGGGCTGGTGGGGGGCAGGGCAGGAGAGCACTGGACAAAGGCCCTCTTTCACCGAGCCTGCCACCTCCTCCTCTACCCTCTCCCGGCCCCCACAAAGTCGTGGTCTTTGTGCCTGTCCAGGACAAGGCAGCACAGGGCACCTGCAATCAGGATCCAGCTCTGCCCGCCGCTGTGCTGTGTGTCTGAACCGCCTCTCGGAGCCACTTGTTTTCCTATCTTCTAGAAGCCACAAGAGAGGGCAGCTTTTACCGTAAAGGGTCCCCTCCTCCGAACTGGCTCCGCCTCCCGCGCGCACCCGGGCGCGGGGCAGCGGTTCCGCGTGATGAGACGGTCCCGAGTCCCCTCTTGAGGAACGCTACCGTTTCCCTCTCCAGCGGCCTCTCCGGCACTCCGAACCCCCCGCCCAGCTTCTTCCAGACCTCAGGGCTGCCCTGAGTACCAAGACAACTGGAAGTCGAGCCCGGAGCCCCGGGTCCTCGTTTGCAAGACGCTTCCTGCCGAGGGGCCCCGACACTCGTTTCCTGCCCCGGTGCTACCCCGTGCCCGGCCCCGCCTGGCCTCTCACCATGATGAGGAGGGGCGCCGCCGTCGCCGCCTCTGTCGGCACCAGCGCTCCGGGGCCGCCCGCCTGCGCGGAGGGACACGGGAGTCCAGCGGTGGCACGACCCGAGCCCGGCCGCTTTACATAGCCCGGGGGCGGAGCGGGCACCCGGGCGGGCCGGGGCGGGCCGTCCCCTCTGCGCGCAGGCGCTGCGAACCGAAACCCGAAACTCCCGCCGCGCGCGGGAACCCCGGCCCGGCCCCGCCCCCTGCGCGCGCCCGCCGCGCCACGCGCACCCACTCACTGCGCCTGCGAGCTGGACGGCCGCTACCTTTTTCTGTGTGTCGAGGGGTAACTCAGTCGCCCTCCCCGGTCCCGTGGATTAGCAGGAAGTGAGTGAAGCAGGGTCGTGCAAGGTTGGATCCTATCTTTAATTTTTGATATTTTATTCATCATGGACTTTTGCATTAATTAAAAACTTTTTTTTAAACCACATTGGATTAAAGTATTATGCAATTTGCTGGCATCCCGGTAAACTCTGCATCTGAAATGCCTCACTGACCTCGTCCGGTCCCTGTGCCAGCCGAAAGTCAGTCTCAGCCCCGACCTTTCCTTCTAGAAGTTGTGGAGACAGACCAGGATGGCAATGGCCAAAGGGACAGATGAGTAACGGAGTGAAATCCTAACATCCTCTGAGGCCAGATGCTCAGCTGCCACCACCTCTGTGAAACCACTGAGAGCTCCGTTGGATTTTTGAGTTTCTTGTACCAAGTGCTGTGCTAAGCACTCAGTCCTCGCAGCAACCCCTGAGGCAGGTGTCCCATTGTTCAGAGAAGCCAGCTTGGCGAGCCTGATTTACCTGATTGTGCCACCCAGAGTTGTCAGAGGTGGAGTCTGTCTGCCCTCCCAGGCCACTCCCCTATCTTTGGCCTCAGTCCCAGCATTCGCTTAGTTCTGGCTTGGGGCATTCTCCTGCCTGTGCTAGCTGGGGCCACCCCACCACTGTTCCATCCATAAAGCCTCCCCGGTGTCCTGCGCACTGGAAGGACTCAGTCAGTCACCGGTGTCTGGGAAGCACCTCTCCTCCCAGGCCTTCCCCTCTCCTCCTCCCTGTGACTTCTCATTCCCTGAAGCTCCTGTATCTTCACCCTCCTGAAACCCTTTCTTCTTGGCACCTTTCTCTCCACGAGGCTCTTCCAAGAATGGGCAGGGGCGAGGAGACAAAGTGACACTCAGGGTTTGCAAGAGTGAAAGACACCTATTTAATGGCAAAATAGTGACGGAAAGCAGCACAAGTAAAACCCTCATTTTTCCTATTACAGATAAATCGCTTGAAAATCCAGTTTAATAAGATCCCGTTATCCCTCTGAACACCAACTTCCTGATCCTTATCCCTACCGGTGTCTTCATTCATACTCCTTTTCCATCTCATTTTCTGTTTTTTTCATTTCTCCTATTTCCCCAAATTGTGTTTTTCCCAGTTCTTCTGGCTCTCTTCTGCCCACTTCTGAAAGTTTATTTAGTTCTTCTGGTTCCTGTCTGCTGAACTCTCCTGAGAGTCTTTGGCCTAATTCTCCTGAAGGCCTCCTATAAATTTCTCTTGACTCTCTTCTGCCAGCTTCTAGTAGCTTCCTGCCTGTTTCTCCTGATCTTGTGCCTAATTCTCCTGACAGGCCCTTGGCAACTTCTCCCAAATCGCTTCTGGCTTTTCTTGCTTCCACACTCTGCTTTCCGCTTGCTGTGCTCTGCAGAGCTCCCCCAAAAGCCTCATCGTCCTCATCCGTCTCTCTCTCATCCTCAATATGGTCCCACTGCTTCACCACCTTCTCGGGCTCATCTCTCACTCTCCTCATGTCCTTCTCTGTTATTATTCTATCTTCATACAGTAAAGCTTCTGAAAAATAAGAGAAAAGTGGGAGGAAAGATAAAAGTTTGTTCATGTCAGGCCGGGTGTGGTGGCTCGCGCCTGTAATCTCAGCACTTCGGGAGGCTGAGGCAGGCAGATCCCTTGAGGCCAGGAGTTCCAGACCAGCCTGGATGACACAGTGAGACCCTGTCTGTACTAAAAATACAAAAATTAGCCAGCCATGGTGGTTGGCGCCTGTAGTCCCAGCTATCTGGAGGCTGAGGCAGAAGAATCACTTGAGCCCAGGAGGTTGGAGCTGCGGTGAGCCAAAATCGAGCCACTGTACTCCAGCCTGGGTGATAGAGCGAGACCTGTCTCCAAAAAGGGAAAAAAAAAAAAAAAAAAGAAACTGTTCATCTCTGTGGAGGCCTGTGCTTTTGAGAGGCAGATGAAAGAAAGGCCCTGAGAATGACTGTTTTTGCTAGCTTTTTAAATTGGTGTTGACAGCACACCTTTCCAAAAGCAGAGAAAGGGAACCATCATTTACTGAGCCCGGCTCCGTCCCGCGCATCACGTGAGGACTGTATAGCTTATCCCATCCGGACATCAGGAAAATGCGCACTGCCGTTGATTTGAGTTTGCAGTCAAGGGACCTGAGACTGATAGGAAAGAAATCACATGGCCGGGCGGCATGGCTCATGCCTGTAATCCCAACACTTTGGGAGGCCGAGGCGGGTGGGAGGCCAACAAGGTGAAACCCCGTCTCTACTAAAAATACAAAAATAAGCTGGGCATGGTGGCGGGCGCCTGTAATCCCAGCTACTTGGGAGGCTGAGGCAGGAGAATCGCTTGAACCCAGAAGGCGGAGGTTGCAGTGAGCCAAGATCTTGCCATTGCACTCCAGTCTGGGCAACAAGAGCGAAACTCTGTCTCAAAAAAAAAAAAAAATTGGCCGGGCGCGGTGGCTCAAGCCTGTAATCCCAGCACTTTGGGAGGCCGAGACGGGCGGATCACGAGGTCAGGAGATCGAGACCATCCTGGCTAACACGGTGAAACCCCGTCTCTACTAAAAAATACAAAAAACTAGCCGGGCGAGGCGGCAGGCGCCTGTAGTCCCAGCTACTCGGGAGGCTGAGGCAGGAGAATGGAGTGAACCCGGGAGGCGGAGCTTGCAGTGAGCTGAGATCCGGCCACTGCACTCCAGCCTGGGTGACAGAGTGAGACTCCGTCTCAAAAAAAAAAAAAAAAAATTAGCCCAGAGTGGTGGCATGAGCCTGTAGTCCCAGCTACTCAGGAGGCTGAGGCAGGAGAATCACTTGAACGTAGGAGGCAGAGGTTGTAGTGAGCCGAGATTGCAGCACTGCACTCCAGACTGGGTAACAGAGGGAAACTGTTTCAAAAAAAAAAAAGCCGCAGTGGCTCACGCCTGTAATCCCAGCACTTTGGGAGGCTGAGGTGGAGGTTGCACCACTGCACTCCAGCCTGGATGACAGAACAAGACTCCGTTTCCAAAAAAAAAGAAAAAGAAATCACACAATGGTCACACTGCAAGTAAGAAATGGCAGAGTCAGAATTTGAACCCAGGACAGTCTGACCCCAGAGAACCTTCTCTTTTCTCTACAAGAAATAGCGTAGGTGCTGGCAAACAACAGAAGGGTTTTCTCCAGCATCTTCATTCTGACACTTTCTCTTTGTCCCTGGGAAGCACGTTCATTATTTGTTGGGAGGTTTCCTATGAAAATATAGGAAAAAACATAGGAAAAAAGATAGGGTTCCTATAAAGATATAAGCTGCTAACAAAAAAGTTCAGCTGACGAGTTATTTTACAGGCAAAGGGATCCTTGCTCCTAAATGTTTTTTTTTGTTGTTGTTCTTTTTTTTGTTCTTCTGGCAACCACTAGTTACTGAGGTGTCCGTAGAGGGTCTCGGGTCTCAGGGATCACAGCCCTTTGGAGGTGAAAACAGATGCAATGCTGCCACCTGCTGTTCTGAGAGGGAAGTGCCCGGCAGTTCTCCAGGCACAAGGACGCAGGCCAGGGCAGGGAGACTGGGGTGTTGGCTGCTTCCCGGCAGAGTCTCTCTCCACAGCGGTTGCTCCTGTGGTTTCTCAGAGCAGCTCAAAGGGCATGTGGGGGCGGAGACAGAGCCCTTCTGAGGGGGTCCAGCCACCACAGAACAGGTGCTGGGTAATAAAGGGCTGTCATCTGGCTGCTCAGGTGCCCAGAAACCTCCCGCTGCCCTACCTGGACCAGAGAGGATTTCAGCCTTGCAGCCTGGAGGGCTGCAGCCAAGAATCTGCACTGGGCTGTGTCCTCCCAGGCCCCCAGCCCTGGCTCTGTTCACCACAGTCTGGCTGGAGTCAGAGCTCCGCAGACCGGGGCAGGAAAAGGCTGTCTGTGTCACTAGAAACAGTGTGGCACGGGCCGATGCATGGGTTCTAGAGCAGATCGCCCAAGACTGAAAACCACTGTAGCCTCTAACCCCTCTGCCTCCATGTCCTCCATAAAGTCAAGCTAATAACACTTCCTTTGAAACTAGGCCGCATAAAACTTAGAAACTAGGCCTCATAAAAAAAAGAACTTAAAAAAAATTAACACCAGGTGGCTCTGGATAGGGTCCCACCCTGCCAATTCCGGGAAACAACCTCATGGGGTCCCACCCTGCCAATTCCGGGGGTCCCACCCTGCCTCGAAGTTCCCAGAATCAACAACTCCAGGAAAAAACCTCATAAGGTCCTGCTCTAACCAATTAGAACAAGACACCTTGCTCAGGCCATAGACAGACCCAATTACCACGCGCCTAAAGCTTTGTTTGAATTTCGTGCCCTAAGCTGTGTTTGAACTTGTGTTTGCCTATATAAACAGCCTGTAACAAGCAGTCAGGGTCCCAGGGCCAACTTAGAGCTTGGGACCCTAGCACGCTAGTAATAAATAACTCTCTGCTGTGAATCTCGTGTCGGTGATCCTTCGCGGCGACCCCTGCCCAGGAAGGAATCAACAGTTCGGTTCCAACACCTTCATAGTGTTCCTCAACGGATACGGATAGGATGAGTCCATGCGCACCAAGCCTCTGGAAGAATGCCTGGCCTGCAGGAAGCATGAATGGGGGTTGGCTACTGCGCTTAACACCCCTGCTCCTCTAGGCCCCTCTCCAGTGGGATAGGGCTGCTCAGCCATCTTCTGCTTCTCCTTCCCTCACTCCCACCCTGCAGGAAAGGAGAGCCCAAAGGCAGGGGCCAAAGGCCTCTTTACTCCCTGGAGACCTTGTGAGAAAGAATGTGGTAAGGCACAGCTGCCAGGCAGCCTCTGCCCCTCGTGTCCCTCTGCATCTGCCCATCACACTGCCGGCCCGAGAGCAGCACCGTAGTGGGGAGGGTGGGGCCCCAAGTCACCCCTCCCTAGCTACATGACTCTGACAGAGCACTCACCTCACTCAGCCTCCCTTTCCCCCCATAGCACCTACACCTCCTAGTGGGGTAAAGACCAACAAGATCACTCCTGTCTGGTGCTTAACCCAGTGCCCGGCACTCAGTAAGAGCCCCCAAAGGGTAGCTACTGTTATTCCGTCTCTGTGCCTTTGGTCCTGCTGTTCCCTGCTGGAAATGCCTTTCTTCTCCCACCTCTCTCCTGGAAAACTCCTGGGCATCTTTTGGAGTTGGAGGTAGATGATTCTTCCTCGTCGAAGATTCCTCTGCCTCCCCAGAGGAGCCCGCGTCCCGTTGCACGCACCCTCATGGCAGCACACCTCCACCTCGGTGTAGCACCTGCGTGCAGGAGCCCAGCAGCTGACAACTCCACTGGTCAGCCTTGCCCAAAGGGCCATGGGCTCCTCCAGAGCAGGGATGTGCCTCTGTCTCCCCAGAATCTAACACCTTCCAGGTACATGACAAGTGCTCAACATATACTTGATGAATCAGTTGAAGAGAGAAATGAGTGCGCTCTGGGGTCAGATAGTCCAGCCCATGGTGGCCTGAAACCTCGCCCTCTACTGCCCCAGAGATAGGCTAGGGCTGCTGGTGGCACTGAAATCAGAATCCATGGTGGGCAGTGCCAAGCTCCCAGACGGGGGAGCTGCTGTCACGTGTGTCTCGGACTAGAGGAAGAGAAAGCAGAGAGAGAATGCTGAAGTTGCCTTTTCAGAGTTCAGGAACTCACCTCCCTCGCTCTTTTCTTTGAGATTCTCCATGTAGTTGGTTTTCCTCAATTCTCCGATGATACCCTTGTTGGCATCGTCCAAGGCCTGTGGATGGTAGAGGGAGCTTAACCCGTGTGTTTGGCACCTACACCATTAATTTTCCCCACCCAGATCAATCCCAGAAGGCAGGGCTCTAGTGGGAACCTGCCACCCTTGGTTTCCCTCTGGCCCCTCCGATGACCCCTACCCTCAGGTTAATCTACACCGACTCAGAATGATCCACACCAACTTGTGTCTGAGAGATACACGACTGCGAGTCAGTCAAACGCGTTTCTCTTGGGCTTAGGCATGTATTGGGAGTTGTGTCTATCTACTCATTTCTACCTTTAGATGAACCACCTAAAGCTGCTTTTAGCTTCAGTCAATGCAAAAAGACAATCCAAACCTGCAAGCACTCAGCAAGCCAGCACTGAAGGGACCCAGAAACACACCAAGGCGACAGGACTGCCTTCAGAAGGGCCTTCCAGGATGTCTGCAGTTTCCCCAACTCGAGTGTGCGATCCCTAGAGGCCTGGAGCTTAGCCTGTGAGCCTCTGGAGGGCAGGTCTTGCCTTCTTGCTCATAGCAGGCCCGTGGCTGGCACTGACAGTGTCTCCCGAGCAGCTCCAGGGCCTGGACGCACTCTCTTGTGGTGTTGGTCTGCTCACCCCCGCCCCCCCAACTGTGAACCTTCCTACCTGGAGTTGCCAATCCAGGAGGGTGAGGGGTCAGGGGTCTGGTCCCATGAGGAGTCACTGAGGGTCACAGGGACCTTCTCTCTGCCCCTAACCCTTCAAAACCACTGCCTAGCCTTCAAGGTGACCTCAAATCCTCCTTGTTGGAAAGCCTCCAGCTCTGCCTCCCAGCGGAGGCTCTCTCACTCTGAATTCTCCTAGTCCCCTATGGCGCTGGTCATGAACCAGGGTTTGTGCTTTTTGTTTTTGTTTTTTTTTTTTTTTCAGACCGAGTCTTGCTCTGTCGCCCAGGCTGGAATGCAGTGGCACCATCTCTGCTCACTACAAGCTCCACCATTCTCCTGCCTCAGCCTCCCGAGTAGCTGTCTTTTTTTTTTTTTTTTTTAAGAGACAGGGTCTTCCCATGATGCCCAGGCTGGTCTAGAACTCCTGGACCCAAGTGATCCTCCCACCCTCAGCCTCCCAAAGTGCTGGGATGACAGGTGTGAGTCACTGTGTCTGGCCTTTTACTGTAATCTTGTGGGCCAGGACCATGGCTGTACACCTTTGGGCTTGGCAGCCTGGAGCCAATCTACACTCAGTGAGTATTTCCTGAACTGAATGGCCATGCTCTCCGTCTGCAGGGCGATCACACGGAAGTATGTGGCGCATGGCACATCTGGCAGGGCTGCAGTGAGGTGGGTGCTCTTTGCCTGGAAGCCAGAGCTGGGGACATGGCGTATACGACGAGGATGACAATGTGCTAGGCCTGGGCTCCCCTGGGCCGTGTGGTGGCAGAGGATAGACTGCGCCTGCTGGGGTCTTTTGGGTATGATTGCTCCGCTCTGAGAGGGCAGTGTTAGCCTCACCACAGTCCTCACAAACAGCTCACCATGAACCTGCCTCCCAAAAGACAGAGGGGATCCGGTCACTTCTCTGCTGTCCACAGCCCTTCAAGTCCAGGCTGGTGTGCTAACTGTCTGGGGCTTTGTCACCCCACCCCCGCCATCGGGAACCCCCAAGCTCTTGGACCCAGGCCAGGATCTCTCTTCTGCCGGCCACCGGCCCTCAGCGCCGGCCTCCCACGTCTTCAGTGCACTTGCATCTCCTCGGCCTGGCCAGCTCTGCTATCCTAGTCCTTCAGAGCACAGCATGAGGTCTTCCTCCAACTGGGAGTGTCCTGAGCCTTCACTTCTCAGGGTCCCTGCTCCCTTTGCCCAGGGCCTACAGACCCCAGGCTGGTCCCTGAGGCCATGCCCCTTTGCTGCCCACAAGTTATGCAATCTGGTTTCTTTCAATCATGGCACAAGCTCCCCGAGGACAGGGGCCTCATTTACTTCACTCCAGCAGATACTTCCTGGGGTCCAGCTGCGTGTCAGTGGTGCTCTGGAATTTGGCTATGGGAAGGGCTTAGGGAAGCTGTCTGGTCAGCAGCGGGAGGAAGAGGCCTAGGTGAGCGCGCACCTGTGAGGTCGGTGTGCAGACTTTACTGAGCTTGTGCGTCTGTTTACCTGGATGCACTGGGAGTGGGTGGGATGGAGGAGCCCAGACCACCTCCCAAGTTTCTCCTCTGGTCTCTGCCTCCTGACACAGTGTAGGCCAGGCCAGCACTATTCAACAGAAATTTCTGTGACAATGGGAATATTCTAGATCTGTATTACGTAGCACCCATAGGCCACAGGTGGCTGGTTTTTTTTTTGGTTTTTTTTTGTTTTTTTTGAGATGGAGTCTTGCTCTGTCGCCCAGGCTGGAATGCAGTAGCAAGATCTTGGTTCACAGCAACCTCCACCTCTCAGGTTCAAGCGATTCTCCTGCTTCAGCCTCTCAAGTAGCTGGGACTACAGGCATGCGCCATCACACCTAATTTTTTGTATTTTTAGTAGAGACAATGTTGGCCAGGATGGTCTCAATCTCCTGACCTTGTGATCCACCAGCCTCGGCCTCCCAAAGTGTTGGGATTACAGGCGTGAGCCATCACACCCGGCCTCACATGTGGCTATTAATGACTTGAAATGTGGCTAGTGTGGCTGGGTGCAGTGGCTCATGCCTGTAATCCCAGCACTTTGGGAGGCCAAGGCGGATGGATCACGAGGTCAGGAGTTCAAGACCAGCCTGGCCAAGATGGTGAAACCCCGTCTCTACTAATAATACAAAAAAATTAGCTGGGCATGGTGGCACATGCCTGTAATCCCAGCTACTCTGGAGGCTGAGGCAGAGAATTGCTTAAACCTGAAGGGGTGGAGGTTGCAGTGAGCCGAAATCGCGCCACTGCACTCCAGCCTGGGTGACAGAGCGAGACTCCGTCTCAAAAAAAAAAAAAAAAAAAAAAATGTGGCTAGTGTGACTGATAATTTTATTTATTTATTTATTTATTTATTTATTTATTTTTGAGACAGAGTCTCGCTCTGTTGCCTAGGCTGGAGTGCAATGGCATGATCTTGGCTCATGCAACCTCCACTTTCCAGGTTCAAGCGATTCTTCTGCCTCAGCCTCCCAAGTAGTTGGGACTACAGGTGTGTGCCACCATACCCAGCTAATTTTTTGTATTTTTAATACAGATGGGGTTTCTTTTTTTTTTTTTTTTTTTTTTTTTGAGACGGAGTCTTGCTCTGCCACCCAGGCTGGAGTGCAGTGGCCGGATCTCAGCTCACTGCAAGCTCCGCCTCCCGGGTTCACGCCATTCTCCTGCCTCAGCCTCCCGAGTAGCTGGGACTACAGGCGCCCGCCAGCTCGCCCGGCTAGTTTTTTGTATATTTTAGTAGAGACGGGGTTTCACCATGTTAGCCAGGATAGTCTCGATCTCCTGACCTCGTGATCCGCCCGTCTCGGCCTCCCAAAGTGCTGGGATTACAGGCTTGAGCCACCGTGCCCGGCCACAGATGGGGTTTCACCATGTTGGCCAGGCTGGTCTCAAACTCCTGACAAGTGATCCATTCGCCTGGGGCTCCCAAAGTGCTGGGATTACAGGCATAAGCCACCACGCCCAGCCTAGTTTTAATTAACTTTACTCTAAGTAGCCACACGTGGCTAGCAGCTGCCTCCTTGAGCAATGGAAGTCTAGGCAATTACAAGTGCACAATGTGGACTTTGATGGGGGACATATCGAGGCTGTGAAAGCCAGATGTGAGGGCTCCTCACCCAGACTGAGGGGTCAGAGAAGGCCGCCTCGAAGAGGGGACATCTAACCTGAAACCTAAAGGTTGAGTGGGAGTTAGCCAGGTGAAGGAGGTGGGAAGGGAAGGTTTAGAATATTCCAGGCAGAGATAACAGCATATGTTATGAGGCATAAGAAAGCTGTTCAGGCCGGGTATGGTGGCTCACACCTGTAAACTCAACACTTTAAAAGGCTGAGATAGGAGGATCGCTTGAGCTCAGGAGCTCAAGACCAGCTTGGGCAATATAGCAAGACCTCATCTCTACAAAAAATAAAATTTAAAAATATCAGCCAGGCATGGTGGCCCACACCTGTAGTCCCAGATACTTATCCCTTGAGCCCAGAGATCAAGGCTGCAGTGAGCTGTGGTCATACCACTGCACTCTAGCCTGGGTGACAGAGCAAGACCTTGTCTCAAACAAAAAAAAAAAAAAAAGAAAGAAAGAAAGAAAAAGAAAGGAAAAAGAAAGCCTGTTTAAGAAGACAGGAAGCTGGTATTGGCTGGAGCTGGAATACAAGGTGATGGGCGCTGGGGACTGGCCAGCAGGAAGGCTGGAGAGGCCCACAGGGGAGAGCTTACCCAATGCCTTCCTACCCCTGAGAGGAAAAGTCAGGAACAGAGACACCCAGGCAGCAATAAAGGGTTTAGGCAAGAGAATGAGGAAATCACACTAGATTTCTTGTCTCCTGGAAGAGGTAGTATTTTTCAAACTTCCAAGTCCTAATGTCAATTTAGACCAGGGGTCCCCAACCCCTGGGCCACTGACTGGTCCATGGCCTGTTAGGAACCGGGCCACACAGCAGGTGAGTGGAGGGTGGGCAAGTGAGCATGACGCTGTCAGATCAGTGGCGGCATTAGATTCTCATAGGAGGGAGACCCCTATTGTGAACTGCACATGTGAGGGATCTACGATGCACGCTGCTCATGAGAATCTAATGTCTGGCCGGGCGCGGTGGCTCAAGCCTGTAATCCCAGCACTTTGGGAGGCCGAGACGGGCGGATCACAAGGTCAGGAGATCGAGACCATCCTGGCTAACACGGTGAAACCCCGTCTCTCCTAAAAAAAATACAAAAAACTAGCCGGGCGAGGTGGCGGGCGCCTGTAGTCCCAGCTACTCGGGAGGCTGAGGCAGGAGAATGGCATAAACCCGGAAGGCGGAGCTTGCAGTGAGCTGAGATCCGGCCACTGCACTCCAGCCTGGGCGACAGAGCGAGACTCCGTCTCAAAAAAAAAAAAAATAAGGTTAGGCACAGTGGCCCATGCCTGTAATCCCAGCACTTTGGCAGGCCAAGGCAGGAGAATCATTTGAGGCCAAGAGTTTGAGACTAGCCTGGCCAATATACCGAGACTCCTTCTCTACTTATTTATTTATTTAGAGACAGGGTCTTGCTCTGTCACCAGGCTGGAGTGCAGGGGTGAGATCACTCCTTGTTACAGCCTCAACTTCTCAAACTTGAGTGGTCCTCCCACCTCAGCCTTCCAAGTGGCTGGAACTATAGGCGTATGTCACCACACCCGGCTAACATTTTTTGTTTTTTAGAGATAGGGTTTTGCCATGTTACCGAGTCCCAGCAATACGGGTGGGTCCCAGGCCAGGTCCCACCATGCCTGGCCCTGTCTCTATTTAAAAAAAGAAAAAAAAAAAAAAAAAAAAAGGCCGGGCATGGTGGTTCACACCAGTAATCCCATCACTTTGGAAGGCCGAGGTGGGCAGATCACCTGAGGTCAGGAGTTTGAGACCAGCCTGGCCAACATGGCTAAACCCCATCTCTATTAAAAATACAAAAATTATGGCCAGGCGCGGTGGTTCACACCTATAATCCCAGCACTTTGGGAAGCCTAGGCGGACAGATCATTTGAGGTCAGGAGTTCCAAACCAGCCTGGCCAACATGGTGAAACCCTATCCCTACTAAAAATACAAAAATTAGCTGGGCGTGGTGGCGGGGGGCGCCTGTAATCCCAGCTACTCGGGAGGGCAGGTGAATCGTTTGAACCCGGGAGGCGGAGGTTACAGTGAGCTGAAATCGCACCATTGCACTCCAGCCTGGGTGGCAGGCGAGACTCAGTCTCAAAAAAAAAAAAAAAAAAAGGCCAAGCACAGTTTACATCTGTAATCCCAGCACATTGGGAGGCTGAAGAAGAGGGTGGATTGCCTGAGCTCAGGAGTTCAAGACATAGTGAGACCTCATCTCTACAAAAAAACTTTAAAATGAAGCAGGAGGATAACTTGAACCCAGAAGGTCGAGGCTGCAATGAGCCATAACACTGCCACTGCATTCTGACCTGGCCAAAGGGAGTGAGACCTTGTCTCAGTAATAAATAATAATAATAAATAAGAAAACAGAATGCAATAGGAAATATCAGCATGCAGAGTACATAGCAGAGGTAAATAGATTTTGTAAAATTTTTGTTTCTGGGCTGGGCACGGTGGCTCACGCCTATAATCCCAGCATTTTGAGAGGCCGAGGTGGGCGGATCACGAGGTCAGGAGATCAAGACCATTCTGGCTAACACAGCGAAACCCTGTCTCTACTAAAAATACAAAAAATTAGCCAGGCATGGTGGCGGACGCCTGTAGTCCCAACCACTCGGGAGGCTGAGGCAGGAGAATGACGTGAACCTGGGAGACAGAGCTTGCAGTGAGCCGAGATCATGCCACTGCACTCCAGCCTGGGCGACAGAGTGAGACTCTGTCTCAAAAAAAAAATAAAATAAAATAAGTAAATAAATATAAATAAATAAATAAATTTGTTTCTGATTTTTGTTTGTTTTTCAAATAAAACTGTGTCCTGGGTTACTATACAAACTGATGGCAATAGCAGACACTTCAAAGCCATTACCCCATCTAGAGTGTGTCCTACAGTTGGTGGATAATAAACGGCTGTGGGGCCGCGCATAGTCGCTCACGCCTGTAATCCCAGCACTTTTGGGGAGGCCGAGGTAGGTGGATAACCTGAGGTCAGGAGTTCGAGACCAGCCTGGCCAACATGGAGAAACCCTGCCTCTACTAAAAATACAAAAATTAGCCGGGCCTGGTGGCATGCACCTGTAATCCCAGCTACTTGGGAGGTTGAGGCAGAAGAATTGCTTGGACTTGGGAGGTGAAGGCTGCAGAGAGCCAAGATCATGCCATTACACTCCAACCTGGGCAATAGTGCAAGACTCCATCTCAAAAAAAAAAAAAAAAAAAACCAGAAAAAAAAAAAAACCGACTCTGGAATGGCCACCCAAGCAGGCCGAGGGGGAACTGAAGGCCTGACCACCGGACCCCACTCCCAACACCCGAAGCCCGGTGGGTGGAAAGGCTCACGCTGATGATGGCCTGCTGCGCCTCATTGTTATGCACAAGCTTCGCTCTCTCCAGGGCCTTCTCAAAATTGTTCACGGCTGACTCGAAGTCTCTCAGCTTCACTGGAGAGCAAGGGGAGAAGGCACAACACAGGTAGAGTGTGACTATGTGTGGGGCGTGATGGAGCCTCTGGCTGCTCGAGCACTGCCAGGGCCCATCAGAAGCTTGTGTGAGCTGTAGTCCCTCCCAGACCCCAGGGAAGCATCACTGAGCTGCTCAGCACCATCCCTTCCACCGTGTTCCTGGGCTGTGTCACCACTGAGAACCAGGGCTGAGGAACCTGGGCCTTGGGTTTCAAGTCATTCAAAGGGGTTGGTTAGAGAAGGGGACTGTGGTGCAGTCTAGTGCACACATCATGTGTCTCTAGAGTGGAGGAGAAAACCGCATCCTGCTCCATCTTTAGATTGTTCCGGAAGAGGAAATTCTTTTGGTTTTTTTTTTTTTTGAGACAGAGTTTCACTCTTGTTGCCCAGGCTGGAGTGCAATGGTACGATGTCGGCTCACTGCAACCTCTGCCTCCCAGATTCAAGCGATTCTTCTGCCTCAGCCTCCCGAGTAGCTGGGATTACAGGCATGTGCCACCACACCCGGCTAATTTTTTTTTCTTTTTTTTGAGACAGAGTTTCACTCTTGTTGCCCAGGCTAGGGTGCAGTGGCGCAATATCGGCTCACTGCAAGCTCCGCCTCCCGGGTTCACACTATTCTCCTGCCTCGGCCTCCCGCGTAGCTGGGACTACAGGCGCCCGCCACCATGCCTGGCTAATTTTTTGTATTTTTAGTAGAGATGGGGTTTCACCGTATTAGCCAGGATGGTCTCAATCTCTTGACCTTGTGATCCTCCTGCCTTGGTCTCCCAAAGTGCTGGGATTACAGGCGTGAGCCACCGCGCCCAGTCTAATTTTGTTTTTTCAGTAGAGATGGGGTTTTGTCATGTTGATCAGGCTGGTCTCAAATCCTGACCTCAGGTGATCTGCCTGCCTTGGCCTCCCAAAGTGCTGGGATTACAGGTGTGAGCCACCGCTCGGCCAGAAATTCTTTTTTTTTTTTTTTTGAGACTGAGTCTCGCTGTGTCTCCCAGGCTGGAGTGCAGTGGCGTGATCTCGGCTCACTGCAAGCTCCGCCTCCCGGGTTCACGCCATTCTCCCGCCTCAGCCTCCCAAGTAGCTGGGACTACAGGCGCCCGCCACCACGCCCGGCTAGTTTTTTGTATTTTTAGTAGAGACGGGGTTTCACCATGTTAGCCAGGATAGTCTCGATCTCCTGACCTCGTGATCCACCCGCCTCGGCCTCCCAAAGTGCTGGGATTACAGGCTTGAGCCACCGCGCCCAGCCCAGAAATTCTTTTTTTGAGACGGAGTCTCGCTCTGTCGCCCGGGCTGGAGTACAGTGGCCGGATCTCGGCTCACTGCAAGCTCCGCTTCCCGGGTTTACGCCATTCTCCTGCCTCAGCCTCCCGAGTAGCTGGGACTACAGGCGCCCGCCACCTCGCCCGGCTAGTTTTTTGTATTTTTTTAGTAGAGACGGGGTTGAAATTCATATTTTTTAAATGGTCATTCATTTTTTTCAAAAATGATATGCAGACCAAACAAAGCATGGAGGGCTGGATGCAATCCATAGGCCAGCTGCTGGAACCTCAGCTGTCTCGAGTCCAGGCCCTACTCAGGTACAATCTGAACCCATAGAAAAAGTGGCTCATCTGGGCTCTCCATGCCAATTAGTGCTGGAGCTGGGACTGAAATGATTAACAGATTGAGTGACTGATTTGAGTCCTCAGAGCTTCATTTCATTTTCAAAAATTAAATATATAGGTCAGGCCGGGCGTGGTGGCTCACACCTGTAATCCCAGCACTTTGGGAGGCCAAAGCGTAAATCAAAGGTGGGCGGATTGCTTGAGGTCAGGAGGAGTTTGAGACCAGTCTGGCCAACATTGTGAAACCTGGTCTCTACTAAAAATACAAAAATTAGCCAGGCATGGTGACGGGCGACTGTAAACCCAGCTACTCTGGAGGCTGAGGCACAAGAATTGCTTGAACCCAGGAGGCAGAGGTTGCAGTGAGCCGAGATCGCACCACTGCACTCCAGCCTGGATGACAGAGTAAGACTGTCTCAGGCCGGGCGCGGTGGCTCAAGCCTGTAATCCCAGCACTTTGGGAGGCCGAGACGGGCGGATCACGAGGTCAGGAGGTCGAGACCATCCTGGCTAACACGGTGAAACCCCGTCTCTACTAAAAAATACAAAAAACTAGCCGGGCGAGGTGGCGGGCGCCTGTAGTCCCAGCTACTCGGGAGGCTGAGGCAGGAGAATAGCGGGAACCCAGGAGGCGGAGCTTACAGTGAGCTGAGATCCGGCCACTGCACTCCAGCCTGGGCGGCAGAGCGAGACTCCGTCTCAAAAAAAAAAAAAAAAAACAACTAGCCGGGCGAGGTGGCGGGCGCCTGTAGTCCCAGCTACTTGGGAGGCTGAGGCCGGAGAATGGCGTGAACCCGGGAGGCGGAGCTTGCAGTGAGCTGAGATCCGGCCACTGCACTCCAGCCTGGGTGACAGAGCGAGACTCCGTCTCAAAAAAAAAAAAAAAAAAAAGACTGTCTCAAAAAAATTAATTAATTAAAAATGCATACATACATATATACACACATACATAGGCCAGGTGCGGTGGCTCAAACCTGTAATCCCAGCGCTTTGGGAGGCTAAGACAGGCAGATCACTTGAACCAGGAGTTCAAGACCAGCCTGGGCAACATAGTAAGACCCCATCTCTACCAAAAATACAAAATTAGCTGGGTGTGGGGCCGCACGCATGTAGTCCCAGCTACTCAGGAGGCTGAGATGGGAGGATCCCTTGAGCCCGGAAGGTCAATGGATCTTCAGGTCAGTGAGCCCAGATTGTACTGCTGCACTCCAGCCTGGGTGACGGAGTGAGACCCTGCCTCAAAATATATATATATATAAAATTAAATTAATAGAGACAGGGTCTCACCATGTTGCCCAGCCTGGTCTCGAACTCCTGGCCTCAAGCAATCCTCTACCTTGGCCTCCCAAAGTGCTGGGATTACAGGCGTGAACCTTCCTGCCTGGCCAAGAGCTTCATAAAGGAGAAAGTGCTTACCAGCCAAGGTCTTCACAGACCACTGCTTTCTTTTACAATTGAGTATATCCAAGATCTATCCTCCTCCTAAGCACTGCTTTGAGACCCATGGGGAAAATAAGCCCTTGTGCTCATAAGTCAGACTTTAAAAGGCCATTACAGCCAGTTACGGTGTCTCACGCCTGTAATCCCAACAATTTGGGAGGCTGAGACAGGCAGATCACAAGGTCAGGAGATCGAGATCAGCCTGGCCAACACGGTGAAAGCCCATCTCTACTAAAAATACAAAAATTAGCCAGGCATGGTGGTGGACGAACGTAATCCCAGCTATTTGGGAGGCTGAGGCAGAAGAATCACTTGAAATTGGAAGGCGGAGGTTGCACTGAGCTGAGATTATACCACTGCACTCCAGCCTGGGTGAAAGAGTGAAACTCTGTCTCAAAAATAAATAAATAAAATTAAATAAAAGGCTATTACACTTGGCCAGACACAGTGGCTCATACCTGTAATCCCAGCACTTTGGGAGGCCAAGGTGGGAGCACTGCTTGAGCTCAGGAGTTCCAGAACAGCCTGGGCAACATAGGGAGACCCTGTTTCTACCAAAAAAAAAAAAAATTTGCCAGGCATGGTGACATGCACCTGTGGTCCCAGCGACTTGGGACACTGAGGAGAGAGAATCACTGGAGCCTGGGAGGTTGAGGCTGCAGTGAGCCATGAATGCAGGGATGTGACACTGCACTAAAATCTGACTCTATCTGACAAAGCAAGACTCTATCTCAAAAAAGAAAAAAAAAAGAAGGCTATTACACTTGAAAGAAAATTTAAATGTAATTCTGAAAATATATGGAGTCACAGTATTCCTTCCAAGACCAGTGGGACTCTGACATTAAAGGTCTGCAGAGGAGTCACATGCTTATTCAAGAGCGTAACTCATTCAGGACTATTCTTTCATTCTTTCTCTTTGTTTTGTTTTTTTTTGTTTTTTGTTTTTTTTTTTTTTTGAGTGAGGGTCAGGGTCTCGCTCTGTATCCCAGGCTGGAATGCAGTGGTATGATCATAGCTCACTGCAGTCTCAACCTGGGCTCAGGCGATCCTTCCACCTCAGCCTCCCAAATATTTGGGATCACAGGTGCCTGCCACCACACTCAGCTAATTTTTTTTTTTTTTTTCACAGTCGCCTGGAGTATAGTGGCGCGATCTCAGCTCACTGCAACCTCCACCTCCCAGGTTCAAGCAACTCTCCTGCCTCAGCCTCCCGAGTAGCTGGGATTACAGGCGTGCACCACCACGCCCAGCTATTTTTTTGGATTTTTAGTAGAGATGGGGTTTCACTATGTTGGCCAGGCTGGTCTTGAACTCCTGACCTTGTGATCTGCCCACCTCGGCCTCCCAAAGTGCTGGGATTACAGGCATGGGCCACCGTGCCTGGCCCTAATTTTTTATTTTTTGTAGAGATGCAGTCTCTTTATGTTGCTTTATTTTTTATAAAGATGAGATCTCCCTATGTTGCCCAGGCTGGTATCAAACTCCTGGGCTCAACCGATCCTCCCACCTTGGCCTCCCAAAGTGCCAGGATTACAAGTGTGAGTCACTGTGGCCAGGATAATTTTTTTTTTTTTTTTTTTTTTGAGACAGAATCTCGTTCTTTCACCCAGACTGGAGTGCAGTGGCACAATCTGGGCTCACTGCAACCTCTGCCTCCCAGGTTCAAGCAGTTCTCCTGCCTCAGCCTCCTGAGTAGCTTGGACCACAGGTGTGTGCCACCACACCCAGCTAATTTTTGTATTTTTAGTAGAGATGAGGTTTCATCTTGTTGGTCAGACTGGTACCAAACCCCTGACCTCAGGTGATCTACCTGCCTTGGCCTCCCAAAGTGCTGGGATTACATGTGTGAGCCACCGCACAGGGCCCCAGTCTAATTTTTAACTGAATATGTAATTTAAAGTTATCTCAATGTGACAGGAAAATCACTTGACCCTGGGAGGCGGAGGTTGCAATGAGCCAAGATCGTGCCACTGCACTGCAGTCTGGGCGACAGAGTGAGACTCCTTCTCAAAAAAATAAATAAATAAAGTTCAGCAGCTAGTAAGGATAAAGTTCAATGATTTTTAGAAAATTTACAGAGTTGGCCGGGCGCGGTGGCTCAAGCCTGTAATCCCAGCACTTTGGGAGGCCGAGACGGGCGGATCACAAGGTCAGGAGATCGAGACCATCCTGGCTAACACGGCGAAACCCCATCTCTACTAAAAACACAAAAAATTAGCCGGGCGAGGTGGCGGCGCCTGTGGTCCCAGCTACTCGGGAGGCTGAGGCAGGAGAATGGCGGGAACCCGGGAGGCGGAGCTTGCAGTGAGCTGAGATCTGGCCACTGCACTCCAGCCTGGGCGACAGAGCGAGACTCCGTCTAAAAAAAAAAAAATTAAAAAAAAAAAAAAAGAAAATTTACAGAGTTGAGGCCAGGCCTCCCAAAGTGCTGGGATTACATGCGTGAGCCACCGCGCCTGGCCCCAGCCTGATTTTTAACTGAATATGTAATTTAAAGTTATCTCAATGTGACAGGACAATCACTTGACACCAGGATGCAGAGGTTGCAGTGAGCTAAGATCACGCCACTGCACTCCAGCCTGGGCGACAAAAAAAAAAAAAAGGTTCCCTCATGGGGCTTGGAGAGTCTACTGAACCTCTCTGTGCCTCAGTTTCCCTATCTCTAAAATGAGGATGATTATAATGCCTACATCATAATGATTCAATACAAGAATGCTGGCTGGGTGTGGTGGCTCATGCCTATAATCCCAGCACTTTGGAAAGCTGAGGCGGATGGATCACCTGATATCAGGAGTTCGAGAACAGCCTGACCAACGTGGTGAAACCCCATCTCTATTAAAAATACAAAAATTAGCCAGGCATGGTGGTGTGTGCCTGTAATCCCAGCTACTCTGGAGGCTGAAGCAGGAGAATTACTTGAACCCAGGAGGCCGAGGTTGCAGTGAGCCAAGATCAAGCCACTGCACTCTAGCCTGGGTGACATAGCGAGACTTCGTCTCAAAAAACAAAACAGGGCCAGGCACGGTGGCTCATGCCTGTAATCCTAGCACTTTGGGAGGCCGAGGCAGTTGGATCACCTGAGGTCAAGAGTTTGAGACCAGCCTAGCCAACATGGTGAAACCCTGTCTCTACTAAAAACACAAAATATTAGCCAGGCGTGGTGGCAGACGCCTGTAATCCCAGCTACTCGGGAGCCTGAGGCCGGAGAATCACTTGAACCTGGGTGGCGGAGGTTGCAGTGAGCCGAGATCACACCACTGCACTCCATCCTGGGCAACAGCAGCGAAACTCCATCTCAAAAACAAAACAAAACAAAACAAAAAAAAGTACCAAGGCAGAAGGAAAGTGGCTCAATACATGGGCTCTGTTGTGAGGACGACATGCTGTGTGGGTGTGCAGCTGAGCTCCTCAAGGGCAGAGGTAGGCTCAAGGTGCCCCAAGCTCTAACCAAGCTTTGCTTAATGTAGGCACTCACCACGTGCTGGTCAAAATGGGGTGGCTTATCCCCACTCTCAGAACAATCTGGGAAGGAAAAACACTGGGATGGTAAACTCAGTCCACAGGACTCCTAGCCCTGGTGTGAGCTGGGCCTGAAGGCTGGGAAAGGTAGGGTGGTCATCTCTGAGCCCATACCTTGTGCCTGGGCCACCAGAACACTGGCATTCAGTTGCCACTCAATGTCCCCTTCCTCCTCGGCACACTGCTGGGACTTCTCGCCATAATTCTGGGCCTGCCAGGCCTGGTCCAGCTCCAAGTAGCAGCGGCCAATCTCATGGAACAGCCAGGTCTTCTCCAGGGTGGTTTTTGCCAGAGGGATCTTTTCTTCCCACCTGGGGACATGAAGAACAAGGGCCAGCTTCATCCCCCAAAACCATGCACTAGGCCACAGGATGCCAAGGCTTCCTGCTGGGTGGCGGAATAAAACTTGTTCTCCAACTACCAGTTCTTTTAGATACAAGGGTGGAGTTCATAAGCATAACAATATTTTAAGACTACTGAGACTATTTTGGTAACATCTATGGAACGTGGAATTTAATACAACAGTTGAGGCTGGCGTGGTGGCTCATGTCTCTAGCACTTTGTGATGCTGAAGTGGGCAGATCATCTGAGGTCAGGAGATCGAAACCAGCCTAGCCAACATGGAAAAACCCTCTCTCTACTAAAAATACAAAAATTAGCCAGGCATGGTGGCAGGCGCCTGTAGCCCCAACTACTCAGGAGGCTGAGGCAGAAGAATAACTTGAACCTGGGAGGTGGAGGTTGCAGTAAGCCAAGACTATGCCACTTCACTCCAAGACTGGGTGACAGAGCAAGACCCCATCTCAACACACACACACATACACACAACACAAATAATGTTTAAGAATATTATCAAGTATGGTGGCTCATTCCTGTAACCCCAGCACTTTGGGAAGCCAAGGCGGGTGGACTGCTTAAGCCAAGGAGTTCGAGCCTGGGCAACATGGCAAAACCTCATCTCTACAAAAAATTACAAAAATTAGCCAGGTGATGTGTTAGCCAGGATAGTCTCGATCTCCTGACCTCATGATCTGCCCATCTCTGCCTCCCAAAGTGCTGGGATTATAGGCGTGAGCCACCGCGCCCAGCCTTTTTTTTTTTTTTGATGGAGTCTCACTCTGTCACCCAGGCTGGAGTGCAATGGTGCAATCTCGGCTCCCTGCAACCTCTGCCTCCCCAGGTTTAAGTGATTCTCCTGCCTCAGCCTCCTGAGCAGCTGGGATTACAGGCACGTACCACCACGCCCAGCTAAATTTTGTATTTTTAGTAGAGACGGGGTTTCACCATGTTGACTAGGATGGTCTCGATCTGTTGACCTCATGGTCTGCCCACCTCAGCCTCCCAAAGTGCTGGGATTACAGGCGTGAGCCACAGGGCCCGGCCCCGGCCTAGCTTTTTAATAAACTTCCACTCCTCATTCAAAGTCTTTCTTCTGAGGAGGCAAGAATTGAGGTTGTTGTAGACCTGTACAGATTCACTGCCAATAACTTGGGATATCTTCCACTGGTAACATGTGATCTAGGCTGGAGTGCAGTAGTGTGATCATGTCTCACTGCAGCCTCAACCTCCCAGGCTCATGTAATCCTCCCACCTCAACCTCCCAAGTAGCTGGGACCACAGGCACAGGACAGTATGCCCGGCTAATTTTTTTTTTTTTTTTTGTAGAGAGGGAGTCTTCCTATGTTGCCCAGGCTGGATTCTTTTTTTATTTTTGAGACGGAGTCTCGCTCTGTCGCCCAGGCTGGAGTGCAGTGGCCGGATCTCAGCTCACTGCAAGCTCCGCCTCCCAGGTTTACACCATTCTCCTGCCTCAGCCTCCCGAGTAGCTGGGACTACAGGTGCCCACCACCTCGCCCGGCTAGTTTTTTGTATTTTTTAGTAGAGACGGGGTTTCACCGTGTTAGCCAGGATGGTCTCGATCTCCTGACCTCGTGATCCGCCCATCTCGGCCTCCCAAAGTGCTGGGATTACAGGCTTGAGCCACCACGCCTGGCCGCCCAGGCTGGATTCTTATCACTGGAAACAAATTTTCATGTTAGGATGAGAAGTTCTAACCATGGAGGTTGGGGAGAGGCAATTCTTGGTCACTCACGTGTCAATGGCTTGCTGGAATTTCCCAACTCTGGCAAAAACTCTGCCAATGTTGTCAAGGGCTCTGGATTTTGCATCAGGAAGGTCACTGTAGGGAAGAAGCAAAATAAGCCATTCACTAGAAAATCAGCTGTTCTAGGCACTGTGGAAATAGGAACGAAGGCAAAGACAGGATCCCTGGCCTCAGAAACTCAGGGTTTCAGTTGGAGGGACAATGTCCAGCCTGGCAAGGATGAGACACATTTCATCCGTGGACCCAAAACTCCGGCGCTGAGCACGGACTTGGGAAGACAGTCTTCCCTTGGTTTTTAATCACTGCGGGGATGCCTGATTGATTATTCACCCACATTCCATTGGTGTCTGATCACCGCAGGGACGCCTGCCTTGGTCATTCACCCACATTCCCTTGGTGACAAGTCAATTGCGGGGATGCTTGCTTTGGCTGCTCACCCACATTGCAGCCCAGGGCTGCTCCCTACACCCCTTCTCTGTGTCTCTACCTTTCTCTTTAAACTTACCTCCTTCACTATGGGCAACTTTCCGCCCTCCATTCCCCCATCTTCTCCCTTAGCCTGTGTTCTTAAAAACTTAAAACCTCTTCAACTCTCGCCTGACCTAAAACCTAAGCATCTTATTTTCTTCTGCAACACCGCTTGGCCCCAATACAAACTCTGTAATGGGGGAATGGAGGGCGGAAAGTTGCCCATAGTGGTTCTAAATAGCCAGAAAATGGCACTTTTGATTTCTCCATTTTGCAAGACCTGGATGATTTTTGTCGAAAAATGGACAAACGATCTGAGGTGCCTGACGTCCAGGCATTCTTTTACACATCGGTCCCTCCCTAGTCCCTGTTCCCAATGCGACTTGTCCCACATCCTCCTCCTTTGCCTCCCGCCTGTCCCTTCAGTCCCAACCCCAAGCGTCACTGAGTCTTTTGAATCTTTCTTTTCTACAGACCCATCTGACCTCTCCTCCCCAGGCTGCTCCTCGCCAGGTCCCAATTTTTCCTCAGCCTCCGCTCCCCCACCCTATAATCCTTTTATCACCTCCCCTCCTCACACCTGGTCCCCCTTACAGTTTCGTTCCACTACTAGCCCTCCCCCACCTGCCCAACAATTTCCTCTTAAAAAGGTGGCTAGAGCTACAGGCACAGTCAAGGTTAATGTTCCTTTTTCTTTTTCCCACCTCTCCCAAATCAGTTAGCGTTTAGGCTCTTTTTCATCAAATATAAAAACCTAGCCCAGTTCATGGCCTGCTTAGCAGTAACTCTTAGACCCTTTACTGCCGTAGACCCAGAGGGGCCAGAAGGCCACCTTATTATTATTATTATTATTATTTTGAGACAGACTCCTGCTCTGTTGCCCAGGCTGGAGTGCAGTGGCACGATCTTGGCTCACTGCAAGCTCCACCTCCCAGGTTCACGCCATTCTCCTGCCTCAGCCTCCCGAGTAGCTGGGACTACAGGCGCCCGCCACCACGCCCGGCTAATTTTTTGTATTTTTAGTAGAGACAGCGTTTCACCGTGTTAGCCAGGATGGTCTCGATCTCCTGACCTCGTGATCCACCTGCCTCAGCCTCCCAAAGTGCTGGGATTACAGGCATGAGCCACCGTGCCCAGCCTACACCTTATTCTTAATATCCATTTTATCACCCAGTCAGCTCCTGACATTAGAAAAAAGCTTCAAAAATTGAAATCCGGCCCTCAAACCCTGCAACAGGAATTAATCAACCTCGCCTTCAAGGTGTACAATAATAGAGAGGAGGAAGCCAGACAACAACACATTTCTGAGTTACAGCTACTTGCCTCCACTGTAAGACAACCCACAACCACGTCTCCAGCGTACAAGAACTTCAGAACATACAAGCCACAGCTCCTAGGGGCTCCTTCAAAACATCCTCGTGGACCTTGCTTCAAATGCCAAAAGCCTCGCCACTGGGCCTCAGAATGCCCACAGCCTGGGATTCCTCCTAAGCCATGTCTGTGCAGGCCCCCACTGGAGGTCGGACTGTCCGACTCACACTGCCGCCGCTCCTAAAGCCCCTGGAGCCCAAACCCAACGTTCCTTGGCTGACTCCTTCCCAGATCTCCTCAGCTTAGCAGCTAAAGACTAACACTGCCCAATCACCTCGGAGGCCCCCTGGACCATCATGGATGCCAAGCTTTGGGTAACTCTTACAGTGGAGGGTAAGTCCATCCCCTTCTTAATCCATACAGAGGCTACCTACTCCACATTACCTTCTTTTCAAGGGCCTGTTTCCTTTGCCTCCATAACTGTTGTGGATATTGACGGCCAGGCTTCTAGACCCCTTAAAACTCCCCGGTGCCAACTTGGACAACATTCTTTTACACACTCCTTTTTAGTTATCCCCAGCTGCCCAGCTCCCCTATTAGGTCAAGACATTTTAACTAAATTATCTGCTTCCCTGACTATTCCTAGGCTATAGCCACACCTCATTGCTGCCCTTTTCCCCAGTTCAAAGCCCCCTTCACATCCTCCCCTTTATCTCCCCACCTTAATCCACAAGTATAGGACACCTCTACTCCCTCCTTGGCAACCGATCATGCACCCCTTACCATCCCGTTAAAACCTAATCACCCTTACCCCACTCAATGACAATATCCCATCCCAAAGCATGCTTTAAAAGGATTAAAGCCTGTTATCACTTGCCTGTTATGGCATGGCCTTTTAAAGCCTGTAAACTCTCCTTACAATTCCCCCGTTTTACCTGTCCAAAAACCTTACAGGTTAGTTCAACAAGTTAGACAAGGCTTACAGGTTAGTTCAGGATCTGTGCTTTATCAACCAAATTGTCTTGCCTATCCACCCTGTGGTGCCAAACCCATATACTCTCCTATCCTCAATACCTCCCTCCACAACCCATTATTCTATTCCAGATAAACCTAGCTGACCCCATAGATCCTAAATCCTTTCCCCACTCCTCTTTCTGTTCCTCGAAGACAGCTTTAAAGACTGCTCCCACACTAGCTCTCCCTGACTCATCCCAACCCTTTTCATTACACATAGCCAAAGTGCAGGGCTGTGCAGTCGGAATTCTTACACAAGGACCAGGACTGCGCCCTGTAGCCTTTTTATCTAAACAACTTGACCTTACTGTTTTAGCCTAGCCCTCATGTCTGCGTGCAGTGGCTGCCACTGCCTTAATACTTTTAGAGGCCCTCAAAATCATAAACTATGCTCTCTACAGTTCTCCTAACTTCCAAAATCTATTTTCTTCCTTACACCTAACACATATACTTTCTGCACCCCCACCACTACCTCTCAGCAAGCTGAACTCATTGCCTTAACTCAGGCCCTCACTCTTGCAAAGGGACTATGTGTCAACATTTACATTAACTCTAAATATGCCTTCCATATCCTGCACCACCATGCTGTTATATGGGCAGAAAGAAATTTCCTCACTACACAAGAGTCCTCCATCATTAATGCCTCCTTAATAAAAACTCTTCTCAAGGCTGCTTTACTTCCAAAAGAAGCTGGAGTCATACACTACAAGGGCCACCAAAAGGCATCAGATCCCATCGCTCAGGGCAACACTTATGCTGATAAGGTACCTAAAGAAGCAGCTAGCAGGCCGGGCGCGGTGGCTCAAGCCTGTAATCCCAGCACTTTGGGAGGCCGAGACGGGCGGATCACGAGGTCAGGAGATCGAGACCATCCTGGCTAACACAATGAAACCCCGTCTCCACTAAAAATACAAAAAAATTAGCCGGGCGTGGTGGCGGCGCCTGTAGTCCCAGCTACTCGGGAGGCTGAGGCAGGAGAATGGCGGGAACCCGGGAGGCGGAGCTTGCAGTGAGCCGAGATCGCGCCACTGCACTCCAGCCTGGGCGACAGAGCGAGACTCCGCCTCAAAAAAAAAAAAAAAAAAAAAGCAGCAGCTAGCATTCCAACTTCTGTCCCTCATGGCCAGTTTTTCTCTTTCTCATTGGTCACTCCCACCTACTCTCCCACTGAAACTTCCACCTATCAATCTCTTCCCAAACAAGGCAAATGGTTCTTGGACCAAGGAAAGTATCTCCTTCCAGCCTCACAGGCCCATTCTATTCTATTGTCATTTCATGACCTCTTCCGTGTAGGTTACAAGCTGCTAGCCCACCTCTTGGTACCTAACCTCTCATTTCCTTTCCATTGTGGAAATCTATCCATAAGGAAATCACTTCTCAGTGTTCCATCTGCTATTCTACTACTCCTCAGGGATTGTTCAGACCCCCTCCCTTCCCTACACATCAAGCTCAGGGATTTGCCCCCACCCAGGACTGGCAAATTGACTTTACTCACATGCCTCGAGTCAGGAAACTAAAATACCTCTTGGTCTGGGTAGACCCTTTCACTGGATGGGAAGAGGCCTTTCCCACAGGGTCTGAGAGGCCACTGTGGTCATTTCTTCCCTTTTGTCAGACGTAATTCCTCAGTTTGGCCTTCCCACCTCTATACAGTCCGATAATGGACCTGCCTTTATTAGTCAAATCACCCAAGCAGTTTCTCAGGCTCTTGGTATTCAGTGGAAACTTCATACCCCTTATCATCCTCAATCTTCAGGAAAGGTAAAACGGACTAATGGTCTTTTCCCAAAAACTCGCCCATCAAGCAAGTAATTATGCTGAACCCTCTTGGGCACTCTCCAATTGGATGTCTTGGGTCCTCCCAATTACTAGTCCTTTAATACCTATTTTTCTCCTTCTTTTATTTGGAGCTTGTGTCTTCCGTTTAGGTTTTCAATTCATACAAAACTGCATCCAGGCCATCACCAATCATTCTATATGACAAATATTTCTTCTAACAACCCCACAGTATCACCCCTTATCACAAAATTCATTCAGCTTAATCTCTCTCACTCTAGGTTACCATGCTGCCCCTAATCCCGCTTGAAGCAGCCCTGAGAAACATCGCCCATTATCTCTCCATACCACGCCCCCCAAAATTTTTGCTGCCCCAACACGTCAACACTATTTTATGTTATTTTTCTTATTAATATAAGAAGACAGGCATATCAGGCCTCTGAGCCCAAGCTAAGCCATCATATCCCCTGTGACCTGCACGTATATATCCAGATGGCCTGAAGTAACTGAAGAATCACAAAAGAAGTGAAAATAGCCTTAACTGATGACATTCCACCATTGTGATTTGTTCCTGCCCCACCCTAGGTGATACGATATAGTCTCCCCTTCCCTTAAGAAGGTAGTTTGTAGCCGGGCGCAGTGGCTCAAGCCTGTAATCCCAGCACTTTGGGAGGCCGAGACGGGCGGATCACGAGGTAAGGAGATCGAGACCATCCTGGCTAACACAGTGAAACCCCATCTCTACTAAAAAATACAAAAAACTAGCCGGGCGAGGTGGCAGGCGCCTGTAGTCCCAACTACTTGGGAGGCTGAGGCAGGAGAATGGCGTGAACCCGGGAGGCGGAGCTTGCAGTGAGCTGAGATCCGGCCACTGCACTCCAGCCCGGGCGGCAGAGACTCCGTCTCAAAAAAAAAAAAAAAAAAGAAGGTAGTTTGTAATATTCTGCCTCGTGGTTAAGAATGTATTTTATACACCTATCCCAAACCTATAAGAACTAATGATAATCCCACCACTCTTTGCTGACTCTTTTTGGACTCAGCCCGCCTGCACCCAGGTGAAATAAACAGCCTCGTTGCTCACACAAAGCCTGTTTGGTGGTCTCTTCACACGGACACGTGTGACATCCCAAAGTGCTGGGATTACAGGCATGAGCCACTGTGCCTGACCTGTGGTTATTTTTGAGAGGAAGACACATTCTTTTTAAAAAAAAAAAATTAAAAAATAGCAAGGAACTGCTTTTGTTTTAAAAATCCTACATATGTACATGAGTATGTAGGTAAATACATTGAAAAGGGGCCAGAGGACACATTCCAACAAGATCATCCCGGGAAGTGACGGGAAGTGGGTTGTGGGGGACAACTTTCAGGTTTTGCTCTCAGTACCACCCAGTTCCGGTTCAAGCCTGCAAGTCTGACATTATAGTACGTAAAAACAAAACATGGGCACAATGGCTCATGCCAGTAGTCCCAGCTACTCAGCGGGTGAGGCAGGAAGATTGCCTGAGCCTAAGAGTTGGAGGCTGCAGTGAAATACGATTGCACCACTACACTCTAGCCTGGGCAGCAAAGCAATACCCTGTTTCTAAAACAAAACAAAACAAAACAAAACACACAAAAAAACCCCACTATTTTCTGGGCCTCAGTGCCTGAGGGCTGAACCGGTTTCCAGGCATGGCATCCAGACCTCCCACTGCCTGCAGGCCCTGGTCCCTAGCCCTGCCCCACCTGCCTACCTGTGGTTCTCCAAGTCCTCCATCCCTGCCACATCTTTCTGCCCTGCCCAAGCTCCCCTTCTCCCTTCCCCTTGCCCACCTTACTGACCCTGCTGCCCTCCCTGAGGCCCCTGCCAAGTTCCCACCTGCCTCTCTCCTTGGTCCCTGGGCCTCACTGTGCACCTGCTGCTGTCACAGCCCATCAGAGTGGATCCCCTCTTCTAGAATGGGTGCTCTGTTCTGGCGAGTTGAATGAGTGAATAAGCTGTAATATGTTCATTTTTTATGACAATATATACTAAAAATCATAATAGCAAAAATAAAGCATGTGATCAAATAATTTACAGATTATTCAGAGAAATAAATGAGTGCCGTGGGCACTGAAAAAAACCACTTAGACTAGTAAGTGGCTAATCAGCAAGTGGCTAATTAGAATGAGGGAGCCCCTGAAGCACACAGGACTCACAAGGAAGACTGGAGTGAGCCTGGGTGAGGCCCATTAGTGGATGTTTAAAAACTAATAGGCTGGGCATGGTGGCTCACACCTGTAATCCTAGCACTTTGGGAGGCCAAGGCGGGTGGATCACCTGAGGTCAGGAGTTAGAGACTAGCCTGGCCAATATGGTAAAACCCCATCTCTACTGAAAACACAAAATTAGCCGGGCTGCCAATAATCCCAGCTACTTAGGAGGCTGAGGTAGGAGAATCACTTGAACCAGGGAGGTGGAGGTTGCAGTGAGCTGAGATCACTCCATTGCACTCCAGCCTAGGCAAGAAGAGTGAAACTCTGTCTCCAAAAAAAGGCCGGGCACAGTGGCTCACGCCTGTAATCCCAGCACTTTGGGAGGCCAAGGCGGGCAGATCACAAGGTCAGGAGATTGAGACCATCCTGGCTAACACGGTGAAACCCTGTCTCTGCTAAAAATACAAAAAATTAGCAGGGCGTGGTGGCGGGCGCCTGTAGTCCCAGCTACTCTGGAGGCTGAAACAGGAGAATGGCGTGAACCCGGGAGGCGGAGCTTGCAGTGAGCCAAGATCGTGCCACTGCACTCCAGCCTGGGCGATGAGCAAGACTCCATCTTAAAAAAAAAAAAAAAGGAATTGAACTAAAATTAAGGAACACCTCTGTTTACTTATTTAGTCACTTAGCACACATTCATTACATGCCCACTGTGTGGCAGGTGCTGGGAATAGCACCTTCCAAAGTCTAACAGGGCAGACAGGCTACCTGTGGAGAGGGAGCCCAGGGGAGGGATTTGTACCCCCTGGGGCAAGAGGCAGGCTTTTTTTTTTTTGAGATGGAGTCTCGCTCTGTTGCCCAGGCTGGAGTGCAGTGGCCCGATCTTGGCTCACTGTAAGCTCCGACTCCTGGGTTCACACCATTCTCCTGCCTCAGCCTCCCAAGTAGCTGGGACTACAGGCGACCGCCATCACGCCCGGCTAATTTTTTTGTATTTTTAGTAGAGATGAGGTTTCACCATGTTAGCCAGGATGGTCTCGATCTCCTGACCTCATGATCTGCCCACCTCGGCCTCCCAAAGTGCTGGAATTACAGGCGTGAGCCACCGAGCTTGGCCTAGGAGGCAGGCTTTTCAACCTTTATTGAAATGTTGAAGAATGGGTGGAGGCAGCCTGATAAATTAAAGTGCTGGGGAAAAGGAAAGCATTCCTGGGGCTGGAGGATATGCACAGAGCTCTGCACTGGCTGGGGCCCAGAATGCCTGGGGGCCTTGAGAAAGCCAGGTCAAGAGAGGCCAGGAGAAGTCAAGTGAAGAAGGGCAACCTGTGTTGAGCAGGGCATTGAAACTTCATCCCAACCACAGGAGTTGCTTTTCAGAGAAAGGTCAGCTGAGCTGTAGGAAGCCCAGGTCAGAGGAAACAGGCAAGAAGTAAGGAGGGTCTGGACTGAGTTGTGGGAGGGAAACAGAGAAAGCACAGACAGGACAGGACATGGCCGGTGCTGGGCATGAACAGTGAGGGGGCCAGGCGCGGTGGCTCACGCCTGTCATCCATACCAACCTGAGCAATATAGCAAAAACAGTGAGGGGAGGGAGGTGTCTGGGAAACCTCCGGGCTTCTGGCTTGGGGACTGAGTGGCCAACACTGCTATCCTCGCAGATGGGGAACCCTCAAGAAGTAACTTTGGGAGGAAGATAAGGGATTCTGATTTCAACATGTTAAGTTTAGGATTCTTGTGGGACATCCAGATGGAAATGTCTTAGAATCTGCTGGACACAGAGGTCTGAGGCTCAGGAGAGAGGTCTGGTGAGAAGTAAAGATTCCTAACTCATTTGTGCATTGGAGATGGCTGGATCCAAGGTATCATATGTATACATCATATCTAATCCCCACAATCCCTGTGGGTTGGTATTACTATGCCTTCATTAGAGATGAGGAAACTGAGTAGAGGAGCAACTTAATCAAATCCACGCAGCTTCTAAGTGGCAGAGCCAGGGATCAAAGACAGATCTGTCCCGAAAGCTGTTTTTTTCTAATACGGGATGGCCAATATGGGATATTCCTGCTCAGCACAGTGGAGGCAGGCGAGAAATGAACTGGGAATGGAAAGCATGTGGGGCTTGGATCAGTGAAGATGAAAGTGCAGGAGGCAGTAATGTTCAGGAACGTTTGACCCCAAGGGAAGATTGCTATAAGAGGGCAAGGGTGGGTTTAGAGAGGGCCTGAGGGTCAAGCAAAGGGGCTTGATCTTTAACCTGCAGGCAGTGAGGGGCCCAGGCCCACTTGTGAGCAGGGGAGGGAGAGTTCATAGCATGTGTCTCTGGAGATTTGCAGGAGGAGCTGGAGAGAGACGGCAGAGGCAGGGAAAGCAGCAGGACTCAGGTCGGCTGAGGGCTGGGCACTGTGAGGGCAAATGGGATGATGGGAGACCAAGGAGGCTCAGACTGGTGAGATGAATAGAAACCAGGCAGGAGGAAGTCAAGAATGACTCCAGGCCAGGCGCGGTGGCTCACGCCTGTAATCCCAGCACTTTGGGAGGCTGAGGCAGGCGGATCACCTGAGATCAGGAGTTCGAGACCAGCCTCAACATGGAGAAACCCTGTCTCTACTAAAAATACAAAATTAGCTGGGCGTAGTGGTGCATGCCTGTAATCCTAGCTACCTGGGAGGCTGAGGCAGGAGAATTGCTTGAACCTGGAAGGCGGAGGTTGTGGTGAGCCGAGATCGTGCCATTGCACTCCAGCCTGGGCAATAAGAGTGAAACTCTGTCTCAAAAAAAAAAAAAAGAAGGACTCCAAAGGGTAGAACCAGGATGCTGAGAAAGCAATGGAACCTCTGGGTGGAAGCCAGCAAGTCTTGAGAAGAGCTCATTTCTGGAGAGCTGGTATTACTACTACTGTGGATACCAGGTACTGTCCTAAGGTCTGTACATGTACTTCTGCATTTCATCCTCCCTTCCACCCTACAGGGTGCCCAGCTAACAGAGGAGACCCTGAGGCTGAGGGAGCTAAAGTGACTTGTCTCAGGTCCCACGGCTGTGCGGCGCAAGTTCCACAGCCTAGATCTGCCTGACTCCACAGCCCGTGCTCTTGGTCAGCACCAGTTTTTTTTTTTGTTTTTTTTTTTTTTTTTGAGACGGAGTCTGGCTCTATCGCACAGGCTGGAGTGCAGTGGCCGGATCTCAGCTCACTGCAAGCTCCGCCTCCCGGGTTCACGCCATTCTCCTGCCTCAGCCTCCCAAGTAGCTGGGACTACAGGCGCCGCCACCTCGCCCGGCTAGTTTTTTGTGTTTTTTAGTAGAGACGGGGTTTCACCGTGTTAGCCAGGATGGTCTCGATCTGCCGACCTAGTGATCCGCCCGTCTCGGCCTCCCAAAGTGCTGGGATTACAGGCTTGAGCCACCGCGCCCGGCGGTCAGCACCAGTTTTACAAGACCCTGCTTGATCTGACCCCTGCCCACTTCCTTCAGTCTCCTCTTGGCCACTCTCCCTGGCAATATGCTGTGCTCTCCAGCCTTAAGTACCCTCCTGTCTCAGGGCCTTTCCATAGGCCCTGTGTGTTTCCCAATGTCATCAAGTCCTCCTGGAATGTATTTCTCACCACACAGGATTCTGTACTTTTCTTCTGTGGCACTTATCACCATTGCAATTAATTAGTTATGTCCCTTTTTGCTTGATATCTGCAAGGAAATGACCCTTGTGTCTGGTTATTACTGTGTTCCCACACTAGCAGCATCTGGCATGTCTGGGGCTTCATGCGTGCTTGTCAAGATGATGTAAGAATATAAACACCCCTAAGAGCCAGATCATTGGGTAGCTTTTTGGAATTTTGAGCCACTACCCTTTTTGTGGCAAAGAAGCTAACAGTCTAGGTGCCCCCACCCTCAGTCCTGGGCAGGTGGTCCCCACCTCCGGGAGAATCTACCTCGGGCATGCAGAGCAGAAAATGGGAGTCAAGCCACCAGCAGCCCTGGCAAGGGCCTCAGATAGCCCCAGGTGTCCTTCTTTGTAGGCTCACGCCAGTGGCCTCCCCTAGGGCACTCACTATTCCTTGGCGATCTCCAGGTCCTTTCTGTGGCTCTGCAGGGCTGCCGCCATCTGCCCCAGCTCAATCTGGGCATTCCCTATGCAGCTATACAAGTTTCCAACCAGTTCATCCTTGTTGGGTACCTCTTCCTTATTCCATTCCAGTACCTTCTTCAGCACTTTCTCGGCTTTCTGAAGACTCCCTTCAGCACTGCCGCTTGTGAGCACTGGGAAAGGAAAGGGGTGCTGTGGAGGCCAGGGCAGCCTCCTCTTGGCTGATGGGGAAACTCCTCTTCCTGCAGACACCATCTGCAGGTCAGAGAGACCAGGGGCTCAGACACCTGGTTGCTCCTTCCCCACCTGACAAGGCACTGGAGGCACCTGCCCCACCCTCTGAGAACAACACCCACACATGTCAATGTCCTCCAGGCTCTTGAGGATGTAATGGGCTGTCTGTGAGGGATGGCGTTTGTGGTCCCGCAGCCATTTCTCTTGCATCAGCTTCCGGTCCCGCTCCCTAGCATAGATCGGCTTTTGCTGCCTCCAGAAGTTGCTGTGAGTATCCAGGTAGTTGATGCCCGTCATGATGAGGTCCTCCACAGTCAGGCCGCCCTTCATGGTGCCTTTGATCAGGTCTGTGGGGAAGGGGTGTGAGGAGGCGCCAAGGAGAACAGGCCTCTAAGGGGGTTGCCTCCTGTTGCCTCCCGGTAGCTGCTGCAGGGCCCTCTGTGAAGAGCTCTGCCTGGAGTTGTTGAAACAGAGAGGAATTTGAGTGCGCATGGTGGCAGAGTGGGTTTATCCAGGCCAGGATGCAGCCAGAGCCCCACTTTCAGGGAGTTCCATGGTATGGGCACCTTATGGCAAGATATGAGGAGCTAACCAGAAGGGGCAGCTGGTGGATGGCTCGCTGAGAAGCCTTGGGGCTTCCCCAGTTCAAACTGTGTCCTCAGAGAACACTGGGTCTAAATGCACAATCTGGCCCAGGCTGCCAGTGCTCAGTGATTTCCCAGGTGCCCAGTGGGCCTGTGCATGCTGGGAGCTGGAAGGGGAGTGCCCAACTCCTGCTCACTGCCTGGCCAGAGGTTACAGCCAGTAGCAAAGCTACAAGGCCACTTGAGGTAATATTCAAGCCACCCCTTCCCTCTGCAGCAGGTCCTCTGGAGAACAGGAGGCATTCAGCCTGTTGCCAAGGAGATGTGCCAGCAGTGAAGCTGTTCCTGTGTCACGGAACAGGGAACCCTACATATGACCTTGGGAAGCCAATTCTGGAGAAGAGGCATTTGGTTCACAGGTGACCCTGCTCAGGCTTATCAGCTAATGGCAATACTCCCATCCCCATGTTAATGCGAGACGTTCATCTCAGGCCTCTGTCCTTCATCCCGTCACTGGCAGCAGTGTGGTGGGAAGAGCGCTAGACTGGCCAGGTGTGGTGGCTCACACCTATAATCCCAGCACTTTGGGAGGCTGAGGCGGGCAAATCACTTGAGGTCCGGAGTTCGAAACCAGCCTGGCCAACATGGTGACACCCCATCTCTACTAAAAATACAAAAAATTAGCTGGGCGTGGTGGTGGGTGCCTGTAATCCTAGCTACTAGGGAGGCTGAGGCAGGAGAATCGCTTTAACCCAGGAGATGGAGGTGGCAGTGAGCCAAGTTTGCTCCACTGCACTCCAGCCTGGGCGACAGAGCAAGACTCTGTCTTTAAAAGAAAGAGCACTGGACTGGAGGTCAGAGGCCTGGGTTCTGCTGGTGACTCCACCACGAACTTGTTTGTCAACTTGTAAAAGTTCCTCCCCAATCAGGGTCTCTATTTCCTTATCTATGAAAGGAGTACTTGGACCAGATGATGTTTCAGAACATCCTAGAACTAATATCCTCGGATTCAAGCATCTGTGTGCTGGATTCGTTTGCCCATTGTAAAGATTGAAGGCAAAGGGGATGTCCCTTCAGGGACTATGGTGGTAAAGGAGACCAAATCTCTGTTGTTCCCTCCCAGGGTACCATAGCACTTAGGAGCATTGCTCTAAAATTGGACTTCCTGGATTCGAATGTAAGCCATGTCATTGCCTACCTATATGTGACCTTAGTTTCCGTTGGTCTGCGCCTCAGTTTCCTCATCTGTAAAATGAGAATGCTAATAAAACCCGTCCATAGGTACATGTCAGCTAATATTATATGACAGGTTCTGCCTTCGGCTCATGCATGAAGCATCCACCCAAATTTCCTTTCCCCCAAGGCCCTGTGCCAACAAACTGTCCGAAACCTTCATCCAATAGGAGCTTCTCCAGATACTCTTTGTCCACGTAGAGCTCCCCCAGAAGCTGGCGAACAGTCTTCTCACTCTTGAGTGAGCCCTTCCGCTTGGGCTCTCCCTTGGTGGGGTGTAAGAGGTGTCTCATGGGCTGAGGCTTCTGCTGGGCTTTTATAGTCTAAGAAAATGGAGGAACACCCAGCAGAGCTTCAGCAAGGAGCAGAATATACCCAGCCATGGCCCTATGGTCTGTGATCCCAGATTCCTCCAACTCCAGGACCTTTCTGTGGGCCAAGAGCCATGGAGTATGCCTGGTCGGGTTGCAGCTAGACTCCCAAGACCCCTTCTCAGGCACACACAACCTCTTCCCTTGGAGGGATACAACCGCAGAACCAGGGCCCTTACCTCAGCCTGCTTGCTTAAGAAGGAGAGGTCCCCTTTGTTCTCCAGCTTAATGGAAGAAGGACCTGCAAGGAAAGAAGCTGGAGCTCAGGTCGGCCAGGCCCCCACGGCCAGAACCCCCACGCATGATCTATAACATATTTTTAGGTGGAAATGGCTGCCTTTGGCAGGGGGATGGTGGAGGCTGTGGCAAAGCTGGCCTTAAGCCAGCCTAGTAAGCAAATGGTGCAGGCTGTTTGGTATAACTCCTAGGAGCTAACAGCCCCCACTAGCCCAAGGCTATGGCAGCCAGATTTCCAGACAAAGGGAGGCCAAGGGTACAGGGGAAACTGTCCATTTCCAGGCCCTGCCACCCACAGAGCAAGCTCTCACTTGTTCTCACTTGCTTCCCTTCTACCCCTGCCTTAATGCTGATGGCTAAGGCCAGCCCTTGGTATACGTGTGGTGAGGGAGGAAGCCAGGGACTACAGAAGGCTGGGCTCAGGACCGCGTTCTAGCTTTTGACACCAGGCTAAAGACAGGCCTACTTCGAAACAGCCCTTCTAAGCTGACCTTTAGGAAAACCCAAGGCTGCAGCGCTCAGAGATCAGTGTGTTCGTCAGGGAATGGTCCTCCCGGCGGACAGGTGGCGCCGGCCACCACGCCCAACTAATCCTCAACAACACTGCAGCAGCCAAATCCAAGTGTGGGACTCCCTGCAGGCCTGGTGGTGGCTGCTCACCTGCTGTACCTCAGCCTTCCTCTAAACCTAAGGATTCCAAGGACCTTCCTGGATAAGTGCATAGGCCCTGTGGCCACTCACTTCCCACTGAGTTGTTGATGGCTTCCTGGGCTTTCTGAATGCCAACTTTGAATTCCCGATCAGGCCTCAGCTTGTAGCCTCGATGATAGAATACCAAGGCAAACTCAAAGTCTCCCATGGTGTACAGTGTCTCAGCCTTTTGTAAAATCCCCTGGAATGGGAGGAAATCAAATCAATGTGAACAGATAAGGCCTTATAGGACTCACATGTGGTGGAACAGAAGGGTCCTGGGTTGAGGGTCAAGGTTGGAATACAGGGGGCAGGGACTTAGGCAATGACCTACGAAGAGAAAACGGCATCAAACACTAGGCAGTCTGGCTGCTTCTACTTGTAACAACTACTTGTTACAACTACTTGTAACCCGCAGCTGCTGCAGGCAATAGCAGGATCGAGTCCTCCCGCCCATGCAGTCACCTTACAGAAAGTTGGGTCACTCTGGAGCGAAGCCTCAGCATCCTCCAGGGATCTCTCCAAGTCTCCCATCTTCAGGAAGCACTTTGAGCGAGCAACCAGGCAGTTCTTGTCTCCATCCTGAAGGTAAAGAGCCTGACAAAGAAACCAGTCAGGTTGACAGCCAGCATGAAGAGCAAGGTAGAAGCTGCAGTGGGAAGGGCAGCCCAAACCCTCCTGCAGAGGTTCAAGGGGATTCTTCAGGCCAGCACACAGGCCTCTGGCTCCTAAGCAGCACAACTCCGATCTGCACTCAGTCAACTTGATTATCTGCACATGGCTCACCTTGAACAAGGTCAAATCATGGCTATGATGGAAACCACTGGCTGAAGAGTGGGAATATGCTACTCTGTGGATACGCTGACTTTCTGCCAATGTCTGAGAGCCCCCCAGTCTCCTCAGGCAATAGAACTATAGGGTATTTTGTGCACACCAAACTCAACCACAAACCCGAAATGGCAACACATCATACTCAAAGTAAATTTCAAAGGCTAAGCATTCTGAAGTGGACTTGAGGACAATCTGCCATGTGGGTTAACCATTCCAGTAGCCTTCTCTTTTTATGTAGCTAATCAAGAACTAATCACTATACCCGGGAATTACGATGAAAGTGCCAGGAAAAGGCTGGGAGTGGTGGCTCACGCCTGTAATCCCAGCACTTTATTTGTTGTTGTTGTTGTTTTTGAGTCTCAGCTCTGTCACCCAGGCTGGAGGGCAGTGGCCCCATCTCAGCTAACTGCAGGCTCCGCCTCCTGGGTTCATGCCATTCTCCTGCCTCAGCCTCCCGAGTAGCTGGGACTACAGGCGCCCACCACCACGCCCGGCTAATTTTTTTGTATTTTTAGTAGAGACGGGGTTTCACTGTGTTAGCCAGGATGGTCTTGATCTCCTGACCTTGTGATCTGCCCGCCTTGGCCTCCCAAAGTGCTGGGATTACAGGTGTGAGTCACCACGCCCGGCCAATACGAGCACTTTGGCAGGTTGAGGTGGACGGAATGCTTGAGCCCAAAAGCAAGCTCCGCCTCCCGGGTTCACACCATTCTCCAGCCTCAGCCTCCCAAGTAGCTGGGACTACAGGCGCCCACCACTGCGCCCTGCTAATTTTTTTGTATTTTCAGTAGAGACGGGGTTTCACTGTGTTAGTCAGGATGGTCTCGATCTCCTGACCTTGTGATCCGCCCGCCTTGGCCTCCCAAAATGCTGGGATTACAGGCATGAGCCACCACACCCGGCCAATACGAGCACTTTGGCAGGTCGAGGTGGACGGAATGCTTGAGCCCAAGAGTTTGAGACAGGATTTTGCCATGGCAAAACCCTGTCTCTACAAAATACAAAAAAATTAGCTGGGTGTGGTGGTCCATGATTGTAGTCCCAGCTACTCAGGAGGCTGAGATGGGAGGATTGCTTGAACCTGGAGAGGTCGAGGCTGCAGTAAGCCATGATCACACCACTGCACTCCAGCCTGGGTGACAGAATGAGACTCTGTCTCAAAAAACAAAACAGGCCGGGCGCGGTGGCTCAAGCCTGTAATCCCAGCACTTTGGGAGGCCGAGGCGGGTGGATCACGAGGTCAGGAGATCGAGACTATCCTGGCTAATATGGTGAAACCCCGTCTCTACTAAAAATACAAAAAACTAGCCGGGCGTGGTGGCGGGCGCCTGTAGTCTCAGCTACTTGGGAGGCTGAGGCGGGAGAATGGCGTGAACCCGGGAGGCGGAGCTTGCAGTGAGCCGAGATCACGCCACTGCACTCCAGCCTGGGAGACACAGCGAGACTCCGTCTCAAAAAAAAAAAACAAAAAACAAAAAACAAAAAACAAAACAAAACAAAAAGAGGCCGGGTGCAGCGGCTCACACCTGTAATCCCAGAACTTTGGGAGGCCGAGGCGGGTGGATTATGAGGTCAGGAGTTCGAAACCAGCCTGGCCAACATGGTGAAACCCGTTTCTACTAAAAACACAAAAATTAGCCAGATGTGGTGGTGAGCACCTGTAATCCCAGCTACTCAGGAGTCTGAGGCAAGAGAATCGTTTGAACCTGGGAGGCAGAGGTTGTAGTGAGCTGAGATCATGCCACTGTACTCCAGCCTGGGTGATGCAGTGAGACGCTGTCTCAAAAAAAAAAAGCCAGGAAAATGAAACTGTGATTTTGACACTAAAGTGGGGTTGAGGGAAATTTTCCCTCTCTTCTGTGTGAGATGATTACCATAGTCTGTGGTGTACTGTCCTTCCTGAGGCATCTAACTGTACCCACCCCTCTTTTTCTTTTTTGAGACAGTCTCACTCTGTCACTCAGCCTGGAGTGCAGTGGCACGATCTCTGCTCACTGCAACTTCCGAGTCCCAGGTTGAAGCAATTCTCCTGCCTTAGCCTCCCGAATACTTGGGACTACAGGCGCCTGCCATCACGCCTGGCTAATTTTCTTCTTTTTTTTTTTTTTTTTTTTTTGAGACGGAGTCTCGCTCTGTCGCCCAGGCTGGAGTGCAATGGCGCGATCTCGGCTCACTGCAAGCTCCGCCTCCCGGGTTCACGCCATTCTCCTGCCTCAGCCTCCCGAGTAGCTGGGACTACAGGCGCCCACAACCGCGCCCGGCTAATTTTTTTGTATTTTTAGTAGAGACGGGGTTTCACCGTGGTCTCGATCTCCTGACCTTGTGATCCGCCCGCCTCGGCCTCCCAAAGTGCTGGGATTACAGGCGTGAGCCACCGCGCCCGGCCCTTTTTTCTTTTTTGAGATGGAGTTTCGCTCTTGTTGCCAAAGCTGGAGTGCAATGGCACAATCTCGGCTCACTGCAACCTCAGCCTCCTGGGTTCAAGCAATCCTCCTGCCTCAGCCTCCGGAGTAGCTGGGATTATAGGCACTCGCCACCACACCTGGTTTATTTTTTGTATTTTTAGTAGAAACGGGGTTTCACCATGTTAGCCAGGCTGGTCTCGAACACCTGACCTTAGGTGATCCACCTGCTTTGGCCTCCCAAAGTGCTGGGATTACAGGCCTGAGCCACCTGACCTGGTCTTTTTTTTTGAGATGGAGTTTCACTCTTGTTGCCCAGGCTAGAGTGCAATGGCACAATCTTGGCTCACTGCAACCTCTGTCTCTCAGGTACCCAGCCCTTTCTAAGACCTTATGACTTTTCTAAGAAGAGGAAGTAGCTACTGTCTTTCTGGAAAGTGACTACGTCTCATCCAAGGCTACCCTTCCCTCAGGGTGTTCTTTTTCTCTGCCGGGGTACTTCAGGATGGGACATGATCCAGCAGGAGGAGAATAAGTGGGGACAGGGCTTCTGAACTCAATTGTTCACTTATCTGGTCATCATTTCTGGTTTTAGGGTATGGTTGGTGACTGAAAGGGACAAACAACTCTGGGGAGCTGTTGAGAAGCTTGATCTTACAGGAAGTCTTGAGACTGAAGGGTTATCCTACCACTCTATCTAGAATAAGAAGTGGGCAATTTGGAGCAAAAGAAATGGTCATAAAAACATCTTTTTAGGGCACTGTAGCTCATACCTGTAATCCTAGCACTTTGTGAAGCCAAAGCGGGAGTATTACTTGAGCTCAGGTGTTCAATACCAGCCAGGGCAACATAGCAAAACACCTGTCTCTACAAAAAACAAAACAAAACAAAACAAAACAAAATAGCCAGGTATGGTGGTGTAAGCCTGTAGCTCCAGCTACTTGGAACACTAAGGTGGGAGGATCACTTGAGCTCAGGAGTTTGAGGCTGTATTGAGCTGTGATTGTGCCACCACATTCCAGCCTGGGAGATAGAACGAGATCCTATCTCTAAAAAAAAAAAAAAAAGAAAGAAAGAAAGAAAGAGTTTCCTTATGCAGATGTTGGATGTGTAGTTTGGTGGTTAGCACCTCAGCCTTGGAATCTAAGCCCAGCTTTGAATCCTTCTTCTGCCACTTGCTAGTTCAGCAACCTTGGACATGTTGCTCAACTTCTGTATATTTCTTCATCTATAAAATTGAGTATACACTGCGCGGGGTGGTTCACGCCTGTAATCCCAGCACTTTGGGAGGCTGAGGTGGGGGGATCACCTGAGGAGGGGAGTTCAAGACCAGTCTGACCAACATGGAGAAACCCCATCTCTACTAAAAATACAAAATTAGCTGGGCGTGGTGGGGCATGCCTGGAATCCCAGCTACTCGGTGGCTGAGGCAGAAGAATCGTTTGAACCTGGGAGGTGGAGGTTGGGGTGAGCCAAGATCATGCCACTGCACTCCAGCCTGGGCGACAAGAGCAAAACTCCATCTTAAGAACAACAACAGGCCGGGTGCGGTGGCTCAAGCCTGTAATCCCAGCACTTTGGGAGGCCGAGACAGGAGGATCACGAGGTCAGGAGATCGAGACCATCCTGGCTAACACGGTGAAACCCCGTCTCTACTAAAAAAATACAAAAAAAAAAACTAGGTGGGCGAGGTGGCAGGCGCCTGTAGTCCCAGCTACTCGGGAGGCTGAGGCAGGAGAATGGCGTAAACCCGGGAGGCAGAGCTTGCAGTGAGCTGAGATCCTGTCACTGCACTCCAGCCTGGGTGACAGAGCGAGACTCCACCTCAAAAAAAAAAAAAAAAAAAAAAAAGAACAACAACAACAAAAAAAATCGAGTATGCTTAGCAGTGTGCCTGAAGCTAAGGCAGTAGCTTGAATCCAGGAGGTGGAGGTTGCAGTGAGCCAAGATCACACCATTGCACTCCAGCTTGGAGACAGAGCAAGACTACATCTCCAAAACAACAACAACAACAACAACAACAACAACAACAACAACAGCAAAAAACCAACCAGCACCCAATCCCCTCAGGGTGGGATGATGCAATTTATACTAGGGTTACTATAATAATGTTGCTGGTTGGTGCGGCGGCTCACATCTATAATCCCAGCACTTTGGGAGGCCGAGGCAGGTGTATCACTTGAGGTCACGAGTTCAACACCAGCCTGGCCAACATGGTGAAACCCTGTCTCTACTAAGAATACAAAAATTAGCCAGGCGTGGTGGCACACACCTGTAATCCCAACTACTCCCTAGGGTGAGGCAGGAAAATCGCTTGAACCTAGGGAGGCGAAGGTTGCAATGAGCTGAGATCTCGCTACTGCACTCCAGCCTGGGCGACAGAGCAAGACTTTGTCTCAAAATTAATAGTAATAATAATAATAATATGTTGCTTACTGTCCACCTTTTATAAGTAACGGTGTGCTGGAGACATTGCAGCTTCTGCACACAACCTCCCATCCAATCTGCCAGCAAATGATGGGCAGTGAAGGCCGCTCTTTGGGAGGAGGCCGGTTAATCATGAAACATTTAAGTAAAAAAGAGGAAGAGGTCACTGTTAACGTAGAGAATGGAGATCGCAAGTGGGAATTCGTAGAAAATGGCCAAGCACAGGGCTTATCTGTGACAGCAGTGTGTCCATCAACAATCAGTGAATAATACAAACAATAGGGTCCTCCAGGCATCATCAAGACCTCAGTGTTATCTGCAATCAAAAGGTGACTGGGGCGGGCTCAGTGGCTCACGCCTGTAATCCCAGCACTTTGGGAGGCCGAGGTGGGTGGATCACGAGATCAGGAGTTCGAGACCAGCCTGGCCAACATAGTGAAAACCCCGTCTCTACGAAAAATACAAAATAATTAGCCGGGCATGGTGGGCGGCGCCTGTAGTCCCAGCTACTTGAGAGGTTGAGGCAGGAGAATCGCTTGAACCCTGAAGGTGGAGGGTGCGGCGAGCCGAGACCGTGCCATTGCACTCCAGCCTGGGCAACAAGAGTGAAACTCCGTCTCAAAAAAAAAAAAAAAAAAAAGTGACGGGTGACGGGGTGATGGATAGGTTGAGAGCTCGACTCACGTTGCTGAAGCTCTGAGCGGCTTTAGAGAATTCCCCGCACAGGTAGAGCCGCTCGCCTTCCGCCATGTAAGAGGGAAAGGTGCTTCGCAAGGTCTCGCCTTCGGGGTCCGACATGGTGACCGGATTTAGAGACGCTAAAGCAGAGACAATCGAAGAAAAGCTGGAGAACCTCTATCTGGTTCTGGTTTGTGGAAGCTCCGTCTCTTAGCAACCGTGAGACGTACAGCGATTTCCGGTTCCGTCCCTGTCTGGCAAGGGCCCGGATTCTGGGCGCAACCTGCCGGCGTGCGCGTGCGCTAGTTCTGCGGCGCACCGGGCCAGGGAGTGATGAGTGCGTGGCCGGCGGCTGAGCTCCTTAGTGTTTGCTGTTGCACGCTCCGTCGGTTCTCTCTGGAGTTGCTGCGTGAAAAGGCTGCCTTGTAAGACAGCCAAGAAAACAAGAAGAGGGTTGGAGGCAAAGTTCCGAATAGGGATAAGGCATACGTGGTAAGGATATGTGCCCCGCGTACCGTCATTAGGGGGAGAGAGCACGGGGCTTGGAGTCAGCGGACTTGGGCCGACTTCACTCCTGTCACTTCCTAACTGCGTGACCTCTCGCGGGGCATGTAAGGGCTCCCAGCCTCGAATGTTCCACCTGCCAAATAAATATGAAAATAATGGAACACTTAGGGATGCGAGGATTTGCATAAGAAACCATGGAAAATAACGTTGGGTTCAACGTAATTTAATGCAGTTATTTGAGCAGCTGCTAGTAGCGGGCCTTGACCAAGGCATATTCTGACGTCCTTCCCCATTCCCCCTCACCATCATCACTCCTCCAAAAGTGTACTAGGGCTTCTTCTGGGCTCCAACGATACTCTAAGTCGCTTGCTTAACTGCCTTTACTACGTTACTTCCAAAACGTCCTAATGTCGTTCTTAAAGTTTAAATAGTAAAAAGATGTCCTTAACTACAAATGCAGACACACACACGCACGGCATACATGTAAAATTGGGGATATTTGAGTAAGAGCAGTGGATTGTATCAGTGTCAATTTTCTGGTTCTGTTATTGTACTAAAGTTTTTAAAGATGTTACCATTGAGAGAAACTGAGAAAAGGGTACATGGGATCTCTTTTGTATTTATTTCTTATGAACTGCATATGAATCTATGATTATCTTAAAAGGTTTCATTCAAAAGATAAAAAATAATATGATCCCTGCTTGAAAGAGTTCTATCTAATAGGGGAGAAAGAGGTATAAACAAGTAATGGCCACTTAAAGTGATATTACCTAGTAATTAAAAGTTCTAGCCGGGCGCAGTGGCTCACACCTGTAATCCCAGCACTTTGGGAGGCCGAGGCAGACAGATCACGAGGTCAGGAGATCGAGACCATCCTGGCTAACATGGTGAAACCCCGTCTCTACTAAAAAATACAAAAAATTAGCGGAGTTCAGTGGCGGTCGCCTGTAGTCCTAGGTACTTAGGAGGCTGAGGCAGGAGAATGGCGTGAACCCGGGAGGCGGAGTTTGCGGTGAGCCGAGATCGCCCCAGTGCACTCCGGCCTGGGTGACAGGGTGAGACTCCGTCTCAAAAAAAAAAAAAAAAGGTTCTGTGTGCCTGTGAGGGAGATGAGGACAAAGTGGTGTGAAACCCAGGCAAATGAATGATTCAGCCAGGGTCTGGGATGAGTTAGAGACAGCTTCATAGAGGGGTAACATTTGAGCTGAGGGTGAGTAGGGTGGTGCCCAGTGGACGTAAGTGGAGAATGAGGGCTAGGCGTGGTGGCTCATGCTTGTACTCCCAGTACTTTGGAGGCTGAGGTGGGAGGATTGCTTGAGCTCAGGAGTTCGAGACCAGCCTGGGCAACATGGCGAAGCCCTGTCTCCACCACAAATACAAAAGTGAGCTGGGTGTGGTGGTGTGTGCCTGTAGTTCCAGCTACTAAGGAAGCTGAGGCAGGAGGATCACTTTAGCCTGGGAGGTCAAGGCTGCAGTGAGCCATGTTTGGGCCACTGCATTGTAGCCTGTGTAGCAAAGCAAGACCCTGTCTCAAAAAATAAATAAATAAATAAAAGGAAATAAGATATGCAAAAGCTGGAGGTGTGTACATTCACAGGGTGTTTAAGGAGCAGCAACATGACCTGCAGTGAAACCGGTCCTGTTCTAGGTTAAGGTGGGCTCATTGATGAGCAATCAGGATTAATCAGAAAAAAAACCTCCTGCAAGGAAGAGATCTATAGATTCAATGCAGTCCCAATCAGAATTCCAGCAGCTTCTTTTTTTTTTTTTTTTTTTGAGATGGCATCTCACTGTGTCACCCAGGCTGGAGTGCGGAGTGCAGTGGCGTGATCTCAGCTTTCTGCCACCTCCACCTCCTGGGTTCAAGCGATTCTTCTGCCTCAGCCTCCCAAGCAGCAGGGACTACAGGTGTGTGCCACCATGCCCGGCTAATTTTTGTATTTTTGATAGAGACAGGGTTTCACCGTATTAGCCAGGCTAATCTCAAACTCCTGACCTCAGGTATTCCGCCTTAACCTCCCAAAGTACTATCATTACAGGCGTGAGCCACCACACCTAGTCTAAACCTTGACCCTTATTTCATACCATATACAAAAATTAACTAGAAATATATATCTATATCTATATCTATATATTTATATATATATATATTTTTTGAGACGGAGTCTCACTCTGTCGCCCAGGCTGGAGTGCAGTGGCACGATCTCAGCTCACTGCAAGCTCCGCCTCCCAGGTTCATGCCATTCTCCTGCCTCAGCCTCCCCAGCAGCTGGGACTACAGGCGCCCGCCACCACTCCCGGCTAATTTTTTGTGTTTTTAGTAGAGACGGGATTTCACTGTGGTAGCCAGGATGGTCTCGATCTCCTGACCTCGTGATCCACCCGCCTCGGCCTCCCAAACTGCTAGGATTACATGCGTGAGCCACCGCGCCTGGCCTAACTAGAAATATTTAAATGTGGCCGGGTGCCGTAGCACACACCTGTAATCCCAGCACTTTGGGAGGCCAAGGTGGGCAAATCAAAACCATCCTGCCTAACACGGTGAGCTATGATCAGGTCACTGCACTCTAGCCTAAGTGACATAGTGGGATCCCATCTCAAATAAAATACAATTCTAGAAAATGCAAACTAACTGCCTGGGAACACGGCAGTAGGGAAGTGAGGGGTAGATTACAAAGGAATACAGGGAAACTCATGGAGGTGAGGAATATGTTCATTATCTTGATTGTGGTAATTGTTTCACAGGTATATACATATATTAAAACTCATCAAATTGGCCGGACGTGGTGACTTAAGCAGTAATCCTAGCACTTTGGGAGGCTGAGGCGGGCGGATCACCTGAGGTTGGGAGTTCAAGACCAGCCTGACCAACATGAAGGAACCCTGTCTCTACTAAAAGTACAAAATTAGCCGGGCGTGGTGGCACATGCCTGTAATCCCAGCTACTCCGGAGGCTGAGGCAGGAGAATCACTTGAACCCAGAAGGCAGAGGCTGTGGTGAGCCAAGATGGCGCCATTGCACTCTAGCCTGGGCAACAATAGCGAAACTCCGTCTCAAATAAAAACCAAAAAACCTCATCAAATTGTATACTTTATGTGCAATTTATTGTACTTTAATTATATATCAGGAAAGCTGTTTTGAAAACACAGTAAGGCTGGGCACGGTGGCTCACACCTGTAATCCCAGCACTTTGGGAGGCCAAGGCGGGTGGATCACCTGAGGTCAGGAGTTCAAGACCAGCCTAGCCAACATGGTGAAACCCCGTCTCTACTAAAAATATAAAAATTAGCGGGCATGGTGGCGGGCACCTGTAATCCCAGCTACTCGGGCGGCTGAGGCACGAGAATCGCTTGAACCCGGGAGGCAGAGGTTGCAGTGAGCCGAGATCGTGCCACTGCACTTCGGCCTGGGGGAGAAGAGCGAGATTTCGTCTCAAAAAAAACAAAACGACAAAAAACAATAAAATACCAATCATAATGTGTGCTTTTCCGCAGTTTATAAAGCACTGTGAGCTTCACAACACCCTAGTGAGGTAAAGAGCCAGTCAGTAGTTTCCTGGTTTCACAGATGAAACACTGAGGCTGAGAAAAATGACAAGGTTTGCTCCAGGCTACAGCACAAGGATATAAGTGAGCCAGATTGGGGTCTATGCCTTGGGTTGGATTAGCAGGGTAAAGAGTGCTAGAATTGGATTCCAGCATGTCCCAGCCATTTATAGCTGGGTTCCTCAAGTTATTGCTTTATTTATTCTTTTATTGTGAAATAGAACATAAGTAAATAAACATACATAAAACATACATGTCTGGCCGGGTGTGGTGGCTCACTCCTGTAATCCCAGCACTTTGGGAGGCCGAGGCAGGCAGATCACCTCAAGTCGGGAGTTCAAGACCAGGCTGACCAACATGGTGAAGCCCCATCTCTACCAAAAATACAAAAATTAGCCTGGTGTGGTGGCACACACCTGTAATCCCAGCTATACCAGAGGCCGAGGCAGGAGAATTACTTGAACCTGAGAGGCAGAGGTTGCAGTGAGCTGTGATCACGCCACTGCACTCCAGCCTGGGCGACAGAGCAAGACTCTCTCTCTCAAAAGAAAAGTACACCCATGTAGTCAGCACACAGGTAAATCAAGAAACATATTGCTAGCAGAGGGTCCCATGAGAGGCCCCTCCCCACTCACAGCTCCCTCTCCAGGTAACTACTGCCTTCACTATGAGCCCTCATCATCTCTCTCCTGGATTACTTCATCATCCTTCTAAGTGGGTCTCCTTGGCCTACCCTCCCCCACTTCCTTCTCAACACAACAGTCAGAAGATTATTTATTTATTTATTTATTTATTTAGACAGAATGTCTGAATAAAGGCTGGAGTGCAGTGGCACAATCTCAGCTCACTGCAACCTCTGCCCTCCTGGGCTCAAACAATCCTCCCACCTCAACCTCCCCAGTAGCTGGAACTACAGGTGCATGCCATCACACCCTGCTAATTTTGTTTTTTTGTTTTTGTTTTTGTTTGTTTGTTTGTTTGTTTTGGTAGAGAAGGTGTTTCACAATGTTGCCCAGGCTGGTCTTGAACTCCTGAGCTCAGGCGATCGTCCTGCCTTGGCTTCCCAAAATGCTGGGATTACAGGCATGAACCATCATGCCTAGCCAGAAGACTCCTTTTATTTTTTTATTTTTACTTATTTATTTATTTTGAGACAGAGTTTCGCTCTGTTGGCCAGGGTGGAGTGCAGTTGCAGGATATTGGCTCACTGAACCTCCACCACCCCGTGTGCGGGCACCTGTAATCCCAGCTACTCTGGAGGCTGAGGCAGGAGAATCGCTTGAACCCGGAGGACAGAGGTTGCAGTGAGCTGAGATCGCACCACTTCACTCCAGTCCGGGCAAAAGAGCGGAATTCTGTCTCAAAATAATAATAATAATATTAATAAACTCATTCAGAGATAAGGTTAAACGTGTCATATGTAAAAGTCAAGAGTAAGTGATTTGTGTGTGTGTGTGAGGGGCTGCACAGGTTCTTCCTGAAAGAGGAGGGAATTGTATAGGAACACACCTGGTGGGGAGGAGGCAGTGGCAGTTTTTGAGAGAGAGTCAGAATGGAGTGGGGGTGACTCTGGGAAGGTGCCAGCCTGGACCTGGTTGGGCTGCATGGAGAAACTTTATTCCCTGAGCACAGATGCTGCATCCCCAGAGAGATAGCTGCTGCCCAGGAGTGGAACTGGCCATCCCTCCAGCTTGCCTGGTGTCAGGCAGCCTCTGTCAGGTTAGAGAGAGGGGCCCTGGCTGCATCTCCCTGGAGAGCCTTCCCCAGGACACACAGGCCCTTTGCTCTGATGGAAGGTTGGTCAGTACTGGGCGAAAGTGAGTGGTGCGGAAGTTAGAATCCTTGGCTCTTCACAGGGTGGATGATGATGGGGCTTTGCTGGAAGCTCCTGTCTTGGGCTGTTGCAAGGAGAGAGGTGGGTTTAGAATTGGATACTCTGTATAAACAGAAAATGCATTTGAAAAAAAGTAGTAGAACTGGGCCGGGCGTGGTGGCTCATGCCTGTAATCCCAGCACTTTGGGAGGCCAAAGCGGGTGGATCATGAGGTCAGGAGTATGAGACCAGCCTGGCCAACATGGTGAAAGCTTGTCTCTACTAAAAATACAAAAATTAGCTGAGCATGGTGGCGGGCGCCTGTAATTCCAGCTACTTAGGAGGCTGAGGCAGGAGAATCGTTTGAACCCGGGAGGTGGAGGTTGCAGTGAGCCGAGATTGCGCCATTGCACTCCAGCTTGGGCTACAGGATGAGACTGCATCTCCAAAAAAAAAAAAAATGGCAGAACTGAACACTTAGATAGACCCTTCTCCAGGCTGCATCTCCTCCCTCCTCTCCCTACTCTTCCCCTACAATTGCTTTCTTTCATTCACATATTATATGAGCCTTTTATTTTATTTTATTTTTTTTGAGACTGAGTCTTGCTCAGTCGCCCAGGCTGGAGTGCGGTGGCACAATCTCGGCTCACTGCAAGCTCCGCCTCCCGGGTTCACGCCATTCTCCTGCCTCAGCCTCCCAAGTAGCTGGGACTACAGGTGCCCGCCACTACGCCCGGCTAATTTTTTTGTATTTTTAGTAGAAACGGGGTTTCACCGGGTTAGCCAGGATGGTCTCGATCTCCTGACCTTGTGATCCACCCGTCTCGGCCTCCCAAAGTGCTAGGATTACAGGCGTGAGCCACCGTGCCCGGCCAATGAGCCTTTTAAAAGTCATGTTTACAGTGAATGCTTAATATGTGCCCAGTCCCATGCTAGGCACTGGGGATGCCAAAATGAACAAGGCACTCTCCTAGGCCTTGGGTTGCTTACAGTCAGATGAAGGAGACCCACTGGATAGGATCTTTCCCTCTTACTCACCTGCAGCAGGTTGTAGGGTACAGGCCCAAGGACTTGGAGTCTGAAGATCATTAGGTTAGTTGATCATAGGCAAAATGATGAAAACACTTAGTTAAGCCGGGCACGGTGGCTCACGCCTGTAATCCCAGCACTTTGGGGGGCCGAGGCGGGCGGATCACAAGGTCAGGAGATCGAGACCACAGTGAAACCCCGTCTCTACTAAAAATACAAAAAATTAGCCGGGCGCGGTTGTGGGCGCCTGTAGTCCCAGCTACTCGGGAGGCTGAGGCAGGAGAATGGCGTGAACCCGGGAGGCGGAGCTTGCAGTGAGCCGAGATCGGGCCACTGCACTCCAGCCTGGGCGACAGAGCGAGACTCCGTCTCAAAAAAAAAAAAAAACAAAAAAAACAAAAAAACACTTAGTTAGCTTAAGTGGTTGCTGTGAGTAGTATGCCTTTCACATAGTAGGTGCTCAATAAATATTAACTAAAATTGGTCCAAATCTAGGAGGAAGTCCTTAACCAGTTTTAGGCTTCTGGAACCCAGGTAGAATGCCCAAAACCTGGGCGTGGAGATGGTGCCTGTAATCCTCTGTATTCTGATATGGACCTGTCCTCTAGTCCGGTCTAGAAGAGGAGGGAGATGTGATTCAAATGGGAAGATCAAGAAAGTTTAGAGCTTTTATTTTATTTTTGTATTTTTTGTAGAGATGGGGGTTTTGCCATGTTAGCCAGACTGGTTTTGAACTCCTGAGCTCAGGCAGTCCACCTGCCTTGGCCTCCCAAAGTGTTGGGATTACAGGTGTGAGTCACTGCACCCAGCCTGGTTTAGAGCTTTTAAGTTAGAAAATAGAATGATGAGAAGATGGGTTCTAGATTTATTAATTCGGGGCAGATGAACCTCTGTGGATGCATAGTGGGGTAACGAGAGAGTTCCTTGAGGAGGCTGGGGGTTGGGGGCAGAGACCTGGTATGAGACCACTGAGTGAACTGGAAAACCTCAGTGGCTGGCTCATGGGCCCTCGGGCCAGCACCTCTCCTCCCTCACTCCCTGGAGAGTTATTTTTTGTTGTTCCTGCCCAGGAATAGTCAAACTTAGGCCTAGCAACACCTAAATGGAGGACAATCACTCAGCAAACATTTACTGAGTACTTGCTATGTACCAGTCCCTATTTAAACTGCTAGAAATACAGCAATGAAGAAAATAGACAAAGATCCCTATCTTTATCATGCACATATGCAAGTATATCTGAAGGGTAAATTATTAGAAATGGAATTACTGGACCAAAGGGCAAGTGAATTTAAAATGTTTATTGATATTACCAAATTAACCTTCAAAGAGTTTATGATATTTTATGTCCCGCCTGGATGACCATTTCCCCAGGAGTGTATCTGTCTTTCTTTTTTTTTTCTGAGACAGGGTCTCACTCTGTCACCCAGGCTGGTGTTCAGTGGGGCAGTCATGGCTGACTGCATCCTTTTTTTTTTTTTTCCTTGTCTCACTCTATCACCCAGGCTGGAGTACAGTGGTACGATCTTAGCTCACTGCAACCTCCGCCTCCCGGGTTCAAACGATTCTCCTGCTTCAGCCTCCTGAGTAGCTGGGACTACAAGCATGTGTCACTATGCCCAGCTATTTTTTTGTATTTTTAGTAGAGACTGGGTTTCACTTGTTAGCCAGGATGGTCTCAATCTCCTGATTTTGTGATCCGCCCGCCTCAACCTCCCCAAGTGTTGGGATTACAGGCATGAACCACTGCTCCCAGCCAGCCTCCCGAGTAACTGGGATTACAGGCATGTGCCACCACATCCAGCTAATTTTTTGTATTTTTAGTAGAGACAGGTTTCGTCATGTTGGCCAGGCTGGTCTCAAACTCCTGACCTCGAACTCAGGTGATCTGCCCACCCTGGCCTCCCAAAGTGCTGGGATTACAGGCGTGAGCCACCACACCCCGACTTTTTATTTTTTGCAGAGATTTGGTGGGGGGGCAGAGGCGGTCTTACCATGTTATCCAGGCTGTACTTGAACTTCTGGGTTCTAGCAATCTGCCTGCCTTGGCCTTCCAAAATTCTGGGATTACAGGCATGAGACAGCATGCCTTGCCTGGAGTGTATCTTTTTTTTTTTTTTCTTTTTTGAGATAGAATCTCCCTCTGTCGCCCAGGTTGGAGTGCAGTGGCGCAATCTCGCCTCACTGCAACCTCCACCTCCCAGGTTAAGGGATTCTCGTGCCTCAACCTCGAGAGTAGCTGGGATTTATAGGCGTGTGCCACCATGCCTGGCTAATTTTTATATTTTTTGTAGAGATGGGGTGTTGCCTTGTTGGCCAGGCTGGTCTTGAACTCCTGACCTCAAGTGATCCCCCACCTCGGCCTTCCAAAGTGCTGGGATTACAGGTGTGAGCCACCATGCCTGGCCACCCCCATTTTAGAACAAGAGAAGATAGGTAATAAGGAACTGCTATTTCAAAAAGATGAATGGGAGGGAAGGGACCAGAAAGGACATCATCAGATAACACTTGGTTCAGGCATGGGTAGCAAGTTCAGTTACCTTACTCCTGGCAGCAACAGGATTGGGAGAGGGGGTCTTGGAGAAGATTTTGTCTGGAAGTGTCGCAACACTGTTGCAGTGTGAGTATGACCCAAAGTGCTTGGCAGGGACATAGGCCTGCTGCTTCCCTACGTTCTGGACTGACCTCTTCACCTGAGCCGGTCAGTGGATGCTTCTGGCCTCCTTCCTGGAGCTAGACAGCTGTTAGGCTTAGGGAGCAGCTCCGACCTACAGGGTTGGGGTGCAAGTAGGGAGGGAGGCTCCTGCATGTCAGAGTGGTAAATACATGTCCTGATTTCCAGGACTGATTTCACGTATTCTGCCCCACAAGTTCACCAGCACCTGTCAGACTGGATGTCCCAGTTTTTGGTTTGGAAAATACGATCTGTCTCAGGTAATAGAGAAGGGGGAGACAGCAGTTCATTCATTACAGTGTCTAAGCCTGGGGTTAGTGGGAGCAAGAGACTGTCAGAGATGGCTCCAGCCCTGCGCTGGAATCTCTCATTGAATTCCTAGCTCCGCCCTAATCCGTGCTGAGGCGAGTAGGTGAGTGGGACGGACGGCGCTGTGCCTGCACCACTTGCTTACCGCGGCCCCTGCCCTATCCCACACTGAGAAGTATGCTCTATTAGCCTCAGCTCAGCCTTGCCCCATCGGCCCAGGGAGGGGAGAGGCGCCACGTGCTAATGGAAAGCGGCCTGCCAGCCACGGCTGCTTAAAGAGACTGTCTAAGCAGTCGGGTTCGGTGCGGCGCAAATGCAGACGTCCGTTTCTCCCAAGGGAGGGAGCAAGGGGACTCCAGGTCCCAAAGCTGCGTTACAGCCAGCTGGACTAACATCCCATCCTCCCCTCCCCCAACTCCCCGAGTGGCAATCCTTCCAGCCCCCCAAGCGGTCAGGCCACAGCCCCCCAGCCCCGCACGTTCTCCTGTTAGCCTAGTCCGACCCATCTCCCCATCCGGGGCCACGCCCTCGGCCCCGCCCCGGCCCCGCCGGCTCCCAAGAGGCGGTGGACGGGCCAGCAGGACTACAAGTCCCAGCAGGCCTCGGGGCCCGCCCTCGTGGGGTGGGGCCACGCTGGCAGCGAATTGGGAGGAGCCCTGGCGCTCAGGCTAGGGAACGCGTGTGGCCAATCGCGGGGCCGCTCTCGCCGTGAGCTGATGGGGGCGGGGAGAAGCCCGGCTGGGCCGGGACAAAAGCCGGATCCCGGGAAGCTACCGGCTGCTGGAGCGCTCCGGATTTTGCGGGGTTCGTCGGGCCTGTGGAGGAAGTGCCGCGTAGGGACTTTCGCAGAGGTGAGCATGGGAGGCTGTTTTCGCTGGCTGGAACCCGCTCGCCCTAGGAGCTTCCTGCCTCCCTTCCCCAACCCGGAACCGCCTTCTCCGACGCGGGCTCGGTGCCCACGCGCCCTCCCTACACCTGCTTGGAAGTTCTGAGGGTCTTAGCTTTAGGTTAGCCTTCGCCCGGGGTCCCGGCCGGTGGCCGCGTGTCGACGCCCCTCCCCTCCCCCCGCGCGGTACACACATATTCCAGTTCTTGGGAGTTTGCACGGGGCTTGCCGCGGTCCGTGCTTCTCCTCCCTCTCCCACATTGCATGGGCCCCCTCCTGGCGCGCCTCGCCCCTCCCTGGCACAGCTATTGAGGCTCCTCGGGCTCATCGGGCCGCCTTTTGGCCCCATCCGGGTTCCCCCATCGGATGCCTGGACGGGAAGTAGAGAAAGCGGTAGCGACTGGTCCCACTCCGATCCCTCACTGGCCGGGCTCAGGCCCTTCCCTTGCTTCTGTGGGGACAGAATTGAGCTCCACGCCCAAGTGGAGGGAACGAGCTGGGAGCACCTCCGGGGTGGGCCACGCGGGGCCAGGGTGCCCGAGGCCTCGTCTCGTCTCGCCGCTAGGACTGAAATCTCGCAGAAAGGACCCTCCTCGCACTGGAGGTGCCGTGGAGTCCAGCCCCTAAGCGACAGATGGCCGGGGTACCACCCCACCCCTGAGCTGAGGCCAAGCCTGGCCGGGGAAAGGACCTCAGGGGGCTGGAGGTTGCTGCCGCCGCCCTCCTGTCGAGCCGGGCAACGGGCCAGTCCCAGCGCCTGCCGCCCTCTCCAACCTTGGCAGATACCGTGCAGTGCCAAGGAGTTCTGCCGTTACGGGGTCCCTGGAGGTCTTCCTGGGAAGAGGATTTTGGAAGAGATGATAAGGAAAAGTACACAGCACAGTTTGGTCAGCTCACCTACTCCTCTCCACCCTTAACTTTGCTCTGTGTTTTCAGCTGGCTCAACTGAACTAAAATGTGGGGTGAGGGACAGCTGGTAGGTCCCAGTTGCCCAAAGGGGCGATTTTCACCTTTTAGAAACCTTCCTAAACAGCTTGCGGGGTGGTAGTGGGAAGAGCCCTCAGACACTGGGCAGCTGATGGCTCCATCCCCATTCTGACACTATGTCTGCCGCAGTAGGAGGCACATACAGAATTCTGCCTCTTTAGAATTTCCTCCAGGGATTGCCTGTATTCTCAATCAGTCAATCAATCAATCAATAAATCCCAATCCTGCAGATACTAACCTTCAAATGAGTGTTTTTGTCTTTCCCAGAGGCACCCTAAGTAGCATCCCCGGTAATTCCCTTCCAATGGCTGTGTCCCAGGGGTGTGTCCTGGGGAACAGCCCTCTTTCATTCAGCCTCCTGTGTGGGTCGCTTCTCTCAGTGTCTGCTAAAAGTGAACTCAATCCTGGGTCACTCACCCGTCTGCAGAAAAGACCCCATTCAGCTCAGAAGGCCCCACCCTTAGAGAATGTGTGTATGTGTTCAGGTTCCTTGGCATGATTTCCCCCAAATGGTTTACACATTTAGCTGTTACCAAGTAACAGTTCCTGGAGTCCAAGCTCAGCCCAATCATCTGTCACTAGTTTGACAGCACATTCAGCTACTGTGGAGGCAGACTAAGATGTTGGGAGGGAAGTTCCCAAACCCAGATAGGTATTTGTAGGTATTTGCTCACTCCACTGGAGCAAATATTCTTTTTTTTGAGATGGCGTCTCACTTTGTTGCCCAGGCTGGAGAGTACAGTGGTGGATCTCGGCTCACTGCAACCTCTGCCTCCTGGGTTCAAGCGATTCTCCTGCCTCAGCCTCCCCGGTAGCTGAGACTACAGGCGTGCACCACCATGCCCGGCTAATTTTTGTATTTGTAGTAGAAACAGGGTTTCACCATATTGGCCAGGCTGGTCTCAAACTCCTTACCTCGTGATTTGCTCTCCTTGGCCTCCGGAAGTGCTGGGATTACAGGCGTGAGCTACTGCACCCAGCCACAAATGTTCTTAACTGGTGGTCAGTCTGTGGGCCATCGGATCATTGTCACAGGTGAGCACCTTGAAATGATATGCACAATTGGATTTGTGTACCTTTTTCTGGGGTTTTCTTCACTCTCAAGAGTCTGAGAACTCAAAGAGGGTAAGAGCCACTGCCTTAGAGAGACTTTTAAGACCTCACTGAAGGCTGGGCACAGTGGCTCATGCCTGTAATCCCAGCACTTTGGGAGGCTGAGGCGGGTGGATCACGAGGTCAGGAGTTCGAGACCAGCCTGACCAACATGATGAAACCCCGTCTCTACTAAAAATACAAAAAAATTAGCTGGGCGTGGTGGCATGCATCCCAGGTACTGAGGAGGCTGAGACAGGAGAATCACTTGAACCTGGGAGGCTGGGGTTGCAGTGAGCTGAGATCACTCCATTGCACTCCAGCCTGGGCGACACAGCGAGACTCCTCAAAAAAAAAAAGAAAAAAAAAGACCTCACTGAACCATTAAAGTTGCGATTTTTCTCTGCTGAGTCCACTCCCTGGGTTTGTGAGCCGTTTGCCTTCTCTGTATTGGTGAATTTGCAGAGACCATTTTTTATTATGTTGTATATATTCCTTGTCTCAACCTACCCTCTCTAAGCCAGAATGCTCTAGTGGCAAATCTCTTGTTTTGGTAAACTGGCAAATCTTGTTTTCTATCGTGTGTCATCCCCTTGTATCTTCTCTCCTATCCTTTCCTTCCAAAGACCCTATGGAGATGGACTCTTGGACCTGAAATTTGATCTGGGTCTCAAGAAAACTGATTTCTCAGCTGCAGGGGTCTGTTTTCTCTCCCTTGTCCTTTCCAAAGTTGGGTCTTTTGTCTGTTTTGGAGGTGCCAGCTTCAGGGGACTGTTTTACCGGGAGTCTCAGACTTTTTTCTTCTAGAGAGGCATTGCCCAGGGACTTCCTTTCCCCTGGAGTTATGGAAGGAGTCTGAATTGCTGAGGATGGTCAGCCACTGCCCCCTCCTCTCTTGAGTGTGCCTTGATCTGCCCTGGGCTGCACTCTTTTTGGAAGAGGGATGGGGGGTGTACCCATTCCATTTCAGGACCAGTTTTTCTGGTCTGAGTCAAGAAGATTGGGAAATGGAGCAGTGGGTGGGGGGTGGAGGACCGTGGGGGCAGTGGGGCTGGTCCGGGCGTCTCTGGAAACTTACATTGAGAAGGAATCTCAAGTAATTCCAGGGGAAGGCCAGAAAAGGGAACATCTCTGAGCCCCTTCCCAGCTACCCCGCTTTAGGCAGATACCAGGCTGAATACACCCATTGTGCCATGCTGGATACTAGCTGGGAGGCTGACAGAGGCAGCCAAGCCAGGATTAGAACCTGAAACCCCACCAGCCTGGCTGATTGGGAGGGGGCGCAACGTGGCCCCTGGAATGTTGGCCTTCTCTGAACTGGGAATGGAGACCCAGCTTCCAGCACGTGTAAACCAGCCTGCTCCTTTACTCTGCCCTCCTTTATTTGTACTTGACTTTTTTCTCCCCCAGCAAATTCAACAGCTTTGCCTCTGGGCCTTGGTGGGGGAGACGGGAGTGACTTTTCCTGATCAAGTCAAGCTCTTGGCCTGAATTCCCATATCCGCCTCCCCCTATTCCCCTCCCCAGCTCACTCCTTGAGTTGCCCACAGGAGAATGGATGTATCAGGACAGAGTGGTGGGGAGGGGAGATGACGAAATTCTTGTCATAGACTCTTTGAAGTGAAAAGGACACATGGGCCTGGCTCTTGGAAAAATGGTCTTTTCTCGGGCTGGTGTGGATTTTTCTGGGGACCTAGGTGTAAGAGGGTTTGGGTTCGAGTCTTGTGTCACACCTTGCTTATTATTAGGTGGGCTTCTTGGGTGAGTTATCCTAACCCCTCTGAGATTTTATTCCCCATCTCAGAAATGGGGTTGTAAATCTCAGTGTACCTCCCAGAGCTCATATGAGATGAGTTTCTTTTTATCTTTTTTTAGACACAAGGTCTTGCTCTGACACCCAGGCTACAGTGCAGCAGTGCAATCATAGCTCACTGTAGCCTCGAACTCCAAGATGAGTTTCCTTATACATGTGATGGAAGATGGTTTCTGCCTCTTCCTCCTCCTCCTCCTCTCAGTCTGGCTCAGTTAGAAGTGACCACTACAGGGTGGTCCCCAGAGAGGCCTCTGTTTTGCTTTAGTGAGTTTTGCTCTAAATTAGCAGCTGGATGACTCAGTGGGGCGGGTGGGATGTACTAAAGGTCAGTTTCCCTGCCCTGTATCTGCCCCATACTCAGGGTTGGGAGGCTAGTGTCCGGGAGAAAAGAGGAGAAAAGAGCTTTGTGATGATCCTCCCCCCTCCCCTGCTCCCCTCCTAACCAAGACCTGGGGGTGTGACCCTGTTTGAGGCTAAGTAAACTTGCTGGCTTGGCCATTGGCCTGGTGCTGTGTAAGGGTATGTGTAGGGGTAAATCTGGGTGTGGCGGAGATGAAACCTGTAGGGAGAGAAAGGCTAGCCTTTTGCAGTTCCAGCCGTACTCTGCACTGGTCAGAGAACAGAAAGGTGTTTCAATGTCTCTGCCCACATCAAATGGGACCAGCACTCAGATTTGGGTCAAAGCACCGGTATTTCTGGCCTCCTAGCCAGCTGCCTTTTGCTCCAGGATGAGTGTGGTTGTGGGTTAGCTAGTTTGCCTAGAGGGAATGGGGCAGGGTGAGGCAAGAGTCCCAGGGCAAATGGCACCTTTGTTTTTCTCTATCTTCCCTCACCCATTGTCTCTGGATCTTCTTCCTCTGCTGGCAAAAGTGCTGCTTGATATCTCTCTTCCATCCTTCCTACTGGGACAGCCTTCTTTCCTTCCTCTTGAGAAACGCTGAGATCTGGTTTTATTGTCTGGGGGCAACTGGAAGTGGGTCTGTCCTGCTGGGGAAGATAGTGCCTCCACCCGCCCGCCCCCTTCTGACCAGCTGCTCTCTCCCAGACAGGTAGAGCAGGTCCCTCTGCAGCCATGTCAGCCAAGGCAATTTCAGAGCAGACGGGCAAAGAACTCCTTTACAAGTTCATCTGCACCACCTCAGCCATCCAGAATCGGTTCAAGTATGCTCGGGTCACTCCTGACACAGACTGGGCCCGCCTGCTGCAGGACCACCCCTGGCTGCTCAGCCAGGTGAGCCCTGCCTCCACGAACGGGGTCTGAGGAAGAGAAAGCCATTGGTTTGTTGCAGATGCGGATGGGGTCACGGGGTTGGAGGCTGCCGGCAGCAGCTGTGGGAAGCATGCCATGGGCTGAGCGGGGTTTGTGTTCACGCTGAGCCCTGCATGTTGAGGTACCCCAGCATGGTGTACCCTGCCATGGGCTTGAAACTGGACAAACTGGTGTCTAAATCACAGCCGTGTCTATTAACCATGTGGCCTGGGGCAAGCCATTTCACCTCTTTGAGTTTTAGATTCCCCATCTCTCCAGTGGGATAATGCTCACTCTGAGCTGTAAGGATTAGCAAGACGCATTTAGCCTGCTTGGTGCCTGGCACATGGTAGGTGCTCAGTAAAAAGTAGGTATGTGTCCTCTCCTTCCCTAAGTGGAGTAGATCAGGAATGTATCAAGGCAGTTAGGAAGAGTGACCTTGTACTTTGTGAAGAATGGCCCTGACCCTGGAGGGTCAGCATGGAATAGAGGCTCCGTTCTTGAGATCTCTGCAGGGCCATTGTTAGAAAGCTCTTAGATTTCCCTGGCAGGGCCCAGAGAGCAAGCCTAGGACTAGTGGTGGGGTTTCTTCCCATTAGGAGACAGCTTACCACAAGGGGATGGAGGGAGTTTCCTGGCCCTGGAGATGTATGAGGAGTGGTTAGGGGCTGCTGGCGGGCCTGTTGTAGACAGGGTTCAGGCACAGGGATGGGGTTGACTAGATGATATCTAAGGTTCCTTGCTGCCCCAAGGCTCTGTCTCTCTGTTTTCCTCTTTGGAACACGGGTTCTGGTCCATATTCTGAGGGGCTTACTGTTGAATGAAGAAGCTAATGTATCACATAGGGAGGGTAGGGAATCACTTATTCACTCAGCAGGTATTTGCTGAGTGCCTCCTCTGTGCCAGGCTCCATCTAGGCACGAATGCCTCTAGATACCTGGTTGTCAAAAGCAAGGTATTGGCTAGGGTAGGTGGGGGAAGCATCCAAGAGTTGACCCTGAAGGATGGGTGGGGCTGGCTTTGGAGCAGAGTGAATGGGAAGTCAATCCCTGCTGTCCTCTATTTGGATCTCCAAAATACTATCCTTTATCTAATTCTTCCTCACTCTAAATACAAACCGCTCTCGTTCCAGAACTTGGTAGTCAAGCCAGACCAGCTGATCAAACGTCGTGGAAAACTTGGCCTCGTTGGGGTCAACCTCACTCTGGATGGGGTCAAGTCCTGGCTGAAGCCACGGCTGGGACAGGAAGCTACAGTGAGTGGGCATGGGGTCAGGGTGAACGTGTGTGGTAACAGAAGCAAATATGGTCGCCTCCAGGTCAGCAGTTCTGTGGATCACCCCCACAGCCAGTCTCATTGTAGCTCAGGGAAGACAGAAGTCCTGTGGCGCTGATCCAGTCAGGTAGCCACCAGCAGTAGGCCCAGTCTTGGGCCTACTGAGACCATTCCCAGCTCCCTCATATTCCAAACTTCTTTCTTTTATTGGTTTGGGCAAGATGTGCCACAGAGGTAACCTCAGTATAATTCAAGAGCCAGGTGGAAATGGTCTGATTCTTTTTTTTTGAGACAGGGTCTTGCTCTGTTGCCCAGGCTGGACAGTGGTGTGATGTTGGCTCACTGCAATCTTGGCCTCCCAGTTCAAGCGATTTTCCTGCCCCAGCCTCCTGAGTAGCTGGGACTACAGACACTTGCCACCATGGCAGGCTAATTTTTGTAATTTTAGTAGAGACGGGGTTTCACCATATTGGCCAGGCTGGTCTTGAACTCCTGACCTTGTGATCCGCCCGCCTCAGCCTCCCAAAATGCTGGAATTACAGGTATGAGGCACCGCCCCCGGCCTGGTCTGAGGGTTTTTTGTTTGTTTTTTTTTTTTTTTTTGAGGCAGAGTTTTGCTCTTGTTGCCCAGGCTGCAGTGCAGTGGTGTGATCTCAGCTCACCGCAACCTCCGCCGCCCGGGTTCAAGAGACTCTCCCGCCTCAGCCTCCCGAGTAACTGGAATTACAGGCATCCACCAACATGCCTGACTGATTTTGTATTTTTATTAGAGATGAGATTTCTCTGTGCTGGTCAGGCTGGTCTGGAACTCCCGACCTCAGGCCTCCCAAAGTGCTGGGATTACAAGCATGAGCCACCACTCCCAGCCCCATTCTAGGAACTCCTTTCTTTCCAGTTTCCAAAAAGGAAGGGTTATGGTAGCTTGTGATAGCATGTGTACTTAAGGAGTGGATTAAAAAATATGAAAAAGGCAGACACACAGTCATGTAGGCAGAAGGACATACTGGGTCAAGAACCTAGGATGTGATAGTTAATAACGTTGAAGAGTAAATTCAGTTCTTTTTTAAATTTTTATTTATTTATTTTTGAGACAGGTCTCGCTTTGTTGCCCAGGCTAGACTGCAGCCTCGATGTCTTCTGCTCAAGCATTCCTCCCACCTCAGCCTCCTGATTAACTGGGGCTACAATGCTACAACACCTGGCTAATTTTTTTTTATTTATTTATTTTTTTGAGACGGAATTTCGCTCTTGTTGCCCCAGCTGGAGTGCAATGGCCGGATCTCGGCTCACTGCAACCTCTGCCTCCCAGGTTCAAGTGATTTTCTAGCCTCAGCCTTCTGAGTAGCTGGGATTACAATCATGCACCACCATACCTGGCTAATTTTGTATTTTCAGTAGAGACAGGGTTTCTCCATGTTGGCCAGGCTGGTCTTGAACTCCTGACCTCAGGTGATCTGTCTGCCTCGGCCTCCCAAAGTGCTGGAATTATAGGCATGAGCCACTGTGCCTGGCCTACTTTATTTTTTTAAGACAGGGTCTCACACTGTCATTCAAGGTTGTAGTGCAGTGGCACATTCATGTCTCACTACAGCCTCCACTTCCCAGGTTCAAGTTATCCTCCCACCTCAGCTTCCTTAGTATTTGGGACTATAGGAGAATGCCACCATGCCAGACTGCTTTTTACATTTTTTTTGTAGAGATAGGGTCTCGAATGTTACCCAGGCTGGTCTCGAACTCCTGGCCTCAGGTAATCCTCCCGCCTCAGCCTCCCATGTAACTGGGACTACAGATATGTGCCACCAAGCCCAAATTCAATGACTGACTTCTCCCAGCTTGGTGATGAATTTCAGCCACGTAGATGAGAGAGAGTGAAGCATGGTTTAGGAAGGCTAAGAAATGCCTGGAAATAAAATTATGTTTCTTCTCACTCCCCAAGGGAGCTGGAGGACTGAGGGAGGGAGTGGGACTGAGTCTTGGCCTAGCCTGGGAAGAATGTGCCATCCACAGCTGGCTCTGTAGAGCACGTGGTTCTGAAGGGCCTGGTGCTCCTCTGGGGTGAAGCTGTACCAGGGATGAACTTCCTTGACTGCCTCGGGTATAGCAATGAAGGTGGTGATGGAGATGTCTTCCTCCCTCATTGGGCTTCCTCAGAGTAGCCCTTAATGTTAATTTCCCAGTTTCTAGCCTTCATAGGTAAAGAGGGATCCTTGAAGTTGCACATGGACCCGGGCATGAAGCGCCCTGACCCTTGAGTTCCCAGGCCTTTGGAGAGAGGATGGTGGGATGGGAGGGAGGGATGCTGAGCACGTCCCCAGGGAGCACATCCTGCTTCCTTCTGCTGGCCTCTGGGAGGGAAGGGTGGGGGACATCAGACATCTGAGCTGGCAGCAGCCTTGGGCCAGCAGGAGCGGCTCATTACCTCTGATGGATTGCTGTCTGGTCCCTGACTCAGCAGTGACGCACAGGCTGGGCGGGGGGGTTTGGGACTTACCGGGATGAGGGCTGTCTCGCCGTGGCTGCCGCCAGGGAATCACTCAAACTGATTAGCTCTGCAGGCCTGTGGTCCTTAGCCAGGAGAGTCTGTGTGGAGAAGTTTCCGTGATTAAGCCCTGGCTCCCCACTTCTCCACCCGTTCCCCGCTCCTGGACCCATGTCCTGAGGCTGAGTCACTGTGCCTTCCTCAAGGCCCATGAAGCAGAATGGTCACTCCCTCCTACCCGGTTTCCCCTCCCCTTCAAGCTCTGCCACAGCCGTGACTTGTTGGAGCCCTTTCCCTTATGCAGGTCCTGTGTCACCCTCCAGAGGAGGCCAAGAGTGGGCAAGGCACAGCTCGCATCAGAGCAAGGGGTGAAAGGGCATCTCATGAGGACTTACTGAGCTTAGGGATCTGTGACCCCATTTTTTCTGAAAAAGTCTCTCTGCTGGGTGTGGTGGTGGGGGTGCTTGGGCACCGCCTCTGTGCAGTCCCTCCTTCTGCCCTGGGGGCAAGACGTGCCATCCCTCTGAGTTTCATTTCCCTCAATTTTTCTGTAGGTTGGCAAGGCCACAGGCTTCCTCAAGAACTTTTTGATCGAGCCCTTCGTCCCCCACAGTCAGGTATGTGTGAGGCGGCTCCAGGCTGGGTCTTCTCCCTCCTGGAACCTTGGGTTTGTCTGCCGTAACATGATGAAAGAAGTCAAGCTGATGAGGACAGTCAGAGGGACCAGGGTCCCTGAAGCTGCACTGAGGATCTGAGGGTGCTGTGGACTCAGGAGTCCAGAGGGGAAGGAAAGGACTTGGTCTGCAGCAGGGAGGAGTTAGGACTGGTAACAAAGGGAACTTCCCAGCGCAGGGATGAGAACGACCTGCAGGCGGGCCCCATTCCTCAGCTGGAGTCACACTGATTTAGTCTGGACCGTCAGCCAGTGAGTTAGTGGCTTCTTCTGCTTATCCTTGGGGAAAAGATGGTAGACAAGTCTCTGGATGAATGTTTTTTACTGGGTTTTAGAAAATGAGACAATGGGGATTGGTTTCCTCTCCCAGTACATGGTAGACCCCCCCAATCTTCCCCAGTTCAGTGCCCCTCACCAGCTTCACCCCCCAACCCCAATCCCACTATCCCGTCTCTTCACCTGCAAGGCGGAGGAGTTCTATGTCTGCATCTATGCCACCCGAGAAGGGGACTACGTCCTGTTCCACCACGAGGGGGGTGTGGACGTGGGTGATGTGGACGCCAAGGCCCAGAAGCTACTTGTTGGCGTGGATGAGAAACTGAATCCTGAGGACATCAAAAAACACCTGTTGGTCCACGCCCCTGAAGACAAGAAAGAGTTGAGTAAAAGGGACGGTAGGGAGGTGGCAGTTGGGATGAGAAGACTGACAGGCTCTGGGCATAGACCAGGGAGAGCAGAGTGGTCTCCTCTCTGGGTGTCAGGTGGTAGGCACAGCCCTGTCCTGAGGAAGACAGCTGGATGCAGGGCGGGGACTGGCTCGCAACCAGACTGAAATATGCCACCAGCATCTCTCACCTCCTTGCCCCTGTCTGTCTGACACCTCTGCCTCCAGCTTCTCTCCTGACAGCTCCTTTCCGCCTCAGTGGCTGAAGAGCGATGTCCAGGGAGCAGGGGTTGCGGAGGAGATGGACGGGCCGGCGGGATGCGTGTCGGGAAATGGAGCTGTCAGTGGCAGTGAGATTGCTGTGGGGCGCCTGGGGTGCTGCCGAGCTGCTCCCTGATCGATGAACTGTCCCTCTCTCCCTCCCACCTCTAGAATTCTGGCCAGTTTTATCTCCGGCCTCTTCAATTTCTACGAGGACCTGTACTTCACCTACCTCGAGATCAATCCCCTTGGTAACTGGGTGTGCTAGGCTGGGAGGGGGCAAGGGTCCCAACCAGACTCCCACTTGCTAGAGGGCAGCACAAGACAGATGTGCACAAGAGGAGGGCTTCCCATGCTCATTTAGTGCCAGTTCCTGTTTCTGAGCTCTCAAAAGACTGTAGTTCTCTTAGTCAACTCCAGCCTCTCTTTGGTCTTAACTTGCTCTGAAGTGGGGAAGTCCTGTTTTGTTTTGTTTTGTTTTGTTTTGTTTTGTTTGTTTTTGAGACAGTCTTGTCCTGTCGCCCAGGCTGGAGTATAGTGGCACAATCTCGGCTCACTGCAACCTCCACCTCCTGGGCTCAAGCAGTTTTTCTGCCTCAGTCTCCCGAGTAGCTGCGATTACAGGTGCCCGCCACCACGCCCGGCTAATTTTTGTATTTTTAGTAGAGACGGGGTTTCACCATGTTGGTCAGGCTGGTCTCGAACTCCTGACTTCAGGTAATCTGCCTGCCTTGGCCTCCCAAAGTGCTGAGATTACAGGCGTGAGCCACCACGCTCGGCCAGAAGTCCTGGTTTTGATCTGACTGTGTGCTGCTGCTCCTCATGCCAGGTCAGGCTGTCTGACAGCAGGAGGTTGGCAGCCTCTGCACTGCTCTCACCCTCTGGCCCTTCATTCTTCCTGGTGCACTCAGAGGCCCCACACTTGCCTCCCTCTGTGGGAGTTGGTCAATCATTAACCCTTGACGCTGGGAAGAGCTTGTTCTCAGCCTCTTGGGATGTGAAGGAAGCAGGTGGTGTTGGGGGAGAGTGGTGTGGGCTGGCTCTGGCCAGGACTTCTCAGGGCAAAGTCCAGGAAGGCGAGAAATCAAATCATTCTGGCTGAGGATGCAGCCCCTCTAATGGACCAGATGGCCTTGTGCTAACTCAATCAGCTAAATGGCCCTGGGGGAGGAGGAAGATGGGTGTCCAGTGAGGTAGTATAAACGAATCCTGCTGACTGAGAGTCCAGTGCACCCCGCGGCTCCTGCTCCACCTGACACTGTGGCTTCCCCTAGCCAGGCCCTGGGAGACATAGATGTGCATGCCGGTGGGGGGTCTTCTGTCAGCAACAGGTGCCTTTAAACACTTTTAAAAAGTGGCCAGACCATGGGTTTGCGCATGGTTAGATATTCAAAGCAGGGAGTGTGGCGTTTTGTACAGATGTTTGAAAATTGCCATGGCAACTAATACAGACCTCCATGTCCCATTACCTGTAGGTTAGGGAGAGGGAAATGGCCTTGTAGAATTTGTTTTGCCTTTAATGGAGAAACGCTCTGTCTCCATAAGGGCCACTCTGGTTTCTTATTGAGCTTAGAGAGTTCTGAGGCCTGAATGGACCACCATGGGAGCGATGTTTGTGGAAGGGTTGGAGGTTGGTGGTCGTCTCTATCCAGAGCCGGTGTCTGATGGTTGCCTCTGCTCCCCCTTGAAGTAGTGACCAAAGATGGAGTCTATGTCCTTGACTTGGCGGCCAAGGTGGACGCCACTGCCGACTACATCTGCAAAGTGAAGTGGGGTGACATCGAGTTCCCTCCCCCCTTCGGGCGGGAGGCATATCCAGAGGTAAGGCTGGTTTAGAGAGGAGATGGGGACTGGGGGGAGGGCGGTGGGGAGGTGACTCATCTCTGATGTGCATTTGGCCCCCCTTCATGAGCTGTTTATTTGGCAGGGAAAGGAAGACCGAGAAGCATTTAATTTTCTTAAAACCCCAGTGGGGTGGGGGTGGGGGTGAGCCAAGCCTCTGAATCCCAGCCAGAAATCCTTTTAGATTTCTCTCTCAATCAGCCTCCCTCGACTCTTCACTTGATTTGTTGCCTCTCCGTGATTCCAAGTGGCTCCCCCTAATCCTGACGGAAGGTCGTTCTCTCGGCTTCTCACTGGGAGTTTTAATTGCTCTTTCCCACTCTGTCCTCTGAGAAGTCTTCACAGCAGGGTTGGGCTTTCTGGGAAGTACCCCAGGCCCAGGGAAGAGGCTGGGCTGGGAGACAGTCTGGCCTGGGGAGTCCTGGGGTGGTGGGGGACATGTGATGGGCTGGGCAGGCAGATGCTGGGGTGAGGTCACGGTTAAGCAGAGGGACATGGTGAGGCTCAGGACTTAGGCAGAGGGCCAAGGACTTGACATCAGAGAAGGGAGATGGGAAGTTTGTCCCCAGGCAGTGACTGTGACTAAGGGTGGTTTTGGTACTTGGAGATGCCATCAAGTGTCTTCAAGGCATGTGGGGCCCTGATTAGCCCCTTTTTCCCACCCCATTAAAGTGATTAGTGACCTCTTCGTGTGCCTCCAGGGAAAGCGGGGAGGGATCCTAGGATCTGGGACCTGGTAAGGGGGGCACCCCGAGGGCCTACCTGTTGCTCTCTGCTCCCCAGGAAGCCTACATTGCAGACCTAGATGCCAAAAGTGGGGCAAGCCTGAAGCTGACCTTGCTGAACCCCAAGGGGAGGATCTGGACCATGGTGGCCGGGGGTGGCGCCTCTGTCGTGTACAGGTGACTGAAGGGGGTTGCTGAAGAGAGGCCAGCCCAGCTACCCAGCATCCACATGTGTGTGGCCTGGGGGGTGGGGTCCTGCCACTTTGGTGTGGGAATTTGGGGCAGAGGAAAGCAGTGGCATCCCAGAGGGCTTCGAGGGATGATGGCGAGGGCCTGCCCTGCTCTCAGTGTCTCCTATAACTTTCTTTTTTGTGTCAAAATGAAGCTGTTTTGAGTTTTAATTGTGAAAATTGTGTGCTCCATACAAAGGTACAGCAAATATAGAAAATGAACTAGAAAGTGAAAGTTGCCTGGCCATTTCCCCATCCCCTCCCTGACCAGGTCACCCCAGTTAGCAAGTTATTGTATGTCCTATCAAGCATATATAAATATTTATACTCTTTGCTTTATAGAAATATTAGGATCATATTCTACACCCTTTACAATAATTAGCAGTTTTTTCACTTTAAGCATGGTAGACACCTGCTCATTTCTGTATGTGCAATCTGCCATTCCCTTCTGTGTGTGACTGGCACTGTTTCCTCTGGCTGCAGCACGCCTTCTCTTGGGCAGCCCGTCAGGGACTCCTGCGGTGTGTGATTTTTCTTGTCTTTGTGTTAGGGGGTGCGCATTGTTCATTTTACCTGCCATTGTCTGTCCAGGGCTCCCCAGTGCCCTAGGGCTGGCAGAGCACACTGCCCAGGAGAGTCTGATGTAGCACTGTTAACCTGCAGGCCAGACTTGCGTGGGAGCTGGGGGCTGGAGGCCCAAGAGGCCAGTTCCACAGGCTAACTCCAGTGTTTTGAGGGATCCATATGTCCTCCCAGGCACCAGGCTGCCACCCCCTGCCCGAAGTATGAGAGCCATCACTGACTTCTGTGTCTCCTTGGCAGCGATACCATCTGTGATCTAGGGGGTGTCAACGAGCTGGCAAACTATGGGGAGTACTCGGGCGCCCCCAGCGAGCAGCAGACCTATGACTATGCCAAGACTATCCTCTCCCTCATGACCCGAGAGAAGCATCCAGATGGTGAGATATGCGCATGCACGCGCGCACACACACACACACACACACACACACAGCCCTGTCCCCCCTTCCCCAGAACAGCCCAGCATGCTGCAATGGGACAGCTTCGTCTGAGGAGTCACCAAGGCTGTGTGTGGTCCTGGTCCTTTGCAACTTGAGGCTAATCGTTGAACTTTGGTTCTCGGTTTCTCTGACTGCATAGAGGGTAGGGACCACATCTGTCAGTGGGAGGGGACTGAGAGGGAAAGAGGTGATGTGTGATAAAACCCTACAAACAAGTGCAGGTGAGGAGGTGGCTGTGGCATGTGTCTGCTACAATTGCAGTAAACTCAGTTTATCCGATTGCCATAAACTGATTGCAATAAACTCAGTGACTTTCTTACATTACCTGGCCTCTGTGATTCTCAGTGCCCCTTTGCCACCTGTGTTTTGGGTCTCTGCATACCAGTTCCTCTTCCCTTGAGCCAGAGAGAGAGAGAGATTCCCTCCAGAGATATCTAGAAACCAACCTGGATTTTTGGATGTTGGTTAGGAGTTATGTAGTGCTCCTATGGGTTTGTTCTGACCCCTGTCTGGTGGCATAGGTAATGGAGAGTTGAGCTGATAAAGTGGAATGTCTGGAGAGACTGTCCTGCTCACTCCCTAATACCTCCTGGCAGATGGGGGACCCTCATTCAGGGGAACAAGAACTTCCTCAGTTGGATTGCTGGGAAGATGCTCAAGTCTACCTCTGTAACTGTTTTTGATTTCTCTCCGACTCCAAATCCAGGCAAGATCCTCATCATTGGAGGCAGCATTGCAAACTTCACCAACGTGGCTGCTACATTCAAGGTAACAGCTGCAGCAGTTTCTGGGGAAAGTGGTTTGGGGAAAGCAGGGAAGGGGCCTTGAAAGCAGAGTTTGAGCCAGAGCCAAGTTACCATGAGTTCCCAGGTCAGGTAGGGGGCTCTTGCCCCAAGATCTCTTAAGGGGGTAGAGAAGACACTGGGACAGGAGCTGCGCATCTGACGCTGTGTGTCTCTGGGCAAGCAGTTGCCAGGCTGGACCATAACTCTCCCACCTGAAGGATGGGAGGCAAATTTCTGCTTTCTTCCTTCCCAGGACCAATGCTTTGGAGCACTGGCTCAGTCCTTCCTTCCTTCCTTCCTTCCTTCCTTCCTTCCTTCCTTCCTTCCTTCCTTCCTTCCCTTCCTTCCCTTCCTTCCCTTCCTTCCTTCCTTCCTTCCTTCCTTCCTTCCTTCCTTCCTTCCTTCCTTCCCTTCCTTCCCTTCCTTTTCTTCCTTCCTTTCCTCCTTTGTTTTCCTTTGCTTGCTCTTTCTTTTCTTTTCTTTTCTTTTCTCTCTCTCTCTCTCTTTCTTTCTTTCTTTCCCCCTCTCTCCTGCTCTCTCCCCCTCTTTCCCCCTCTCTCTCCTTCTCCCTCTCCCCCTCCCCTTTCAAGTTTCACTCTTGTTGTCGAGGCTGGAGTGCAATGGCACAATCTCAGTTCACTACAACCTCTGCCTCCTGGGTTCAAGGGATTCTCCTTCTTCAGCCTCCTGAGTAGCTGGGATTACAGACACCCACCACAATGCCCGGCTAATTTTTGTATTTTTAGTGGAGAGGGGGTTTCACCATATTGGCTAGGCTAGTCTCGAACTCCTGACCTCAGGTGATCCACCCGCCTTAGCCTCCCAAAGTGCTGGTATTACAGATGTGAACCACCATGCCCAACCGACCGATCCTCCTTACTTTCAACAGTCTTGTGAGACTCTGGTTTCTCTGCATCTCCTTGGTCTTTTTTTTTTTTTTTTTTTTTTTTCTGAGATGGAGTCTCGCTCTGTCACCCAGGCTGAAGTGCAATGGCACAATCTTGGCTCACTGCAACCTCCGCCTCCCAGGTTCACGCCATTCTCCTCCCTTAGCCTCCCAAGTAGCTGGGACTACAGGTGCCCGCCACCACACCTGGCTAATTTTTTTTGTATTTTTAGTAGAGATGAGGTTTCACCGTGTTAGCCAGGATGGTCTCGACCTCCTGACCTCGTGATCTGCCCACCTCGGCCTCCCAAAGTGCTGGGATTATAGGCATGAGCCACTGCGCCTGGCCATCCTGTTCTTATATCTCAGTCATGAGCCCTTTTTCCAAAAGATTGGAATGAAGAAAGTGCTTTGATGATCCAGGGCTCCTCTTGTCCTACCAGGGTCTTCTCAGCCTGGGTGCCTATTCACGGGTCAGGGCTGTGTTTGCACATGCTTTAAAAGCACATGTGACTGCTGTCAACAAGGATGACAGAGCTAATGTGTCTCAAGAGTCATCCCTTTCAAGATAGCCACCCAAGGAGGCCATTTATTAATATTCCATACTGTCAGATGCTCAGTGAGTATATTCAAAAGAGTGTGCCACATCTGGTGGATCCATGTGAGTTTTGAGAATAATGACTAGATAAGTGTCAAACTTTAAAGTCTGAGATCTCAAGAAGTGAAGGGCTGGGTGTAGTGGCTCATAACTATAATTCTAGCACTTTGAGAGGCTGAGGCAGGAGGATCACTTGAGCTCAGAAGTTCAAGACAAGGCTGGGCAATATAATGAGACCTCATCTCTACTAAAATTCAAAAAAAATTAGTGGGCTGAGCTAGGAGCATCACTTGAGCCCAGGAGGTCGAGGCCGCAGTGAGCCGAGATCGTGCCACTGTGCTTCAGCCTGGGCAACAATGAGACCCTGTCCCAAAAAATAAATAAAATGTGGGACCAGACCCCATCAGTCCTGCCAAAATCAGGGTGTCCATAACTGGACCTGATTTAACAGACAAATCTGGGACAGGGGAGCCTCAGCAGTTTTGATTTAACTTCTGAGCTGCCCTGCACTGATCCTTGGTTAGGGCACTTGGTTTGGAGCAGGTACTGTACATGGAGCTTTGTGTGAAATACCTTGGGTGACAGAAGTCAGACTCCAGGCTCAAAATCTAGCCTCTGTCTTGAGAAACATAACTGGACACACCTTTCCACCCTCTCATTTTTCCAAAGTGGATATCCATTGTAAGAATTGTTCTTACACCGTGCTGGGCGCGGTGGCTCACACTTGTAATTCGGCACTTTGGGAGGCCGAGGTGGATGGATCACCTGAGGTCAGGAGTTTAAGATTAGCCTGACCAATATGGTGAAACCTCATCTCTACTAAAAATAAAAAAAATTAGCCGGATATGGTGGCAGGCGTCTGTAGTCCCAGCTACTCGGGAGGCTGAGACAGGAGAATCGCTTGAACCCGGGAGGCAGAGGTTGCAGTGAGCCAAGCTTGCACCACTGCACCCCAGCCCGGGTGACGGAGCGAGAATTTGTCTCAAAAAAAAAAAAAAAAAAAAAAAAAGAACTGTTCCCGCACATCACTTAAGAAGCTTTTGTGGGACACTGACTATGTCTTAGTACCTCTGAGAACCCTTGCATAGAGCCCAACATAGATATCCCCACCAAAAAAAAATGTAGTAAGAGGCAATAATGACTGTAGACGGAACAAAAGAGAGACCAGCAAGGCCTTGTTGACGATAGAGGCCTGGAGCCTCCATGACATTAAGGGGTGTCAATCCCGGGTACCCCACGTTCCCACCTCAGCAACATTCTGAGTGATCATATCCCAGGCCGTGGCTGCTTGTGCGTGGTCCCATGCTTCCTGGGGAGCAGCCCTTGTCACATACACCTGGTACATTTGTTTATTCTGGTTATAAATCATTGAGTTGTGGCTGCCTTGTTTTTAGTCACATGTCCCTTTGGGCTTCCAGGGCATCGTGAGAGCAATTCGAGATTACCAGGGCCCCTTGAAGGAGCACGAAGTAACAGTCTTTGTCCGAAGAGGTGGCCCCAACTATCAGGAGGGCTTACGGGTGATGGGAGAAGTCGGTAAGATGGGGACCTTTTCTCTCCCCCTCGCCCTGAGTGTGGGTGACCTTCCTCTTTGGGATTCCTGATTTCTGAGCATCAGTCTTGGGCTCTTTCACTCTCTCTCCACTCCCCTTCCTGGGTATGCAGTTTGGGTTTCCATTCCCTGTCCCAACACAGAGTGCTGTCCTAAACTTTGGTGTGGTCAGGAAAGCATTTTCATTCAGCTCTACACTCAACAGATATTTATTAAAGACCACTCGCTCTGTGCTGGGCTTTGTGCTGGCGATGAGGGTTACAGCCACAAATGGACAGACAGCAAGCCTTCATGGAACAGAGGACGCAAACTGTGGTGTCAGAGGGTGCTGAGTGCCAGGAAGGAAAACAAAGCAGGGAAAGGGAGAATGCGTGTGGGAGGGGCCAGGGCAGCCTTCATCAGGGAGATCAGAAAATGCTTGATCAGGCTGGGCGCGGTGGCTCAAGCCTGTAATCCCAGCACTTTGGGAGGCCGAGACGGGCGGATCACGAGGTCAGGAGATCGAGACCATCCTGGCTAACACAATGAAACCCCGTCTCTACTAAAAATACAAAAAAATTAGCCGGGCGAGGTGGCGGGCGCCTGTAGTCCCAGCTACTCGGGAGGCTGAGGCAGGAGAATGGCGTAAACCCGGGAGGCGGAGCTTGCAGTGAGCCGAGATAGCGCCACTGCACTCCAGCCTGGGCGACAGAGCGAGACTCCATCTCAAAAAAAAAAAAAAAAATGCTTGATCAAACTTGATCAAGGCTGGGCATGGTAGCTCACATACTTTGGGAGGTCGAAGCGGGAGGATCCCTTGAGCTCAGGAGTTCAAGACCAGTCTGGACAACATGGCAAGACCCCGCCTCTACAAAAAAAAAAAAAAAAAATACAATAATTAGCTGGTCATGGTGGTACACACCTGTAGTCCCAGCTACTTGGGAGGCTGAGGTAGGAGGATCACCTGAACCGGGAGGTCGAGGCTGCAGTGAGCCATGATCATGCCACTGTGCTTCAGCCTGGGTGACAGAGTGAGACCCTGTATCAAAAAAAAAGAAAGAAAGAAAAGAAAGGAAAATTACATTTGAGCAAAGACCTAGAATGAGGGAGCAGCACCATGGTGACTCTTGGAGAGGGAAGGACAAATTCCAATACCTGCAGTGGTAGGGGGCTGGGGCTGAGAGAGTGGCAGTGAGACACTACAGGTCACAGGAGGACTTGGCCATCACTGTGAGATAGTAGGCACAAGAGGTGTTTAAGCAGAGGAACCACATATTTATTATTATTATTATTATTTTGATACAGTGCCTTGCTTTGTCATCCAGGCTGGAGTGCAGTGGTACCATCATAGCTCATTGCAGCCTCGACCTTGTGGGCTCAAGTGATCCTTCCACCTCAACCTCCCAAGTATTGGAGACCACGGGTGCGCACCACCACGCCTGGCTAATTAAAAAAAAAAAAATTTGTTGTGAGATAATGTCTCACTGTGTTGCCCAAGCTGATCTCAAACTTGTGGTCTCAAGTGATCCTCTTGGCTTTGCCTCCCAAAGTGCTAGGGTTATAGATGTGAGCCACTACACCCAGCCAAGTGACACAATTTGACTTAGGTTTGAATTGAATAGGGTTAATTTTTTTTTTCTCTCTTTCTTTTCTTTTCTTTTTTTTTTTATGAGACAGTTTCACTCTGTCGCCCAGGCTGGAGTACAGTGGCGTGATCTCTGCTCACTGCAAGCTCTGCATCCCGGGTCCACGCCATTCTCCTGCCTCAGCCTCCTGAGTAGCCGGGACTACAGGCACCTGCCACCACGCCCGTCTAATTTTTTTTTTTTAATTTTTAGTAGAGACCAGGTTTCACCGTGTTAGCCAGGATGGTCTCAATCTCTTGACCTCGTGATCCACCTGCCTTGGCCTCCCAAAGTGTTGGGATTACAGGCATTTTTTATTTTTTATTTTTTTTGGAGACGGGGTCTCACTGTGTCACCCAGGCTAGAGTGTAGTGGTGTGATCACAGCTTACTGCAACCTCTGCCTCCCAGACTCAAGGGATCCTCCCACCTCAACCTCCTGAGTAGCTGCGACTACAGATGCACACCACAATAAATACAATTTTTGTACAAAAAATTAGCACACGCCTGGCTAATTTTTTTGTAGACGAACTTTTGCCATGTTGCCCAGGCTGGTCTCGAACTCTTGGACTCAAGCGATGCAGCCACCTAGGCCTCCCAAAGTGTTGGGATTACAGGTGTGAGCCTTTTGTTTTATTTTTCATAGAGCTGGTTCAAAGCTGAGGACCTGCTATGTGCAGTGGGGCAGGCCTGGGGATGGCACAGTGAAGTTACCAAATCATGCTCTTAAAATTAGAACATTCCACAAATAAACAGTAGGAGAAGATGCTAGGGGTCTGTCTGTACAAGGAAGAGGGGAGTGTGGCATGGGAGAGAGTGACCGTCAAGGTCAGAGGGGGCCTTTTTCAGGAGACGGCACTTGGGTTGAGCTGGGAGACCAGAGAGCAGCCAGGGGAAGCTCCATGGAGAGTTCCATGCAGACGGAGGAGCAGGGCCAGAGCCCTGGGAGAATGGGCTCAGGGTGTTTAGGAACAGAGACCAAGCACTGGTGGATGCATGTGATGAAGGCTAAGGAAAGCTGGAGAGCTGGGGTCCAGGCTGCGAGCAGGAGGAATACAGGCTCTGATAATTTGGGTACTTGAATCTTGCTATCTTGCCAGTAAATATGTTTCTTGTTTTTGTGTTTTCTTTTGGAGACAAAAGTCTCGCACTATCCCCCAGGCTGGAGTGCAGTGGCGCGATCTCAGCTTGCTTTGCAACCTCTGCCTCCCAGTTTCAAGGGATCCTCCTGCCTGAGCCTCCGAGTAGCTGGGATTACAGGCGCACGCCACCAAGCCTGGCTAATTTTTTGTGTTTTTAGTAGAGACAGAGTTTCACGACGTTGGCCCAGCTAGTCTCAAACTCCTGACCTCAAGTGATCTGCCAGCCTCGGCCTCCCAAAGTGCTGGGATTACAGGTGTAAGCCACTGCACCTGGCATGTTTCTTGTTCTTGTTATCAGGAAGTGGCCTTTAGAAAGCTTTGTCTGGTGGTGAATTATGACAGCTGATTTGCCCTGGATATTGGTCTTGCACTGAATGCGCCAAACACTGATCGTGGCTCTAAAAGGGCCTTTGCAGGATCACGTGGACTTGGGCACTTATCTGCGTACTTGAATTATGGATGTTTTTTCCTTCCCTTACAGGGAAGACCACTGGGATCCCCATCCATGTCTTTGGCACGGAGACTCACATGACGGCCATTGTGGGCATGGCCCTGGGCCACCGGCCCATCCCCAACCAGCCACCCACAGCGGCCCACACTGCAAACTTTCTCCTCAACGCCAGCGGGAGCACATCGGTAGGTGCCAGCCTCCCCCAACCTTATGGGAATGAACCATCTCATCTTTTCCACTAGAATACAGTCCTCCTTCTCTGTTGCCTGGGGGCATAGAGGAAATACAGCAGGAGTTAGTGCATGGTTGGTTTTTGGCTCTCTGCCAATTTTTTTCCTGCCCTGATCAAAGTAGTATAATGGAAGGACCAAGGATTTTAAAATTGGAACCAAGTTCAAATTGTGGCCGGGCATGGTGGCTCACGCCTGTAATCCCAGCACTTTGGGAGGCCGAGGCTGGTGGATCACCTAAGGTTAGGAGTTCGAGACCAGCCTGGCCAACATGGTGAAACCGCGTCTCTACTAAAAATACAAAAATTAGCCGGATGTGGTGGTACATGTCTGTAATCCCAGTTACTCGGGAGGCTCAGGCATGAGAATTGTTTGAACCCGGGAGGCAGAGGTTGCAGTGAGCTGTGATGGCGCCATTGCACTCCAGCTCTGGGCAACAGAGCGAGAATTAATCTGAAAAAGAAAAGAAAAGAAAAACTTAAAAATTGTTACTCTCTTACTTTTTGCTGAGAGAGCAACCTTAGCCAGTATTTTGTCCACTCAGGGCCTCAGTTTGCTCATCTGTAACATGGGATAATATTAATTCGTATCTTAGAGGATTGTTAGTACTTTTGGAAGCAGCTTATAAAGAGCATTGCCATGCATAATTTTTATTAGTTTTCTTTGGGGCCTTTGAGGACCAGTGACTTTTTTCCCAGCTGTGACTCTTACCTCTTACTCTCCTTGTCTCACCCCAGACGCCAGCCCCCAGCAGGACAGCATCTTTTTCTGAGTCCAGGGCCGATGAGGTGGCGCCTGCAAAGAAGGCCAAGCCTGCCATGCCACAAGGTAACTCCCTGAGGCTTCAGGCATGTTCCAGGGAGTGGCCTTTCGGTACCCTCTGTATCTCTCTCCCCTTTCCCTTTCCTGCCTGGGCTGGCAGAGGTGGATGAAAAGTGGTTTGGGTTTTGCAATGGGAGTGTGCCTGGGACGCGAGGATGGTATGACTTGAGCCTCCCCTGTGGGCGCTCCTGAGGCGGAGGACCCATGCTGTGCCTGGTCACCTCCATTCCCCCTATTCTCTTCTACCCCTGTGCTTCTTATGGGGGTGTGAACTGGGCAGGGAGGCTGTGGAGGAGATAGGGTTACAGAAATTCCAGGAAGTGGAAAATTCTCTGAGACTCTTCTCCCAAGTGGAGGGCAGACGCCGGGACCCCAGGATGACAGAGCCAGCTCCTACAACAGCAGTTCCCAGCCCACCCCCACCATCCTGGGGCCCTAATAGACATTCCCTCCTCTGAATCCCCAGCAAGAAACACCCTCGCCTGTCAGCCCATCTGTATTTCAACTAATTTTTCTCTCCATGTAGATGTGATTCCTGCCGGCCAGCCCTTGCAGCCAGCTCTACATAAGTGGTGTTAGTTACTCCTGGGCTGGTACACCTGTGCAGCCTCTTCCTGGGACACACTTTGCTTACGGCATTTTGGGAAATAGTGACACTGTCCCAAATCAGCATCTTTATCCACAGCACAGGTCAACCCCATGCTGGCCGATCATCTCATAGTGTTTCGTGGAGACAAAAAGGGATTGGCATTAAGAGGGTGGGACCGTGCCAGCTGGAGAACCCAGAGTTCAAGTCATCCAGCTGTCCCTGCAGAGGGCCTGGGGGAGGCGCTGGTGTTGAGCACACCTGCCCAGCCTTCGTCCTCCTCCTACCCACTCTCTGCCCCTTTGGTCTTTGCTCTTTCTTGCTTCCATTCTGCTTATCGGTGCTTTCACCTCTTCTGCTGGCCTTACTCCGTTGTCCATTGCAGAACAGGAGAGGGATGGTGAGGGCTTTAACCCTGAAAGGCTTGTCCATGGGACCCTTCCCTATTCCCACCCTCTCCCTCCAAAGCCTCCAGCCATCAGTGGGTCACTCAGTTGCCTTGGTCATTTTCTTTGACAGATTCAGTCCCAAGTCCAAGATCCCTGCAAGGTAGGATGCCCCCACCCTGCCCCCACTCCGCGTGTGGCTTTGTTAGCGGGTGACAGTTTTACTGTGTGCTCTGTTTCCCCTCCCCTGGTGGGTTGCAGTGTCGTCTGGTCTATTTTCTGTCCCTGCCTTGGTGTGGCCTGACCCCAAGTCCTAAGTCTTCGCTCTTCCTCCCCTCCTATCCCTGCTCAGTACACGCCCCACTCAGCACTCTCCTCACTGTGTGGCTGTTTCTGGCTCCAGACTTGGGAGGGGGTAGAGACTTTGGAAGGAGCAAGAGCCAGACCCACAGCCCTGGAGAGTGGAGTGGTGTCAAGGAGAGAGTGTCGCCTGGGAAGGAGGGAGCCATCCAACTGAATGGGGAGTGGCAGACAGCCGTGGGCATCTGTCACTGCTGGGTGCAGAAGGGGAGCCACAGGTCACCTCTGCTTCTCATTTACATCTCCTGATGTCATTTTCTCACCTTTTCTGCCTCAGCTTCACCACTGCCAGCTTCATCCTCAGGCTCCAGGGACCAGTTTATCTTTTTCTGGGGGTTGTGGAGGAACAAGAGAGGTGGAGAAGGAGGTAGACAGAAGCGCAGAAGGGTGTGCAGCGGATCTAGAGACTGGGTAATTGGAAGGGGTATGAACATTGTCTGGCGTATGAGGTCACATTTTATAGTGGACACTTCTGTGCATGTGCATTCACCCACTGGCCTAGCTGAGTAGATTAATTGGTTCATAGCATCAGAGCTTCCATTTAACTTTGACATTCACAGCCGTGGAGGCAGGGAAGTCTTTGTTGTCCCCTTGCTAAGGGATGGGGGAGGAGTAATTGGCAGAGTTGATAACCAGCTGGAAAGGCCCGGAATGCAGCCCTCTGGCCACCTGGCTTTAATCCTGATGTTTTTGTCTCTGGAAAAAGTTAAGAGCAGAGTTAGCCCAGTGTGGAAAGAACAGGGACCAGCCCTGGTTCTCCAGGAGCTCTCTGTACTCTGAAGGGGAGGAAGGTTATGAGGAGGGGGCTTATCCTTGTTACTTTCTGGAGTGTGAGAAATAAAAGGAGAGTGCGTCAGGGAGGGAGAGCAGATGATGGCTGAGCGAGCCCTCCCCTCAGTGAGGCCAGAGGAGGCCTGGTGTAGGCGGCATAGCCCCCGGCGCAGAGGTTCTCTTGGGCCTCTCTGCTGCTGGTAAGCTGAGGATACATATACCCTTCAGCTTTGGTTTCTCTGTGCTTGAGGAAGGGCCACTTCACCTCCGCCGTTTCCTGCTGGAGATGCTGGTAGGTTTGTAGATTCCAGGCTTTGTCTTGATTTCTGTAGCTGGCAGGGTAGATAGATCAGAGGCATGTGCACGTGTGTCACCTGTCGGGAGTGACATGATGTAGGCTTCCCCTGAGGATGGTGGGTCATGAACTCACACTTATATTCTCCCTCCTCACTTTCACAGTTGAGCTGCATTTTAAGTGATTATGTAATCCTGGCTCTGATGCTGGATGACCTCGGACCTCAGTCATTTGGCATCTCTGGGCTTCAGTTTCCTGGGACTGGGAAGTGGGGGAACTGGATTAGGTGGCTTCCCTTGTTCTGTGATCTCATGTCTCAGCAGAACCCAGGTAGGTCTAGGTGACAGTAAATTCCAGGTATTTGCAACATCAGGAAACTTCTGCCATGAGAAGCTTAAGGCTGTGATGGGAGGCAGGCCTGTACAGGGATTTAATGAGACCATGAACTTGGTTAGCCAAGCCTGCTCTAGTACAGTAGGTTGATTAATACCAGATGCCACTGGGCTAGATGCATCATTCTCCCTAGGGGAGCTCAGAAACTCCCTGAGGGCTGCTTTCCTCCTCTAGGACTTGCAGGGACCCAGAGGGGAAGGTCAGCTGCCTGAAGTGTGGTAAAAGTCCTTTGCCTTTACGCTAAGGACTGCACTTTTTTTTTTTTAAATATACTTGCTGCATTAAAATCTTCTTTCTAAAATTTTTGTGAGTACATAGTGGGGGTGCATGAGATATTTTGGTACAGGCGTGCAATGCGTAATAATCACATCATGGAAGGTGTTTTGTTGTTTTTTTTTTTTTTTTCCGAGGTGGGGTCTCACTATACTGCAGAGGCTGGTTTCGAATTCCTGGGCTCAAGTGATCCTCCCACCTCAGTCTCCTAAGTAGCTAGGATTCAAGCATGCACCTCTAGGCCCACCTATAGAACTGTACTTCTGCCAGCTCCTTTTGTTCCCTTACCTTTTGTTTTGTTTTGTTTTGTTTTGTTTTTTTGAGACAGGGTCTCACTCTGTGGCCCAAGCTGGAGTGCAGTGGTGCGATCTTGGCTCACTACAACCTCCGCCTCCTTGGTTCAAGTGATTGTGTGTTGGTTTCCCAAGAAGCTGGGATTACAGGCACATGCCACCACACAAATTTTTTTTTTTTTTTTTGAGATGGAGTCCCGGGCTGGAGTGCAGTGGCGCGATCTCAGCTCGCGGCAACCTTTGCCTTCCGGGTTCAAGCGATTCTCCCTGCCTCAGCCTGGGATTACAGGTGCCCACCACTACATCCAGCTAATTTTTGTATTTTTATTAGAGACAGGGTTTCACCATGTTGGCCAGGCTGGTCTTGAACTCTTGAGCTCAAGTGATCTACTGGTGTCAGCCTCCCAAAGTGCTGGAATTACAGGCGTGAGCCACCGCACCTGGCCTGCGCCTTACCTCTTAAGTGCCCACTGGAGGGTCTGTCCAAGAGCACTGTCCTGAGCAGGAAAGAGCCACCTGGTAGAAGGGAGCAGGACAGGAAAAACAGGAGGGCAGGTTGAGGGCACTGGCCCTGTGTAACTAGCTTGCTGCTCCTGCCTTGTGCAGAGCCCTGGCGGGAACCTCAGTTAGCGATAAGGCTGCTGTGTCCTCAGCCCCGGCTGCAGCAAACCTCTTCACTGGACCTACACTGACCTAGAATTAATGCTGATTCAAACCCTAACTGAAGCTGGTTTTATGTCCAGATTTACAGGGTGGTAAGCATTGTTGGGACATCGTTTGTAAGTCCTGAGCCCACCGAAATTGGGAGAGCTAAACATTTTTTTCCAATTACTTTAAAAATAATTTGTCAGGACCTCATTTGCATATAACCTGATGACACACCTTGCCTGGGAAATGAAGCAGGTCCTGTAGGAATTCTCCTGGGCATTTTTGACTGTGGGGCCCTTCTTTCTCTGTTCTTTGCAGAGCTACTTACCAGATAGGCAGGCCCTCTTAGCTTGATTTGCTCTTTCTGCCACCTTCTTCCAGAAAAATCGAGGCACCTCCTCCCCAAGTTTTCAGAATTCTGTCCTCTTGACATTCCTTTACGGTTGTGATGTCCACATCACCCTGTGGACATGGGGCGTGGAGGGGTCTGGCAGGCAGCCCTGGCCCCTGCAGGTCTCCGGGGGGTATGTGTTCTGGGTGCACTCTCTGTGTCTGCCCACCAGGAAAGAGCACCACCCTCTTCAGCCGCCACACCAAGGCCATTGTGTGGGGCATGCAGACCCGGGCCGTGCAAGGCATGCTGGACTTTGACTATGTCTGTTCCCGAGATGAGCCCTCGGTGGCTGCCATGGTCTACCCTTTCACGTGAGTTACCCCATGGTGGGAAGTATCTCCTTCCTCTGCTAAGACAAAGCTTGGGGCTGGGCACAGTGGCTCATGCCTGTAATCCTAGCACTTTGAGAGGTTGAAGTGGGAGAATTGCTTGAGCCCAGGAGTTTGAGACCAGCCCTTGGCAACATAGGGAGACCCCCATCTCTATAGATAATTTAAAAATTAGCTGGGTGTGGTGGTGTGCACCTGTAGTCCCAGCTACTTGGGAGGTTGAGGCAGGAGGATTGCCTGAGCCTTGGAGGTTGAGGTTGCAGTGAACTCTGATTATGCCACTGCACTCCAGCCTGGGTGACAGAGCAAGACCCTGTCTCCAAAAAAAAAAAAAAAAAAAAAGGCAGGGCTTGGGGAGTCAGCGAGCTCATTCCCTTTGCTGGGGAAGGCTTTGCCCATCCTAGAGACAGGGGCGTCAGTATTCCTTTGTCCCTTAGATGAAAATTCTTTGAGGGCAGAGACCATGCCTTTTCTACCTTCTGGGTGAAATTCCTCCCCTCAGCTTCCCCTTCCCCAGTCCTGATAGGTTGAGGATGTCCTAATTCTTTTACTTTCTCACAGTGGGGACCACAAGCAGAAGTTTTACTGGGGGCACAAGGAGATCCTGATCCCTGTCTTCAAGAACATGGCTGATGCCATGAGGAAGCACCCAGAAGTAGATGTGCTTATCAACTTTGCCTCTCTCCGCTCTGCCTATGACAGCACCATGGAGACCATGAACTATGCGCAGGTAGATCACTGGGCAGGGGGTGGGGGTGGGGACATGAACTATGCGCAGGTAGATCACTGGGCTCTGGGGGGTGGGGGTGGGGACATGAACTATGTGCAGGTAGATCACTGGGCGGGGGGTGGGGGTGGGGACATGAACTATGCGCAGGTAGATCACTGGGCTCTGGGGGGTGGGGGTGGGGACATGAACTATGCGCAGATAGATCACTGGGCGGGGGGTGGGGGTGGGGACATGAACTATGCGCAGGTAGATCACTGGGCGGGGGGTGGGGGTGGGGACATGAACTATGCGCAGGTAGATCACTGGGCGGGGGGTGGGGGTGGGGAACATGAACTATGCGCAGGTAGATCACTGGGTGGGCTCTGGGGGGTGGGGGTGGGGACATGAACTATGCGCAGGTAGATCACTGGGTGGGCTCTGGGGGGTGGGGGTGGGGACATGAACTATGCGCAGGTAGATCACTGGGCTCTGGGGGGTGGAGGGTGGGGACATGAACTATGCGCAGGTAGATCACTGGGTGGGCTCTGGGGGGTGGGGGTGGGGACATGAACTATGCGCAGGTAGGTCACTGGGCTCTGGGGGGCGGGGGGTGGGGACCACGAACTATGCGCAGGCAGATCACTGGGCTCTGGGGGGTGGAGGGTGGGGACATGAACTATGCGCAGGTAGATCACTGGGTGGGCTCTGGGGGGTGGGGGTGGGGACATGAACTATGTGCAGGTAAATCACTGGGCTCTGGGGGGTGGGGGTGGGGACATGAACTATGCGCAGGTAGATCACTGGGCTCTGGGGGGCGGGGGGTGGGGACCATGAACTATGTGCAGGTAGATCACTGGGTGGGCTCTGGGGGGTGGGGGTGGGGACCATGAACTATGTGCAGGTAGATCACTGGACTCTGGGGGGTGGAGGGTGGAGACCACGAACTATGCGCAGGTAGATCACTGGGCTCTGGGGGGTGGGGGTGGGGACCACGAACTATGCGCAGGTAGATCACTGGGCTCTGGGGGGGGACCATGAACTATGAGCAGGTAGATCACTGGGCTCTGGGGGGTGGGGGTGGGGACATGAACTATGCGCAGATAGATCACTGGGCTCTGGGGGGCGGGGGGTGGGGACCATGAACTATGTGCAGGTAGATCACTGGGCTCTGGGGGGTGGAGGGTGGAGACCACGAACTATGCGCAGGTAGATCACTGGGCTCTGGGGGGGGACCATGAACTATGAGCAGGTAGATCACTGGGCTCTGGGGGGTGGGGGTGGGGACATGAACTATGCGCAGATAGATCACTGGGCTCTGGGGGGTGGGGGTGGGGACCATGAACTATGCGCAGGTAGATCACTGGGCTCTGGGGGGTGGAGGGTGGAGACCATGAACTATATGCAGGTAGATCACTGGGTGGGCTCTGGGGGGTGGGGGTGGAGACCATGAACTATGCGCAGGTAGATCACTGGGTGGGCTCTGGGGGGTGGGGGTGGGGACATGAACTATGTGCAGGTAGATCGCTGGGTGGGCTCTGGGGGGCGGGGGGTGGGGACATGAACTATGCACAGGTAGATCACTGGGCCCTCGGGGGTGGAGGGTGGGGAAGCAGGAACGGCTCCTGTATGATGTCCTGTCACTGCTGCCTGGGACAAAGGGCTGGAGATTTGGGAGTAGCCAGTGGTTTGGGTAGAAATGGTTGGAGACACGTGATCTTCAGAAGTCAGAATAGTGACCCAGGGCAGGTCAGTCTGGGCAGAGGCTGCTTACCTGGGCTTACAAAGAGGCTGCTCAGGCCTGGGACAGTGGCTCATGCCTGTAATCCTAGGACTTCGGAAGGCAGAGGCAGCAAGATTGCTTGAAGCCAAGAGCTCAAGACCAGCCTAAGCAATAAAGCGAGACCCATTCTCTACAGAAAGTTTAAAAATTAGTCCAGCCAGGCATGGTGACTCACACCTGTTAGTCCCAGCTACTCAGGAGGCTGAGGCAGGAGGATCAATTTATCACCCGGGAGTTCAATACTGCAGTTACCTATGATCATTCCATGGCACTCCAGGCTGAGTGGCAAAGCAAGACCCTGTCTTTAAAAACATTAAATAAAGTAAAATAAAATATACGCTGGGCATGGTGGCTTGTGCCTGTTATTCCAGCATTTTGGGAGGTCAAGGCAAGAAGACTGCTTGAGCCCAGGAGGCCAGTAAAGCAAGACCCTGTCCCTACAAAAAAAGAAAAAAAAAAAATTAGCTGGACATGGTGGCATGTGCTGGCTGAGGCAGGATGATCACTTGAGCCCGGGAGGTCAAGGCTGCAGTGAGTTGTGATCACACCACTGCACTTCAGCCTAGGCAACAGAGTGAGACTCTCTCTAAATAAATAAATGAATAAATAAATAATGTTAAATATATAAATGAGGTGGCTCAGGCTCCACGCCACCCCCACTATATCCTCTCTGTGCTATCCATAACTGGCTTGAAAACCAGGATTGACTGGATGCCGTGGCTTGTGTTTGTTGGGAGGCAGTGGTGGGGGGATTGTTTGAGGCTAGGGGTTCGAGACCAACTTGAACAACACAGCAAGACCTTGTCTCTACTTAAAAAAGGATTAGCCAGGCATGGTGGCACTCACTGGTCCCAGTTACTAGGGAGGCTAAGGTAGGAGGATCGCTTGAGCTCAGGAGGTTGAGGCTGCAGCATGCTGTGATCATGCCATTGCACTCCACCCTGGGCAGCAGAGCAAGATCCAGATCTTGTCTCAAAAACAAAAAAACAAATCAGGATTAAAGCACTTTATTTTATTTATTTATTTATTTTTTGAGACAGGGCCTTACTCTGTCACACAGCCTCCGCCTCCCAGGCTTGAGTGATTCTCGTGCCTCAGCCTCCCGAGTAGCTGGGATTACAGGCACACATGCCACCACACCTGGCTTTTTTTTTTTTGTAGAGATGGGGTTCCACCATGTTGGCCAGACTGGTCTTGAACTTCTGGCCTCAAGTGATCCACTCACCTTGGCCTCCCAAAGTGCTGGGATTACAGGAGTGAGCCACTGCACCCGGCCTATTTTAATTAATTAATTTTTTTTTAAATCTGTCAGCTTCCTAAGCCAGAGGAGGCCCAGAGAGACTCCAACATTTCATGATAAAAATATTATATATTTATTATAGAACAGTTTCAGAATACTGATGAATATTGTTTTGTTGAAAATAAATACTTGAGGTCCCATTTCAGAAAAACATGACTGCTACTATGAGAGTGTGTCCTTATCTACACCTTTTTCTAGATTTGAACAAAGGGAATAATACTGTATGCCACTCATATAATCTGCTTTCTTCAGTTGCTCTTTCCACATCAGTAAGCATTTATTAGCAGCATCACTTTTGCTTTTGCAAATCTTGTGATGGGCAATCTCGGATTAACATTTGCCTGTATCTTTAATTATTCCCTAAGCATAAATTTCTAGAAGTTGAACTATTGCATCAGAAGGTGCAGGTTTGAGGCTGGGTGCGGTGGCTCACACCTGGAATCCCAGGACTTTGGGAGGCCAAGGTGGGTGGATCATTTGAGGTCAGGAGTTCGAGACCAGCCTAGCCACTGCCTCTACTAAAAATAAAACAGCCAGGTATGGTGGTGGGCACCTGTAGTGCCAGCTACTTGGGAGGCTGAGGCAGGAGAATGACTTGAATCCGGGAGGTGGAAGTTGCAGTGAGCCAAGGTGCTATTGTACTCCAGCCTGGGCAACAAGAGTGAGACTCCATCTCAAAAAAAATAAAATAAAATTAGGATATTGATTATTTTGTTGAAAATTATCACCTGATCCCAGACTGGCTTATTTGAGTTTATGACCAGAGAACATAAAATTGTTTTGATATCTAGAGGAAGTGAAAAAGAAAACACATTTGTTGAAATGGAGTCTCTCTCCGTCACCCAAGCTAGAGTGAGTACAGTGGCAAGATCTGGGTTCACTGCAACCTCCACCTCCCGGGTTCCAGCAATTCTTCTGTCTCAGCCTCCCAAGTAGCTGATACTACAGGCGCCTGCCACCATGCCTGGCTAATTTTTGTATTTTCAATAGAGATGGGGTTTCACCTTTTTGGTCAGGCTGGTCTCGAACTCCAGCCTCAGGTGATCCACCCGCCTCGGCCTCCCAAAGTGTTGGGATTATAGGTGTGAGCCACCGCGCCCGGCTGCTACTTCTTTAGTCTAGGGCAGAGGTTGGCAAACTGCAGCCCAAGGCAAAACCTAGCACATCACCTAGTTTTAGGGTTGTTTTTTGTTTGTTTTTTGAGATGGAATTTTGCTCTTGTTGCCCAGGCTGGAGTGCAGTGGTGCAGTCTCGGCTCATCGCAACCTCTGCCTCCCAGGTTCAAGCGATTCTCCTGCCTCAGCCTCCTGAGTAGCTGGGATTACAGGCATGCACCACTATGCCCAGCTAATGGCTCTCCCTGTGTTGCCCAGGCTGGCCTTGAACTGTTGGGCTCAAGGAATCCACCTGCCTTAGACTCCCAAAGTGCTGGGATTATAGGCATGAGCCACTCCACCTGGCCCCTACAATACTATCTTGACCCTTTATAGAAGTTCGCTGGCCCTGGTTTAGAGCCAAAGAGAGATGATTCCTGGATCCGTCCCATGCCCCTCCCACCCCGTCTCTGGGCTGAGTGTAGAAGCAGCTCATTTCTCTGAAACGCTGACCCTGTCCTATGGGGATGGTGACAAGACTCGGAGGGTACCATGGGGAGAAGCCTTAGATAGCTGCTTTATGAGCAGGCACAGGAGCAGGTAGACAACAGGAGGGTGTGAGCTTTTGGGTGAGAGTGAACGTAGCTGCTATGACTGTAGCAGGGATTCCGAAATATCTGCCTCTGTTGGGTGGATCACTGCGGCGTTAGCTAGTGGAGATCAGTTTCAGCTATCCACCACCTGTGTTTTCAGGAGATGGTTAGAGTGATCAGGAGCAGAGGCCTGTGGGAAGAATGAGATGCATTTTGGTTTTGTTTTTTTGTTTTGTTTTGTTTTTGAGATGGAGTCTCGCTCTATTGCCCAGGCTGGAGTGCAGTGGTGCCATCTCAGCTCACTGCAACCTCCACCTCCTGGGCTCAAGTGATTCTCCTGCCTCAGCCTCCCTAGTAGTTGGGATTACAGGCGCACACCACCATGCCCAGCTAATTTTTGTATTTTTAGTAGAGATGGGGTTTTGCCATGTTGGCCAGGCTGGTCTTGAACTCCTGACCTTAGAAGATCCACCCTCCTTGGTCTCCCAAAGTGCTGGGATTACAAGCATGAGCCACTGCGCCCAGCTGACATGCATATTGTTAACATTACTTTGTTCTTGGACCCTGGAAGGGGACATGGGGAATGGGCCCTTGAACGGTGCTGTCTTGTTGCCCTTTCTGAGGCAGAAAGTTAACGGGAAGGGACTCTTGTCGTGCTCTAGATCCGGACCATCGCCATCATAGCCGAAGGCATCCCTGAGGCCCTCACGAGAAAGCTGATCAAGAAGGCGGACCAGAAGGGAGTGACCATCATCGGACCTGCCACTGTGAGCTTCCTGTCCGGAAAGCCTTTTACGTTCGATGCTATCTTATGAAGTTCAGTGCCCTTAGGAAGTTTACTTTTTGACTCTTCTATCTCCCTCCTTGAGAGGGTTCCGGAAGTATTTGTTGAAAATCAGTCTGTCCATTTTTAGCTTTTTTTTTTGAGACAGAGTCTCCCTGCAACGCCTAGGCTGGAGTGCAATGGCGCGATCTTGGCTCACTGCAACCTCTGCTTCCGGGTTCAAGTGATTCTCCTGCCTCAGCCTCCCAAGTAGCTGGGATTACAGGCACCCGCCACCATGCCCAGCTAATTTTTGTATTTTTAGTAGAGACGGGGTTTCACCATGTTGGTCAGGCTGGTCTCAAACTCCTGACGTCGGGTGATCCACCCACCTCAGCCTCCCAAAGTGCTGGAATTACAGGTGTGAGCCAACGCGCCTGGCCCATTTTTAGTTTTTGTTTTGGTTTTTTTTTTTTTTGAGATGGAGTCTCATTCTGTTGCCCAGGCTGGAGTGCAGTGGCATGATCTTAGCTCACTGCAACCTCTGCCTCCTGGGTATTTTTTTAAAGGACTCTCTCCCTAGTCCATATCACCTTTATGGTTTCAAGGAGCTAATGAGTAATTTTTTAGTATTTGTCTACCTTCATACAACCATAGCATAGTCTTTGCTAAACCAAAGAATAAACTGCCTGGTGGCCCAAAGTCTTCATATAAGAAGAAATTATTCTTTTTTGGAGGGTAGGGGGGCACAGAGTCTCACTCTGTTGCCCAGGCTAGAGTGCAGTGGTGCAATCTTGGCTCACTGCAACTTCCACCTCCTGGGTTCAAGCAATTCCCCTACCTCAGCCTCCCGAGTAGCTGGGACTACAGGCGGCTGCCACCATGCCTGGCTAATTTTTGTATTTTTAGTAGAGGCAGGGTTTCACTGTGTTGGCCAGGCTGGTCTCGAACTCCCGACCTCAAATGATCCACCCGCCTCGGCCTCCCAAAGTCCTGGAGTTACAGGCGTGAGGCACCGTGCTTGGCCTTTGTTTTTTGTTTGTTTGTTTGTTTTGCCTTTGAGATGGAGTCTTGCTCTGTTACCTAGGTGGCCCAGGTAGTGCAGGAGTGCAGTGGCACAATCTTGGCTCACTACAGCCTCTGCCTCCTTGGTTCAAGAAATTCTCCTGCCTCAGCCTCCCGAGGAGCTGGGACTACAGGTGTGAACCACCACGCCTGGCTAATTTTTGTATTTTTAGTAGAGACAAGGTTTCACCATGTTAGCCAGGCTGGTCTCAAACTCCCAACCTCAGGTAATCTGCCCCCTTCAGCCTCCAAAAGTGTTGGGATTGCAGGCGTGAGCCACCATGCCTGGCTGAAATTGTTCTTTGAATTATGTTTTGTTTGTTTTTTTAAGAAGCAGGGTCTCACTGTGTTGCTGGTGTGCAGTGGCTTTTCACTGGTGCGGTTATAGCACACTTCAGCAGCCCTGAACTCCTAAGCTCGAGCAGTCTCCCTGCCTCAGCCTCCTGAGTAGCTTGGATTACGGAAATGTTCCTCTACACCTGGCTTATTTTTACTTTTTTTTTTTTTTTTTTTGAGAAGGAGTCTGGCTCTTTGGCCCGGGCTGGAGTGCAGTGGCCGGATCTCAGCTCACTGCAAGCTCTGCCTTCCGGGTTTACGCCATTCTCCTGCCTCAGCCTCCCGAGTAGCTGGGAACACAGATGCCCGCCACCTCGCCCGGCTAGTTTTTTGTATTTTTTAGTAGAGACGGGGTTTCACCGTGTTAGCCAGGATGGTCTCGATCTCCTGACCTCGTGATCCGCCCGTCTCGGCCTCCCAAAGTGCTGGGATTACAGGCTTGAGCCACCGCGCCCGGCTTGTTTTTACTTCTTACTGTATTAAAAAGTTGAAACTAGTATTTATTTCCAAAGAGCTGAGATTACAGGCCTGAGCCACTGTGCCGGGCTGAGTATATGTATCTGAACCTGAATTAGTGAGCCATGTTTTACAAAGAAGGCTGTCTTTTGTTCTGTATAATGTCTCTTGAGAGAAAGGAGACTTTCCTAAGCAGGAAACCCAATGGGCAAGTGTGATTCCTCTTCGTCATTCTCTCCCCAGCCTGGCCAGAGAGGCAGTAATGCAGGGGCTTTGTGATTCTTCGTGGTGAATCTGGAAGCCACCTTCCTCCCTGATTGTGGTTTCTGCCCCCACAGGTTGGAGGCATCAAGCCTGGGTGCTTTAAGATTGGGAACACTGGTGGGATGCTGGACAACATCCTGGCCTCCAAATTGTACCGCCCAGGCAGCGTGGCCTATGTCTCACGTTCTGGAGGCATGTCCAACGAGCTCAACAATATCATCTCTCGGACCACGGATGGCGTCTATGAGGGTGTGGCCATTGGTGGGGACAGGTAATCACCTGGGAAGCCAAGGAGGGGCTTCCCACATTGAGAGCGGCAGGCTAGGAGGTGACGCTGTGTCCTGCAGGCTGCTCGCTGCCCCTGAGTTCCAGGCCCACAGGAATGCTGCTGAAGTCTAAACAATAGGGCATCACTGCTCTTGTCTCAGGACTGACAGAGCATGAAATCAGAAAGCACAGAACAGGGCAATGTGCAGCAGAGGCGACTGGGCTTTGGGGATAATTTTGTTTGTTGTGATTGGCCACAGGGAGGCAGCAGAGTGCAGTGGTTAGGAGGGCCAGTTCTGAAATTGGATTGAAGAGGTTCAAATCCCATTTTCCCTCTTTTGTAGGGGGTGGGTGCCAGGGGCCATCCTGGGGGCCGGTTACTTAACCTCCCTAGACTTCCATCAAATGGGTAAATAATACCCCCCACCTCATGGGGTCACTGGAGGAATAAATGAGGTGTAGTACATGGAAGTGTCTGAGCCAGGGCCTGCTCTCAGCAGGTGCTCAGTGAGTTTTTATGGTAGTTAATACTAGTATCCTCATTATTTTTGTTAGTGGGAACACTGATCAGTAGGTCATGAATAGAGTATTATATCTTAGAGTGACATCTGGCACTTAGTAAGTCCATAATAAATGTTAGCCATTATTGTTTATTATTCCCACTGTTACCACTGCTGTCAGGCTTAGAAACCAAAAGCTGTTGAGATAGAGTCACCTTGTCCGTCTGCCTGGCTTTACCACGTGATTTCCGATAGGATGCCTGGGTGAGGAAGAACTCTCACCAAGGTCTTTAGGGGTGTGGCCTGGGAATCCCCAGTCCTTGGGTACTGCCTGACCAAAGCCTCCGGGAATAAGTCTAGGAAATGCTACTTGTTTAGATTGTCTTCTTAGATTTATAATGATCATATCAAAAGACATGAAGAGGCCTAGAACAGTGGCTTATGCCTGTCATCCCAGCACTTTGGGAGGCTTAGGTAGGAGGATTGTTTCAGCCCAGAAATTCGAGACCAGCTGAGGCAACACAGTGAGACCCCCATCTCTACCAAAAAACGTTAGCCAGATGTGGTGGTGTGTGCCAGTAGTGCCAGCTACTCTGGAGCCTGAGGCAGGAGGATTGCTTGAACCTGGGAGGCGGAGGTTGCAGTGCACCAAGATTGCACCACTACACTCAAGCCTGGGTGAAAGAGCAAGACTTCATCTCAAAAAGAAAGAAAATACGTGTGTGTTCTTAGATTTTTTTTTTTGAGACGATCAAAAAATTCAAGCGATCCTCCTGCCTCAGCCTCCCGAGTAGCTGGGACTGTACAAGCGCTCACCACCACACCTGGCTGATTTTTGTATTTTTAGTAGAGACGGGGTTTCACCATGTTGGCCAGGCTGGTCTGGAACTCCTGACCTCAGGTGATCTGCCCTCCTGGGCCTCCCAAAGTGCTGGAATTACAGGCGTGAGCCACTGCCCCTGGCCTTTTGTGGATGTGTTTTAAAACAACTGCACCAGGGTGTGCTCTCTCGGTCATCTCTTAGTGCTGAGTGAACCTCTCTGGGCTTATTTTGTGCTGTCTTTTCCTTTGCGAGTTAGATAGCTCCAACTCCTTCCCTCCTCTTTCTTCCCTTCTGCTCCATTTGCTACCTTCCCCCTCCTACCCTTCTCCATTATTGCTGGGGCATCTCTGGACCCTTACCGGCCATCCACACCCCCCTAAAATCCAGTGTTCCCAGTACAAGTGTGCTTCCTAACCCTGTACACACTTTCCCATGCCTCCTCCTGATCCTGTATCCTGATACTCCCTGCCCTCAACAGGTATCCAGGCTCCACATTCATGGATCATGTGTTACGCTATCAGGACACTCCAGGAGTCAAAATGATTGTGGTTCTTGGAGAGGTGAGTTACTTAAAAAAAAAAAATATATATATATATATATATATATATGATTTTAAAACTGTAATGCATAATCTCAGTTTTCAAAAAATTTAAACATTTTGGTTACATGTAACTTAAAGGGACAGTCCCTGGTAATCCCACCCTCTAGATGCTGGGGCCTCAAAGTTGTCACTATTAGTACTGCCATTTATGTTTCAGAGAAAGGAGTTCTTACCTCCCAGTTTAGCACCAGTAAGAGAGAAGCTCTGCTCTGGCTGGCCGTGGTCTCTACGTGGTGGGCAGTGGAAAGCTGGAGTAAAAAGTGCATTTTTTTGCCCAGGTATGGTGGCTAACACCTGTAATCCTTCCAGCACTTTGGAAGGCTGAGACAGGTGGGTCACTTGATCAGGAATTCTAGACCATCCTGGCCTACATGGTGAAAACCCATCTCTACTAAAAATATAAAAATTAACCAGGCGTGGTGGTACGCACTTGTAATCCCAGCCACTCGGGAGGCTGAGGTGGGAGAATCACTTGAACCCAGGAGGTAGAGGTTGCAGTGAACAGAGATCACACCACTGCCCTCCAGCCTGGGAGACAGAGCAAGACTCTGGGAAAAACAAAAACAAAAACCGCTTTTTAAAAAATTTGATGACTTTTGGATAGAACAGTTAAAAAAATTTTCTAAATACTGAAAAATGTGGGAGTCCCATAACTCCATCCCTTGTTTGCACCTCTGAAGGCAGGTCTAATCCTAAATCATGTTATATCTCTAGATCAGGAAGGGGGAGTCCCAGAGATTCCTCTAGGAGACCTGCTGTTTGTTCCTTTAGAAATCCTCCTTGTATCCAGGCTGAAACTAAACTCCTTTTATTTGGCCAAAGCCCATGTCCCTCCATTTTCTATCCAGTTTTTACGTCAGGATGGGCTCCACTAACTTGGCTTTTTCTCATTCCCCATTCCTTGGCAGATTGGGGGCACTGAGGAATATAAGATTTGCCGGGGCATCAAGGAGGGCCGCCTCACCAAGCCCATCGTCTGCTGGTGCATTGGGACCTGTGCCACCATGTTCTCCTCTGAGGTATGGCTGAGACGGGTCACTCCGGGGCTAGGAGTGGGGATTGCAAGGGGGCATTTGAAGTGAACCATGTAGTCATCTTATTAAGCAGCTAGTTCCTTCAAGAAACGTTTGTTACTTGCTTGGTTACTGCAAAAGTCCAGCCAGGGCCCTGCTCTCATCCAGTTGGAGGAAACCAATTTATAAGCAGATTAAAGCCAGAATCAGGCTCTGAGTCTCTGCTTGGCGTAGGTAGCAACCAGCTGTCTAGAGAAGTTGAGATGGCTTCCCTGAGAAGGTGATGTTTGAACTGTAGTTTAGGGGATGAGAAGGGCTTTGCTGATGGAAAGGAGGCTGAGGAGGGAGAAGGACACAGCCTGAGCTCAGCTGGGTGGGGCTTGGTGAAATGTTTTGTGTGGGGAGAGGTGGTAGAAGGAAAGGTTTGTTCTTCATGTGTTAAAATGATAAAATGTATGTGAAAGTGCCTGGCGGCACCTGATACTGTTGAGCATAAACACTCCTTAGGCTTCTGCTATCTGCTAAGCTTCTGAGCTATCTGTCTTCTGCTGGGGGATCATACACCAGACTTCAGCCCCTGTACTTCAGCTTAGAGAACCCTCTACCACCTTGAAGGTGGCCCACGTGATCATGATGATGAAATTGAAGGAAAAGCCAGGCATGGTGGCTCATGCCTGTAATCCCAGCACTTTGGGAAGCCGAGGTGGGAGGATCACCTGAGGTTGGGAGTTCGAAACCAACCTGACCAACATGGAGAAACCTCATCTCTACTAAAAATACAGAACAAGTCGGGCATGGTGGCACATGCCTGTAATCCCAGCTACTCAGGAGGCTGAGGCAAGAGAATCACTTGAACCCGGGAGTTGGAAGTTGCAGTGAGCTGAGATCACGCCATTGTACTCCAGCCTGGGCTACAAGAGCAAAACTCCATCTCAAAAAGGAAACAACCACTCATCACCCAATTAGTTTATCAATAGTTGTTAAGCACCCTGTGAGTGTAGGGCCTTCTCTTAGTGCTGTGTCTATAAAAAGGTAAAGCCTTCAAGGCTTCCTGCAATCATGAGAATCCTTAACCCTAAAGTTTTCCTTCTGGTAAGCTATTGTCACTCTTCCTAGAATGCATGCTTTTCCCCTTCAGATTCCTGCCCACCTCAGAGTGGCAATATTTGTCCAGTTGTCAAGTGCATGTCTTCTTTGAATGAGTAATTCCACTTTTGCAGATTTACCCCATGGGTATACATGCAGAGTGTTTCAAAGTATGTGTACAAGAATACTCTGCAGTGTCATAACGGCAAAAACTGGAAACAACTTTTTTTTTTTTTTTTTTTTGAGACGGAATCTCACTCTGTCGCCCAGGCTAGAGTGCAGTGGTGCGATCTCAGCTCACTACAACCTCTGCCTCCCTGGTTCAAGTGATTCCCCTGCTTCAGCCTCCCAAGTAGCTGGGATTACAGGTGCATGCCACCATGCCCAGCTAACTTTTGTATTTTTAGTAGAGACAGGGTTTCACCATGTTGGCCAGGCTGGTCTCGAACTCCTGACTTCAGGTGATCCACCTGCCTCGGCCTCCCAAAGTGCTGGGATTACAGCCGTGAGTTACCATGCCCAGCCGATTCTCTTTCTTCTTGAGTGCTCTCCCCCAACTCCATACTCACCCAACAACCAAAAATCAATCAGCCTCCCCCATTGTTTCTCCTGGCTTGCTTCGCATTACCAGCCCCTCCACCTTTCCACCCCACCTCCACATCCCCACCGTGATCAGGACACTTCTAAGAGGGTGAGCATCTCACATTTCAGTATCTGGCCGGCACTCATCGCCCCATGGGTGGGATGGGTCCTTGAATTATTTTAGGTTTTTTTTTTTTTGAGATCGAGTCTGGCTCTGTTGCCCAGGCTGTAGTGCAGTGGTGCAATCTGGCTCACTGCAAGCTCCGCCTCCCGGGTTCATGCCATTCTGCTGTCTCAGCCTCCGGAGTAGTTGGGACTACAAGCGCCCGCCACCACACTCAGCTAATTTTTTTGTATTCTTTTAGTAGAGATGGGGTTTCACCATGTTAGCCAGGATGGTCTCGATCTCCTGACCTCGTGAGCCACTGCACCTGGCCCTTTAGTTTTGTTTTTTAAATAATTCATCTCCCTTTTAGAAATTTTGGTTTTAGTTTTGAGAAATCCAGAGTTAAAGAAACTTAACTTCCTTAAACCCAGGGTTTCTGAACATAGAATTTCTTCTTTCCCACCCATCTGCGGATGCAGATTAAATCCTACAAAGAACGCATTGGGAACCCACGCTTTAAGGTGTCTTTCAACTGTTGCTTACAGAGCAGCAGTTCCTAACCTTTTCACCTTTTTGTTCTATTTGCATGGTGAAGAGCACAGGCTGAGGCCAGGTTGCCTAGGTTCAAGTGCTACCACATACTACCTGTGTGACCTGGGATAAATCACTTTACCCATCTATGCTCCCATTTCCTTTTTTATAGGAAACGATCATAGCTACTGAGATTGAATGAGTAAAACTCTTAGAAAAGTGCCTGAACATAGTGTTATGTAAATAGGTTAGATAGTACTATGATTACCCTCTGCACCCCATCCTAAGACAAGGCTTTGCATCAGATGTCTGTGTTAATTTCCTCCATCGCTTGGTTAAAGGCACAGTCACGCTGGGCGCGCTGGCTCACGCCTGTAATCCCAGCAGCTTGGGAGGCTGAGGCTGGTGGATCACCTGAGGTTAGGAGTTCGAGACCAGCCTGGCCAACATGGTGAAACCCCATCTCTACTAAAAATACAAAAATTAGCTGGGCATGGTGGCAGGCGCCTGTAATCCCAGCTACATGGGTGGCTGAGGCAGGAGAATCGCTGGAACCCAGGAGGCAGAGGTTGCAGTGAGCTGAAATCACGCCATTGCACTCCAGCCTGGGTGACAAGAGCAAGACTTCGTCTTAAAACAAAACAAAAGATAAGGGGAAAAAAAAAAAAAAGGAAGATGATTCTGGGGTTGGGCTGCCAGTCTTTGTATCCTCACTTCCATGCACATTAGCTGTGTGACCCTGATAAAGCTTCTGAACTTCTCTGTACTTCAGTTTTCTCGTCTGTAAAATGGAAATCATCTATTGTACCTATTCAGTGACCTTGCCTGAGGCTTAAATGAAGTGATTCATGTAAAGTGTTTAGCACAGTGCCAGCCTATGACCAGTGCTGGCATTTCCCTGGGAATTTGTTGTTCACTCTTGGGGGATTAGCAGTAAAGCTACTTTCCTTTGCTTTCCAGGTCCAGTTTGGCCATGCTGGAGCTTGTGCCAACCAGGCTTCTGAAACTGCAGTAGCCAAGAACCAGGCTTTGAAGGAAGCAGGAGTGTTTGTGCCCCGGAGCTTTGATGAGCTTGGAGAGATCATCCAGTAAGTGGACCTTGGGGAGGATGGCGGCCTCCCCCTCCTTTCCAAATTCCTCCTGAGACAGCAGCCTCTCCCACACAGGGACATCCCATATTTCTGGTCCCTCTTGATGTCTAGCGCAGCTGTGTGGATGGTTCAAAATCCTCTTTCTCTTTGGCTTTCCTTTTGTTTTATTTAGTTTGTGGAAGCAGTAGGTCTAGGCTGGTGTTAAAACGTGTTGAGTTTCTGAGCCTACCTGTTTGGCTGGGAGGCGGCAGCCACAGATGAGAGCTCTGCATGAAAATGTTTAGAGAGTGTTACCTATGATCAATAAAGAGTTATTAGATACCCTCTGATCTCTTCCCATCTCTTAAACCTGTCTGGACTCCCAGCTCTTTCCTTCCTTGCCATCCAGAGACTGGGATGTGAGGTAGTAGGGAGCAGAGGGGCAGGTGCAGTCTTGGCTAGAACTTGTTTTCATTTAGTTCTCAGAATTCAGCAGGTAAGAGTAAACTAAAACCTACAGTGTTTGGGTTAGATAGAGCATTCTTGGGATGTCTTACAGAAGCCCAAAATAAGAAAATCCACGTGGATGTCTTTTTTTCCCTGCCTTCCAGGTCTGTGTACGAAGATCTTGTGGCCAATGGAGTCATTGTACCTGCCCAGGAGGTGCCGCCCCCAACCGTGCCCATGGACTACTCCTGGGCCAGGGTAGGTGCCTTGAATGTCCCTAACAGTGTGAACAAGAGAGATCTGTGGGTCTGTGGTGGTGGGTTTCTCATTGATTTGCCTCGAACTCTTGGAAACCAGGCCTTCTGTATTAGTCGGGGATCTCTTAGAGGGACAGAACTAATAGGATATATATATATAAAGGAGAGTTTATTAGGTATTAACTTACATGATCACAAGGTACCACAATAGGCTGTCTGTAAGCTGAGGAGCAAGGAGAGCCAGTCCGAGTCCCCACACTGAAGAACTTGGAGTCCAATGTTCGAGGGCAGGAAGCATCCAGCACAGGAGAAAGATGTAGTCTGGGAGCTAAGCCCATCTCTCTTTTTCTCATGTTTTTCTGGCTGCTTTATATTCGCTGGAAGCTGATTAGATTGTGCTCACCACATTAAGGGTGGATCTGCCTTCCCCAGCCCACTGACTCAAATGTTAATCTCTTTTGGCAACACCTACACAGACACACCCAGGATCAATACTTTGTATCCCTCAATTCAGTCAAGTTGACACTTTTGGAGGCCAAGGTGGGAGGATTGCTTGAGACCAGGAGTTGAAGGCTGAAGTTAGCCATGACTATGCCACTGCACTCCATCCTGGGTTACAGAGTAAGACCCTGTCTCTAATTAAAAAAAAAAAAAAAGGCCGGGCGCAGTGGCTCAAGCCTGTAATCCCAGCACTTTGGGAGGCCGAGACGGGCGGATCACGAGGTCGGGAGATCGAGACCATCCTGGCTAACACGGTGAAACCTTGTCTCTACTAAAAAGTACAAAAAACTAGCCAGACGAGGTGGCGGGCGCCTGTAGTCCCAGCTACTCGGGAGGCTGAGGCAGGAGAATGGCGTGAACCCGGGAGGCGGAGCTTGCAGTGAGCTGAGATCCGGCCACTGCACTCCAGCCTGGGCGACAGAGTGAGACTCCGTCTCAAAAAAAAAAAAAAAAAAAAAAAAAAGTGCTGGGCGCAGTGGCTCATGCCTGTAATCCCACCACTTTGGGAGGCTGGGGTGGGTGGATCACCTGAGGTCAAGAATTCGAGACCAGCCTGGCCAACATGGTGAAACCCCATCTCTACTGAAAAAAATACAAAAATTTGCCAGGCGCAGTGATGAACTCCTGTAATCCCAGCTACTCGGGAGGCTGAGGCAGGAGAATTGCTTGAACCCGGGAGGCAGAGGTTGCAGTGAGCTGAGATAACACCACTACACTCCAGCCTGGGCGACACAGCAAGACTCCATCTCAAAAAAAAAAAAAAAAAAAAATGAAGCAATGGACGGGGTCTCACGCCTGTAATCCCAGGACTTGGGGAGGCCGAGGTGGGAGAATTTGCTTGAGCCCAAGAGTTTAAGACCAGCCTGGACAACATAGCAAGACCCTGTCTCTACAAAAAAAATTTTTTAATTAGCCAGGCGTGGCAGTGCGTGCCTTGTGGCCCCAGCTACTGGGAGGCAGAGGCGGGAGGATCGTTTGAGCCTAGCTAGGAGTTTGAGGCTGAAGTGAGCTATGATCGCACCAGTGTACTCCAGCCTGGGCAACAGAGAGACCCTGGTCCCCCTCCAGAAATGAAGCAATGGATATAAGCTGCTTAGGTTATTTTCTAGCCCAGCAAATGCTCAGAGAAGGATAGAGATAGTGCTGATAGTGCTGATGCCAAGTGGTACCATGGGTCCTCCTGTTTTCTGTGTCCAAAATGATTTAATGAAAGGGCTTTTGCACTTCTTTCTTGGGAAAACTTCGTCTGAGAGTTGTTGCTTTGCTGCCAGAGTTTAAGACATTCCTGGGGCACTTTGGTTCTGAGAGTACACACAGCGGGGCAGTTCTGGAAGAATCTGTGGTGGTCACCAGGGCCCTGCTTCCCTCTGCCCCATCTCTGCCCAGGAGCTTGGTTTGATCCGCAAACCTGCCTCATTCATGACCAGCATCTGTGATGAGCGAGGACAGGAGCTCATCTACGCGGGCATGCCCATCACGGAGGTCTTCAAGGAAGAGATGGGCATTGGCGGGGTCCTCGGCCTCCTCTGGTTCCAGAAAAGGTGAGCATGGAGGGCAGAAGATGACAGGGCCCTGCAGCTCGGAGTTAATGATTTTCCCCCAACAAAGGAGTGGGAGTGGACAGGCCTGGGGAGTGTGTCCAAGGTCAATCTTTGGGGCCACGGGTCAATTGAAAGGGCAGAGGAAGGACACTTAAGCTATGAGCCACTGCACCCGGCCAAATGCAGACCTCTTGACAGCAAGATAGAGGTTAGGCAGGAGAGAACTGGAAAATGTGGTGGCCTAAGGAGTGTGGGCCTCGTGACACTGCTGAACAGATAGAGAGTACCTTATGGGCCGGGCGCAGTGGCTCACGCCTGTCATCCCAATACTTTGGGAGGCCGAGGTAGGTGGATCACCTGAGGTCAGGAGTTCAAGACCAGCCTGGCCAACATGGTGAAACCCTGTCTCTACTAAAAATACAAAAAATTAGCTGGGCATGGTGGTGCGCACCTGTAATCCCAGCTACTCAAGGAGGCTGAGGCAGGAGAATCACTTGAACCCAGGAGGTGTAGGTTGCAGTGAGCCAAGATCGCGCCATTGCACTCCAGCCTGGGCAACAAGAGCAAAAATACTCCATCTCGAAAAAAAAAGAAAAGAAAAAGAAAGTACCTTATGTTGTGTTCACCTTGCAAATTTCTTTCTCCCGTCAGCTTGAATGTTAGAAAAAATTGGTTTTCTCTGCAACTCCCAATCTTAGCCCTCCCATGGGACTGACGGCTGGGCAGGGGAGCCAGTGAGTATGTGATTCACAGAGGCCTGGCTTAAGGTGGTGCCGGGCAGAAGGCCAGGTCAATGTCTTGGGTTGTGTCATGCCCTCACCTGCAGAGAGATGGGTCTTGGTCCTGCTTTGGACCCTTCCTGGGAAAAGTTCATGGGTTATGACACCTGAGCAGGTCTCTTTCTGTCTGCTCCTGCCTCCCACCTCTCCGTACTTTGTTCCTGATTCTTAGTTGGGAGGTTGAATACTACAGGAACCAGGCATGGGGCCTCTTACACTGTGAAGGGACAGGGTTCTCACCCCCTGTCTGTCTGGCACATGGAGCATAGCCACAAATACAGGTCAAATCCTGGTGCAGGCAACTCATGCTGAAAATCACTGACCAAAGAATAGATTTAAAACTCTGGTTTCAGGCCGGGCGCGGTGGCTCAAGCCTGTAATCCCAGCACTTTGGGAGGCCGAGACGGGCGGATCACGAGGTCAGGAGATCGAGACCATCCTGGCTAACACAATGAAACCCCGTCTCCACTAAAAATACAAAAAAATTAGCCGGGCGTGGTGGCGGCGCCTGTAGTCCCAGCTACTCGGGAGGCTGAGGCAGGAGAATGGCGGGAACCCGGGAGGCGGAGCTTGCAGTGAGCCGAGATCGCGCCACTACACTCCAGCCTGGGCGACAGAGCGAGACTCCGCCTCAAAAAAATAAAAAAATAAAAAATAAAAAAAATAAAAAAATAAAACTCTGGTTTCAAACTCTATTTTACAAACAGTATTTGGGGCCGGGCATGGTGGCTCATGCCTGTATGTAATCCCAGCACTTTGGGAGGCCAAGGTGGGCAGATCACTTGAGGCCAGGAGTTCAAGACCAGCCTGGCCAACATAGCAAAATCTCGTCTCTACTAAAAATACAAAAATTAGACTGGTGTGGTGGTGCGTACCTGTAGTCCCAGCTTCTTGGGAGGCTGAGGCAGGCAAATTGCTTGAACCTAGGAGGTGGAGGTTGCAGTGAGCCAAGATTGTACTACTGCACTCCAGCCTGGGCGACAGAATGAGACTCTGTCTAAAGAAAAGAATCAGGAGGTTTTGCCTGAGAGTTGTGTGGTAGTATTAGACTTGGATTGGTAGTTACCCGTCTTGGATTTGAATGACTTGTTTAGGGAGATGGGAGAAAGTACGAGCGTGGTCTTGTCGACTCTCTCCCCGCTTTCATTCCCCCGGCTACCAGGTTGCCTAAGTACTCTTGCCAGTTCATTGAGATGTGTCTGATGGTAACAGCTGATCACGGGCCAGCCGTCTCAGGAGCCCACAACACCATCATTTGTGCGCGAGCTGGGAAAGACCTGGTCTCCAGCCTCACCTCGGGGCTGCTCACCATCGTAAGTACTGTCATCCTGGGAGGTGAACAGTGGGGACACTGGCCTCATGCTGCTTTGCCACAGCAGGGCCCTAGAAGGAGCCCCTGAGTGTAAAACCCAGTGCTCAGGCCCATTCAGGACACACTGGGTTGGTTTGCCCAGCTGAAGGAAATTCTTAAAGCTCAAGGCAACATTCACTTGTTTCTCCTGCAGGGGGATCGGTTTGGGGGTGCCTTGGATGCAGCAGCCAAGATGTTCAGTAAAGCCTTTGACAGTGGCATTATCCCCATGGAGTTTGTGAACAAGATGAAGAAGGAAGGGAAACTGATCATGGGCATTGGTCACCGAGTGAAGTCGGTGAGTTGTTACTGTCCTAAAAAAGTAGGATAGAGGCCGGGCGCAGTGGCTCACGCCTGTAATCTCAGCACTTTGGGAGGCCAAGGCGAGTGGATCACCTGAGGTCAGGAGTTGGAGACCAGCCTGACCAACATGGAGAAACCCCTTCTCTACCAAAAATACAAAAATTTAGCCGGGCATGGTGGTGCATGCCTGTAATCCCAGCTACTCAGGAGGCTGAGGTAGGAGAATCGCTTGAACCTGGGAAATGGAGGTTGTGGTGAGCCGAGATCATGCCATTGCACTCCGGCCTGGGCAGCAAGAGTGAAATTCTATCTCAAACAACAACAACAACAACAAAGTGGGATGGATCTGCCGGGTGGGTGGTGATAGGGGGCATTAATTTATTTGGGAGAATACCTAAGCTTTCTTTTTTTTTTTTTGAGACGGAGTCTCGCTCTGTCGCCCAGGCTGGAGTGCAGTGGCCAGATCTCAGCTCACTGCAAGCTCCGCCTCCCGGGTTCCCGCCATTCTCCTGCCTCAGCCTCCCGAGTAGCTGGGACCACAGGCGCCGCCACCTCGCCCGGCTAATTTTTTGTGTTTTTAGTAGAGATGGGGTTTCGCCGTGTTGGCCAGGATGGTCTCGATCTCCTGACCTTGTGATCCGCCCGTCTCAGCCTCCCAAAGTGCTGGGATTACAGGCTTGAGCCACCGCGCCCGGCCAATACCTAAGCTTTCAACTCCCAACATACAAAGCTTTGGATGTGTTGACAGATGCCAAATACAAGACAGCTATTTTTTCCATTTGATAATAACAGATTGCCCTTAACAGTTTTTCTGTCGTTCGCTTGCAGTATGGAAATAGCAGCTGAAATGAGATGGAAAATATGGTAACTTTGGTTTCCCAAATGAACCTTATGGGTAAAAGGACCAAGGTCAGGTTGAGGGGACATATTGGTCACTTTAGGCTAGTAACAGACAACTCCAAAAATCTCAGTGGCTTACCACAGCAAAGGTTTATGTCTCATTCACACTATATCCACTGAGGGTTGGCTGTGCCTGTTCTCTGCCATCTGTGCTGGAGGAACAGCCCCTGTCTGGGATGTGCTGGCCTCACGTCAGCAGGATAACAGCAATGGCAGGACCACGTGCAGGCTCTTAAAGCCTTACATGATTCCCCTTCACTCACATTTCATTGGCCACCACAAGTCAAGTGGTTATTTGTGACATCACTGGGGCAGGAAGAGTGATAGTATCAAGGCATATCCGATTGGGAGAGACCAGTGGGAAAGGACAGTAAATATTTTAAACAGTTGATATAGTCTTAACAGGGCCAGTCATCTGTATGTCCTCATAGTGTGCTGTGGTTAGAAATTGAAGAGCAAGCCGGGCGCGGTGGCTCACGCCTGTAATCCCAGCACTTTGGGAGGCCAAGGCGGGCGGATCACAAGGTCAGGAGATCGAGACCACGGTGAAACCCCGTCTCTACTAAAAATACAAAAAATTAGCCGGGCGCAGTTGTGGGCGCCTGTAGTCCCAGCTACTCGGGAGGCTGAGGCAGGAGAATGGCGTGAACCCGGGAGGCGGAGCTTGCAGTGAGCCGAGATCGCGCCACTGCACTCCAGCCTGGGCGACAGAGCGAGACTCCGTCTCAAAAAAAAAAAAAGAAATTGAAGAGCAAGAGATGAGGTCACTGGCAGCTGCTCAGGGCCATATGGGGACAGCTCCTTAGTAGATCCCTTTGCCCTGGGCTCCTTGGCTCTGTAGCTCCAAAAACCTCATGTATTTGGTCACTCCACTGGCCTAGGTGGGGAGTATTAATATGAAGGTCATGCATGTGATTCAGGACACCACCTTCTAGGCAGCCAAACATTTGGCCATCTCAGGTGAGATACCCAGAGGTTGCTTGATGAGCAAGGACCAGCTCAGAACCAAGCAGGGAAGGTGGGTGACTCTGAGGGACATTCCATCTAGGACTTGCTGAACTTTGCTCAGCCAGCCCCAGCTCCTGACCATATAACTCCTTGCCCATCTACAACACAGGGCCTTTCTAAGATAATGCTAGACCTGCACGCCACACTCACTCATTCACTCTTTGAGTTCCTCACTTTCTAGAGGATGTACTGACCCAGCTATCTCTTTGCTGAGGGCGGAAGTTGCTTCGGTATTGGGATTTGGTGTGTCCCTAGATCATCTTCCTCCCCCACTGACAGGTGGTTAATTTCATTCACGGCAGGTCTATAGTCTTTCCTAAAATTTTGGGAATACTTTGCCTCCCACACTCAACACGTGTTTGTTTAGTGTTGAACTCTGTCACAGCTTGAGTAGGCACAGAGCTGGTGGGGGTGTGGCTGGAAGCTGGAACCTAAGACTGAGTTGGAGAGTGGTTAACTTTCAGACCTCTGCTGCTCAACACTGTAGGACCTGGCCAGCTCCCTGAACATCTCAGGGCTTAGTTTCTTCTTTGTAACTTAGAAGTGAGAACCGCCGGGCGAGGTGGCTCACGCCTGTAATCCCCAGCACTTTGGGAGGCTGAGGCGGGCAGATCACAAGGTCAGGAGATTGAGACCATGGTGAAACCCCGTCTCTACTAAAAATACAAAATTTAGCCGGACGCGGTGGCGGGCATCTGTAGTCCCAGCTACTCGGGAGGCTGAGGCAGGAGAATGGCGTGAACCTGGGAGGCGGAGCTTGCAGTGAGCTGAGATCGCGCCACTGCACTCCAGCCAGGGGGACAGAGCGAGACTCCGTCTCAAAAAAAAAAAAAAGTGAGAACCTACCAAGGTTGTTTTGTGTCCCAATTGAGATATGAGAGGACTTCAAAAGCTAGCCCCATGACATTAGCACAATTGGTGCCACATGGAATTGTACACGTGGGTCAGGTTCCTGAATCGCCTCTGGGATATGTCCAGTTCTACCGACCTGTAATACAAGTATGAACAAACACATCCCAGCAGTGTGTGAGTGTTCCTCTGTAACGTTGGGTTCATTTATAGATAAACAACCCAGACATGCGAGTGCAGATCCTCAAAGATTACGTCAGGCAGCACTTTCCTGCCACTCCTCTGCTCGATTATGCACTGGAAGTAGAGAAGATTACCACCTCAAAGGTAACAAAGGAAAAACTTCCTGGTTCCCTAATGTTACGTTGGACAAATTTATTGGAGGAAATAGGAGCCAGGTTACATTTTGATTATGCAGCTAAAAGCAAACCTAGTTTTCTGGAAATGTTATTTTTGTTTCGTAACTAAATTTAACAGACATGCACTAAATGTCAGCTAGGTGTTGGGTATGTTGCTAGATGCTGGAAATTGAACTGAGTCAGACACAGTGTCAACCAGTGGGGCTGGTAGAAGTTTTTAAATGATGGTCACAATTCGTAGTAATAGTAGTAACAGTGGAAAATTATGAAGAAAAAATGAGAAATAATGATAAATGCTTTGAATGTGTTGCCTTCCCAGAAGCCAAATCTTATCCTGAACGTAGATGGTCTCATCGGAGTCGCATTCGTGGACATGCTTAGAAACTGTGGGTCCTTTACTCGGTGAGCACTGCAGCTGTTTTCTTCGTTACGTTTGTTGATTTTTGTTGTTTCCTCCAAACTATAAAAGTAATGCATACTCAGAATAGAGTATGTGAAAAATAAGGAGAGGTATAAAGAAGAAAACAAAAATTGCCTGTAATCCTACCACCCCTTTTTTTTTTTTTTTTTTTTTTTTTTGAGACAGAGTCTCGCCCTGTCGCCCAGGCTGGAGTGCAGTGGCGTGATCTCGGCTCACTGCAAGCTCCGCCTCCCGGGTTCACGCCATTCTCCTGCCTCAGCCTCCCGAGTAGCTGGGACTACAGGCGCCCACAACCGCGCCCGGCTAATTTTTTGTATTTTTAGTAGAGGCGGGGTTTCACCGTGGTCTCGATCTCCTGACCTTGTGATCCGCCCGCCTTGGCCTCCCAAAGTGCTGGGATTACAGGCGTGAGCCACCGCGCCCGGCCTAATTTTTTGTATTTTTAGTAGAGACGGGGTTTCACCGTGGTCTCGATCTCATGACCTTGTGATCCGCCCGCCTCGGCCTCCCAAAGTGCTGGGATTACAGGCGTGAACCACCGCGCCCGGCTAGAGCACCCCTTTTCTTCTTATTCCTGGGCAGTAGTAGTACTGTCTGGGGAGAAGGGCAGTCACATGAGCCTTTTAAAACTACAAGTTGATTGTGTGTTGCAGGGAGGAAGCTGATGAATACATTGACATTGGAGCCCTCAATGGCATCTTTGTGCTGGGAAGGAGTATGGGCTTCATTGGTGAGTCCATTCGTTATTGTTTTAAGTGTTTTTTTTTGTTGTTGTTGTTGTTTAAACCCCCATGGTTCAGCTATACCACTTACCCATGGGGTTGAGTTTCTTTTTTTTTTTTCTTTTTAAAATTCTCTTTGTGGTTCAGTTTCTACAGAAGAAATGTCATATCCTCATAATCATTGTTCTTAATCTTTTGTTTCTTACTTTAACTTTTCCCCTTATCTTTATCATTGTTCCTTTGTTCTTAGAAATGATTGCTAGCCCAGGAAAATAGAATTAATTTTTTTTTTTTTTTGAGACTGAGTCTTGCTTTTCGCCCAGGCTAGAGTGCAGTGGTGCGATCTCTGCTCACTGCAACCTCTGCCTCCCAGGTTCAAGCAGTTCTCCTGCAGCCTCCCAAGTAGCTGGGACTACAGACGCATGCCTACAGGTGTGTGCCACCACGCCTGGCTAATTTTTTGTATTTTTAGTAGAGACGGGGTTTCACTGTGTTAGCCAGGATGGTCTGGATCTCCCAACCTCGTGATCCGCCTGCTTTGGCCTCCCAAAGTGCTGGAATTACAGGCATGAGCCACTGCGTCCAGCCTATTTTTATTATTTTTTATTTTTTCCCTTTAAAATTTTGTTTTAATTTAAAGGAAAATAGAATCAGATCCAACAGCTCTCTTGTACAAAGTCTGCCTCATCTACCTATGGAATGGATTTGGACTAAGCTTCCCACTGCTTTCTATCTACCTTTTTTTTGTGTTAGAAAGATTTCCCTTCCTTAGCCTCTCCCTCTCACCAGGCTTATGAAGCTCTAATAAAAAAGATGTGTTTGCTTCATTTTAGGACACTATCTTGATCAGAAGAGGCTGAAGCAGGGGCTGTATCGTCATCCATGGGACGATATTTCATATGTTCTTCCGGAACACATGAGCATGTAACAAAGCCAGGAACCCTACTGCAGTAAACCGAAGACAAGAACTCCCCCCGCAAGGAAAAAGTGTACAGACAGCTGGCAGTGGAGCCTGCTTTATTTAGCAGGGGCCTGGAATGTAAATAGCCACTGGGGTATAGGCACCGAAGACCAACATCCACAAGCTAACACCCCTTCAGCCCACACAAAGAAGCTTCATATTTTTTTTTATAAGCATAGAAATAAAAACCAAGCCAATACTTGTGACTTTACTCTGCTACCTGCTATATTTATTTCATGGAAGCATCTAAGTACTGTCAGGATGGGGTTCTTCCTCATTGTAGGGCGTTAGGATGTTGCTTTCTTTTTCCATTAGTTAAACATTTTTTTCTCCCTTGGAGGAAGGGAATGAAACATTTAAGGCCTCAAGATACTATACATTTAAAGCACCCCAATGTCTTTTTTTTTTACTTCCCTTTCTTCTTCCTTATATAACATGAAGAACATTGTATTAATCTGATTTTTGAAGATCTTTTTGTATGTTATGTGTTAAGGACTTGTTTGGTATCCCACTGAAATGTTCTGTGTTGCAGACCAGAGTCTGCTTATGTCAGGGGGATGGGACCATTGCATCCTTAGCCATTGTCACAAAATATGTGGAGTAGTAACTTAATATGTAAAGCTGTAACATACATTTAAAATGGAAATGCAAAAAGCTGTGAAATGTCTTGTGTCTTATGTTCTCTGTATTTATGCAGCTGACTTGTCTGTCTGTAACTGAAGTGTGGATCCAGGGACTCCTAACTACTTTTCATCTGTAATCCACAAAGATTCTGGGCAGCTGCCACCTCAGTCTCTTCTCTGTATTATCATAGTCTGGTTTAAATAAACTATATAGTTATCAATGAAGGCATACTGCTGGCTCCTGGCATCCACATCCTTTGATCTGTATTTCTTTGTAACTATACTTTTTTCCAGACAGGGTCTCACTCTGTTGCCCCAGGGCTGAAGTACAGTGTCACCATCACAGCTCACTGCAGCCTCCATCTCCTGGGCTCAAGCAATCCTCCCACGTCAGCCTCCCAAGTAGCTAGGACTACAGGAGCGCACCACCACTCTAGGCTAACTTGTATTTTTTGTGGACTCAAGCAATCCATCCTCCTTGGCCTCCCAAAGTGCTGTTACAGGCGTGAGCCACTGTGCCTGGCCTGAACTGTACTGATACTTTCAGTATATGTGGTTTTAAAAGTGCTCATCTACCTTTTCAAAAAATAAAACACTAGCATCAAGAACCTCCAAAGCCCACTTATTTCCTCCCCTAAATCTATACCTCTCCCTGAGTGAATGGTAACCAAAGCGCTACCCAGGTACTTGGGCCAAAAGCTTGGAAACCACCCTTTACCCTCTCCAGTTGCCAAGTCTTGTTGATTGACCCTTCAACTTTCACTCTCATCTGTCCACATCTGGTCGGCTATTTCCCCTTTTGTTGCCTACACTGCATTCTCCACACAGCCACCAGTGATTTTTTTAAAACCTATTGAATTGAGCCACTCTCTTGTCTAAAATCCCCAAGTGACATTTATTTACTTATTTTTATTTTTGAGATGGAGTCTCACTCTGTCGCCAAGCTGGAGTGCAGTGGCACGATCTCGGCTCACTGCAACCTCCGACTCCCAGGTTCAAGCAATTCTCCTGCCTCAGCCTCCCGAGTAGCTGGGATTACAGGCACATGCCACCACACCCAACTAATTTTTTTTTTTTTGAGACGGAGTCTCGCTCTGTCGCCCAGGCTGGAGTGCAGTGGCATGATCTCTGCTCACTGCAAGCTCCGCCTCACGGGTCCATGCCATTCTCCTGCCTCAGCCTCCCGAGTAGCTGGGACTACAGGCGCCCGCCACCTCGCCCAGCTAGTTTTTTTTTTTTTTTTTTTGTATTTTTTAGTAGAGACAGGGTTTCACCGTGTTAGCCAGGATGGTCTTGATCTCCTGACCTTGTGATCCACCCGTCTCGGCCTCCCAAAGTGCTGGGATTACAGGCTTGAGCCACCGCGCCCGGCCCCCTAATTTTTGTATTTTTAGTAGAGATGGGGTTTCACCATATTGGTCAGGCTGGTCTCAAACTCCTGACCTCGTGCGTGATCCACCTGCCTCGCGCCTCCCAAAGTGCTGGGATCACAGGTGTGAGCCACCTCGCCCGGTTTAATTTTGAGACAGGATCTCACTCTGTCGCCCAGGCTGGAGTACAGTGGCTCGATCTCTGCTCACTGAAACCTCCGCCTCCAGGGTTCAAGCTATTCTCCCTGCCTCAACCTCCCAAGTAGCTAGGATTACAGGTGCCCACCACCACACCCGGCTAATTTTTGTATTTTTAAGTAGAGGCGGGATTTCACCACGTTGGCCAGGCTGGTCTCCAACTGCTGACCTCAAGTGATCCGCCCGCCTCGGCGTCCCAAAGCACCGGGGTTACAGGCGCCCGCCACCGTTCCCAGCTAATTTTCGAATTTTTATTAGAGACGGGATTTTGCCATGTTGTGCAGGCTAGTCTGGAACTCCTGGGCTCAGGCGGTCCGTCCACCTCCGGCTCCCAAAGTGTTGGGATTACAGGCGTCAGCCACCGCGCCCGGCCCAAAAGTAGCTTTTAAATTATCTTTTCAACAAGTATATACTGATCATTGGCCATGAACCAAAGCACTATGCAGACGCTTGGCTTCAGTATCATCTCATTGAATCCTCATTATGAGCTTACAAATTAGGCAATATTCCCGTGTTTAGAAATTAAAATAGGGGGCCGGACGCGGCGGCTCACGCCTGTAATCCCAGCACTTTGGGAGGCCAAGGCGGGCGGATCACGAGGTCAGGAGATCGAGACTATCCTGGCTAACACGGTGAAATCCCATCTCTACTAAAAATACAAAAAATTAGCCGGGCGTGGCGGCGGGCTCCCGTAGTCCCAGCTACTCGGGAGGCTGAGGCAGGAGAATGGCGTGAACGCGGGAGGCGGAGCTTGCAGTGAGCCGAGATGGCGGCACTGCACTCCAGCCTAGGAGACAGAGCAAGACTCCGTCTCAAAATAAGTAAATAAATAAATAAAAGAAAATAAATTAGGGGGCCGGGCGCGGTGGCTCACGCCTGTAATGAGGTCAAGAGATAGAGACCATCCTGACTAACACGGTGAAACCCCGTCTCTATTAAAAACACAAAAAATTAACTGGGTGTGGTGGCGGGCGCCTGTAGTTCCAGCTACTCGGGAGGTTGAGGCACAAGAATCGCTTGAACCCGGGCAGCACGCCACTGCACTCCATCCTGGGCGACAGAGAGAGACTCCGTCTCAAAAACAAACAAACAAACAAAACAAAACAAAAAACAAAAAAACGGATAAAAAGTAACTCATTCATCCCTCATCCACCTAGCTGAGGCTAGATCTTATAAAAATCCTGTATTGCCACTCAAGGCTTTAACAACAGGTGATGGTCTAGGTGGCTTTTACTCGACAAAATGACTGCAGAGAGCATGCTACCCACTAAGGAAAGGGAGCCAGCCATCCTCGCACCGACGTCCTCGTGGGGAGGCCTGGGGCGAAGTCATCCCGACTGGGCGACAGTTACAGCCGAACCTCACCAGGGCAGGCAGGGCTGCCGGAGGCAAGGCGGCGCATGCGCGGCCCGCGGGCTACCCGGCTCCGCCCCGCGCGCACTATTTAATCCCAGAATCCCTCTGTGTCGCACCAAACGGCCGCATAGTTCCGAGGCTGCGGAGGCCGGGCGCGGTGGCGTCAAGATGGCGGCTGCGGCAGTGGCGGCGGCGGCGGCGGCGGCCGCGGCTGCATCTCTTCAGGTGCTGGAGATGGAGAGCATGGAGACGGCCGCTGCCGGCTCGGCAGGCCTGGCCGCCGAGGTCCGAGGCAGCGGCACGGTGGACTTCGGGCCTGGGCCAGGGATCTCTGCAATGGAGGCGAGCGGGGGCGATCCGGGCCCAGAAGCCGAGGATTTCGAGTGCAGCTCTCACTGTTCAGAGCTGTCCTGGCGGCAGAACGAGCAGCGACGCCAGGGCCTCTTCTGCGACATTACCCTGTGCTTCGGCGGGGCTGGAGGCCGCGAGTTCCGGGCCCACCGCTCGGTACTGGCTGCCGCCACCGAGTACTTCACGCCCCTGCTCTCGGGCCAGTTTTCCGAGTCCCGCTCGGGACGGGTGGAGATGCGCAAGTGGAGCTCCGAGCCGGGGCCCGAACCCGACACTGTGGAAGCCGTTATCGAGTACATGTACACCGGGCGCATCCGCGTCAGCACGGGCAGCGTGCACGAGGTGCTGGAGTTGGCCGACAGGTAGGCGAGGGGGGTGGGAGCACGGAGGGCGGCGGGCGCGGAGAAGGGGAGATGCTCGCCGGCGGAGGTGAGGGCAGTGCCTGCCACGGCAGCTCGCGAGTCCTGAGTGAACGCATTGGGTTCACACTCGCTGAGCGCCTACTGGGGGGCAGCCAACCGCGGTGGGCGAGGAGGATGCACCGTCAGGTCGCGCCTCGCGCCCAAGAAGCTCAGATACTAGGTGGTGGGACAAAAGTGATGGAAAGGAAAGTCAGTATGTGGTAAGCGTTGTGCTGACGTTCAAAAGGAGTGAAAGGCTAGGGATTGAATAAAGACCTTTCTGAGGAGGTGACGTTTAGACAGACCTCTGAATGTCAAAAAATAACTGACCGTGAAAAGATGGGGAATGAATATTCCAGACAGCGCAAAGGCCCTCAGGCAGGATCCAGTTTGGCTTAGAGAAGAGAATTAAAATACAGTCTAGTGACGCTGGATCTAGTGGATGAAGGGGAGAAGGATGCGTGAGATGCGTTTGAATAAGGAGCTTGAATTTCACTGAGTGTGATAGGAAACTGAGTAAATAAATGATCTGATTTAAATATTTTAATATTATTCTGCCACTGTGGTAAACGGATTGTAGGGAGCAGGAATGCTCCAGAGATTGGTTAGCAGGCAGGTAATACCGTTTATAGAGATGGAGAGGCATTTGTTTTGGCAATTATCATTTTACAGATTCCTTAACAAAAATGCCTGTTGAGCGCCGATTACGCATCAGCTCAGATGCGGGATTCTAAGGTGCTAGGGTTTCAGCAGTGATCAAAACAGACAAAAGTCCTTTTCCTTATCGCACTTACGTTGGTAGATAGACGGTAAATAAGTAAAATGTATAGCCTGTTGGATGATTGTTATCACTGATGAAAAATAAAGCATGGAGGGAGTACATAGAAAGTGCTGGGGGAGAGGAAGTGTTTGTCAAATTGCCTGGATAGAGAATGCTCTATGAAGAAGACGTTTTGCTAAGAACCAAAGGAGATAAGGTAGACTGTGTCAGGTAGGGGACACAGGTACAGAGGCTCTGAGGTGGAGCTTGTCTGTATGTTAGAGAACAGCGGGGAGCCAGTGTGGCTGTATCAAAGGGATGCAGGGTGAGAGGAACAGGAGAAGCCTCAGGATGGTAATGGGTATGGATCCAGATCCCGTAGGGCCTTGATGGTCTGTGGAAGGACATGAGCTTTTACTCTGATAGAAATGGGAAGGTTTGGGGTAGAGGAATGATGCAGTCTCGTTTGATGAATAGTGCTGTGTTGAAAAAAGGATGTGGCGGCCAGGCCCGGTGGCCCATGCCTATAATCTCATCACTTTGAGAGGCTGAGGTGGGTGGATGCTTGAGGTAAGGAGTTCGAGACCAGCCTGGCCAACATGGTGAAACCCCCGTCTCTACTAAACATACAAAAATTAGCCAGGCATGGTGGCGTGCCTGTAATCCTAGCTGTTGGGGAGGCTGAGGCACAAGAATCGCTTGAGACTGGGAGGCGGGAGGCCGAGGTTGCAGTAAGCCGAGATTGCGCCACTGCACTTCAGCCTGGCTGACAGAGCGAGACTGTCTCAAAAAAAAGAACAAAGGATGTGGCATTGGGGAGGAGGGGGCACCAAGGGCAGACGCAGGGAGACTAGCGTAGGAGGTTGTGGCAGTGGTGGTGGAGGCTTCGATTAGGAGGGAGAAGTAAAGGTGATGAGAAGTGCTCTGGTTCCAGATATATTTTGAAGGTAGATGAGATGAATTTGCTGATGCATTTGATATGGGGTATAAGGGAAAAGACTGCTACCTTTTTGACCCAAGCAGTGGGAAGGATGGAATTATAAAGATGTGGAAGATTGCAGAAGAGCAGGTTTGGGAGTAAGAGCAGGAGTTTTTGGATTTGGTTAAGGAGATCCCTGGGAAGCCCCTGGGAGCTAGAGATACAAATTGGGGAAAATTAGCATATAAATGGTAGCTAAAGCCCTGGGACTGAATGGTATTACTTAGGGAGTATACGTAGAAAAGGGGTAGCGGGGAGAGGGTAGGCAAGACGGAGCCCCGGGGTTCTCTAGAATGTAAAATAGCTGGCTGGGCGAGGTGGCTCACGCCTGTAATCCCAGCACTTTGGTAGGCCAAGGCAAATGGATCACTTGAGGTCAGGAGTTCGAGACCAGCCTGGCCAACATGATGAAACCCCATCTCTACTAAAAATACAAAAGTTAGACCGGGCGTGGTGACTTACGCCTGTAATCCCAGCACTTTGGGAGGCTGAGGCAGGCGGATCACGAGGTCAGAAGATCGAGACCATCCTGGCTAACATGGTAAAACCCCGACTCTACTAAAAAAAAAAAAGAAAAATTAGCCGGGCGTGGTGGCGGGCGTCTATAGTCCCAGCTACTCAGGAGGCTGAGGCAGGAGAATGGTGGGAACCCAGGAGGTGGAGATTGCAGTGAACCAAGATCATGCCACTGCACTCCAGCCTGGGCGACAGAGCGAGACTCCGTCTCAAAAAAATACAAAAATTAGCAGGATGTGGTGGCAGGTGCCTGTAATCCCAACTACTCGGGAGGCTGAGGCAGGAGAATTGCTTGAACCCAGGAGGTGGAGGTTGCAGTGAGCTGAGATCGCCCCACTGCACCCCAGCCTGGGCGACAGAGTGAGACTTGGTCTCAAAAAAAAAAAAAAAAAAATAGAATCTTAAAGAGGAAATTGATCTCATGGAAACATAGAAAGGAAGAATATCAAGGAGGGAGCAGCCAATCATGTCAACTCTGTCAACCCATAAGTGATGGTTGCAGGTCAGAGATGCCATTGACAAGAGCTAGTTAAGCCTTGCTTTATAAAGAGGATCAGAAAAATGGTACACATATGTAAATGTTTTGGGGGACAATCCCACCAAGGTAAGAGATACTAGAGCATGTCTGTGTGCTGCTGAAAATAATTCAGTAGAAGATGAGTAATTGGTGTTACAGGAGCAGGGGAAAATAATTGCAGGAGTAGAGTCCTTGCAACCAAGAAGGGAACTGTAGGGGTTGAAGAGGGGTGATCCCTTTCCTCCCCTTCATAAAGGGGTCACAGCTGACATTCTTTTTTTTTTTGGAGACAGAGTCTCTTTGTTTCCCAGGCTGTAGTGCAATGGTGCAATCTCGGCTCACTGCAACCTCTGCCTCCTGGGTTCAAGCGATTCTCCTGCCTCAGCCTCCCAAGTAGCTGGGATTACAGGCATCTGCCACCACGCCCAGCTAATTTTGTATTTTCAGTAGAGATGGGGTTTCACTGTGTTGGCCAGGCTGGTCTCAAACTCCTGACCTCGTGATCTGCTCGCCTTGGCATCCCAAAGTGTTGGGATTACAGGCGTGAGCCACCGCGCCTGGCCACAGCTGACATTCTTATAATAAAAGACAGGTTATATAGGGCAGAGAAAACCATAGCAGATTATTACAGGCACATTTGTGCTCGAGAGTCATACAAAATATGAAAACTCTAAGGGTGACTGAAGTTTTTATACTATTCTGTGGTTATAGAAAGAATAGGGGTTTGGAATGCATCAAGACAGGTTATGGGAGAGCCAGAAGAGGAAAGCTTGGCAAGCACAGGCTGTCCTGTTATGCCAGTGAAACCTCACGGGCAGCAGCTGTCAGAAAAAATGGATGTAGCCTGTGGGAAAAGTTTCTGTCAGATCTTTTAAAGTGTCAGACCTTCGCCTCCTTAGTTTTTCCTGAGTGCATCTTTCCTTGATCTGAGTAAGGGGGGGCCTCAGAGAAAGCCTATTTGCATCCCTGTTTTCCTTGCTGTTTACCTCATTAATGTAGATTTTCTCTGCAGATGCAAATCTCCCCCACAAAAGACAGCTCTTCAAAGCTATTCCTGTGGTTTCGGCCCCTCGGAATATGTCAAATAAGTATATTTTGGGGTGAAATATTCTGGTTATTCTTCAGTGTAGAATCCATATTAAAATTGGAGCGGTTGGACTGCAAAGTTTAGGGTACAACTGCTGGTGGATTGGGTGGTGGGAAGATGAAGTTCCTGCTTGATTGTCTGTTTTCTTAAGAGGCTGGGTCATCAATGAGAAGGTGGAGTGGGATGGGCATAGCTCTGAGGGAGAGAGGTTTGTTGCATGAAAATGGGTAGAAAAGGGTCATTGCACTTACTCAAAGCTATGTTTGATTCTGTCATATCATCTTGAGTTTGTCAGATTTGCCCGTGCTCTATTAGGGAGTTAGAGAGGAGAGGATACTCCAGGCATTTTTACTAAAAACTCTTTAACTTCTCTCCATCTATCAGCAGCTAAGCCAATAACTTTTGTCAGGCACTGTTCAAAGTGCTCTGCAACCATCACATTTAATCTTCCCATCAACTCTGAGGCAGGACCCTCCCCCACCCACCAACCCCTAAATACATATGTCTGTTGGTGATCATGCCTGCCTCACTGGACACTTGTGAGGATCAGAAACATAATAATAGGATGTGCACGATGCCCCTCACATGACAGATGCCTAGTGTATGACAGCTATTTTCTTTTTTTTTCTTTTTTTTTTTTTTTTTTGAGACGGAGTCTTGCTCTGTCGCCCAGGCTGGAGTGCAGTGGCCGGATCTCAGCTCACTGCAAGCTCCGCCTCCCAGGTTTACGCCATTCTCCTGCCTCAGCCTCCCGAGTAGCTGGGACTACAGGCACCCGCCACCTCGCCCGGCTAGTTTTTTGTATTTTTTAGTAGAGACGGGGTTTCACCGTGTTAGCCAGGATGGTCTCGATCTCCTGACCTCGTGATCCGCCCGTCTCGGCCTCCCAAAGTGCTGGGATTACAGGCTTGAGCCACCGCGCCCGGCCGACAGCTATTTTCATAGAGCATTTTTTCGAGACACCCACAGGAATTTGTCTCCGAATTACGTGGAGTGCCTGCTAAAACTAGGAGCCCAGGGCAGCCTGGGAATCAGGTGACACTGGCACCCAGACATGTCTGGGAGCCACTATATCCCTTACCACTCTACTTTGTCTTTGCTTTATCTCTAAAATGATATGTTCTCTTAAAAGAGTAGAGGGAGCCTGCCTTATTCATTTTCATATCATAGTTAAGACAGTTACTAAGCACAGTCACTAATAATAAATGGTTACTGAATTGGGAGAGGCCTGAACCAATGAAGTGATTCTTGTTTAAGGTTCTTCTCCGTTCTGGGGACTTAGTCTTTTTAGAGCAGTGGTCTCAAATGGGCTATCCTCAGACTGATTGCTGCCAGATTTATGAATCTGTCTGAAACGATTGCGTTTTTTTTTTTTAATTAAACTTTAAATGGATTTAGGTGAGCAGACAATATTTAGTCAACTACATCCAAATCACTTTCCTTTGTTTTTTAACCTACACGTTTTGTTTTGTTTGGAGCCGAGTCTTACTGTGTCACCCAGGATGGAGTGCAGTGTGGCATGATCTCAGCTCACTGCACCTGCCCCCAGGTTCAGGCAATTCTCGTGCCTCAGGCTCCTGAGTAGCTGGGATAACAGACGCACACCACCACGTCCAGCTAATTTTTGTTTGTTTTTTGTTTTGAAATAGCGTCTCATTCTGTCGCTGGAGTGCAGTGGCGTGAGCTCGGCTTACTGCAATCTCCACCTCCTGAGTTCAAGCGATTCTCCTGCCTCAGCCTCCCTAGTAGCCAGGATTATAGGCACCTGCTGCCACACCCAGCTAATTTTTTGTATTTTTAGTAGAGACGGGGTTTCATCATGTTGGCCAGGCTGGTCTCGAACTCCTGACCTCAGGTGATCCACCCACCTCGGCCTCCCAAAGTGCTGGGATTACAGGCGTGAGCCACCACGCCTGGCCTACTTTTTGTAGTTTTAGTAGAGACAAGGTTTCACCATGTTAGCCAGGCTGGTCTCAAACTCCTGACCTCAAATGATCCTCCTGCCTCAGTCTCCCAAAGTGTTGGGATTACAGGCCTGAGCCACTGCACCCGGCCTGAACCACTGCACCCAACCCTACACATGTTTTTTTGTTGTGTTTTTGTTTTGTTTTCTGCTTCTTCACGTGTTTGAGTTTGCTTTGTATCCTTGCTTTGATGAGAACCCAGTTCAGGACAAATCTCAGTACCCCATTCCCTCTGGCTGCCCAAAGAAAAAGCTCTGGTGATGAGATTAAAAACTGTCTCCGACACAGGGAGTAAATATTCAGGGCAACTTGAATCTATGATCCTGGAGAAAAATTTTTTTTTTTTTTTTTGAGACGGAGTCTCGCTCTGTCGCCCAGGCTGGAGTGCAGTGGCTGGATCTTGGCTCACTGCAAGCTCCGCCTCCCGGGTTTACGCCATTCTCCTGCCTCAGCCTCCCCTGTAGCTGGGACTACAGGCGCCCGCTACCTCGCCCGGCTAGTTTTTTGTATTTTTTAGTAGAGACGGGGTTTCACTGTGTTAGCCAGGATGGTCTTGATCTCCTGACCTCGTGATCCGCCCGTCTCGGCCTCCCAAAGTGCTGGGATTACAGGCTTGAGCCACCGCGCCCGGCCGAAAATTTTTAAAATAAAATAAAACCTCTAGCAGAAAGCCTAGATCTGAGTAAGGAGTGGGGGGGCCTTCCTTCTGATATCTGACCGAACAGACCCCCTGAGAAGTTCCTGCCTGGCTGTTTCTTTATACCATAAAGTCCCTTGACTGAGACCCTGTTTCATTTAAGAAGAGGCTGGTGGGCTGGGCCTGGTGGCTCACACGTGTAATCTCAGCACTAAAGTAGGCAGATTGCTTGAGCTCAGGAGTTTGAGACCAGTCTGGCTAACATGGCAAAACCTTGTCTCTACAAAAAAAATACACCAAAAAAAATTATCTGGGTGGCCAGGCACGGTGACCCACGCCTGTAATCCCAGCACTTTGGAGGCCCAGATGGGTGGATCACCTTAGGTCAAGAGGTCGAGACCAGCCTGGTCAACATGATGAAACCCTGTCTTTAAAAATACAAAAAATTAGCTGGGCATGGTGACAGGTGCCTATAATCCTAGCTACTAGGGAGACTGAGGCAGGAGAATTGCTTGAACCCAGGAGGCAGAGGTTGCAGTGAGCCAAGATTGCACCATTGCACTTCAGCCTGGGAAGTAAGAGCGAAACTCCATCTCGGGGGGGGAAAATATATATATATATATATATATATCTGGGCGTGGTGGCGTGTTCCTGTAGTACCAGCAACTTGGGAAGTTAAGGTGGGAGAATCACTTGAGCCCAGGAGGTCGAGGCTGCAGTGAGCCATGATTGCACCACTGCACTCCAGCCTGGGTAACGGTGAGAATCTGATCTGTCTCAAAAAAAAAAAAAAGAGAGAGAGAGAGGCTGGTGACTAGTAAGGAATTAGGGAAGGATGGCAAAGACAAATTTGGATAGGGATTTGCCTTTGCCAAGGACAAATTAAAGTGAAAATAAAGTGTGTGGCTGGGCGTGGTGGCTCAGGCCTGTAACCCCAGCACTTTGGGAGGGCGAGGCAGGTGGATCACCTGAGGTAAGGAGTTTGAGACCAGCCTGGCAAACATGGTGAAACCCCGTTTCTACTGAAAATACAAGAAGTTAGCCAAACATGGTGGCATGCGCCTGTAATTCTAGCTACTCGGGAGATTGAGGCAGGAGTATCGCTTGAACCCAGGAGGCAGAGGTTGCAGGGAGCCAAGATCGTGCCATTGCACTCCAGTTTGGGCAACAAGAGCGAAACTCTGTCTCAAAAAAAAAAAGAAAAAACCTCCAGCCAGACACAGTGGCATGTGCCTGTAGTCCCTGCTACTGTGGAAGCTGAGGCAGAAGGATTGCTTGAGCCCAGGAGTTTGGGACTGTAGCGCACTGTGATCACACCTGTGAAAAGCCACTGCAGCATAGTGAAACCCTGTCTCTTAAAATAAAAACTCTATTTTGTGTTTTTATATATGTCTATGTGTGTGTATATGTATGTGTTTCACATATATGATATGTAATTATATAAACTATATAATATAAATAATACTTTATATTTTATATATAAATAAGATTTTTATATATGCTTTTATTTATTTTTTTTTTTTGAGACAGAATCTCGCTGTGTTGCCTAGGCTGGAGTACAGTGGCGCGATCTCGGCTCACTGCAACTGCTGCCTCCCGAGTTCAAGCTATTCTCCTGCCTCAGCCTCTGGAGTTGCTGGGATTACAGTCGCCTGCCACCATGCCTAGCTAATTTTTTTGTATTTTTAGTAGAGACGAGGTTTCACCCGTTGGCCAGGCTGGTTTCGAACTCCTGACCTCATGATCCGCCTGCCTTGGCCTCCCAAAGTGCTGGGGTTACAGGCCTGAGCCACCACGCCCAGCCACACACTTTATTTTCACTTTAATTTGTCCTTGGCAAAGGCAAATCCCTATCCACCTGAGATTACAGGTGTGAACCACTGCACTCGGCCTATATATGCTTTTTTTTAAGAGACAGTCTTCTTGTGTTGGCCAGACTGGAGTGCAGTGGCTATTCACAGGCACAATTATAGCTTACTGCAGCCTTGAACTGCTGCCCTCAGCCAATCCTCTTGCCTAAGCCTCTTGAGTAGCTGAGACTACAGGCATGCATCTCCATGCCCAGCTCTATATGTGCTTTTTTTGTTGTTTTTTTTGTTTGTTTTTTTTGTTGTTTTTTTTTTGAGACAGAGTCTTGCTCTGTCACCCAACCTGGAGTGCAGTGGCGCAATCTCAGCCCCCTACAACCTCTGCCTCCCAGATTCAAGTGATTCTCCTGCCTCAGCCTCCCAAGTAGCTGGGATTACAGGTGCTCCCCACCATGCCCAGCTAATTTTTGTATTTTTATTAGAGACAGGGTTTCACCCTGTTGTTGGCCAGCCTGGTCTCAAACTCCTGACCTCAAGTGATCTGCCTGCCTCAGTCTCCCAAAGTCCTGGGATTACAGGTGTGAGCCACTGCGCCCGGCCATGTGCCTTTTTTTAAGAGACTTGGTTTTGCCATGTTTCCCAGGCTGGTCTTGAACTCCTGGTTCAAGCGATCCTCAACTTCCCAAAATGCTGGGATTATAGGTGTGAGCCCCTGTGCCTAGCCTATATGTGCTTTTATTTTTTTTATTTTTATTTTTTTTGAGACGGAGTCTCGCTCTGTCGCCGGGCTGGAGTGCAGTGGCCGGACCTCAGCTCACTGCAAGCTCCGCCTCCCGGGTTCCCGACATCCTCCTGCCTCAGCCTCCCGAGTAGCTGGGACCACAGGTGCCCGCCACCTCGCCCGGCTAGTTTTTTGTATTTTTTTAGTAGAGACGGGGTTTCACGGTATTAGCCAGGATGGTCTCGATCTCCTGACCTCGTGATCCGCCCATCTCGGCCTCCCAAAGTGCTGGGATTACAGGCTTGAGCAACCGCACCCGGCCTTGTGCTTTTAAACATACTTTTCCAGCACAATATTTTCTAATTTGGTGGTGGGGTTTTTGTTTTTTTTTTTTTTTTTTCAGATTTTGTGTATAAAGTGAGATTAACTATTTCAATATGTATAATTGAGATGCTCTCAAAACGTGACCATACGCTGGGTGTGGTGGCTGACACCTGTAATCCCAAACACTTTGGGAAGCAGAGGCAGGAGGATTGCTTAAAGCAAGGAGTTCAAGACCAGTGTAGACAATATAAGGAGACCTCGTCTCTACAAAAAAATTATATATACATATATATAATTTTTTTTTTTAATGTAGGCCATGGCCAGGCACAGTGGCTCACACCTGTAATCCCAGCACTTTGGGAGGCCGAGGCAGGCAAATCACTTTGAGGTCAGAAGTTCAAGACCAGCATGGCCAATATGGTGAAACCCTGTCCCTACTAAAAATACAAAAATTAGCTGGACGTGGTGGCACACCCCAGCAACTCAGGAAGCTGAGGCAGGAGAATTGCTGGAACCTAGGAGGTAAAGGTTGCAGTGAGCCGAGATCACACCACTGCACTCCAGCCTGGGTGGCAGAGTGAGACCCTGTCTGAAAAAACAAAAAAGTAACCACATAAAATATGCATATTTGAAAAATTAATCTTTTCTCTTTTTCTTGATTTTAGGTTCCTACTCATTCGTTTAAAAGAATTTTGTGGAGAATTTCTCAAGAAAAAACTTCATCTCTCAAATTGTGTGGCAATTCATAGCTTAGCCCACATGTACACCCTGAGCCAACTTGCTTTGAAGGCTGCTGATATGATACGGAGAAATTTCCACAAAGTGATTCAGGATGAAGAATTTTATACGTTACCTTTCCATCTCATTAGAGACTGGCTTTCAGATTTGGAAATTACAGTTGATTCTGAAGAGGTTCTCTTTGAAACCGTTTTGAAATGGGTTCAGAGAAATGCTGAAGAGAGAGAGAGATACTTTGAAGAACTTTTTAAATTGCTCAGGTTGTCCCAGATGAAACCTACCTACCTTACTCGACATGTCAAACCAGAGAGGCTGGTAGCCAATAATGAAGTTTGTGTCAAGTTGGTGGCTGACGCAGTGGAGAGACATGCTCTGAGAGCTGAGAATATACAATCGGGCACATGCCAGCACCCCACTTCTCATGTCTCACTATTGCCTCGTTATGGGCAAAACATGGATGTGATCATGGTTATTGGAGGTGTGTCAGAAGGAGGGGACTATTTAAGTGAATGTGTGGGGTATTTTGTTGATGAGGACAGATGGGTAAACCTGCCACATATTCATAATCACCTCGATGGACATGCTGTTGCAGTAACAGAATCCTACGTGTATGTTGCTGGATCAATGGAGCCAGGGTTTGCTAAAACTGTTGAAAGGTATAACCCAAATTTGAATACTTGGGAACATGTTTGTAGTCTGATGACAAGAAAGCATTCTTTTGGACTAACAGAAGTCAAAGGGAAGCTCTATAGCATTGGAGGACATGGCAACTTTAGTCCTGGTTTTAAAGATGTGACTGTTTATAATCCTGAGCTTGATAAATGGCACAACTTGGAATCGGCACCAAAGATTCTTCGAGATGTCAAAGCACTAGCCATTGAAGACCGGTTTGTATACATTGCCGCCCGCACTCCTGTAGATCGGGACACTGAAGATGGATTAAAGGCTGTAATTACTTGCTATGATACAGAGACTCGACAGTGGCAAGATGTGGAATCTTTGCCCCTTATTGACAATTACTGCTTTTTCCAAATGTCTGTGGTCAATTCAAACTTTTATCAGACAGCATCATGTTGTCCCAAGAGTTATTGTTTAGAAAACGAAGAAGCAGTAAGAAAAATTGCCAGCCAAGTGTCTGATGAGATCCTTGAAAGCTTGCCTCCAGAAGTTCTAAGCATTGAAGGAGCAGCCATTTGCTATTACAAAGATGATGTCTTCATTATAGGAGGCTGGAAAAACAGTGATGATATTGATAAACAGTATCGGAAAGAAGCCTACCGATACTGTGCTGAGAGGAAGAGGTGGATGCTTCTTCCTCCTATGCCACAACCTCGTTGTAGAGCCACTGCTTGTCACGTGCGGATCCCATACCGGTACTTGCATGGCACACAGAGATATCCTATGCCTCAAAACCTGATGTGGCAGAAGGACCGCATCAGACAGATGCAAGAGATACATCGTCACGCCCTGAACATGCGGCGAGTGCCAAGCTCTCAGATAGAATGCTAGGTTCTCTCAAGCGTGCCAATTAAAACTGTTATACCCGTTTCGTGAAGCTGAAGATATCCAGGCTGTTACTTGAAAAAGTATGTCGATAACTTATTTTCTACGTGAACTGATTATTGCCCCATATAAAGGAAGTAGAGTTAAAAACTAAAGAATGGGAGACTCAGTTCAATACATGGTCATTTTGTTAGCTTGCAATTTTTGTCTTTGGTTTGTTTGTTTGTGCTAGCTAAGTAAGATCTTACTAAGGACAAGTGGGAAAATCAGGTGTAGTTGCTTAGCTATTTTCCTGCCAATTGAGTTATAACTCCTTTGTCTTGGGGACTTATGTTTTGAACATGCTTTAAGCACCAATTTTATTTGCACATTTACTTTGATATTCTTTTTGATTTTTTATGAAATGATTGGTTTTGGCAAGATCTGACTTCTGCATTGAGCCCTCATCTGCAGGAGGCATGTGCAATAGTGAGACTGAAATTTGGATGAAAACACTCAATATTTCAGCAAGATAATTTGAGAATGTTTGCATTGATATTTTCTAATGTTTATCTAGAAGTGCCACTTTCATTCCTAGAAGATGTGACTGATGAGAAATTTTTGATTGGCTCATGCATTTTTTGAATATTTTTCATTAGCAACTGTTTATAGACTAAGCCTTCAATCTGAGCTGAGGGTAGATGGCAAAAGTATAGATCTTTAGCTAATTGACTAAATACAGAGCAAGTTACATGTGTGAATTTTGTTTTCTCTAAGAAGAAAAGTATTCGTGTAGACTGAGAAATTAAAGGCATTTAAAATTTTAAACATTTTTTTCAGGAGTTGCAGGATTACTTGAGGATATGTTAATGAGTGTAAATAATGCCTATGACAATCAACACTCAATGCCTTCCATTTTAATTTTTGCTCTAATGCATATTATATAGAATCATTATTCCTTTGGGTTTTTTTTGTTTTTTTTTTGGTTTTTTTTGAGACAGAGGCTTGCTCTTGTTGCCCAGGCTGGAGTGCAGTGGTGCAATCTCGGCTCACTGCAACCTCTGCCTGCCGGGTTCCAGTGATTCTCTTGCCTCAGCATCCCGAGTAGCTGGGATTACAAGTACCCACCACCACGCCCGGCTAATTTTTGTACTTTTAGTAGAGACGGGGTTTCACCATGTTGGTCAGGCTGGTCTTGAACTCCTGACCTCAGGTGATCCGCCCACCTCAGCCTCCCAAAGTGCTGGGATTACAGGCGTGAGCCACCGCGCCCAACCCATTATTCCTTTGTACAAGAAACTTTTTTTTTTCCCAAAATGGGAAGTCATAATTTAAGGAAATGTTGCTAAAGAGAAGCCTTATTATTTCTGATTGTTATGTTTTATCCAGTTGCCCTACACTTTTAAACTTTGCCTGAGCCTAGGATACCAAATTTGGGTACGTAATTTTGGCTTTTAAAGGTTTATGGGCTGGGCACGGTGGCTCATGACTGTAATCCCAGCACTTTGTGGGAGGCTGAGGTGGGCAGATTTTGAGCCCAAGAGTTCAAGACCAGCCTGGGAAACATAGCAAGACCCTGTCTCTACAAAAAGTACAAAAATTAGCTGAGTGTGGTAGCTGGCACGTGCCTGTAGTCCTTCCTACTTGAGGCCAAGGTGGGAGGATCAGCAGAGCCTGGGGAGGTTGAGGGTGAAGTGAGCTGTGATCATGCCCCACTACCCTGGGTGACAGAAACACAGTGTCTGAAATAAAAATTAAAAAGATCACTGAAGCTATCTTTTATTTAGTTTTATACATTGTTCTAATTATCTTATGTCTCCTGAGCTTTATAAAAGTTAGCACTCAAGTTGACTCTTTTTTTTGGGGGGGTGGGGGGATGGGGTCTCACTTTGTCACCCAGGTTGGACTGCAGTGGTACGATCTTGGCTCACTACAACCTCCACCTCCTGGACACAAGCCATCCTCCCATCTCAGCCTACTGAGTAGCTGGGACTACAGGCATGCGCCACCATGCCCAGCTAATTTTTTTTTGTATTTTTGGTAGAGACAGGGTTTCGTTATGTTGCCGAGGCTGGTCTCCAACCCCTGGGCTCAGGAGATCCACCCGTGTCAGCATCCCAAGGTGCTGGGATTACAGGTGTGATCCACCACACCTGGCCTCAAATTAACTTTTTTTTTTTCTTTTTTTTGAAACAGAGTCTCACTTTGTCACTCAGGCTGGAGTGGCGCAATCTCAGCTCACTGCAACCTCCACCTCCCGCGCTCATGCGATTCTCCTGCCTCAGCCTCCTAAGTAGCTGGGAATGCAGGCGTGTGCCACCACGCCCGGCTAATTTTTGTATTTTTAATAGAGATGGGGTCGCACCATGTTAGTTAGGCTGGTTTCGAACTCCTGACCTCGTGATCCTCCCACCTCAGCCTCCCAAAGCGCTGGGATTACAGGCGTGAGCCACCATGCCTGGCCCTCAAATTGACTTTAATGCTCGGTTAGTATAAAGGATTCCTAACAGCTTACAATGTGGTTTTCTTGTTTTTGTTGTTGTTGTTTTGTTTTGTTTTTTTTTTAAGATATGAGGTCTCACCTTATTGGCCAGGCTGGTCTCAAGCTCCTTTCCTCAAGCAACTCTCCCACCTTGGCCTCCCAAAGAGCCACCTGCCCAATGATTTATCCTGTTTCTTAAGGACTGTCTTTACCTTCTTAGACATTTTGGAATACCATTCTAGAAGTCAAATTCCAAGTGCAGTGATTTTTTTTTTTTCCCCTAGTCCATTATAGTTAATCTTCTTGTTAGTGATCAAATACCAAAAGAGAAAAGCACAACCAGAAATTTTGGCTATTTGCTGCAAGACTAATAGTTTTAGGTCTTGGGCTCTATACTAAGAACTTGAAATTTTTAAATTAGTGTCCCTGCCTAGGTGAAAAGTTTTTAATAAATGTGTTGAAAATCAACTTTAAATCCATTTAATTTAGACTGGAGTGGGCGTGAGAAACTGCAAGTCTATTTCTACATATAAGGATATATTATTTTACCCCACTACTACCTTTTTCTCAATTTCCATTTCTTTGTAGTTATTTTAATAAAAGCCATTTGGATTCTGAGAAGCACTAATTCTTAGTTGTGAGAGGTCTATGCATGTAAGACAGAATCATTAAATGAAGCTCATTAAATGGAGTTCTCATTTCTCTCCAATAGACTATGCTAACAAACTTCCTTTTGTTGATTGTGTTTAAATAATTTAGTATCTCACTACAATAACAGTTTTTCACTGGAAGGATGTGATGTGTTTTTTGTTTTTTTGTTCTCAGAGCTGTCTTCTGAGGTAATCATTACCAAGTCATTTGTGGGGTTGTGTTTTTTTCACATGATGTGACAGAAATTATAACTCATAAGATTTAGGCATAATCTGGTTTTAAAACCTTGATTGAAACTGTTGTTTTTTAACTTAGCAGGCAGCCTAGGCCACGGCTGAAAAGAAGGGGTAAGTCCTTCATTGCATGATGATGTGTGCAGGTTTTCCTGAATTTCTAATTTTTATATTTGAATTCACATGTGTAATTTCACATCAATAACTTGTGTTTCTGAAATATCCTAACTAACTTGTTAATGAGGAAAGAAACCAGATTTGCTTAAATCTGTTCAAGGCTGACATTCTGAAATTCTTAACTGGAAATAACTTCCCAGAGTATTTGTTCTAATTACAAGGATTAGGCCTAAAATAGCTCCTTGGGAAAGAAGTTTCCTTGTTGATGAGAAAACTTAAAAGATTCTTTTTGGTAATGTAAGCAGTTAAAAATATGACTTTAGCAAGACAGCTTAATGCGTATTCAAGCAAACCTTTGTTTTGTTGCTTTCCTTTTGTTTGTAGAAGAGAGAGGAAGTCATTATACCAAAAAGTAATAGTTACATAACTTTGAGTGAGGCTACTTACATCTTTTTTTTTTTTTTTTTTTTTTGGAGACGGAGTCTCGCTCTGTCACCCAAGCTGGAGTGCAGTGGCGCGATCCTGGCTCACTGCAAGCTCCACCTCCTGGGTTCACGCCATTCTCCTGCCTCAGCCTCCCGAGTAGCTGGAACTACAGGCGCCCACCACCGCGCCCGGCTCATTTTTTGTATTTTTTTAGTAGAGACGGGGTTTCACCATGGTCTCGATCTCCTGCCCTTGTGATCCGCCCGCCTCGGCCTCCCAAAGTGCTGGGATTACAGGCTTGAGCCACCGCGCCCAGCCTACTTACATCTTAGAATGGGTATCCTTGAACTATATCTACCGCACCATGGCTTAAAAAAAAAAATCAGTGGTATATATTGAGAATGTCAGTCATGAGCTTAGTGTTTAAGTAACACATCCCACTTACAGTTGTTTGCATGATTAGTCTTGTGTATCATGATATTCAACTTTGCGTTTGCTGTGCCAGTTCAAAAATAACTTTTTTGCTAAAAACTCTTAAAATTCATGACATAAGTTTTGTTTTGATCACCTGGTTTTATATAGTATTTCTGGGACCAAAAAATTTAAATATACCTTTTTAATATAGAACAGAAGTTTGAAGCTGGAAAGATAGTGTTTATGGAAGATTTGTGTGTTTTTGTTTTTTTAAACCCGTCAGGCTGCTGGTAAGGCAGTTTCTAGGGCTAACTTTTCCTCCTTACCTCTTGACTAGTGTAGCATGTGGTATGTTTAAAATACTTCATTTTCTGCTTTGTAATTCTAATATCAGCACTACACTGTATGTAGACAGGTGAGCTGAATGGTATGTTTTAGTTATTTGGTCTAATCAAGCATAACTAAAGGGACTTCTTTTTTGGTACTTTTCTCAAATTAAGTTTAAATATAGTATACTGGCCACATTTCATGTCTTTGAAAGTTTACATTACTGTAAACCAAGTACTCTGTCTACACCAGAGGGTGCTTTAACTATAAAATATTTGAGAAACAATTCAGTCTCTCCTGAACTCTCAAACATTTTGGCACAGTTCATCACTCCAGTTTGTTACTTTCTTGAGAATAGTCCTTTTTTGTTTTTGTTATTATAACGTATGTTCTGGTCATTGGAAACAGAACAGCTCATAGTTGAGTGATGTAATATAATAACAGTAATATAACCTAGTAGTCATTTTGCTTCAAGGAATTTAATTAGATAGCAAAATCACTGCTGTTTATTACATTTGTAGGGCTTTTTGTCTTACTCAGTGACCATCACTACGAATGTCTTACATTGAAGCACAGACTGCAGAGCACTTGTTAACTTAATCCTCCTGCATAATGCACTCGTGAAAAGTAGTGCTTGCTAGGTGTTTGAAGATTTTATGATCCATGTGCTTGGGCTCGTTGAGTTATTTGTAAAATAAACATTTAGTTTGAGTTGATGCAGTGAGTTTTTTGGGCTAGTAGTATCCAGGTCCCTACTCTACTGAAAATGTAATCTTCACTATTTCCCTTTAAGTCAGAGGAGATGTAGTAGTTAGAACACCTTGAGACATTACATTGTAAAATAGCTCATTTTATGTTCCTGAAGCTATCTTGTTCTCTGTTAAAGCTACTAATTGTCTCAGTGTAAGTTTTAAATAAATATATTTCTTTAAAGCTGGTTTGTACTGTGTGACTTTTTTTTTCTTCTTTATGCACTGTTGGATATAATTGCCTTCTTCCCTCCCTCCTACTCCCTCATTCATCCAACCATTGGCTCTCTTAAGTTGAACATTTTCCAGTACTCTTCAAAGTTTAAACACTGCATTTATTTAAAAAAAAGAATTAATTCTTATTGCTTAGACTTTTTATTAGCTAAATGAAGAGGCTCATACAGGTAGGGTACTTGTTGAAGCAGAATATTTTACTTCATCTCGCAGTGCTAATCCTGGGAAGTTGTCCCGTCTAGCTGCATATTCCCCAACATTGGCCAGCCCTGGTACTACACAGCAGCTCAGAGCACTGCGGTATATGCTCATGTCGTGAGCATCATACCACTCATCGGTCTTTTCGTCATAGCACTCAACATTAAAGGTGGTGGTAAAACCATTAAAGCCACCCACCACGAACAAGAGGTCGTCCACCACCTCGATGCCAAAATTGCTACGAGGGTTAAACATAGTGGGGATTGTGCGCCAAGTGTTAGCCACAGGGCTGTAGGCTTCTGCACTCCTAAGTCGATTAGCTCCGTCAAAGCCACCTACCTGTGGATAGCAAAAGAAACACGGTTGACTGCTAACTATTGATTCTGTTCACTGAGGAAGCCCTCGTTGGGGGTACCAGTGATTTCATAACTCCCTCTTCCATTATCTTCCATGAAAAAAAGCTTTTCAAATACCAACAGTAGCATAAACCCATTTACTAATACAAATTCTAGGGGTAATGTGTTTTTTCTTTGTAGTAGTAAACTTACTGCATATACATGTTCTCCATAAGCAATCACGCCTATTCCACTCCTCCTGCTTCTCATGGGTGCTATGACTGTCCACTGATTACTTTCAGTGTTGTACACTTCCGCTGTAAACAGGCACTCGTTTCCATTAAACCCACCACATATGTAGACCTGTGTGAAGAGTTCCAAGATTATTAAAATTCCCACTCTAGGGAGTAGAAAGAAAGGATATGTGTGTGGTGGTAGTGGGCACTTAATTCCAGTCTGTACAATCTGAATTTCTTTTTTTCATATGTGCATGCATTGCTTTTTATTTATTTATTTTTAGAGACAGAGTCTTGCTCTGTCACCCAGGCTGGAGTGCAGTTGCGCCCTCTGGGCTCACTCCGCCACTCAGGTTCTAACAATTCTCCTGCCTCAGCATCCGGAGTAGCTGGGACTACAGGCGCACACTGCCACACCCTGCTGATTTTTTGTATTTCAGTAGAGACGAGGTTTCCACCTTGTTGCCCAGGCTGGTCCTGAACTCCTGAGTTCAGGCAATCCACCCCCATCGACTTCCCAAAGTGCTAGGGTTACAGGCATGATACACTGCCGGCCTATATATATTTTTTTTTTTTTTTTTTTTTTTTTTTTTTTTTTTGAGACGGAGTCTGGCTCTGTCGCCCGGGCTGGAGTGCAGTGGCCGGATCTCAGCTCACTGCAAGCTCCGCCCCCCAGGTTTACGCCATTCTCCTGCCTCAGCCTCCCGAGTAGCTGGGACTACAGGCGCCCGCCGCCTCGCCCGGCTAGTTTTTTGTATTTTTTAGTAGAGACGGGGTTTCACCGTGTTCGCCAGGATGGTCTCGATCTCCTGACCTAGTGATCCGCCCGTCTCGGCCTCCCAAAGTGCTGGGATTACAGGCTTGAGCCACCGCGCCCGGCCTGCCGGCCTATTTTTATTTTTTGAGATGGAGTCTCGCTCTGTCGCCTGGGCTGGAGTGCAGTGGAGCTATCTCGGCTCACTGCAAACTCTGCCTCCTGAGTAGCTGGAATTACAGATGGGTGCCACCACACCTGGCTAATTTTTGTATTTTTACTGGAGAATACCATGTTGGCCAGGCTGGTCTCAAACTCCTGACCTGAAGTGATCCGCCCACTTTGGCCTCCCAAAGTGCTGAGATTACAAACATGAGACACCAGGCCTGGCCACATTACTACTTTTTTTTTTTTTTTTTTGAGAGGGAGTCTTGCTCTGTCATCCAGGCTGGGGTGCAGTGGTGCGATCTCAACGCACTGCAACCTCCACCCACTGCAGCCTCCGCCTCCCGGGTTCAAGTGATTCTCCTGCCTCAGCCTCCTGAATAGCTGGGACTACAGGCGCCTGCCACCATGCCCAGCTAATTCTTTGTATTTTTAGTAGAGACAGGGTTTCACCATGTTGGCCAGGATGGTCTTGACTTCCTGACCTTGTGATCTGCCCGCCTCGACTTTCCAAAGTGCTGGGATTACAGGCGTGAGCCACGAGCCCAGCCTGCATTACTTTTTTTTTTCTTTTTTTGAGATGGAGTCTTGCACTGTCACCCGGGCTGGAGTGCAATGGTGCCATCTTGGCTCATTGCAATCCTCTGCCTCCGGGGTTCAAGCGATTCTCCTCCCTCAGCCTCCTGAGTAGCTGGGACTACAGGTGCCCACCACCAGGCCCGGCTAATTTTTTGTATTTTTAGTAGAGACAGGCTTTCACTATGTTGGCCAGGCTGGTCTCGAACTCCTGACCTAGTGATCAGGAGCCTTAGCCTCCCAAAGTGCTAGGATTACAGGCATGAGCCACCGCGCCCGGCCTCGCATTACTTTTTAATAAGCAAAATAAAAGACAGTTGCAACTAGTCACCTTGTCAATTGAAGAAAGAATGAGTACTCCAAGTGAATACTGCCACTTCGTCTTCCATCCACCCCAAAAAAGAGCAGTATCATTTCTTGGCTTGTACTTTGTATCCACATCTTCCCCTCCCACCCTGGTCCTTTACCTTCCCATAGAGTGTTGTGGCGCTTGCATCACTCCTCTGTTCGTGCATGGGGGCGATGAGTGTCCATTGATTGGTCTCTGGCTCATAACGTTCAGCAGTGTTTAGACGCACATAGCCATCAAATCCTCCCATGGCATAAATAAAATTGCTGAGGACTGTCACACTGACATAGCAACGTCTGGAGTGCATCGGGGCCACCTGATGCCAAGTTTTCTTGACTGGGTCAAAACGCTTAACACTATTGAAATAGTCTACACTATCAAACCCCCCAATGATATACACATAGCCTTTCAAATAGGCTGCCCCATGGTAGGCACGGGGACTCTCTTCCTCACAAGTAACGTTCACCCATCTGTCTGCCCGAGCGTCATATGCCTCAATAGCATTGGTGGGGCTCCCACCACTCCAGCCACCAATTGCAAAGAGGATGGCATAGGGCAAGCGGGGTCTGGTGAGTGGGTTGGTAAAATCAGAATTAGAGGGTCCATTCATGTTGAGGTCATACATGGCCTTTAGGGCATTAATGATGACTGGTTTGCATTCCTCACTGTCTTTGACATAGTCATTCATCTTAACATTGTTCATGAAGTACTCAGCATGCATTAGGGCCAGGCGAACCTAAGAAGCAAACGCAGAAAGTCATTCAGGTGATGTGAGGGTGCCAGGAGATCCCACATCCTTAACCCCCATGTTACAATCTGCCTTTGAATTGCTGGAAATATTTTGGTTTGTTTTTGAAATGTATAAGTCACAGTTTAAATAGTCAATTTTGAGGCTCACACCATAATCCCAGCACTTTGGGAGGCCGAGGCAGGCGAATCACTTGAGGCCAGGAGTTTGAGACCAGCCTGGCAACATAGCAAGACCGTCTCTACTAAAAATACAAAAATTGGGGCCAGGTGAGGTGGCTCACGGCCGTAATCCCAGCACTTTGGGAGGCCAAGACGGGCGGATCACCTGAGGTCAGGAGTTCTAGACCAGCCTTGCCAACATGGCAAAACTCCATCTCTACTAAAAATACAAAAATTAGCTGAGCATGGCGGCACGTTCCTGTAATCCCAACTACTCGGGGAGCTGAGGCAAGAGAATCGCTTGAACCAGGGAGGCAGAGGTTGCAGTGAGCCAAGATCGCCCCACTGCACTCCAGCCTGGGCCACAGAGCGAGACTCCATCTCAAAAAAAAAAAAAAAAAAATCAGTCGGGGCGCAGTGGCTCACACCTGTAATCCCAGCACTTTGGGAGGCCGAGGTGGGCAGATAACTTGAGGTCAGGCATTTGAGACCAGCCTGGCCAACATGGTGAAACCTCTGTCTCTACTAAAAATACAAAAATTAGCTGGGCGTGGTGGCAGGCACCTATAATCCCAGCTACTCAGGAGGCTGAGGCGGGAGACTCGCTTGAACTCGGGAGGTGGAGGTTGCAGTGAGCCGAGATCGCACTACCACACTCCAGCCTGGGCGACAGAGCTAGACTCCATCTCAAAAAAAAGAAGAAAAAAAAATTAGCCAGGCATGGTGCCGCATGCTTATAGTCCCAGCTACTCTCGAGGCTAAGGCGTGAGAATTGCTTGAACCCAGGAGGTGGAGGTTGCAGTGAGCTGTGATCACACCACAGCACTCCAGCCTGGGTGACAGAGTGAGACTCTGTCTCAAAATAAATAGTCGTCGGCTGGGCGCAGTGGCTCACGCCTGTAGTCCCAACACTTTGGGAGGCTGAGGCGGGCAGATCATGAGGTCAGGAGATCAAGACCATCCTGGCTAATACGGTGAAACCCTGTCTCTACTAAAGATACAAAAAGTTAGCCGGGTGTGGTGGCAGGCATCTGTAGTCCCAGCTACTGGGGAGGCTGAGGCAGGAGAATGGCGTGGCGTGAACCCGGGAGGCAGAGGTTGCAGTAAGCCGAGATCGCATCACTGCACTCTAGCCTGGGCGACAGTGAGACTCCTTCTCAAAAATAAATAAATAAATAGTCATTTTGGGAAGGTGGTATATACATTTGGAAGCTGAGAATAAGCTAGATAGAAGGCACCTCAAGTGGCCACAGAGCAATCCCATTCCTTGGCCAATGGTCAGTACCATTAGACCAGGAAAAACCATGGTAATTGTTCAGTAATTGAGTATGTCTGTATATGTAAAATAATGCTGATTAGCACCAACTGACAACAGTTGTGTGCAATACTCATGATTTGTTTTTCTGGTTTTTTGTTAATTTGAGACCGAGTCCCACTCTGTTGCCCAGCTGGAGTGCAGTGGTGTGATCTCAGCTCACTGCAGCCTCCACCTCCTGGGTTCAAGTTATTCTCCTGCCTCAGCTTCCTGAGTAGCTAGGATTACAGGCATGCACCACCATACCCAGCTAATTTTTGTATTTTCAGTAGAGACAGTGTTCTGCTATGTTGGCCAAGCTGGTCTTGAACTCCTGACCTCAGATGATCCACCCGCCTCCACTTCCCAAAGTGCTAGGATTAAAGACATGAGCCACTGTGCCAGCCATGATTTGGTTTCTAATTCAGCTTCTACCTTGGGTATGGAGAAATTCATAGGAAGGAAAAAAGCTGAAAGGAATTTCAGCACTTTCGAATTTTTTTTTTTTTTTTTTTTTGAGACAGGATCTCGCTCTATTGCCCAGGCTGGCTTGCAGTGAGGTGATCACAGCACACTGCAGCCTTGACCTCCCAGGCTCAAGCAGTCCTCCCATTTCAGCCTCCCACCCAGTAGCTGCAACTGCAGGCATGCACCACCAAGCCTGGTTAATTTTTTTTTTTTTTTTTTTTTTTGAGACGAAGTCTCGCTCTGTCACCCAGGCTGGAGTGCAGTGGCGCGATCTCAGTTACTGCAAGCTCCGCCTCCCCGGTTCATGCCATTCTCCTGCCTCAGCCTCCCGAGTAGCTGGGACTACAGGCACCCGCCACCATACCCAGCGAATTTTTTGTATTTTTAGTAGAGACAGGGTTTCACCATGTTAGCCAGGATGGTCTCGATCTCCTGACCTCGTGATCTGCCTGTCTCAGCCTCCCAAAGTGGTGATTACAGGCATGAGCCACCGCGCCCAGCCAGCCTGGTTAACTTTTAAATTTAAATTTTTTTTTTTTTTTTTTGAGATGGAGTCTTGTTCTGTTGCCCTGGCTGGAGTGCAATGGCATGATCTCGGCTCACTGCAACCTCTGCCTCCCAGGTTCAAGTGATTCTCCTGCCTCAGCCTCCTGAGTAGCTGGGATTACAGGTGCGCACCACCACGCCCAGCTAATTTTTATATTTTTAGCAGAGACCGGGTTTCACCATGTTGGCCAGGCTGGTCACAAACTCCTGACCTCAGGTGATCCCCCCACCTCGGCCTCCCAAAGTGCTGGGATTACAGGCGTGAGCCACTGCACCTGGTCAAATTTTGTAATTTAAAATTTTTATAACCTATGTTGCCCAGGCTGGCCTCAAACTCTGTGCTCAAGTGATTCTCCCACCTTGGCCTCCCAAAGTGAGCCACCACACCCCTCCTAGAATTATTCTGAAGGCTCTCTTCTTCCCCCACCACCAGGAAGGATTTTGGTCAAAGAATATAACTTAGGTAAAAAGAACTAGTAATGCCAAGGGAAAAGACAGTTGCAAAATTCCAGAGAATAGTAGATGCCTTCTATCTAAGGACATGTAAATACAGCCTTGGGATCTGTCATATGTCTGAATTTTGCTTTTAGGACAATCTCTCTGGGATAAATGAATGAAGAGTGAACACTGACCTTAGGAAGCAAAATTGAAATGTGCTGCTTTCTATTTTGGGGGTCATGAGAAATCCACTTTAAAATGGCCTCAAATACAGCATCTTCCTGTTTGACATTGAGCTCATCTTTCTCGATGATATCCTTAAGTTCAGTGACCGAGAGCTCTAAAAATTCTGCAGAGACTTTCACCATCTCCTCGAAGTTGTGCAGTATGAACATGTAGGCCTTCTGCCTCAGCTCAGGACAGTAGTAGTAGTCTGTGAACTTACAGATGCCGATACAATTATCCAAGCACAGCTCCGACTTGAGGAACTCGCAGCAACCCCTGACGATACCCATGATGTTAAACTGATCCGCGGCAGCAAGCAGTTTCTCCACATTGTCCGGTGTGATAGGCACGGTCCGGGTGTATGCATACTCAATGATCAGCTTCATCATGTCGGGAGAAATGCCAGGGATGTTGTATACCTTCTTTTCAGTGTTGTTCCAGCCACTTGTAAACAAAGCTCTGGAAAAAAGAAAGAAACTGGCAGCCACGGAAACATTTCTCTCCTGTTAGGTGAGTACATTGGAAATGGCCTCAGGAAGCGGGGTGCAGGCATGTGCTATATACAGTGGACAAGAAGAATTTTGACTTTGGGGCCGGGCGCAGTGGCTCACGCCTGTAATCCCAGCACTTTGGGAGGTGGAGGCGGGTGGATCACGAGGTCAGGAGATCGAGACCATCCTGGCTAACACGGTGAAACCCTGTCTCTACTAAAAATACAAAAAATTAGCTGAGCGTGGTGGCGGGCGCCTATAGTCCCAGCTACTTGGAGGCTGAGGCAGGAGAATGGCGGGAACCTGGGAGGCGGAGTTTGCAGTGAGCCGAGATCGAGCCACTGCACTCCAGCCTGGGTGACAGAGCAAGACTCCATCTTGGTTGGGGGAAAAAAAAAAGAACTTTGACTTTGGTCACTCTTACCTTGTGGATAGAGAAATTAAGATTTAGAACTGAGAGTAAGACCCAGGTCTCTTGGGCCAGGCGTGGTGGCTCACGCCTATAATCCCAGCACTTTGGGAGGCCGAAGCAGGTGGATCACGAGGTCAGGAGTTCAAGACCAGCCTGGCCAACATGGTGAAACCCTGTCTCTACCAAAAATACAAAAGTTAGCTGGGCGTGGTGGCACGTGCCTGTAGTCCCAGCGACTTGGGAGACTAAGGCACGAGAATCGCTTGAACCTGGGAGGCGGAGGTTGCAGCAAGCCAAGATCACGCCACTACACTGTAGCCTGGTGATAGCGTGAGACTCCATCTCAAAAAAAAAAAAAGTTTTTTTCATATAAGATGTGAGATTGGGATGGGGAGAGTCTCCCTATATTGCCCAGGCTGGTCTCGAACTCCTGGGCTCAAGTGATGCCCAGGATGATAATTTTATATGCATTTTACTTATTTAATTCCTATTTCCCCTTCTGGAGGGTAAACTTCATGAGAATAGGAATGTTTCTCTTTTTATTCATTGTTTTTTGTTTTCTGTTTTTGAAGCAAGGTGTTGCTCTATCACCCAGGGTAGAGTGCAATGGCATGATCTTGGCACACTGCAACCTCTGACTCCTGGGTGCAAGCAATTTTCCTGCCTCAGCCTCCTGAGTAGCTGGGATTATAGGTGTGCGCCACCACACTCAACTAATTTTTGTATTTTTTAGTAGAGATGCAATTTCACCATGTTGGTCAGGCTGGTCTCTAACTCCTGACTTCAGGTGATCCACCTGCCTCGGCCTCCCAAAATGCTGGGATTACACTGATGAGCCACTATGCCTGGCCTTGGCTTCCTTTTTGTAAGAAGTTTAAGGAAATGTGGTCTTAGAGATCAAATTCTTCCGCTAGAGCAGGGGTCTGCAAACCTATGGACTCTGTCCAAATTTGGCCCACCTGCTGCCCACAAATTAAGAATGATTTTCACATTTTAAATGACTGGAGGAAAAAAATCTTTTTTTTTTTTTTTTTTTTTTTTTTGAGATGGAGTCTTGCTCTGTTGCCCAGGCTGGAGTGCAGTGGCACCATCTCGGCTCACTGCAAGCTCCACCTCCCGGGTTCACACCATTCACCTGAAGTCAGGAGTTCAAGACCAGCCTGGACAACATGTTGAAACCCCGTCTCAATTATAAATACAAAAAAATTAGCTGGGTGTGGTGGCAGGCATCTGTAACCCCAGCTACTCAGGAGACTGAGGCAGGAGAATTGCTTGAACTCAGGAGGCAGAGGTTGCAGTGAGCCGAGATCGCACCGTTGTACTCCAGCCTGGGTGACAAGAACAAAGCTCCATCTCAAAAAAGAAAAGAAGAAAAAGAAAACTTAGCCAGATGTGGTGGCACACAGCTGTAATCCCAGATACTTGGGAGGCTGAGGCAGGAGCATCGCTTGAACCCGAGAGGTAGAGGTTGCAGTGAGCCGAGATTGCGCCACCGCACTCCAGCCTGGGTGACAGAACAAGACTCCATCTCAAAAAAATAAAAATAAAAAATAAATTGTGGACTCTGCTCTAGGGTCTACATGAATGAGAAGTTTTAGCAACAAGTAGGATACATCAATCATATCTTCATTGGAATTGATTACTCAAACATTTTCAGCTCATGAACAAAATAGCCCTTCTACCTCCTGGGTTACAGTGGTTTTAGCCCAAACTCCCTTTTCCTTCTGTTATTTCCCGGGTGTTTACCCCTCATCCTCCTTCCCATCCCCTTAATCCTTGTTAATTTATCACCCTGTTTGAAAAGGTCTCTATTGGGATAGGAGTAGAGGGGGGTCCCTGAAGTAGCATTGTCATCTGAAATCCAGTAGGGATGTCCAACCTTCCCAAAGGTTGGTTTAGGTGAGAATCAAAGATGAAAGCCCACCAATAGTTAGTTGAAATCCAGTTGAAAAATCAGATCTTAAAGGCCGGGCACGGTGGCTCACGCCTGTAATCCCAGCACTTTGGGAAGCCAAGGCAGGTGGATCACGAGATCAGATGTTCCAAACCAGCCTAACCAACATGGTGAAACCCTGTCTCTAATAAAAATACAAAAATTAGCTGGGCATGGTGGTGGGAGCCTGTAATTCCAGCTACTTGGGAGACTGAGGTAGGAGAATCGCTTGAGCCCAGGAGGCAGAGGTTGCAGGGAACCGAAATCACACCACTGCATTCCAGCCTGGGGGACAAAGCGAGACTCCATCTCAAAAAAAGAAAAATCAGATCTTGCCAGGCGTGGTGGCTAATGCCTGTAATCCTAGCACTTTGGGAGGTTAAAACGGGCAGATCACCTGAGGTCAGGAGTTTGAGACCAGCCTCAGCAACATGGCAAAACCCTGTCTCTACTAAAAATACAAAAATTAGCCTGGCGTGGTGTCGGGCACCTGTAATCCCAGCTACTCAGGAAGCTGAGGTGGGAGAATGGATTGAACCGGGGAGGCGGAGGTTGCAGTGAGCTGAGATGGCGCCATTGCACTCCAGTCCAGGTAACAGAGTGAGACTCATCTCAAAAAAAAAAAAAAAAAAAAATTGGAGAAAAAAGCCCCTGACCCTAGTCATGCCTCTTCAGAAGGCAAAGGAGCCAGACAGGAGCTCCTGCCTGGACCACAGAGTTGGCCAGGCATGGTGGTAATCCCAGCACTTTGGGAGACTGAGGCAGGAGGATTGCTTTGGGCCAGGAGTTCAAGACCAGCCTGGGCAACATAGCGAGACTCCATCTCTATAGAACATTTCAAAAGTAGCCGGATGTAGCGGCATGTGCCTGTAGACCTAGCTACTTGGGAGGCTGGGGTAGGTGGATCGTTTGAGCCCAGCAGTTCAAGGCTGCAGTGAGCCATGATTGCATCACTACACTTCAGCCTGGGTGAAAGAATGAGAGCTTATCTCTAAAAAATTTTTTAAAAAAATTTTTTAAGGTGCCCAGAGCTTTGACAGTGTCTCTAAAGTTAAGGTGGTGGAGTGGGAACCAGAAAATGGATCAAAGTGTCTCAAAATGAGCCCAATTACCCCTTTGGCTTAATTTGGCAACCCTGTTATACCTAAAGTAGGAACTGCAGCTACAGAGGATGTTCTTATGGGCACTGAACTCAAAGCCATTGACCTTGATGACCACGTCGCAGAGCTTGCCCTCTAGTCTAAGCTCGTTGAAGATCTCACAGGCCATCGCACTCATCTTCCTCTCCATGTGAGGCTGGTGGAAACGTGTGGAGGCCGCCGCGCTCTCCATCTCCATGGCACCCTGGGACAGCGGAGAGAGGCTGCTCTCCTAGGGTGTCGGGGAGGGTTGTGGGGGGCCCCTTTAGCCAGCTGTCGCTTCTTTTCCCTACTACATCTTTCGTATAGGGTCTATCAGGCAACTCAAGTTCCAGAATCCTGGCCCTGCAGTGAGATCACGCAGGATTGTGCTCTCAGGTTCTGGAACTGCCTCCTGGACTTGTCCGCTTCCTTCTCCTCTCCCCTACCACCCCACTTAGGCTGAAAACCACCTCATGCCTCTTTCTGTGTCCTCGAACTCAGAACAGAACCGTGACCACTGACTGTTTATTGATTCCAGCTCCTGTTACTCACCTGATACAGGTCTCTATCCCTGGAGCATCCATCTACCTTCCACAGCCCAACACTTGGCTCCCTAGACACCGAACTCAAGGAAATCCAAGTCAGTTGAGGCGGAAGGGAGAAGTAAAGCTGATTAAATTTCTTTCTTAGGCCAGGTGCAGTGGCTCATGCCTGTAATCCCAGCATGAGGTGGGCAGATCACGAGGTCAAGAGATGGAGGCCATCCTGGCCAACATGGTGAAACTTCGTCTCTACTAAAAATAGAAAAATTAGCTGGGCCTGGCGGCACATGCCTGTGGTCCCAGCTACTCGGGAGGCTGAGGCAGGAGAATCGCTTAAAACCAGGAGGTGGAGGTTGCAGTGAGCTGAGATTGTGCCACTGCACTCCAGCCTGGTGACAGAGACTCCATCTCAAAAAAAAAAAAGAAAAAAATTAATTAATTAAATTCTTTCTTTTTTTAGAGACAGGTCTTGCTCTCTCACCCAGGCTGGAGTGCAGTGGTGTGATCATAGCTCACTACAGCCTCCACCTCCTGGGCTCAAGTGATCCTCCCACTTGAGGATCCTCCCACTTGAGGCTTGATCCTCCCGGCCCAGCCTCCTGAGTAGCTGGGATTACAGGTGCTCAGCACCGTGCCCAGCCAACGCTGATTACATTTCAGAAAGCTGTCCCGGGTCTCCCAGTCCCCTGGATGGGTTAGTCACTCAGTTTCTTCTGGAATGAGGAATGGCCTAGTTAACAGAGCACCTGCTGGGTGATTAACAGAATTCAGTTTATGGCTCCTTCATCTCTCCTCCCATCCAGCCGTGTGGTTTTTCTGTTTTTGTTTCTGAGACAGGGTGTCATCTGCCGCCCAGGCTGGAGTGCAGTGATGCGATCTCGGCTCACTGGAGCCTGGACCTCCCGGGCTCAAGTGATCCTCCTGCCTCAGCCTCCCGAGTAGCTGGGACTACAGGTGCGCATCATCACGCCCGGCTAATTTTTGTATTTTTTGTAGAGACGGGGTTTCGTCATGTTGCCCAGGCTGGTCTCGAACTATTCGGCTCAAGCGATCCTCCTGCCTCGGCCTCCCAAAGTCCTGGGATTACAGGCGCGAGCCACCGCGCCCAGCCCCAGCCATGTTTTTGTCACACAAACTTTCAGGCTGGAAATGACCACGCTTGGCAAGGCTTTTCCTCCACAAAGAGTGGCAGAACCCTACCTACCCACGTAACCCCAACACCCTGGGACCTTCACCCTGCTCTTCACAATAAATAGCACCCTCCTCCAATTTGCCTAGCGCACCGGGAAAGTCCACCCGGATCGTGGCCATCTCCGGGACCACACGATTCTCGGCCCCGCCCCCGGCCCCGCCCCCGGCCCCGCCGGCCTCCAGGCGGGAGGCGACGCCTGCGCAGTGCGGTCGCGGGGCTGTCGTTGTCCCCCGCGCCACCGACCGGGCCTCGAACGGGATGGCGGAGGAGGTGAGGAGGGAGGAAGCGTCCGGAGTGGGGCGGGCCCGGACTCCGACCCCCGGGGCGCTCCGAGCCCCCCAGCGGGTCACCGAGGCACCACCGATCCACCCAGGCCAGTAGCCGCCCCATTGCGCACCCCGGCCCAGCTTCACACGCGCGCCCGAGCGAGCCCCGGGCTCCCCTCGGACCCAGCGCGGCGCGGGGGTCAGTGGTTCTCTCGGGTCTCGGGACAGGTGAGCACCCTGATGAAGGCCACGGTCCTGATGCGGCAGCCTGGGCGGGTGCAGGAGATCGTGGGCGTCCTCCGCAAGGGCGGCGGAGAGAGGTTACAGGTACCTCGGAGGCGGGCGGGGGCCGGCAGGGCTGGGGGCGGCTGGGGAGGCTTCCAGCCCATTGGGTCTTCCCGCTTTGCTCTGCTGCGGACCCCTGCTAGCTCCCCACCCTAAGAAATGGCCGGGAACTTGAAGGAGAGCAGGTTGGTTCCCCTGTCCTGAATCCCAGATTTCAGATTTCTCAATATGGTCATGCTGCTTCCTCTAATTGGACAGAAGGCGCCCCACACCAGTACCTGGGGCCTTATCCTCCCCAAGCCAGCGGCTCTCCAGTAAGTTGAAGATATCCAGATGGGCCGTAATGGTAGAGATCTCTTAGGAAGGACCTGAAATTGAAGGAGTCAGAGGGGTCCTGAGTATTTCACCCTCGCCCCTACACTAGGAGACTGCGTTTTCCTCAGGGTTAACGGGTACTAATTAAGATCACTTCCCCTCTAAACCTCTGTGTCACTCAGTAACTCCTCCACCGCTTTGCCTACCATCCTTGCCAGTGAGCTGTTTTGATTTCCATAATCATCCTCTGGCTGAGGCAGGGCCACATTAGAAGGTGCCTATTTAGGCATCATCTCTCTTTTGCCTTACAGGTGATTTCTGATTTTGACATGACCTTGAGCAGGTTTGCATATAATGGAAAGCGATGTCCTTCTTCTTACAGTAAGTCACATTCTAGCTTGCCTTGTTGGGCTTGACAAGATGATGGGTTCTAAGGGACAAGTAAAAGGAGTTTTCTCTTTTTCCAGATATTCTGGATAATAGCAAGATCATCAGTGAGGAGTGTCGGAAAGAGGTGGGTTGCTCCCGTCCTTTGCTCAGAAATGGTTGTCATATGCTACTTCAAATGGTTCCTGATTGGAACCAAAGGTTCCTGTATAGAGACCTTAGAAAATTAATTTTTAAAAAATTGTTGTTTTGCTAAGGAGGATCTAGTTTTAATACATTAAGACAGCTTTTCCTTACTGGCCAGGACATATGATGATTAATGGTTGGAACTGGACATTATACTTAGAGTTGGCTATAGAGTTTACAAGAGATTTGAACATTATGGAGGTTCAGCAACTTACCCAGGGTCATACAGCCAAATAGCAGAGCTTGTTTGTTTGTTTGTTTTGAGACAGAGTCTCACTCTATCACCCAGGCTGGAGTGCAGTGGCTTGATCATTACTCAGGCTCGAGCGATCCTCCTGCCTTAGCCTACCGAGTAGCTGGAACTACAGGCATGTGCCGTTACACCTAGCTAATTTAAAAAATTTTTTGTAGAGATGGGGTCTCACTATGTTGCCTAGGTTGGTCTTGAACTCCTGAACTCAAGCAATCCTCCTGCCTCAGCCTCCCCAAAGTGTTGGGCTTATAGGCATGAGCTACCGCACCTGGCCTTTTTAAAAGAAAATTTATATTCTTCTGTTGGGTTCTAGTGTGTGTCTCTGTGTGTGTGTACACATGTATGTGTGTGTGTGTGTGTATGTGTGTGTGTGTGTGTGTGTGTATATATATATATATATATTTTTTTTTTTTTTTTGAGACAGAGTCTTGCTCTATCGCCCAGGCTGGAGTGGCATAATCTCAGCTCACTGCAACCTGGGTTCAAGCAATTCTCATGCTTCAGCCTCTCGAGTAGTAGCTGGGATTAGGGGCATGCACCACCATGCCCGGCTAATTTTTATATTTTTAGTAGAGATGGGGTTTCGCCATGTTGGCCAGACTGGTCTCAAACTCCTGGCCTCAAGGGGTCTGCCCACCTTGACCTCCCAAAATGCTAGGATTACAGGCCTGGGCCATCACGTCCAGCTGAGTTCTAGTATATTTTTATTTTTATTTTTATTTATTTATTTATTTATTTTTGAGATGGAGTTTCGCGCTTATTGCCTAGGCTGGAGTGCAATGGTGCAGTCTCAGCTCACTGCAACCTCCTCCTCCCGGGTTCAAGCAATTCTCCTGCCTCAGCCTCCCGAGTAGCTGGGATTACTGGCATGCACCACCGTGCCCAGCTAATTTTTGTAGTTTTAGTAGAGACGGGGTTTCACCATGTTGGCCAGTCGGGTCTCGAACTCCCAACCTCAGGTGATCCGCCCGCCCGCCTTGGCCTCCCAAAGTGCTGGGATTACAGGCGTGAGCTATCTTGCCCGGCCTAATTTTTAGAAAAATGTTCTCACTCCAAAAAACACATACATTGAGAATCTTAATACATTTCAGGAGTTTTCTGCCTTTGTTACTATGTCAGCTTTGCATTTAATCTTCTTTTGGACAGATGGACAGGGATTCCATTTGATCTTGTAATGTTCCTGAGAATCACTCATGTATTAAAATTCTTTACTTGGTCAATTCTCATTTTTACTGGGCACTGTTATTGACTGGCTCTGTGTGACACATGATCCCTGGAACAGCTCCTTTAGAGTGTTAAAGTCTTGGCACATAGAAGGAAACCTTGGAGGAAACACATGTAGATGCTGTGCATTCACATGATATTGACACTTTGACGGAATTGTCCACCAACATGCTGTGTCCCAAAGTACAGTCTTCTAGTTAAATTTAATTTTTTTTTTTTTTGGCCATATCTGTGTATCACCTTTACTAGATCTTTCTCTAAATTGGCCTGCTTTTTTTTTTTGTTTGTTTGTTTGTTTGTTTGTTTTTTTGAGACGGAGTCTCGCTCTGTCACCCAGGCTGGAGTGCAGTGGCGCGATCTCGGCTCACTGCAAGCTCCGCCTCCTGGGTTTACGCCATTCTCCTGCCTCAGCCTCCTGAGTAGCTGGGACTACAGGCGCCCGCCACCGCGCCCGGCTAATTTTTTGTATTTTTAGTAAAGACGGGGTTTCACCGTGGTCTCGATCTCCTGACCTTGTGATCCGCCCGCCTCGGCCTCCCAAAGTGCTGGGATTACAGGCGTGAGCCACCGCGCCCGGCCTGGCCTGCTTTTAAAAATTGTAATTAACTTATAAAGAAACAGGCTGGGTGTGGTGGTTCACGCCTGTAATCCCAGCATTTCTGGGAGGCCGAGGACGGCAGCTTGGTTGAGGTCAGGAGATCGAGACTAGCCTGGACAACATGGCGAAACCCTGTCTCTATGAAAAATACAAAAAATTAGCTGGGAGTAGTGGTGCATGCCTATAATCCCAGCTACTTGGAAGGCTGAGGCAGGAGAATAGCTTGAACCTGCGAGGCAGAAATTGCAGGGAGATCGCGCTCCAGCCTAGGCAACAGACAGAACCAGATTCTGTCTCAAAAAAAAAAAAAGAGCCTGGAGCGGTGGCTCACTTCTGTAATCCCAGCACTCTGGGAGGCTGAGGCAAGTGGATCATGGGGTCAGGAGTTTGAGACCAGACTGGCCAACCTGGTGAAACCTCGTCCCTACTAAAAATACAAAAATTAGCTGGGCACGGAGGCACATGCCTGTAGTCCCAGCTACTCGGGAGGCTGAGGCAGAAGAATTGCTTGAACCCGGGAGGCGGAGGTTGCATGAGCCGAGATTTCGCCCCTGCACTCCAGCCTGGGTGACAGAGTGAGACTTTGTCTCAAAAAAAAAAAAAATTCTACATGAAAATGAATCCAAAACTACTGAGTTGAAAAGCGCTCCTCCATGAATTCCCTCAAGTTATCTTACCTATCACCTGAGAAAGTGGACCATATTCTGCAAAACACAGCATTAAGTAAGTTCTTACTGGTTAAGCCCTGACGATTCAGCTAATTAATACCAGCAAAAAAAATCTTAGTACCCTTCTTCTCTGATAGTAAAATCTCATAGTGCTGACTTTTAGACCTCACTCTCAGGGTGAGTGCAAAGGAATGACCAGCTCTGTGGGTCCAGGTGCTCCCTGGACTTCACCAAATAGATAAAAATGTGAGTGTATTGAGCAATTATGTTGGAAGATAAGAAGAGAAGAGAAACTTAGGTCTTATAAACGACACGTCCCCAAAGGAAAACTTGAAGAAAATTTCATGTAACACTCTCTTAAATGAAGTTGCATCTTCTTTTTTTTTGAGACATGGTTTTACTCTGTGGCCCAGGCTGGAGTGCAGAGGTATGATATCGTCTTGGCTCACTGCAGCCTCCGCCTCTTGGGTTCGAACCATTCTCATTCTTCAGCCTCTTGAGTAGCTGGGATTAAAGGCACGTGCCACTACACCCGCTAATTTTTGTATTTTTTTAGTAGAGACAGGGTTTTACCATGTTGGCCAGGCTGGACTCAAACTCCTGACCTCAAGTGATCCACCTACCTTGGCCTCCTAAAGCACTGGGATTGCAGATGTGAGCCACCGCCTCTGGCCATGAAGTTGCCTCTTCTAGGTGACTTTTTTCTCATACTAAGCTGTAGGACTTTGCAGGGAAGAACTTGATATAGACTAATGGCCTTTCTCCCCATTTGGATATCCCAGCTCACAGCGCTCCTTCACCACTATTACCCAATTGAGATCGACCCACACCGGACCATCAAGGAGAAGCTACCTCATATGGTGGAATGGTGAGTGATGGTGGTGGAGAAAAGCTTCTGGGCCCTTGAGATGGAGTAGGCTGGAGGGGCGTAGTTTTCCAGACCTTTGATGAGATGACAGACTCCCTTACTTTACTGAGGGCTTAATTTAATGTTATTAGTCCAACTATTGGAACAAACTTTTCAGATGAACCCGGGGCTTTTTGTGGCTGCTGCTGGAGTGGAGACCCTCAGAAAATCCTTGGAATAAGTTAAAGACCGTTGGTGTCGGGGAATAAGTGCTTTGTGGAAGTGACTCTTAGTCTGTTTTGTGCTGCTGTCACGGAATAACAGACTAGGTAATTTATATATTTTTTCTATTTTTTGAGACAGGGTCTTGCTCTGTTGCCCAGGCTGGAGTCCAGTGGCATGATCGTGGCTCCCTGTAGCTTCGACCACCTGGGCTGAAGCGATTCTCCCATTTCAGCTCGTGCCACCGTGCCTGGCTCATTTTTTCTATTTTTAGTAGAGATGGGGTCTCACCATGTTACCCAGGCTATTTTCAACTCCTAAGCTCAAGTGATCCTCCCACTTGGGCTTCCCAAAATCCTGGGGTTACAGGCGTGAGCCACTGCACCCAGCCTAGACTGGGTAATGTATAATGAATAGCAATTTATTGGCACACAGTTCTGAAAGCAGAGAAGTCCAATATCGAAGGACTGGCTGGCATTTGGTGAGGGCCTTCTTCTTGCTGCATTATCTCATTGTGGAAGGGCAAAGAGGGTGGGGGAGAGAGAAAGAGAAAAAGAGGAGTTCTTTTTATAAGGAATCTGTGATAATGACATTAATCCATTCATGAGGACGGTGCCCCCATGACACCTCTCATTAGGCCCCATCTCTCAACACCTCCACATTGGGGATCAAGTTTCCAACACATTCAAACCACAGCAACCCTCATCACTGGAGAGAGCCCCAGTTCTCCAGATAGAGTGGTCGCGGAGGAAGGGACTCAGAAGAGCGCCAGCTCCAGCAGCCAGCTTGCCCAGCACTTGTCTCTGTTGGGTTGCTTTCTCATCCTCTTCCTTTCTTTTTTTTTGAGATGGAGTCTCACTCTGTCACCCAGGCTGGAGTGCAGTGGCCCAGTCTTGGCTCACTGCAACTTCCCCCTCCTGGGTTCAAGTGATTCTCCAGCCTCAGCCTCCCAAGTACCTGGGACTACGGGCACCCGCCACCACATCCAGCTAATTTTTGTATTTTTAGCAGAGATGGGGTTTCGCCATGTTGGCCAGGCTGGTCTCGATCTCCTGATCTCAGGTGATCCACCCGCCTTGACCTCCCAAAGTGCTGGGATTACAGGCATGAGCCACCGTGCCTGGCCACCGTCTTCCTTTTAAAGGCAGCTAATGTAAGGATGAGGCCTCTGTCGGCAATGCTGTCAGAGGGCACTTGGCTCTGTAAAGGGAAAGGAGGAATTATTTACTTGAGTGATTTGAATTTGGGGTTTTCTGGGGTGTCTGTTTCTAGGTGGACCAAAGCGCACAACCTCCTGTGTCAGCAGAAGATTCAGAAGTTTCAGATAGCCCAGGTGGTTAGAGAGTCCAGTGCAATGCTCAGGTGAGCGTCTTGCTCTGGAAAACATTTCTATCGGACTATTTAAAAGTGTTTTCTTCAAAAAAAAAAGAGGCAGGGGAAGAGCAGAGAGGAGTTAGTTGCTTAAAGGACCGGAAGGGACATGGCGCTATGAACAACTGATGTGATACAGCTAAAGAATGTCTTACCCTTGCTAGGAAACAGTCAGCAGGTAGTGGATGTAGTAAAAAATGGCAGGGCACCATCTCTGAGAACAAACCAAGTCTAGCTCATCTTTCTTTCTTGCTTGCTTGCTTGCTTGCTTGCTTGCTTTCCTTTCTTTCCCTTTCTTTCCCTTTCTTTCCCTCTCCTCTCCTCTTCCCTCTCCTCCCCACCCCTCCCCTCCCCTCCCCTCTCCTTTTCTTTTTTCTTTCACGGAATCTCACTCTGTCGCCAGGCTGGAGTGCAGTGGCGCGATCTCAGCTCACTGCAACCTCCACCTCCTGGGTTCAAGCGATTCTCCTGCCTCAGCCTCCCGAGTAGCTGGGATTACAGGTGCCCACCACCACGCCATGCTAATTTTTGTATTTTTAGTACAGACAGGGTTTCACCATGTTGGCCAGATGGTCTCAATCTCTTGACCTTGTGATCCGCCCGCCTTGGCCTCTCAAAGTGCTGGGATTACAGGCGTGAGCCACCGCACCCCACCAAGTCTAGCTCATTTTTCACAATGGTAAAAGACTTTTGGGGTCCCTCTGGTGACTGGTGTTCATGGCAACTGGGAGTTGGCTAGGCTGGGACGCTTGATCATTGGCGGCCTTCACTGAACAGCTGTCTCCGCTGGAGATTTCTTTCCTGGAGGAGGGACCAGGGCTCATAAAGGAAGGAGTGACATGGATGCCTGCCCTCAAGGGTTGTGCTTCCTAACTGAGGAGATTGGCTAGCTCCTCAAAAGTCAAGACAGTGGAGACCTCTGCTGACCCAGTAAGTGCCGGGGTGGGAGTGGGTGTGCCCTAGTGAAGGTGCCCAGGTCAGCTGCCTGGTTGTATTGACAGCAACAGAAAACATATGCCTACCTTCTGCCACAGCAGCATCTCTCCCAGGTATGTACCCCAGAGAAATGAGGGCATGTAGCCACTGTAAGATGTGCACAGGGTATTCGTGGCAGCTGTATCCATAACAGCTGAAATCTGGAAATCTCTCAACTGTCTATCAAGAAGAAGCTGGGTAGATAAATTGTGGCATATTTATATGGTGGAATAATGCTGAATAGCAGTGACAGAGAATAAACTAATTACATGCAAAATACAAATAAACTACATAGCATTATACTGAACAAAATAAGCCAGGCACAAAAGAGTACATTGTGTATGAGTCCATTTATATGAAGTTCAAGGACAGGCAAAGCTAATCAATGGGAGGGATGATATTGACTGGGAGAGATCACGAGGGAGCCTCAAGCTAGTTAGTAACATGGGTGTATACGTATGGCAAAATTAACTGAGCTGAACACTTAGGATTAGCACTCTTTAGCCACTTATTGAATATATCATATGCTCCATTTTATTTTATTTTTATTTTATTTATTTATTTTTTGAGCTGGAGTCTCATTCTTTTTTTTTTTTTTTTTTTTTTTTTTTGAGACAGAGTCTCACGCTGTTGCCCAGGCTGGAGTGCAGTGGCGCGATGTCGGCTCACTGCAAGCTCCGCCTCCCAGGTTCCCGCCATTCTCCTGCCTCAGCCTCCTGAGTAGCTGGGACTACAGGCGCCCGCCACCGCGCCCGGCTAATTTTTTTTGTATTTTTAGTAGAGACGGGGTTTCACTGTGGTCTCGATCTCCTGACCTTGTGATCCGCCCGCCTCGGCCTCCCAAAGTGCTGGGATTACAGGCTTGAGCCACCGCGCCCGGCCGAGTCTCATTCTTTTGCCCAGGCTGGAGTGCAATGGCGTGATCTTGCCTCACGCCTATAATCCCAGCACTTTGGGAGGCCAAGGTGGATGAGTTGCTTGAGCCCAGGAGTTCGAGACCAGCCTGGGCAATGTAGGAAAACCCCATCTCTACAAAACATAAAAAAATTAGCCAGGTGTGGTGGCGCACACCTGTGGTCTCAGCTAGTTGGGAGGCTGAGGCGGGTGGATCACCTGAACCCAGGAGGTTGAGGTCACAGTGAACTGTGATTGTGCCACTGCACTCCGGCCTGGGCAACAGAGCAAGACCCTGTCTCACAAAAAACCCAAAACACAAATAACCCTAGTAGGAAACAAAGAACAGCAGCAGAGGCAGTGCCATTTCAGAATTCCTCCATCTCTTTTCAGGGAGGGATACAAGACCTTCTTCAACACACTCTACCATAACAACATTCCTCTTTTCATCTTTTCTGCGGGCATTGGTGATATCCTGGAAGAAATTATCCGACAGATGAAAGTTTTCCACCCCAACATCCACATCGTGTCTAACTACATGGATTTTAATGAAGATGTGAGCCAAATCTTGTTTGGGCTGGGAAAGGACGAGGGGTGGGGACCACCAGCCAGGGCGGTTAACTCTGCATGAACCCTAACCTGGGGAAGAAGGGGAGGTAAGCCACACTGGCTTCTTCGCCCTCTTGCAGTTGTTTATGGGTTACTTTTCGGCCAGGCGCTGTGGCTCAGACCTGTATTCCCAGCACTTTGGGAGGCTGAGGCAGGCAGATCACTTGAGGTCAGGAGTTCGAGACCAGCCTGGCCAACATGGTGAAACTCCGTTTCTACTAAAAATACAAAAATAGGCCGGGCGCGGTGGCTCAAGCCTGTAATCCTAGCACTTTGGGAGGCCGAGACGGGCGGATCACGAGGTCAGGAGATCGAGACCATCCTGGCTAACATGGTGAAACCCCGTCTCTACTAAAAAATACAAAAAACTAGCCGGGCGAGGTGGCGGGCGCCTGTAGTCCCGGCTACTCGGGAGGCTGAGGCAGGAGAATGGCATAAACCCAGGAGGCGGAGCTTGCAGTGAGCTGAGATCCGGCCACTGCACTCCAGCCTGGGCCACAAAGCGAGACTCCGTCTCAAAAAAAAAAACAAAAAACAAAAATAAGCCGGGCATGGAGGTGTGCAGCTGTAATCCCAGCTACTTGGGAGGCTGAGGCAGGAGAATTGCCTGAACCCAGGAGGCAGAGGTTGCAGTGAGCCAAGATCGTACCACTGCACTCCAGCCTGGGCAACAGAGCAAGACTGTGTTCAGAAAAAAACAAAAACAAAAAAACTTTCAAAGGATCCTCTCTCTTTGGTGTTTGCCTGACAGTCAACTCTCTGCCCTGGGGTACCTAATTTATGGGCCTGCCCTGCCCCATGTCACTGTCATGTGTTATGTGCCATCCTGGGTCCTGAAGGGCGTGGGCTTTGATTTGTTTTTCCCAAGCCGGAGGTGGGCTGCTCCAGCTCATCCACGTTCTGACTCTTTTCCCCATAAAACTGATGGTTGGAATTTTCATCACGTTGACCTGCAGGGAAGAGGTGGCCCGCAGCTGAGCATTAGCACACGTGTAACCTGAGCGGCATTTATATCACAGCTTCGTGCATCCACCAGAACAGATGATCTGCGATATTGGGTGGCTCCTGTTCATTTAAACTAGGAGTTACCCCTGTCGTCAATATTTAGGCTTTGTGGGCCGTGGCATCACTGTTGCAACTGCCCAACTTTGCCTTTATAGCACAAAAAAGCAGCCATAGGCATCATGTAAACAAAGGAGTTTGGCTGTATCCCAATACAGCTTTATTTACAAAAGCAGGCCAAGTCTGGCCCAGGGGCCCTAGTTTAGGCTACAGTGAAGTTTTGGCATTATCTATCACTTTTGGGATTCCCTTTTCTGTGACAGAGACAGTGGAGAGCTGATGCCACATGGGTCCCTGCGGCCCTTCCATCTGTCTCTTGTCTTCGTTATTTAGGGTTTTCTCCAGGGATTTAAGGGCCAGCTCATACACACATACAACAAGAACAGCTCCGTGTGTGAGAACTCTGGTTACTTCCAGCAACTTGAGGGCAAAACCAATGTCATCCTGCTGGGAGACTCCATCGGGGACCTCACCATGGCCGATGGGGTTCCTGGTGTGCAGAACATTCTCAAGATTGGCTTCCTGAATGACAAGGTGGGTAGAGGACCAGGGCTGCTTCTCTTCATGGCTTTCTTCTCTTTGAATGCCCGTTAACAAATGCCTTTGAACACTTTGAATTCATTATTTTATTTTATTTTATTTTATTTTATTTTATTTTATTTTATTTTATTTTATTTTATTTTTGAGACAGAGTCTCGCTCTGTCACCCAGGCTAGAGTGCAGTGGCGTAATCTTGGCTTACTGCAACTTCCACCTCCCAGGTTCAAGTGATTCTTCTGCCTCAGCCTCCTGAGTAGCTGAGACTATAGGTGCGCGCCACCATGCCTGGCTCATTTTTGTATTTTTACTAGAGATGGGATTTCACCATGTTGGCCATGGCTGGTCTTGAACTCCTGACCTCAAGTGATTCGCCCACCTTCACCTCCCAAAGTGCTGGGATTACATGCGTGAGCCACTGCGCCCAGCCACCTTTGAACACCTTCTATATGCTAGACACTAGGTAAAATATTATGGTCACAGAAGGAAGCTGTATTCTCTTGCAGCGCATAATCTCGTAGGAAACAGAAACCCAGTGATTACAGCTTTGTCTTACCACATGACCTTACAGGCGTTCAGAGAGAGGATCAGGCCGGGCATGGGATCCTAGCCTCAGTTTACTGATTGTGCACTGCACTGTCACTCCTCTCAGCATTTCATGGATATTAATTCATTTGATTTTTATAACCCCTTAAGGTAGTGACTGTTATCCTCATTTTACAGATGAGGAAACTGAGGCCTGGGGTTAAGTAACTTGCCTAAGATGATAGAGTTCAGGAAATAGTGGGGCTGATTACCAGTCCTCCTACATCCTACTGGAAGGCATGATTGAGATGGGAGATGTTGGTATTGAGGACATGGGTTTATTTTTTATTTTTTATTTTTTTTGAGACAGAGTCTCGCTCTGTCACCCAAGCTGGAGTGCAGTGATGAAATCTTGGTTCACTGCAACCTCCGCCTCCTGCGTTCTAGCGATTCTCCTGCCTCAGCCTCCCGAGTAGCTGGGATTACAGGTGCCTGCCACCATGCCCAACTTAATTTTTGTGTTTTTAGTATAGACAGGGTTTCAGCATGTTGGCCACACTGGTCTTGAACTCCTGACCTCAGATGATCCACCTGCCTCGGCCTCCCAAAGTGCTGGGATTACAGGTGTGAGCCACTGCGCCCAGCCGAGGACATGGTTTTATAATTTAGAGAAGAAAAGTAACAAGAACAGATCGGGGACTGACGGGGGTAAAAGCAGCATTGTCATAAAGGGGCTGAAATACGGGGTAAAGCCAGGCAGCTGCCAGGGTGCCTCCCCGCAGCCTGCAGGCACCGGAGCCCACCAGAATACTCAGGCCGGATGAAACTGGGTCCTGTTGGGCGTGGTGGCTCATGCCTGTAATCCCAGCACTTTGGGAGGCCGAGGCAGGCAGATCATGAAGTCAGGAGTTCGAGACCAGCCTGACCAACATGGAGAAACCCCATCTCTACTAAAAGTACACAATTAACCGGGTGTGGTGGTGCACGCCTGTAATCCCAACTACTCAGGAGCCCGAGGCAGGAGAATCGCTGGAACCCAGAGGTGGAGGTTGCAGTGAGCTGAGATGGCGCCGCTGCACTCCAGCTTTGGTGACAGAGCGAGACTCCGTCTCAAAAAAACTAACAAAAAAACTGGGTCCTGGTCGGGTACAGTGGCTCATGCCTGTAACCCACCCCCCCAATTTTGGGAAGCCAAGGCAGGGGGATCATTTGAGGCCAGAGTTCAACACCAGCCTGGGCAACATAATGAGACCCTGTCTCAACAACAACACAAATTAGCTGGTGTGGTGAGCATGCCTGTAGTTCTAGCTGCGCAGGAGGCTGAGGCAGGAAGATCACTTGAGTCCCGGAGGTCAAAGCTGCAGTGAGCCAAGGTTATGCCACTGCACTTCAGCCTGTGCAGCAGAGTCAGACCCTATCTCAAAAAGAAAGAAAGAAAGAAATTCAATCCAGATGGATTAGAGGCAACATCTGTTTTTTTTGTTTGTTTGTTTTTTTGAGACAAGGCCTCACTCTGTCACCTAGACTGGAGTGTCGTGGCTCAGTCTTGGCTCACTGTAGCCTTAATTTCCTGGGCTCAAGTGATCCTCCTGCCTCAGCCTCCCAAGTAGCTGGGACTACAGGCACCCACCCCCATGCCCGGCCAATTTTTGTAGAGATGGGGTTTTGCCATGTCGCCTGGGCCGGTCTCAAACTCTTGGGCTCAGATGATCCTTCTACCTCAGCCTCCCAAAGTGGCAACATCTGTTTTTTTGTTTTTATTCCTTGTTACTATCCTTTGGTATTGACCCAAGGGTTCATTGTGATAGCCCATGCCCATCCCTCATCTGTCTCCAAAGGGTAGTTCCGGTAACCTTGAACTCCTCTGGCTCTCAAAAGGGAGCTGGGAGTTGCTGCTTGAATGCTCTCCTCCCCAGCCCCAGGGGCTTTGAGAGTGAGCTACGGAGGGTGGGGCATCTGGGGACCCTCAGGCTTCTTATTCTCACTCCGGGCAGGTGGAAGAGCGGCGGGAGCGCTACATGGACTCCTATGACATCGTGCTGGAGAAGGACGAGACTCTGGATGTGGTCAATGGGCTGCTGCAGCACATCCTGTGCCAGGGGGACCAGCTGGAGATGCAAGGCCCCTGAGGGCACAGGCTTCAGCCCGACCTGCAGGCCGTGGTGAGGAGTCCGCTCCCCCATGGACACAGAGCAGAGGCCAGGGTGGCCAGCAACGGCTGGGTCCTTCCATACCCCTCCGTCCTCCTTTCCCTGAGCACCTTCATCACCAGAGGCTTGAAGGAGCCCCGCCATGTGGCAGGGTACAAGCACTGGTCCTGGTGAACCTTGGACCACAGCATGTCAGTGCTCTAGGGATTGTCTATTCCAGGGATTTTTTTCAACACTTTTAAAAATGGGAAGTTGTTCTTCAAACAAATATAATGTGCGAAACAGATCAAAATTTTTAAAATGAAAAAAGCAGCTGTTCTGATTCAGGGGATGTGGGTGGGGGTAGAACCTGGACCTCTTGGCCCTGGGGGCACAAGTGATGCTTCTAGGAACACAGTTTGGGAACCACCACAAATTGGCCTGGGACCCCGTCCAAGCACAGCCTGATTGTGTCTGGTTCAGGGTGGGGTTGAAAGGGTATTTTCTAGCCTACAGTGGTTTGACTTTATTCTGATTCAGCCATCAAACTTGAAATTCATTTGGGATCGGTGGGGTTGAGGCAACCCTCTCTGAGAGCCCCCTCTTTGGGGATCCCTGAGGGGATGCATTCGGGTGTGGATGTCCCCCTATGCCCTAGGCTCTCCTTTCACCTCTTCTGGGTCGGGGCCACCAAAGTGGATGACCTGAAAAGGGGAATTTAGAGCAGGGACCTGAGGGTCCCAAGGTGAAAGAAGTGATGTGTGCACTGTGGTCTTGCATTCTTGGGCTGACCCTGAAGAGCCAGTTCAGCATTGTCTTAGCTTTAGAGGAAATCACCGGCACCTTTCCTGCAGTGTTTGACTAGCCGTTGGAAAGTTCTGTTATTCTGCAGATGTGAACCGGGAGGTAATACAGATGTTACTGAAGGCCTGCGGTGTGCCAGGTGCCGCTCTGGGCATTTGGGTGTCTGCCAGTTGACCCTCACAATGACCCCACAAGTAGGTGCACCTCCTCCTGCTTCCAGATGGCTCAGGCAGGATGAGTAACTTGCCCAAACTCCATAGCTAGGAGCTGGAACCAGGATTTGAATGTTCCTGACCAAAGCCCATGCCTTTGGCTGCATTTCTCTGCTTCAGGCCTGTTCCATTTGGTTTTGGGAGGAGGGAGTGGTCACCATCTGAGACTGGGTCAGTAACCACTTCCAGACTTTAATCAAGAAGCTTTCTTGGCCAGCGCAGTGGCTCACACCCGTAATCCCAGCACTCTGGGAGGCCAAGGTGGCGGATCACGTGCCGTCAGGAGTTTGAGACCAGCCTGGCCAACATGGTAAGACCGTCTCTACTAAAAATACAAAAATAAGCCGGGCGTGGTGGCGCATGCCTGTAATCCCAGCTACTCAGGTGGCTGAAGCAGGGGAATCACTTGAACCCGGGAGGCGGAGGTTGCAGTGAGCTGAGATCATACCACTGCACCCCACCCTGGGTGGCAGAGTGAGACCCTGTCTCGAAAAAAAACACTTCGATCAAGGAGCTTTCTGGATGCTTTGGGACCAGAGAATGTCAGTCACTGCCCGTGGGGAGCAGTCATGTCTCTTAGGGGACCCTGGGCAAGAAGTGCCGATGGAGGCAGTTTGCTGTGTGAGTCCAGTCCTGTCATTTTCTCTCCTAAGTCCCCACCCTGTCCCCCGAATGCTTGGCGAGGACAGATGGCGTGGTTGGCGGCTGAAGTCCTCTTGCAAGACACTGTGGAGATCTGAACTCGGTTGCCTTTCCCCAAGCAAGAGGGTGGACAGGTGGTAACAGGTGGTGGCCAGGAGCAGGGAGAGATGGGAATATCATAGTATTGGAAATGATCTATGGAAAAGGATAATCTGACTTGCGCGGTTTAATTTAATTCTTGCTTTGTAGGTTGTGTTTGAGGTCAGGGACCTTGTCTTTCCCATTCAATGGGGACAATTGGAGGATGAGGATCGTCTCTCCACGCCCTGCTGGAGGCCTCCCCGCTCTACACATTCACCCCCTCCACAGACCAGGCCTCCCTTCCTGCAGTGAAGCCCCCAGGTTAGGCCCAGGGCAGGCAGGAAACCTCCAGATGGGGAGCCCCCGATGTGGGGACATGCCGCTGTCTGGAACTAAGGAGGCCATGGAAACAGCCTGGTTTAACTTTTTCCCCAATCTCTGGGTCTAAAGGCCTCCCACAACCCCCGCTTAACCCGCTAGCCACTCCCCTCTGCTCCTCAACCTGTTCCAAAAGACACCCTAAGGCCACTGGTTTAATCTTTTATTTGGAACAAAGGAAAAAAGGACTGACACCAGTTTAGCCTTTTGAGTGTGCAGAGCTCTGCCCTCCCTCCCAGCCCTCAGCCCCAAATCCAAGATTTCATAACCCTAACACCCACCCAAGCAGGTTCCCTCACACATGCCCTCTGTTTTCTTCTTCTATGGTTCCTTAGGGAAAGGAGCCTTCTTTAGGGATGAAAAGCTAACTACAGCCCAGTCCTGGCCTCCAGCAGCCCAGGGTCAGCTCAGCCTCCACTGGAGGCGAGGGAGGAGGGCAAAGGGATGGGAGAGGTAGGGCTGCCCTCCAGGAGCTGTCCCCTTCCCTAGGAGCCAGTCAGGAATGGGGAGGAAGATGGAGGGGTCCTAGGGAGCTATCACATAGAGGAATAGGGGCTGGGAGTGGGGATAACAAGAAGTACAAACAAAGAGAAAGTTGGGGAGAGGGATAACAAGCTCAGCTGTGCCTGTGATGTGAAGGGGTGGTATGGTGGGGGACCAGCCATGGCCCTATCCAACCCCAGGCTCCACCAGCCCCAAATTGGCTTTGCAAATCCAAACATTTTAAAGAAGGGGTTTGGGGATGGAAGAGAAATGGGGTAGAGGTCTGTGCTGTGGATTTTCACCTAGGGTGGTGGGAACACCAGAGATGTCGCCTCTGCCATCGTTTTAGTTGGCTCCCGGACCTCATCCCAGCAGAGGGAGGGTGACTGTCAGCAGGTCAGTCCCACCACCACTGTCCCCCTCGCAGTGGGCCTCTGTGTCTCAGGCCCGGCCAGGCTCCCTGCCCCTCAGAGCTCCTCGTGGACCCGCTCCTGGTCCTCATCTGACTTCAGCTTGAGCTCCTCTACTGTGATCTTGCCGTCCTGGTTGCGGTCCTGGTTCTGGAACATGTCTCCTATGGTTTTCTCGGGGTCCTGCCCAGGCATGAGGCGTCCTTTGCCCTCACTCACTTGAGCCTTGATGAAGGTGGAGAACTGGGGGAGGGGAGAGCCGGGGGAGTGGGCAGTGAGGGTCATGGCCTTGGGAGGGGCCCCAGGTGGAGGTCAGTGAGTGCTTTCTTTTTCTTATTTTTTCCCAGGCTCCCCCACACCCTGTAACTCAGGAAGGGCTGGGAAAGGCACTGGTGCTGGGGTCCTGGTGGGGGCCGGGGTGGAGGCGTGGCATGGGGGATAGTCTGTGACTGGTCTCAGGTAGGGAACAGCCTGCATGTGTGCCCAGGAAACGGCAGGGATGAGGAGCCTGAGGCACGGGACTCAGCACAGGCAGGAGCACGAGGGCAGGTGGGCAGTCCGGACGGGGACATCTTCCTCGACGCTTCTTGGGTGCGGGGAGTGCGTGGGCATGGTTATTAAGACGGAACCTTCACTCACCTCCTCTGGAGGGACCTCTCCATCCTTGTTGAGGTCCATGTCTTCAAACAGGTTGGCAGGAGGGTCCTCGTGCCACACAAACAGGTAGCCTGTGGGCAGCCCATCCTCCCGGGACACCAGCTCCACCTCAAACAGCAGCACAGCACTGCCTGGGACTCCCCGGGCTGGAGGGAGGGCAGGAGAGAAGGGAGGGGTCCTAGTCAGGCCAGGGTCTGGGCCTGGCTTCACTGTTTCCCAGCCCACAGGCCACAGTTTCCGCTCCTGGGGCTAGGCTGGAGAGTGGGGCATGGGATGTTTAAGGAGCCATCCTGAAGGCATTCCTGACTCCTCCCACCAGCCCTCAGGCCCACAATGGGCAGGAGCAAAAGGGACGGATGCCAGTTAGATTACGGATGCCAGTTAGATTACAGTTTCGGGCTGGGCGCAGTGGCTCACGATTGTAATCCCAGCACTTTGGGAGGCCAAGGCGGGTGGATCACCTGAGGTCAGGAATTCAAGACCAGCCTGACCAATATGGCAAAACCCCATCCCTACTAAAAATACAAAAATTAGCTGCGCATAGTGGCGGGCGCCTGTAATCCCAGCTACTAGGGAGGCTGAGGCAGGAGAATCGCTTGAATCTGGGAAGCAGAGGTTGCAGTGAGCTGAGATCACGCCACTGCACTCCAGCCTGGGTGACAGAGTGAGACTCCATCTCAAAAAAAAAACAAGATTACGGTCTCAGCCCCTCACCTCCACTCTCCCCGTGGGCCAGGTGCGGGGGCACGATGAGCTGCCGCCTCTCTCCCACACACATGCCCTGCAGGCCCGTGTCCAGGCCTTCGATCACCTTGTTGGCCCCCAGAGTCGCCTCCTGGGGAGCCCCGTAGTCATGCCTGGAGGAGAGCAGATGCCCAGGTCAGCAGCCAACCTGTCCCCTGCCAGCGCACACCCCCGTCTCTGACGTGGGCCCAGAACAAGCCCTCAGTTCTGGAGTGACTCCCACTGGTGACTTGGGCCATGCAGCAGAGTGCAGGGGCCCAGCGGTGCAGATGTGGGGTTCCCTTCTCATCTTGCCTCTGCCCCCTAAAGTGTGGCCTCGAGGGCTCATGGCTCCCTGCGTCAGTTTCCCCTCTGTGAAACGGAAAGAGCAGTTCTCCCACAGCGGTTGGCTTCACCTTCCCTTCCCCGGCGACGCAGAGAATTTCATCTCCTCATGGCTCCCCGGCATGCTCTGAGATGGGCACTTACAGAAGCAGCAAGAAGCTGAATGCTCCCCTGGCGCTCGAGGACCAAGAGGGAGGAGCAGGCATCGGGGTACGGTGAGGAGGACTCCCCATGCCTGTGCCCACCCACCTGCCCAGTCCCGGCCCCACCCGGGACCCACGAGGTGAAGAGCTGGGTGCCGTCCAGCAAAGAACAGTTGTAATGGTATCGAACAAAGTCCCCAAGCTTGGTGGTCTCATTGCAGGTCTCCGATGGCCGAGACAGTGTCCGGATTTCCACCACATCCGCAGGGTTGTGGAAGTCAATGACATGAACATTGAAGATTAGCACGGCTGAGCCAGGGATCTTGTCTCCTGAGGACAGAATGGGGTAGTGTGGTCAGCTCAGAGCACTAGCAGAGGCTCCTCAAGGTCTCTCCATGGAGGCCCCTGGACCTGACACCCCTTCCGGACCCTGAGGATCCAAAGGAGGATGGGACGGGATGTTTGTCCAGAGTCAATTCTAACAAACTCTCATTGGGGCAGGGGGCAGGGGAAGGCGGCTTTCCAGTTAGAAAGCCCTTTTCCACTCACCATCTGGCAAACTCCCAGTAACTTACCCTGCGGATCAGCTTGGCTTGCCCATTATACAGGTGAGGACACTGAGGCTCCCAGCACAGCTGGGTCCTGGGGGTATGCTGGTTCTGTTTTTCCATAACCATCCTCCCTCCCCAAACTCAGAGGAGTTGGCTGCCCTTCTCCACTGCAGAAGGGGAGAAGTGGGGCGCTGCCCTGGAGGAAACTGATGGGAATCCGGGTGGCAGGAATCAGATGGGGCAACCAGATGTAAGCTGCACGCATGTTTTTGTGATGAGAGGGGCTGAGTGGTGGCTGGAATCCCACTGTGGGAGGGGGCGGCCTGGCCACAATGGGCAGTTTGGAGGAGGAGCTGAGGTGGTGGCTGGGGAACGCCCCTACCAGTTCCATTCTCCCCGTAGGCGAGGTGCGGGGGGATGGTAATTCTCCGGCGCTCCCCTATGCAGGCGCCCTGTAGCCCCTGGTCCATCCCGGGAATGATGTAACCCTGCCCGATATAGGTATTGTAGGTGTGGTTGCGGGAGTAGCTGCAATACAAGGTGGGAGGGCCAGGAAGGGAGTCAAAGGGGCCCTCCCCTTCCAGGCAGCTCAGAGTGACCCCCAGTTTCGTCCACATTTCACCCAGCCCCCGCCCTCCCACCTCAAGACCCTCCTGACCTGGAATCGAAGAGGGTGCCGTCCATCAAGGAGCCATTGTAGTGGTAGCGCATGAAGTCCCCAGCCACGGCTCTGCGGACACAGCCGGCGGGGAGCTCCAGCGTCTCTAACTGGACAGTGTCCTTCGGGTTGTGCACGTCAATCAGGAGGATGTGAAAGACCAGCGAGGCATGTGGGGGGATCACTGTCCCTGGGGAAGGGATAGGGCCTGAACCATATGGCTGGGGAGCAAGCCCAGGCTCTTTCTTGACTCAGGAAGGCCCAGTGGGCACCATGCACAAGACACTAGCCCGGCTCTGCAGAGCCCTTCCCGCCCATCAGCGGCCCTGCTTCTCGCTCTTCCAGTGAGGCCTGAGCTTGGTGTTCCCCAGGGCCACCACCAGCTCATACTGAGCCTTCGTGTGAATCAGAATAAAGCACCCCTTCTTAGTGAGACAGCAGCAAAGGTAGATTTCATCCTGCCTTGCGTCCTTGGCTGGATGCCCTCGTGCAGTATACAACCTGAGCAACTGTATGTGGAGGCCTGGTTTTCCCTCTTCTGGAGAATTTCCCCTTGAGTCCTTGCCTACCCTCACCATAGCCTTTCTCGCCATAGGCCAGGAATGGAGGGATGATAATCTTCCTTCTCTCTCCAGGACACATGCCCAGCAGCCCCTGGTCCATGCCCTTGATCAGCCAACCAGAGCCGACGTAGGTATCGTAAGTGCCGCCCTTACTGTAGCTACAGAAAATGAGGTGGAAGTAGGAGAGGCAGGCTGGGCCCTGGACTCCCACTCCCCATGCCACAGTCCCCATTGCCTCAGGGCTCCCCTCCAGCCCCTTACCTTGTGTCGAAGGAGGTGCCGTCCAGCAAGGTGCCATTGTAGTGGTAGCGGACAAAGTCACCGTCCTGGACCATGCGGGGGCAGTGGGGCGGGCGCAGCAAGGTGCTCACCTGCACGGTGTCTTCCTTATTCCACACATCCAGCAGAACCACATCGAAGTAGAGGGTGGCATCCGGTGGAATGAGCCCCGCTGTGAGGGCGCAGCAGCATGGAGGTCTCAGAGTTGTGCTCTGCCAACCACGATCCCAGCCAGGGCCCTGTTATTCTCCTTCCTCTCATCGAAGCACCAGGAGACCCAAACCAGGCACAGAGCAGCCACTATTTTTGTTTTGTTATTTTTAAGGGGGGGGGCGCCAGGCACAGTGATTCATGCCTGTTATCCCAGCACTGTGGGAGGCCAAGACAGGTGGATGGCTTGAGCCCAGAAGTTCAAGACCAGCCTGCACAACATTGCGAAACCCCATCTCTACTAAAAATACAAAAAAGTAGCCACGCATGGTGGTGTGCACCTGTAGTCCCAGCTATTTGTTAGGCTCAGACGGGAGGATTGCTTGAGCCCAGGAGGCTGAGGTTGCAGTGAGCTGATATCGCACCACTACACTCCAGCCTGTGCAACAGAGTGAGACCCTGTCTCAAAAAAAAAGATGGGGTTTTGCTCTATCACACAGGCTGGAATTCAGTGGCATGATCATGGCTCACTGCAGCCTTGAAATCCCGGGCTCAAGCAATCCTCCCACCTGAGCCTCCTGAGTAGTTAGGACTACAGGCACACACCACCACGCCTGGATAATTTATTTTATTTTCTGTAAAGACGGGGTCTCACTATGTTGCCTAGGCTGGTCTGGAACTCCTGGGTTCAAGCAATCCTCCCACCTTGGCCTCCCAAAACTCTGGGACCATAGATGTCAGCCACTGCCCCAGCCAAAGCTGCCACTCTTCATACTGCGTGCACAGCATGACATTTGGCAAGTCACCCCTCATCTCGGCACTTCAGTTTTCTCACCCCAGGATCCCTGATTCTGCCTCCTGGTCTCCTCCATCCCCAGCTTGTGCCCCAGCCCTTCTCACCCAGGCCGATGCTCCCATAGCCCAGGTGGGGAGGCACAATGAGGCGTCGCCGCTCGTTGACACACATGCCCATGAGGCCTCGGTCCATGCCAGTGATGAGGCGTCCCACGCCCACCACAATGGCCACCAGGGTGTTGCGATCATAGCTGAGGGGGAGGGACAGATGGGATACAGTGATCTCAGACACACACTGCCCACTGTGGCATAGGTGCACAGGTGTGCCTGCACACACGCACACAATCCCCCCTCCCTATACCCAGATGTGGATATACACACACACTTCTCGCCTCCTTTTCAAGTTCCCCTCCTAGGTCGGCCGTGACACCCACCTTAAGGGAACGGACTGTTACAAAAAGCAAGTCCCTGAGGAGGCCAGGGGCTGCTACTGCCCTGGGACGGGGTTGGGCGGGATGCATGGGCCTGATTGCTGCTACTATTTGCTGACAGCAAGTGGGCAGTGGCAGGTACAGCACGGAGGGACAGAGGAGCATTACTATATGGGATTAAATGCTTGGCATTTTACATTCTGTATCTTCTTTCTCTCCCCTGTGAAGTGGGCAATCTTGTTCTCATTTTTCTTATGAGAACAATGGAGACTTGAGAGATTCAGTGCCTTGCCCAAGGTCACACAGCTAATATTAGTATGTAGTCAGCTGAGTTCCAAAGCCCATGTTTTTGCCATTATACTGTCAGCTCTCCAAGGAAAAGACAAGGAGAGCAGAGGTGGGGTGGGAATTGGTTTCACATTTTGAAAAGGCCTATTCTACAATCCTGGCTAACACAGTGAAACCCCGTCTCTACTAAAAATACAAAAAAATTAGCTGGGCATGGTGGCGGGCGCCTGTGATCCCAGCTACTCGGGAGGCTGAGGCAGGAGAATGGAGTGAACCTGGGAGGCAGAGGTTGCAGTGAGCCGAGATTGCGCCACTGCACTCCAGCCTGGCGACAGAGTGAGACTCCATCTCAAACAAACAAAAAAAAGTGCCTATTCTAAAAGTGCCATGGCTTTTATTTGTTTTTAGTTATACACTTTAATGTATTTACTTTTACTTATACAGGTGTATTTTTGGAGATGGAGTCTCGACTCTGTCAACCAGGCTGGAGTGCAGTGGCACAATCTCGGCTCACTGCAACCTCCGCCTCCTGGGTTCAAGCAATTCTCCTGCTTCAGCGTCCCAAGTACCTGGGATTACAGGCACACGCCACCATGCCTGGCTAATTTTGTTTGTTTGTTTTTGTTTTTTGAGACAGAGTCTCACATTGTTGCCTGGGGTGGAGTGCAATGGAGTGATCTCAGCTCACTGCAACCTCTGCCTCCGCCTCCTGGGTTCACGTGATTCTCCTGCCTCAGCCTTCCGAGTAGCTAGGATTACAGGTGCACACCACCACACCCGGCTAATTTTTTTGTATATTTAATAGAGACGTGGTTTTACTATGTTGGCCAGACTAGTCTGGAAAAAGGCAGGTGGGTATTATAAGAAGACAGCCGGCTGGACCGGGGATAGGGCATGGCTCCCTGTGGAGGCCCTGTCTGTCTACGTGTCACACAGTCGGACATGCCACCCTGGCCTCATGATCCGCCCGCCTCGGCCTCCCAAAGTGCTGGGATTACAGGCGTAAGCCACAGCGCCCAGCCTTAAATTTTTGTATTTTAGTAGAGACAGCCTTTCACCATGTTGCACAGGCTGGTCGCAAACTCCTGGCTGGTCACAAACTCCTAAGCTCCTTGGCCTCCCAAAGTGCTAGAATTACAGGCGTGAGCCAACATGCCCACCCAACTTAGAAAACTTTTTTTTTTTTTCTTTAAGACAAGAGTCTTGCTCTGTCGCCCAGGCTGGAGTGCAGTAGTGCGATCTCCACTCACTGCAAGCTCTGCCTCCCAGGTTCATGTCATTCTCCTGCCTCAGCCTCCCGAGTAGCTGGGATTACAGGCACCTGGACCACACCCGGCAATTTTTTTTGTATTTTTAGTGGAGATGGGGTTTCACCGTGTTAGCCAGGATGGTCTCCATCTCCTGACCTCGTGATCTGCCCGTCTCAGTCTCCCGAAGTGCTGGGATTACAGGTGTGAGCCATCGCGCCCGGCCAGAAAACTTTCTTAACCCATGGCCCCTTCAATTAAAAAAAAAAAAAGAAAGAAAGAAAATCTCCCATCCTCACTTTACTTCTGAAAACTTAAAATAAATTAAAAGTGTATATAATTGGCTAGGTGCAGTGGCTCATGGGCAACAGAATGAGACTCCAACTAAAAAAAAAAAAGTTTTCCAAGCTCAACACTCATGAGCTGGGCTCCCAGAGTCCCCATCAGGGACAACAACCCCTAAATCCCAACCCCTGCCTCACTCGCAGCAGTCAAGTGCTCAGCGCAGCGCTTCTGGCTACTACCCTATACCTGAATTTGCCCACCAAGTGGACAGGTTTTAAGTCTGGATTGTTTCCTTCTCAGTGTTGGTATGCAGGCTTAAGCTCTGCAAGAAGTTTCTACAAGTTCAACAGCATCAGGTCATACGGTTTTCCTCAGGGTCAATGTTAATGTGTGCTGAACTGGCTGGAGGACTGCCAGGCCCTGCGAGAAGCCTACATTCATTCATCCATCTCCTTCGAGTCCTAACATCAGCCTTAGCAAGTAGGTCCTGTTTTTGGCTCCATTTCTCATATAAGGAAAGTGATGCTTAAAGAGACAAAATTCTCTGTCCATGGTCATAGCCTGGATTTGAACCAGGGTCTTGGGGCTCTTGGAGTTTGTATGCTTACCCCAATATATGCCTGCCTCTAAAGTCATGGCCACTAATTTCCTGTTGGCTGAGTTGTGTGTTTCAGAGGAGGGTCTAAGAAACACTGACTCTTTCAGTGTGCTGTGGGGTCCGTGTATAACTGGGACCCTAGGTTTACCCCTGAGGCTGGCACACAGCCCTGCCCTGTCCCCGCTAACAAAAGTGGACTTGCTGGAGCAGACCAAAGGCCTGGATCAGACCAGGAGGCCACCTCACAAACCCCAAGGGCTGGCAAAATGAGCGGCCTGCGCTTCTTTCCTGGGATACCTAAAATGGAGAGAGATGAGGGTTCCAGGAGAACCAGAGAGGGAGGTATGAAATTCCTCCGAGGAGCCCAGGGTGGCATGTCCGACTGTGTGACACGTAGACAGACAGGGCCTCCACAGGGAGCCATGCCCTACCCCCAGGTCCAGCCGGCTATCTTCTTATAATGCCCACCCACCTTTTTCCCTGCCCACCGGCTGCTGAAAACTCCCACCCCCTCCAAAAAAAGTTCTGTTCCCTCTTCTCTAACCACAAAGGCACTGAAAATGGAGTGGAACCAGAAAGGGAGTCAGGGTGGGTGGAAAGGTATGGGGTCCAGGCTGATAGACCACCCCAGGGTTCTCAAGCAGCAGGGACCACCCCCTTCCCCGCAACACTGTAGGCCAGAACACCCCTCTCCATCAGGTCATTAAATACAGCCCTGGTAACTACACGAGGCAGTTCACCTTGATTACCGAGTCCTTTCTGCGATGTGGAGAGCTTGCGAGAAAGAAATGGGATCCTTTGAGAAGTGAGGGTTTGGAAGTGGGGACAGGAGGGTATCTTTGGGGAGATGGGTGTCTGGGAGGCCCCAAGGGTGCTGTCTGGGGTTAGAGTATTGGGATGTAGAGCTTAAAAGAGGCAACAAGGAAACAGGACCCCGGGTTCAGGAGACGGAGTGGTGAATCCGGGGGCGCCCAACCGGGGTTACCTTGAGTCAAACTTCTTGCCATCTTCGAAAGTGCCGTTGTAGTGGTAGCGCACAAAATCCCCCATCTGCACTTCCCGGGGACAGGCCCTGGGGATGTGGTACCTCTCGATGACCACATCTTCCAGGGGGCCCCCGGCAGGGCTGGCGCGGCCCAGCCCCCTCCCCACGGCCTGCACCACCAGTAGCAGCAACTGCAGCAGGGGGAGCCGGAGGAGGCTGTGGCTGGGGGGGCCCGCGGGGAACATGGTGCCTGGAGTTGGGACCGACAGCAGTGAGGGCGAGCGAGGGAGCCGCCGCCAACCTCCTTCCCCCGCCCCCCGCCTCCCAGAACTAGCTCCCCCGCTTCCTGTCCTCCTCCCCTACCCCCGCCCTGGCTGGTCCACGTGGAATGGGGGCTGGGAAGACAGAGCTGGCCTGGCCAGAGGAGCAGGGGCGGGGGTGGGGGTGCAATAGGAGGAGGGGGCCAGGTTGAGTGTATTAGAGTCGGAGGGAGGCCCCACAAAAAAATCCGGGTTCCCCCTCCCCCCATCTCCATCCCTGGCTGCGAGACCTGGGGCCTGGCCAGGGAGGGAGGCTCGCGAAAGATGAGAACTCTGAGTGGACACCAAATGGAAAAAAAAAAAAAAGTTCAATGTCTTTTTCCGGAGCCCCCGGGTCCTAAAGCCAGGCGGAGATGCCCCTTGCTTCTTTCGCCGGCAACTCCAATTCTGGCCCCCTCTAGGTGGGTGGCGAAGCAGCGGAGTGTGAGGGACATCTCGGTGCTCGTCCGTGACCCCAGCTGTGCTAGAAGGGAAGGCATCTCCAGGGAAGAGCAGCTTGGTCCCGCAAAAGCTGGACTGCAAGAAGGACTTTGTGACTTGGGATGTGACGGGCACGGAGACGGAGTGGGGGGTGGTGGCAGCGCAAAGTGTGCAAGTGATAGCAGGTGTGTGCCTCCGACGTGGGCGGGGGAGACACTCGGAGGGTGCAGGAGGGTGCAGGAGGGCGCAGCGACTGAAGGCCCGGCTCCAGGGCTTCCCCCTCGTTTGGGCAGCGCAGAGGCAGCCCTCACTCAGTGTCCTGATCTCAGGCGGGGGCACTGTTTGCGTGGGGGAGGGGCTTCCTGGGCTCCCCATCTCTGGCGGGAAGCGCTCCCCGACTCATTCTCTGCCTAGGGGACACCCCCACGGCAGGAGCCCGGGCCGACGGAGAGGACTTAGGACACTATGGGACCCTCCGGGAAAAGAGGGGAGACGTCGTGACCCAGGCCCCGCCCCGCCTTGCCGCCCTCGTGCCCGGCGCTAAGACCCAGCGGGCGCGCGGCCCGCCCTGGGCCTGTCCCTGTCCCCTTCCGTCCGCGGGGCCGCCAGCTCAGCTCTGGAGAGCCGGCGGCGCGGCGGGCATGGCTCGGGTGGCGTGGGGGCTGCTGTGGCTGCTGCTGGGCAGCGCCAGGGCGCAGTACGAGAAGTACAGCTTCCGGGGCTTCCCGCCAGAGGACCTGATGCCGCTGGCCGCGGCCTACGGGCACGCGCTGGAGCAGTATGAGGGCGAGAGCTGGCGCGAGAGCGCGCGCTACCTGGAGGCGGCGCTGCGGCTGCACCGGCTGCTGCGCGACAGCGAGGCCTTCTGCCACGCCAACTGCAGCGGCCCCGCTCCAGCGCCCAAGCCCGACCCAGACGACGGCCGCGCCGACGAGTGGGCCCGCGAGCTGCGGCTCTTCGGCCGCGTCCTGGAGCGCGCCGCCTGCCTGCGGCGCTGCAAGCGGACGCTGCCCGCCTTCCAGGTGCCCTACCCGCCGCGGCAGCTGCTGCGCGACTTCCAGAGCCGCTTGCCCTACCAGTACCTGCACTACGCGCTGTTCAAGGTGGGAGCCCGCCCCCACCCGGGGACCTGTCTCGGGCTGGGCGTCGTGTCACTCCACCGATCGGTCGGAGGAGCGTTGCCTTCACCCGCGGCACGAAGCCAGCTCCGTTCTTACTGACCCGCTCCCCGAACCCCTACCCCCCGACCAGGCTAACCGGCTGGAGAAGGCGGTGGCGGCGGCCTACACCTTCCTCCAGAGGAATCCGAAGCACGAGCTGACCGCCAAGTACCTCAACTACTACCGGGGGATGCTGGACGTCGCCGACGAGTCCCTCACGGACCTAGAGGCCCAGCCCTACGAGGTGGGGTGGAGGGGCAGGAGGAGGGTCCCGCCGATAGGACTTGTAGAGGAGGGGAGATGTTGGGGGCGCCCTGACTTCCCCTGCCACGCCCCTTCCAGGCCGTGTTCCTCCGGGCTGTGAAGCTCTACAACAGCGGGGATTTCCGCAGCAGCACGGAGGACATGGAGCGGGCCTTGGCAGAGTACCTGGCGGTCTTTGCCCGGTGCCTGGCCGGCTGTGAAGGGGCCCATGAGCAGGTGGACTTCAAGGACTTCTACCCGGCCATAGCAGGTATCCGCCACCCAGACCACGGCGGGCAGTCCTCTCACCCACAGGCTCGGTAAGGCAGATGTCCCCTCCCTGCACGTGGAGCACTGCGAATGTGGAGGAGCCAGCCGGGAGGAAGGCCTTGTCTGCTGAGAAAGACGCTGAGTGTAGGAGCCCCAGCTGGAAGTGTCTAAGGGGCTGGATCAGTGCAGAGGCAGTGACATCCCTGAAGGGTTTGGGAAGCTTGGGTTCACAGGCCTTCCAGGCAGAGGGCAGTGCAGATGCAAAGGTGCAGCAGTGAGAAGTAGCCCAGCAGGTGTGTGCAAAAAGCAATTGGTAACCAGAAATCACACCTAGTCTAGGGATCTCTAACCCCGGGGTCCCTCAAGCAGGAGCAGAAAGGACTGTCCTTGGCCAGGTGTGGTGACTCACACCTATAATCTCAGCATTTTGGGAGGCCGAGGCGGGCAGATCACGAGGTCAGGAGTTCAAGACCAGCCTGACCAACATGGTGAAACTCTGTCTCTACTAAAAATACAAAAATTAGCTGGTCGTGGTGGTGGTTGCCTGTAATCCCAGCTACTTGGGAGGCTGAGGCAGAATTGCTTGAACCTGGGAGGTGGAGGTTGCATTGAGCCAAGATCGTGCCACTGCACTCCAGCCTGGTCGACAGAGGGAGACTCCGTCTCAAAAAAAAAAAAAAAAAAAAAAAAAAAAAAAAAAAAAAAAAAAAAAAGACCTTTAGCTTCTCTGTTTGGACTTCTGCCCCACTTCTGGACCTCATCTGCTGTTCTCCCAGAATGCCCTGGCTCCCTCTGGCTTGGGGTGGTGGTTGAGTGGTGGGGTTGATGAGTCAGCCCAGCCCACAGTCATCTTCCTCATCATCATTTGTCATATAGTATGCCAAGCACTTTACACGCATTCTCTCCTGTGATTGCAACAGCAACATGTTTTCTGGACAAGCAGCCTGGCTCAGTAGGCAGAGCTTGGATTTGGAGTCTCCTCCACCTGGGGGGACAGAGCTGTTCATTGCAACGCCAGCCTCTCACTGCCGCCTCCCACCCCCAGATCTCTTTGCAGAATCCCTGCAGTGCAAGGTGGACTGTGAGGCCAATTTGACCCCCAATGTGGGCGGCTACTTCGTGGACAAGTTCGTGGCCACCATGTACCACTACCTGCAGTTTGCCTACTACAAGTGTGAGCCCCCTGGGTGGACTTGGGCAGGGGAAGAGGTGATAAGGGAGAGGACTGCATGGGAGCCTCCCAGAGTTGTGGGGAGCTTTCCTTCAGTATTGAGGACCCTGGGTGATAGGAGGAAAGGCTAGGGGCGGTGGGGATATGGGGAAGGCACCCTGGGAGTCTGGGGCAGGTGAGAGGCTGAGTGGGAACAGACAGCAGCCTCAGGGAGAAGTAGAGGGTCTCTTGGGCAAATGACTAGGCAACCAACAACTGCAGAGCACTTGACAGTTTATTTTTATTTTTGAAACGGAGTTTCGGCCGGGCGCGGTGGCTCACGCCTGTAATCCCAGCACTTTGGGAGGCCGAGGCGGGCGGATCACAAGGTCAGGAGATCGAGACCACGGTGAAACCCCGTCTCTACTAAAAATACAAAAAATTAGCCGGGCGCGGTTGTGGGCGCCTGTAGTCCCAGCTACTCGGGAGGCTGAGGCAGGAGAATGGCGTGAACCCGGGAGGCGGAGCTTGCAGTGAGCCGAGATCGCGCCACTGCACTCCAGCCTGGGCGACAAAGCGAGACTCCGTCTCAAAAAAAAAAAAAAAAAAAAAAAAAAGAAACGGAGTTTCACTCTGTTACCCAGGCTGGAGTGCAGTGGCACGATCTCGGCTCACTGCAACCTCTGCCTCCAGGGTTCAAGTGATTCTCCTGCCTCAGCCTCCTGAGTAGCTGGGATTACAGGTGCACACCACCACGCCCAGCTGATTTTTGTATTTTTAGTAGAGACGGGGTTTCACCATGTTGGCCAGGCTGGTCTTGAACTGCTGACCTCAGGTGATCCACTGCCTTAGCCTCCCAAAGTGCTAGGATTATAGGTATGAGCCACTGCGCCCAGCCAACACTTGAGAGTTTATAAGGCAGTTTATCTTATGTGGTCCTTTCACCAACACCATGCAGCTGGCATTACTGGACCAATTTTTCAGATGGGGAAACTGAGGCTTATAGGGCAAGGGACTGTTAGTGTCATGACTAATAAAATGTGGCACCAGGACTTGTGGCTCTCCTCACTAGAGAGATCCTGGCATCCACTGGGGCTGGAACGGACAGCCTCCAGTGTTCTTGCTACTTGGAGATGCCAAGATTCAGACAGAGCTGGGAATCCGAGCAGAGCGGGGGCTAAGAACCAAGGGGCCAGGAGACCCTTCCTGGGTACAGATAGCAGAGAGGCTGAGGGCCTCTAATTCCCTAGAGCCATCATTCTCCAGCCATGTGAGCTTGAGCAATTTATCTAACCTCTCTGTGACTCAGATTTACTGTCATGGGGATGACAGTAATAGGCATGGCTGGGCATGGTGGTTCACGCCTGTAATCCCAGCACTTTGGGAAGCCCAGGCAGGCAGGTGGCTTGAGCCCAGGCCTTCAAGACCAACCTGGGCAATATGGCAAGACTCCGTGTCTACAAAAAATACAAAAAGTTAGCCAGGCATGGTGGCGAGTGCCTGTAGTCCCAGCTACTGAAGAGACTGAGGTGGGAGGATTGCTTGAGCCCTGGAGGCGGAGGCTGTACTGAGCTGAGATCGTACCACTGCACTGCAGCCTGAGTGACAGAACAAGACCCTGTCTCAAAACAAACAAAAACATACAAAAAATTAGATGGGTGTGGTGGTGCCTGCCTGTAGTCGCAGCTACTCAGGAGGCTGAGGTGAGAGGATCACCTAAGCCTGGGAGATCAAGGCTGAGGTGACCATAATTGCACCACCACTGCACTCCAGCCAGGGTGATAGAGTGAGACCCTGTCTCAAAAACAATAAAAAGACAATAACAGGCTTAGGTGAGTTAGTCAGGGCCTGGCATACGGTGAGTGCCCACTACATGCTAGCTGGCATTATGCATGGGTGGGGTAAGGAGTCCATTAGGTATTCTGGGAGGTGGCTGGGTAGCAGGGGTGCTGGACTGAACTGGGAGATGGGGTTGACTCTGAAGGGGAAGCGCCGGAGCAATTCCTCACCCCTGTCCTGCTGCAGTGAATGATGTGCGCCAGGCTGCCCGCAGCGCCGCCAGCTACATGCTCTTCGACCCCAATGACAGCATCATGCAGCAGAACCTGGTGTATTACCGCTTCCACCGGGCTCGCTGGGGCCTGGAAGAGGAGGACTTCCAGCCCCGGGAGGTGGGCACTGCTTTCTGGGGCACTTGCTGGACATGCACTTTGTAAAATATAAACTGGCAGCCGGGCGCGGTGGCTCACGCCTGTAATCCCAACACTTTGGGAGGCCGAGGCGAGCGGATCACGAGGTCAGGAGATCGAGACCATCCTGGCTAACATGGTGAAACCCCGTCTCTACTAAAAAGACAAAAAATTAGCCAGGTGTGGTGGCGGGCGCCTGTAGTCCTAGCTACTTGGGAGACTGAGGCAGGAGAATGGTGTGAACCTGGGAGGCAGAGCTTGCAGTGAGCCGAGATCGCGCCACTGCGCTTCAGTCTGGGTGACAGAGTGAGACTGTCTCAAATAATAATAATAAAATAAAATAGAAAATAAAAAATAAACTCCTGGCTTCCGTGGAAGGCAGGATGGGAAATGGAAAGAAAGAATATGAGTTGAGGTTAGAGTCCTGGATTCAGAGCTCAGCCCCACTGCTGTGTGGTCCTAGGAAGACCATGGCCCTTTCTGAATCTATTGCCTTACCTGCAAAATGGTGGTGGTATTGCCCACCTCACCAGCAGTGTCCGACGAGGGATGTATGAAGGTACACATCCACTCCTGCCTGTTCCACTCCCTACCTTCATTACCCTCACTGCTGACCTTTGTCCGTCTTCCCCAGGTAACCAAGGGAGGAAACCCGTTGGAATTGAGGGCCAGGCTGGCAAATATGGGACACATGGTGCCACTCCTGCCTTCCTTGTCAGTGGCAGACATTGCTAATGGATTGAGGGACTCTTTCTCAGCAAACCCTCAGAATCCTTAACCCAGTGTTCCAAGCAGCCACGATGATCTCATTAGCTTGTGAGCTGATACTTGATACTTGAGCTGGAAGAGGGTCAGTGGGCCCAGATCCTAGGAGCCCTGGCTTCTTGCCATCTGGCAGCAGCAGGGTATGGCTCACCCCTACCCCGTCCTTTCCTCCTTCCAGGAGGCCATGCTCTACCACAACCAGACGGCCGAGCTGCGGGAGCTGCTGGAGTTCACCCACATGTACCTGCAGTCAGATGATGAGGTGAGTGCCTCCTGCTTTCCAGAACTAGGCTGTGATGGGGACACCTTGGACCTTTATCTGGGGCCCCCAGTGTGCCAGAATTCAGCCCCAGCCCCTGGTGGTCAACTGTCATGAAGCAGAGAGGTTTGCCTATTCCTTGTCTAGACTGTCCCTTCCTTCCCCAGCCTCAGTATTCTCATGTCCCCTTTCTGTACATGTCCCAGTCCTGCTCCTCCCAGGCCCAGCTCACATGGTGCCTCCTCCAGGAAGCCCTTGCCGCATGCCCTGGCTCTTTGTTCTGGGTTAGCAGTGCCCACTCTGACCCTGTGTGCCTCCCTGGCCACCTGTGGCCTGGACCTGGGTAATTGCAGCCCTGGTGCAATCTATAATCCTGTAATCACAGCAATCTAGGAGGCCGAGGCAGAGGGATCACCTGAGGTCAGGAGTTCAAGACCAGCCTGGCCAACATAGTGAAATCCTGTCTCTACTAAAAATACAAAAATTACTCAGGTGTGGTGGTGAGCACCTGTAATCTCAGCTACTTGGGAGGCTGAGGCAGGAGAATCGCTGAACCCAGAGGCAGAGGTTGCAGTGAGCCGAGATCACGCCACTGCACTCCAGCCTGGGTGACAGATTGAGACTCTGTCTCGAGAAAAACAAAAAATTAAGCGAGATCAAGTATGTATTTTTCTTTTTTTTTTTTTCTTGGTAACAGAATCTCGCTCTGTCACCCAGGCTGGAGTGTGCAGTGGCATGATCTCCACTCACTGCAACCTCCACTTCTTGGGTTCAAGGGATCCTCCTGTCTCAGCCTCCGAGTACCTGGGATTACAGGCCTGCGCCACCATGTCCAGCCAATTTTATTTTGTATTTGTAGTAGAGACAGGGTTTTACCACGTTGGCCAGGCTGGTCTCAAACTCCTGACCTCAAGTGATCTGACTGCCTTGGCCTCCCAAAGTGCTGGGATTACAGGCATGAGCCACCTTGCCTGGCTGAGATCAAGTATGTAAAGCACTTGATAAAGAGCCAGCAGCCGGTAGATGCACAGTGAATGGCAGCCCAGTCTCGCTCTGTCACCCAGGCTGGAGTGCAGTGGTGCAGTCTCAGCTCACTGCAACCTCCACCTCCCAGGTTCAAGCGATTCTCCTGCCTCAGCCTCCCGAGTAGCTGGGATTACAGGTGTGTGCCACCACACCCAGAATACAATACCACACCCAAAAATACAAAAAATTTTTGTATTTTCGGTAGAGACATGGGGTTTCACCATGTTGGCCAGGCTGGTCTTGAACTCCTGACCTCAAGTGATCCACCCACCTCAGCCTCCCAAAGTGCTGGGGTTACAGGTGTGAGTCACTGCGCCCAGCACATGGCAGCCGTTTTGACGGCTGTCTCTTGTTCCCTGTGGTTTGCCAGACACCAGACTAGGGGCTGGAGTAAGTTAGTGAAAGTCATGATCCGTTTCACATGCAGCTCACAGTCTAGTGGGGGAAGCACTAACAGCTGCTGGAGAGGGCAGCATATGGCACTGGGGGAGGTCTCCAGCCCAGCCAGAGTCACCAGCAAGGGCTCAGCCTGGAACTGATGCTTGGCTCTGGAGGGATTAGTGCGGGTTACGCAGGCACAGGGGACGGCAGTAGTTCCTGGCAGGGAAACAGTATGAGCAAAAACATTATGCATGGACTGGCAATATTCTCACCAGAGTCTTTATGCTTAAAAGGTGGGGCTGTGCAGGGGCGATGTTTATGCTGACACCAAATTCTACTGGTGGTGCCCTATGCAGCCACTCAGGGAGGGGCAGTTTGGGGAAAATCCTCAGAACAGTCTCATTAGATCTTGAGACTGGGAAGGGAAGGGACTTTGGGGACTGAGAGATGGGATGGGAGGTCCCATTGGCCAGGAAGGGAGCCCATATGGGTTTGGGCCTACTGTGACCCTGTTTCTTCCGCAACCGTGGCGCTACTCTAGATGGAGCTGGAGGAGACAGAACCGCCCCTGGAGCCTGAGGATGCCCTATCTGACGCCGAGTTTGAAGGGGAGGGTGACTACGAGGAGGGCATGTATGCTGACTGGTGGCAGGAGCCGGATGCCAAGGGCGATGAGGCCGAGGCTGGTCAGTGACACAAGTCCTTGGGGGATGGGGATGCAGCCTGGGATGGAGGTTGGGGACAGATGGATTCACTCGCTGGACTCCAGAGCCCAGGGTGTGTTTGGGTGCCGGGACCCATCCTCCAGGGGCCTCCAGCCTGTTGGCAACCCCTGTCCTGCTTGGGGGTGGAGGCGCAGCATCTCCCCTGGAGCTGGGACCAGCTGAGACCTGTCCTGGGGAGCCTCACCCCACCTCCCATCAGGACAGCACCTGGACACCCACTGGGAGTGGGTGGGGGGCCAACCCCAATGCTTTCTCCTTTCCTTTTCAGAGCCAGAGCCTGAACTGGCATGAGAAGGGGACACCCCACACCCCTCAAGCTTGGGAAGCCTGGTCCCGATGGCCCCACCCTCACCAACCTGGGCAGCAGCAAGAACTATTTATTAAAAACTTAAGATGGGCCAGGCGCGGTGGCTCACGCCTGTAATCCCAGCACTTTGGGAGGCCAAGGCGGGTGGATCACTTGAGGCCAGGAGTTCAAAACCAGCCTGGCCAACATGGTGAAACCCCCGTCTCTACTAAAATACATAAATTAGCCGGGTGTGGTGGCGGGCACCTGTAATCCCAGCTACTTGGGAGGCTGAGGCAGGAGAATCACTTGAACCTGGGAGGCAAAGGTTGCAGTGAACTGAGATCGTACCACTGCACTCCAGCCTGGGCGACAAAGCGAGACTCCATCTTTAAGATGGGCCGGGCGTGGTGACTCATGCCTGTAATCCCAGCCCTTTGGGAGGCCGATCACTTGAGGTCAGGAGTTCAAGACCAGCCTGGCCAACATAGTGAAATGCCATCTCTACTAAAAAATACAAAAATTAGCCAGGCATGGTGGTGCACACCTGTAATCGTAGCTACCCGGGAGGCTGAGCCAGGAGAATCACCTGAACCCAGGAGGCAGAGCTTACAGTGAGCTGAGATTGTGCCACTGCACTTCAGCCTGGGTGACAGAGTGAGACTCCATCTCAAAAAAAAAAAAAACAAACAAACTTAAGATGGACATAGCTGACTGGGCCCCTGTCCTGCCCCACCCGTGAGTGCTGCGACCCAGGCCCATCCTGCCACTTCTGTGTCTCTGGACCACAGGATGGTGGTGGCATTGCAGTTGGCAAGTGGGCTGACAGGATCCGCCCTCCTCACTGCTCAGCCCCTCACCTGGACAGTCTCCTGGACAAGAAGTTTCCAGCTGCTGGCTGGAGTCTCAGGCCAAATTGCAGAGGGTCCTCCAGGGTACTGAAGAGCACTGGACTAGGAGTCTAGTAGTTCCAGGGCCCTGACCAGTAGGTGCTCAATAAATGTTTGTTGTTGAATGAGTCATAGCACCTGTGGTCGTCTCCCCGGAGCTCAGTTGTGAGGGTACAGGCCCTTCCCTCCCTCTCTCCGCACCTGTGTCCCCTCATCTGTAAAATGTGGGGCGGAGGGGCACCATCTGGGCCCTCGCTGGTCCTCTGCACCTGGGGCTGAAGGTTCTACGAGAGAGGACGCAGTGTGCAGACCCGCCGCCAGGGGGCGTGAGAACACAGTCCTCCCCAGGCTTGGGAAGACAGTGGTTTCAGATTTCTAAGATGGGAAGTCCTGTATTTTCCTAGTTCAGGATCACTTCCCTCGGGGAATGTGGCAAGTGTGGGAGGGGGCCAAGGACATTTGCTCCTGGTGTTTACTTTCTGGGCATTTACTGACCCAGATTCCTTAGAGTCAGAGGGAGCTGGCCCTGCCGCTGCCCTCCCCGTTCCACAGCCGGGGTGGGGCCCCAACTGAGCAGCCAGAGGAGCCCCAGGGATGTGGTTTGATTACTTTGGGCTTCTTGGGGTGCAGTGGGACAGCCAGATCCCCCTTGACCGATTTTACATGGGCTCCCGGGGGTAGTGGGTCCCGGTGTGCAGGGTGTGCTGGCAACGATGGTGCCTGGTGGCTTACCTCATAGCCTGGGACACACCGCCAAACCCCCACCCCTATTCCACAGCAGGGAGAGGGGGGCAAAAGGGGTCTGTCTGGGAGGAACCCAGGGCCAAGGCCAGCCGGGTGATGGTTCTGCCCTGTATTTCCAGCCTCCTGGGGGCAGGGTGGCAAAGTTGTCTTCCTACCCGAAGGTGGAGTCAAGGCTGGGAAGCCAAGTTCTCACTGCCCCACCGCTACCTTCTCTCCAAATGTGCCAAGTGATCTGGCCTGGGTCCTGTCGGCCACTGTTCCCAGGAGGACTCCCTGTCCTACCCCAAACCCCTCCCCTAGGCCTTTGATCGGGATGAGAGCTGGAAGGGCAGAGTCTGAGTCTGGAAAAAAGGCCAGGTCAAGGCTGGGGGCTCAGTGACCTCACTCCTTCCTCTCATAGGTGGGTCTTCCAGGGAAACACATCTGCAGTGGTAGCGTTTCCTGACCGCCTCCAGGTGCAGGGTGGCCCCGCCCCACCCCACCTCTTTCAAGCTGCTGTATTATCAGGTCCACCAAGGCCCAGCCCCTGTTTCTGGGAGGGGCTGGCCCTTCAGAGGGTGGGGAGCGGGATGTGCTGCGGCGTGTCTGCGCAGATGTGAACCCGCCATGAGCACGAGCTTTGGAATCTGGACGGCTGGGTGTGGGTCTGAAAGTGCCTGTGTGCTTGTGCGCTTGTGTGTTGCGTGGATGTGCGGGTCAGGGTGTGAATGTGTGCCTGCGTGCATGCATGAATGTGGGTTTTTTTTTTCCTTTTTTTTTTTTTTCTTTTTGAGACAGAGTCTCACTCTGTCTCCCAGGCTGGAATGCAGTGGCGTGATCTCAGCTCACTACAACCTCTGCCTCCTGGGTTCAAGCAGTTTTCTGCCTCAGCCTCCCAAGTAACTGGGATTACAGGCACCTGCCTGTAATAACCCAGCTAATTTTTGTGGGATTTTTTGTTTTGAGACAGTGTCTCACTCTGTTGCCCAGGCTGGAGTGCAGTGGCATATCTTGGCTCACTGCAACCTCCGCCTCCCAGATTCAAGCAATTCTCCTGCCTCAGCCTCCCGAATAGCTGGGATTACAGGTGTGCGCCACTGTGCCTGGCTAATTTTTGTATTTTTAGTAGAGATGGGGTTTTGCCATGTTGACCAGGCTGGTCTTGAACTCCTGACCTCAGGCAATCTGCCCACCTCGGCCTCCCAAAGTACTGAGATTACAGGTGTGAGCCACCCTGTCCAGCTAATTTTTGTATTTTTAGTAGAGACAGAGTTTCACCATGTTGGCCAGACTGGTCTCAAACTCCTGACCTCAGGTGATCCACCCCACCTCGGCCTCCCAAGTGCTGGGAATGAATGTGTGTTTAGAGGAATTCATTCACTCAATCAGCACATATTTATTGAGCACCTACTATGTGCCAGGCATGCTGAGGATCTAGGCTTAGAAGAGTGAACAGAGCAGGCCAAACGCCGGGCCCACGTGGACTTACATTCTAGCGGGGAGGTGGGCAGAAAACAATAAATGTCAGAATGTGTGAATTAGATAGGTATGGCAGATATGGAGGTGGGAAAAGGATCTGAGAGCTGATCCTTTTGCAGTTTGCAGTTGAGGTGTGATGGTAGCTGTCCAAGTGTGCATCTGAGCATGGCGTCTCCGAGTGTGTGGTGAAGCAGTGTGTGTATTAGGGAGCAGGCCTGCCCTCCCTAGGCACCACTCCTGTGCAGCCCTTTAGCCCAGGCCATTGGCCCAGCCTTGCCTTACTCAGCTCCCCTTTCCCAGGGAACCGCCAGCCCCTCCAGCCTCCCCTGATGCCAGCATCTCCCCAGAGCCCAGCCAGCTCCCCAAACCGGTGAAACCTACTCCCAGCCAGTCCCAGTGTGGGCCCTCTGGGGCCCTCCAGCTCATTCTCCTGACTCCACCCATCCAGACAGTTTCACCTCCTCCACACCTCCGTCTCAGGCAGCCACCTCCCCACCCGCCCCCACACCCCACCCAGCACCTCACCAGTCCTAGAATCTTGGAATAATGGGTTGGAGGTTAGGGATGACCAAAAGGGCTCTAGGGAGGCTGGCCTCATGCAGCAGGACCAGACTCAGATGTCATGGGAAGACCCCATCCTAAGGAAATCAGAGCTACTACGATGTACTAAGTGCCTACTGTGTGCCAGGCACTTGGGAGCTTATTTTTTGAGACAGGATCTTGCTCTGTCACCCAGACTGGAGTGCAGTGACAATCACGGCTCACTGCAGCCTCCACCTTCCAGGCTTAAGCCATCCTCCCACCTCAGCCTCCCGAGTAGCGCTGACCACAGACACGTGCCAGCACACCCAGCTATTTTTTTTTATTTTTGGTAGAGACAGGGTCTTGCTCTGTTGCCTAGGCTGGTGTCAAACTCCTGGGCTCAAGTGATCCTCCTGCCTTGGCCTCTCAAAGTGCTGGCATTACAGACATGAGCCAACACCAGGCCTCTTGACAAATTATTCATAACCCTCAAAACAGTCCTGAGATGCAGATGTCAGTTCTGCTCCAGGTGGGGCTGAGGAATGACAAGCAATTTGTCCAGGGTTCCTTGAGGTGGTTGGTGACTGAGCTGGGTTTGGATCTTTTCTCACTAAATCGGTGCTGCTCAGAGTAGGGAGACAGTACCCTGGTCGCAGGGGCTGGCCTGGTGTGTGTTTGTTCGTTTCTGAGACGTAGTCTCACTGGAGTGCAGTGACGTGATCTCATCTCACTGTAACCTCCAACTCCCTGGTTCAAGCGATTCTCCTGCCTCAGCCTCCCGAGTAGCTGGGATTAGAGGCACACGCCACTACGCTCAGCTAATTTATTTTTAGTAGAGACACACCGTGTTGGCCAGGATGGTCTTGATTTCCTGACCTCATGATCCACCTGCCTCAGCTTCCCAAAGTGCTGGGATTACAGGCGTGAGCCACCCGCCTGGCCAGCCTGGTTTTGTTAGGCTGTCAGCTGGGGCCAGGGAGAGGAGAAGGTGGGCTGCAGGATGTGGAGATAAATCCCCTACAGGGCCCTGCGCTGTGGCTCACACCTGTAAACCCAGCACTTTAGGAGGCCAAACAAGGCGGTTGGATCACTTGAGCCCTGGTCAACATGGTGAAACCCTGTCTGTACCAAAAAGTACGAAAATTAGGCCAGGCACGGTGGCTCACGCCTGTAATCCCAGCACTTTGGGAGGCCGAAGCGGGCAAATCACCTGAGATTAGGAATATGAGACCAGCCTGGCCAACATGGTGAAACCCCGTCTCTATTAAAAATACAAAATTAGCCAGGTGTGATGGCGCATGCCTGTAATCCCAGCTACTTGGGAGGTTGAGGCAGGAAAATCTCTTGAACCTGGGAGGTGGAAGTTGCAGTGAGCCAAGATCGCACCATTGCACTCCAGCCTGGGCAAGGAGAACAAAACTCTGTCTCAAAAGAAAAAAAAAAAAGAAAGAAAATTAGCTGGGTGTGGTGGAATGCGACTGTAATCCCAGCTACTCAGGAGGCTGAGGTAGGAGGATCACTTGAGCCTGGGAGGGGAAGGTTGCAGCCAGCCAAGATCAGGCCACTGCACTTCAGCCTGGAGCCTGGATGACAGAGTGAGTCTAAAAAAAAAAAAAATCCCCTGCAATGCCACACCTCAGGTCTCGCTGAAGGAGGCAAGGAGTGAGAAGGGAGGGGGAAAGAAAACAATGAAAGGAAGAAAGAAGGAAGGGAGCAAAGAAGGAAGAAATGAAGGGAGGGAGGACAGAAGGAGGAAGAAATGAATTAAGGGAGGCAGGGGGCCTGGGGACAGAGTTGCTGGGGTCACTTAGACTAACAACTTCCTGAATTCTGAGAGTCATGATCAGGGAGGTGGGAGGGAGTCCCTTGGGCTCCCCGCAAATTCAGTAAATGCCAGCAGAAGAAATTCCACTCTTAGATTTGAAAAGTAGTTCTTGCCAGGTGCAGCTCATGTCTGTAATCCCAGCACTTTGGGAGGCTGAGGCAGGTGGATCACCTGAGATCAGGAGTTTGAGACCAGCCTGGTCAACATGGTGAAACCCTGTCTCTACTGAAAATACAAAAAATTAACTGGGTGTGGTGGTGGGCTCCTGTAATCCCAGCTACTTGGGAGGCTGAGGCAGGAGAATCACTTGAACCTGGGAAGTGAAGGTTGCAGTGAGCCAGCATCTCACCACTGCGCTCCAACCTGGGTGACAGAGTGAGACTCCCTCTCAATTAAAAAAAAAAAAAAGGCCAGGTGCAGTGGCTCACGCCTGTAATCCTAGCACTTTGGGAGGCCGAGGCAGGCGGATCACGAGGTCTGGAGATCCAGACCATCCTGGCTAACGCGGTGAAACCCTGTCTCTACTAAAAATACAAAAAATTAGCTGTGTGTGGTGGTGGATGCCTGTAGTCCCAGCTATTCAGGAGGCTGAGGCAAGAGAATGGCGTGAACCCGGGAGGTGGAGTTTGCAGTGAGCCGAGATCGCGCCACTGCACTCCAGCCTGGATGACAGAGCGAGACTCCATCTCAAAAAAAAAAAAAAAAAAAAAAAAGGAAAGAAAAAGAGAAAAGTAGTTCTTGAAGTCTCAACCTGGTTCTCTGTCTCTGGGAGAATAGACTCTCCCTTGGGAACAAAGAGAGGCCCCTTCCCCTTGTCAGAAAGCTGTGGCCAGTTGTCGCTGGAGCCAATAGCTCAAGATGACTGGGGAGGTCCTGGCAGCCACAGGGCTCAACTCAGACAGTTTCCCCATTCTGAGGCCTTGCTCCAGGCCTTCTTTTGTATCTTGTCTCCAAGGACAGCCCTGGCAGATAGATGGCTTCCATTTTGTGGATGGGGAAACTGAGGCCCAGAGAGTCTGGGTTGGGCCCCCAGGGCTGAGGCTCACTCTAAGTAGGCTGGCGCAGCCCTGCCCAGCTCTCTTCACAAGTTCCAAGATGACTTGGAAATTAGATGGGAGTGTGCTGAGGGCTGGGGACAGCCCCCGGGTACCAGCCCCATCCCAAACCCCAGGTCTGACCTATGGACACATCACTGCGTAATCACTGCCTGCCTGGGTCCCAGCTGGCGCCGGGGTGCCTGGATAGCATCTCTTCTGTCCCCCAAACAGCCCTTGGGATAGGAATACCTCATGCCCGTGACTCAGGTGGGGTAACTGAGATAACTGGGAGCCTTCCCTCCACATGCATATACTGTACAGAAAGTCCCCAATTTACAATGATTCAACTTAGGGTTTTTCGACTTTAGGATGGTATAAAAGTGAAAAGCATTCAGTAGCAACTGTACTTCAAGCACCCAAACAACCATGCTCTTTTTTCACTTTCAGTATAGTATTCAATACATTACATGAGATAGTCAACAAGTTCTTTTTATTTTTTGAGACAGAGTCTCACTGTTGTCACCCAGGCTGGAGTGCAGTGGCGTAATCTCGGCTCACTGCAACCTCTGCCTCCTGGGTTCAAGCAATTCTCCTGCCTCAGCCTCCCGAGTAGATGGGATTACAGGCGTGTGCCACAATGCCAGGCTAATTTTTTGTATTTTTAGTAGAGACGGAGTTTCACCATGTTGTCCAGGCTGGTCTTGAATTCCTGACCTCCAGTGATCCGCCCGCCTTGGCCTCCCAAAGTGCTGGGATTATAGGCATGAGCCGCCGCGCCCGACCAAGATATTCAACAAGTTCTCATAAAATAAGCTTTGTGTGAGGCGATTTTGCCCCACTGTAGGCTGAAGTGTTCTAAGCCCATCTGAGGTAGGCTAAACTAAGCCATGATGTAGGTTAGGTGTATTAAGTGCATTTTCTTCTTTTTTTTTAATTTTTAATTTTAATTTTTTCCCCTTGTCTCCTCTCACAATCTTCTTTTTTTATTTTTTTGGAGACAGGGTCTTGAACTGTCGCCCAGGCTAGAGTGCAGTGGCACGATCTCAGGTTACTGCAACCCCCACCTTCCAGGCTCAAGTGAACCTTCCGAGCAGCTGAGACTGCAGGCATGCATGCGCCACCATGCTCAGCTCATTTTTTAATGTTTTGTACAGATGGGGTCTCCCTGTATTGCATTTCAACTTACAATGTCTATGAGGACATAACCCCTCTGAAACTGAGGAGCATCTGCACCACTTGATCCTTTCTTTCTTTCTTTCTTTCTTTTTTTTTTTGAGACAGAGTCTGGCTCTCTCGCCCAGGCTGGAGTGCAGTGGCCGGATCTCAGCTCACTGCAAGCTCCGCCTCCCGGGTTCACGCCATTCTCCTGCCTCAGCCTCCCGAGTAGCTGGGACTACAGGCGCCCGCCACCTCGCCCGGCTAGTTTTTTGTATTTTTTAGTAGAGACGGGGTTTCACCGGGTTAGCCAGGATGGTCTTTATCTCCTGACCTCGTGATCCGCCCGTCTTGGCCTCCCAAAGTGCTGGGATTACAGGCTTGAGCCACCGCTCCCGGCCTTTTTTTTTTTTTTTTTTTTGAGACAGGGTTTCACTCTTGTTGCCCAGGCTGGAGTGCAGTGGCGCAATCTCGACTCACCGCAACCTCGACTCACCGCAACCTCGACTCACCGCAACCACCACCTCCCGGGTTCAAGCGATTCTCCTGCCTCAGCCTCCTGAGTAGCTGGGATTACAGGTGCCTGCCACCATGGCCGGCTAATTTTGTATTTGTAGTAGAGACAGGGTTTCTCCATGTTCGTCAGGCTGGTCTCGACCTCAGGTGATCTGCCCACCTCGGCCTCCCAAAGCGCTGGGATTACAGGCGTGAGCCACCGCGCCCAGCCTTGATCCTTTCCCTTTCCAGAAGAACTTACTAAGTGAGGTCATGTGCAAAGAAGCGGCCAAGAGAACTTGACATTTTCCATTTGGGGTCACCTTTTTCACCTTTCTTTTCAGAAGAAAAGTGTGATATTGTGTTGCTGGGGTGAAATAAGGGCTAGCCAAGCCAAATTCCTTTATTTTCCCTTGACTACTGGGCTAAATCCTCCTGACCTTCCTGGAGGAGGGAGCTGGGAAGGGGCAAGGTTCAGCCAATGTTAACTGGAGAATTTGGCCTTTCCTCCTGGCCCCAGGCAGTAGGGGGTCATTTGAGAGCCTCACAGCCCTAAAAAAAAAAAAACAAAAAAACCTCCCATTAAAATGTTTTACATTATCTCCGGATGAAGTTATAAACCCAGTCACAGAGACAGGGGCAGGGCTGAAGTCAGAAAATCCTGTCATATAACTTTAACCTTGAGCATAATTGTTTTGATAACGCCATTTTGTTTATTTATTTTAAAATACATCTGTGTCCTCAAACATGAAAATGTCCCCGGCTTTGGAGCCGCTTTCCCCCAGCTCACACACACTTTGGACCTGGCAGCCCTCTTCTCCATCAGCTCTTACTGGCAGCCTGGCCCAAGCTTCACCCTCCCCCACACGCCCGCCCCTCCCCCTGGCTACTTCCAGGTTCTCTGTTGGGGCCATAAATGCTGCAGGAGCTGTAAGTTGGCTGCTGCTTCCACTGGAGGCTGAAGTGCTGATGAAATATTGAAGGATCTCAACTCTCAAATTCCTCGGGGGCTGTGGGACGGGGCCGGGAAAGACGGGATGAAAGTACAAGGCCAGGGGCCGCTGAGTCCTGTCCCAGTTCTCAGCCAGGTGGAGTCCAGCGCTCAGAGACCAGGGAAGCAGAGAGGGCAGGAGGAGCGAGAGGCGGGAGTGGGGAACGGTCTCTTTGCATAACTGATGGCTAGAGGCTCTGGGTGGTGCCATCCGCTAGTTGACTTAGGGGAAGTAAGGCCTGGGTCTCGGACCACCCAGAGCCACCCACCCCTCCTCCATCCCCGGCTCTCTAACTCCAAGGTTTTCCTGGAGTCACACCTCGGGCTGACAAAATCAAGCCGGCAAAATCGGTTCTCGTCTCCTCTCTGACTGCAGCCCGTCTTCGCCTTCCTTGGGGTGGAAAGAGACCTACGTTGGTGGGCGAGGTGAACTGGCTGGCAGAAGACCAAGGTTCAAGTCCCAGCCCTGCCAGGAATTTTCTTGTGTGATCTTAGGGAAGTCCCTATCCTGGCTCCAGCCTCAGTTTCTTCATAGATGCAGGGAAAAGGGGGTTCTGCTTAGACTATGCCTTCTTCCTCTTCCCAAGGCTCTCCACAGGTGGGGGAGAAATGGCTGCCTCCAGCCCTGTGTGCGAGTGAGAGGGATGGCCTCTCCGTGGGAAGCATGCCTTGTCAGGGCAGGCATCTCTCCTGGCTTGTGGAAAGAGGGAGGAGCGGGCAGGCTGGCAGGGCGGGTGGGGCCCCAGCTGTGTCAGCCTGTGCGTGGAGTCGCCCAGACCAGGAGCAGGAAGCGGGTGACTCAGGTGGCAAGGACTCCATCACCCCTCCCCACTCAGGAGGAGTGTGCTGCTTAGAGAGTTGGTGAACCAGCTCCAGAGCACAATCTAGATGCCAGCAGTCCTGGAGTTGCAACTTGGGGGGCTTGGGGTGAGTCAGGAGGGGCAGCCTGGGACGGGCATTCTCTGGAGAGTTTTCGACAGACCCTTCTCCAGCCTCTCCCTCCACCACCACTGGCCCCTGCTATCTCACCCTGGCCTGTACTATTTCTGGCCCTTCCTATCTCTGTTTTCTTGCCTCCTGTTTTCCTTCTGACATTCCATCCCCACCCACACGCCTTGCAGTGAAGTGTCGCTGGAGCTACATCTGTAATTAAAAGATATACGCCCACAGGACCAGGCTGTGGGCAGCCTCTGGCCTCAAGGCCCCTCCACTGGACACAAGGTAGGAAAAACGGCAGGAGTCCATCTCCCTACAGCCTCCCTCCAGGGCCCTGCACCCTCCTGCTCACTTCCCAGCTTCTGGCCATGCTTGGGCCCACTCCAGCCAGCAGAGTTTGGGAGCCTGCAGGCTCTTCTGCAGCTGTGTCCTCCCCCAGCCACGAAGGGGGCCTCCTGAGTAAGCCCTCACCCCCAAAACCAGTGGGCAGGGGCAGGAGCACAAATGAGGCCCACATGCCATAGATCTAGGTAAGTTATAGAGCACACTTCCAGGCCAGTCGTGGTGGCTCACGCCTGTAATCCTAGCACTTCGGGAGGCCGAGGCGGGCAGATCACTTGGGGCTAGGAGTTCAAGACCAGCGTGGCCAATGTGGTGAAACCCCGTCTCTACCAAAAATACAAAAATTGGCCAGGCATGGTGGCGCATGCCTGTAATCCCAGCTACTTGGGAGGCTGAGGCGTGAGAATCACTTGAACCTGGGAGGCGGAGGTTGCAGTGAGCCAAGATCACACCACTGCACTCTAGCCTGGGCGACAAAGCAAGACTCTGTCTCAAAAAAAAAAAAAAAAAAAAAAAAGAGGAGCATGCTCCCAAACTGCTAGGTCATATATACCTTCACAGGCGCACCGCCTCGATGACCTGAAAGTCCATGATGGAAGCCCAAGTTCTCACTCTGTCAGGGTATGGCAGCCCCATGGAGAATGGCTCCTCCCTGGCCACCAGCCAGGGCCTGGGCCATTTCCCTTTCCTTAGCACCTCTGGCTCTGCCTGTGCCACAAGGGCCTCCAGCCTGTGCACAGAGATTCCCTAGCCCGCGTGTCCATGCTGCCTCTATATCCCCACCCCAGCCATAACTGCCCCTTGTCATGTTCCTAGTTTGGCCCATGTGTACATGCACAGTAGCGCTGGTGCCACTGCTCCTGGGGAGAAGGACCACAGTCAGCGACCTGTAGGCCTAGAAAGTAGAGTCAGTGCTGGGCAGGAATTCCAGAGTTTCTGGTGCTGGTCCCTGGAGTGTGGTCTAGAAAGGATGTGAAGTCCATGTAGGCTCCTCTGTTCCTTTGCCCCTGTGTGGAAGGGGTGACCCCAGGAGGGCCAGAGTGGAGGCCTTTTAAAGGCCAGGACCAGCCGGGCACAGTGGCTCACGCCTGTAATTCCAGCACTTTAGGAGGCCGAGGCGGGTGGATCACGAGGTCAGGAGATCAAGACCATCCTGGTTACTACGGTGAAACCCCATCTCTACTAAAAAAAAAAACAAAAAACAAAAAAAAAAAAAACCCAGAAAATTAGCCAGGCGTGGTGGCACGTGTCTGTAGTCCCAGAAACTCAGGAGGCTGAGGTAGAAGAATTACTTGAACCCGGGAGGTGGAGGTTGCAGTGAGCCAAGGTAGCACCACTGCACTCCAGCCTGGGTGACAGAGCGAGACTCCAAAGAAAAAAAAAAAAAAAAAGGCCAGGACCTGGAGAGAAACTGGGTGTAGGGATGGCTCTGGCCAGGTGTGGTGGCTCACACCTGTAATTCCCACACTTTGGGAGGCCAAGGTGGAAGGATCACTTGAAGCCAGGAGTTCCAGACCAACCTGGGCAACATGGCAAGACCTCATCTCTACCAAAAAAAAGAAAAAATATTAGCTGGGTGTGGTGGCGCCTGTGGTCAGCTACTCAGGAGGCTGAGGTGGGGGGATCCCTTGAGCCCAGGAGGTCGAGGCTGCAGTGAGCTGTGATGTTTCCACTGCACTCCAGTTTTGGCAGCAGAGTGAGACCCTGTCTCTAAGAAAAAAAAATTAAAAAAAGGATGGCTTTGTCCCTGGGCTGAGAGATGGCTCATGCCCAAGGTGCCTCTAGCTTTCCGCATTGCCTTTCTTTCAAGTCTGCCATCCGGGAGGAATCCCGTTGTGTGATTTCCTTTTCTGCTGCTGCAAAGCCCGGGGAAGAGGCTACTGGGTGATGAAAAGGTACCATCATCGGCCTGAAGTTTGGCAACCCAGCTACTCACCCTGGGCTCCCCTTTATAGAAGTGGTTATGTCTTAGGCTACCTGAGGCTGAAGAGGCAGGAAGAAGGGTGTGTGTGTGTGTGTGTGTGTGTGTGTGTGTGTGTGTGTGTGTGTATTGGAGAGAGAAAGCTGGTGTTTGTGTATCTGAATCTGTACCCGTAAGTGTATATCCCTGAGGTGTGAGCATAGAAGTTTGTGTGTGTGTGTGTGTGGCTTGTGTAGATCTAAATCTCTGCCTGTCTCTGGGGAAAGGGCCACCATAGAATAAGGACTATGGTTTTTTTTCTTTTCTTTCTTTTTTTTTTGAGACGGAGTCTCGCCCTGTCACTCAGGCTGGAGTGCAGTGGCATGAACTTGACTCACTGCAAGCTCTGCCTCCCGGGTTCACGCCATTCTCCTGCCTCAGCCTCCCGAGTAGCTGGGACTACAGGTGCCTGCCACCACGTCCAGCTAATTTTTTCTATTTTTTAGTAGAGACGGGGTTTCATCATGTTAGCCAGGATGGTCTTGATCTCCTGACCTCGTGATCCGCCCGCCTCGGCCTCCCAAAGTGCTGGGATTACAGGCGTGAGCCACCGCGCCCGGCCTTTTTTTTTTTTTTGAGCCAGAGTTTCACGCTTGTTGCCCAGGCTGGAGTGCAATGGCACGATCTCTGCTCACTGCAACCTCTACCTCCTGGGTTCAAGCGATCCTCTGCCTCAGCCTCCTGAGTAGCTGGGATTACAGGCGTGTGCCACCACACCCAGCTAATTTTTTGTATTTATAGTACAGATGGGGTTTCTCCATGTTGGTCAGGCTGGTCTCGACCTTCTGACCTCAGGTGATCTGCCCACCTTGGCCTTCCAAAGTGCTGGGATTACAGGCATGAGCCACTGTGCCCAGCCCTAAGGACTATGTTTGAATGGAGAACAGAAACTCTTCCATCTCCTTGTATGGCCCAGAGGCCTTGTGGAAGATGAGGGGGGTTGTGAGATAAGGAGAGGATGGTGGCCTGGTGGTCCTGGACTCTGGCTGATGGTGTGCCCCCTCCCCTAGAAAAGAGCCTCCCTCCCACCAGCCCCTCACTGAACCCCTCTGCGCCAGTTACTTCTGTCTCTGCAGCAGCTTGAGATGGGCCATGTGGTACCCTTATATTCTCTACTCTGAAGCACTAGCAAGCTGCAAGGTTGAGTTAACCATATGTGGTTTTGGCAGCCCACGGACGCGGCTTCCACTGAGATCTGGGCAAGAGGAAGGAGTTGAAACTGCAGGAATGGGAATCAAGATTGGACATTAGAACAAGGAGACAGGGGCATTCACCATAAGGGAGGCTGCAGGATCTTCTTTCCTGGACATTTGTCAGAGAATTCTTGCCTTTAAAGGTTTACAGGCAGGGGACTGGATAAGATGACCTTGCGGCCTTTTCTTCAAGTTCAAGCTACAAGGGAGACTGTGGTCACAGCAACCCCCAATCCTATCCCTACATACCTCCTTTTCCCAAGAAATTTCCCAAATTGCCTATGCAGATAGCTGAGTCTAGGAAACATCATTTCTGATTCTCTTCTGTATTCTCAGATACAGATGAATCCTCAATGCCTGCCAGGCACATAGTAGGTGCTTAATAAAGAGAATGCCTTGATCTGGGAGGACAGACTCAGTTCTAATCCCAGTCTTTGCCGCTGTTGCGGTGGTGCCTCCACCAGTCCCAGCCTGTGTGTTTAGCTCTGGGGCTGGTGTGTTGCAACATGTTCCATGCTAAGACACGCAGGGGTCATTCTGACAAGACACACACACACACACACACACACACACACACGGTTTATTCTGAAGCCTTATTTCTGCTCCTCCACCCACATGGGCTCCTCCACCCCTCTCTGCAGTCAACCAGCCCTACCCTGCCTGTTTGCTGAGGTCAGGAGAAATAGGAAGGAGTTAGGCCTGGTGTGGGGCTAAGTATGTGCGTGTGTGCATGTGTGGAGGTGGAAGGTGGGCAGGAGGGGGAAGAAATGAAACCCTGGCAGCTGCAGCAGTCCAGGATTGTGAGCCCATTCCCCCCCCCCAGCTGTGGCCTGGCTACAGCTCTGTGTGCCAGGGTGACAAGCAAGTGGATGGGGCAGGGATAAGGCAGGGAATAAGACAGGGAGGTAAGCTGGAGGATCGGGAGTTGGGGAAACAGGCAAAGGGCAGTGGCCCTGGTTATGGGATGGCCAATAGTTCAGGGGTGTCCGTATCTCCCTGGCCCTGCTTTTGGATGGTGCAACTTCAGAAGGGAGAATGTTCAGCTACCATTCCTTTCTCCGGTGGGGAAAGTGGTCAAGGACGCTGCTAAGGTACCTTCATCCAGCCCCTCCTGTGTGCTAGCTTTGGAGCTGTAGTGCTTTGTTGCCAGGGGACCTTTTTCTAAACCACCACTCCCCCAACACCCACCCACACAGGCTGCTTCTGCTTATCCTTCTATGATCTCTTTGAAGGTTGGGATCATTTTTATATTCTGTGTCACCAGATTTTATTTTCTGTGTTCACCAGTGCCTAACATAGAGTTGACACTGAATACTCAAGTGCTGAATGAAGGAATGTTTGTAGGGTCCTTGGCACACCATACAACCACGACCAGCATTCATGTCATCAACCACAGAAAGGAAGTGCCCTTGTCTTCTTAAGCTGCCTGTGAAAAGTTCTTTTTATGTTTTTGAGACAGAGTCTCACTCCGTCGCCCAGGCTGGAGTGCAATGGCATGATCTCAGCTCACTCCGCCTCCCAGGTTCAAGTGATTCTTCTGCCTCAGCCTCCTGAGTAGCTGGGATTACAGGTGCCCGCTGCCATGCCGGCTATTTTTTGTAGTTTTAGTAGAGACGGGGTTTCACCATGTTGGCCAGTCCGGTCTCAAACTCCCAACCTCAGGTGATCCGCCTGCCTCAGCCTCTCAAAGTGTTGGGATTACAGGCGCCCACCACCATGCCTGGCTAATTTTTGTATTTTTAGTAGAGACGAGGTTTCACCATGTTGGCCAGACTGGTCTTGAACTCCTGACCTCAAGTGATCTGCCCACCTTGGCCTCCCAAAGTGCTGGGATTACAGGCATAAGCCACCACACCTGGCCGAGAAGTTCTTTCTGATCTCTACCCCAGGCTCTCCTATCGTGGAGGGATGTGCTACCCAGTTTCTTTTTTTCTTTTTCTTTTTGTTTGAGATGGAGTCTCACTCTGTCACGCTGAGGCCGGAGTGCAGTGACATGATCTCAGCTCACTGCAACCTCCGCCTCCCGGGTTCAAGCAATTCTCCTGCCTCAGTCTCCCAAGCAGCTGGGATTATAGTTGCCCGCCACCACGCCCAGCTAATTTTTTGTATTTTTAGTAGATATGGAGTTTCACCATATTGGCCAGGCTGGTGTTGATCTCCCGACCTCAGGTTATCCACCCACCTTGGCCTGCCCCGTTTCTTTCATGCCTGGGTTTCTTTCAGATCTGCTGCTTGATGTTTCCAAGCCCATCAAAGCCTCCTGACACCAATACTGTATTTTTGTGCCAATTAATTGTTCTGTCTCTCCTCCCAGTGTTTGTGCCTTTTCTCTGCCCCTTCCCCCATTGCCTTGACATTTTATGTCTATGCATTTTATGTTCCATGAAGGGAACAGCTGGTTCGATGGTCCTTCAAATGAGAAGGAGGTTCTAGCTTGGGGTGTGCCACTTTGTAGTTTTGTGACTTATCTGAACCTCGGTTTCTTCATCTTTACAATGAGGGTCGTTTTCTCATCTTAACTATTTTTTCAGAGCTGTCACAATAATTAAAACAAAAATATCATTAATTTAAATTCTAACCTTTAGCAGTTTCCGAGTGCTTTCACAAACCTGACTTCATTTAATCCCCACATACTCCAGAGAGGTAGATACGGCTAATGTATCCAGTTTACAGATGAGGAGAAACAGGGTGAAGTAACTTGTCTAAGATCATACTAAGTGGGAGAACACAAACCCTGGTCTTCTAATTCTAAATCCCAGGAGTACTCCATCTTTGGGGGGAAAAAATCCCAACCCAGCACAAAGCCTATGAAATGCTATACAAATATGTGATTACTACTTTGGGGCAAGGATGAATAAGCCCAAAGAAGCATCATGCTTGACGCTGAGTTGGCTGGCCGGTGAAGGCGTCTGTCCCTTCCCTTAGTATCCCCTGACTTACCTGTTGGACAGGTAGGGGGAAGGGGAGAGTAATGAGTCTCACCTGCTCAGAGCAAGGGTGGGGCAAGACACACCCCATCCCTTCCATTGGTTTTTTCCTTAGTCTTACTGACAGCCCCTTGTCCAATCAGGAGGAAGTAACTTTCTATCTGCCAATAGGTGCAGTGTTAGGATGAGACCTCAAGTTAGAGTCCATCCCTAGAGCCGACTGGCAGTCCCTGGGGCCAATGGCAAGCGGATAAACAGAGGCGGCCGTGGAAGAGGACTGGAGGTGAGGCTCCGCCCCTCGACGGGACAGTCAGGCGAGACAGCCAGTGAGCTCGCACCAGAGGGTGGGCGTCTCCCCCAGGGGCGGAGCTTCGAGGTGGCGAGGGGCGTGGCTTGGCTGTCAGGTCTCTTTGCCTTTTGTTCGGTTACTGAGTTGCTGCCTTGGCCAGAGTCCGGAGCAGCCGCCGCCCGACCACGCCGAGCTCAGTTAGCTGCCTGCGCCGGCTCCCACCCCGGCCCGACCCCGACCCGGCCCGGCCAGGCCCCATACTAAGGTGCGGGCGATCGGGAGCAGGTATCGCTGGGGAGAGAAGGGGTGGCGAGCGCCCGCGAGGCCGGTCCCTGCCGTCTCTGGGCAGGTGAGGGCGGGTGCCATGGAGCGCCACCCTGCACCGGCGGCAGGGGGCGCGCTGGGGTCCTGGGCGCGGCGACCTGGGGGTCGCGCGGTTTGGGCAGAGCGCGCCTGGGAGCTCCGCGAGCCAGAGATCTGAGCAGGGCGGGAGGGATCCGGACAGGTGCCTCCGGAGTCGTGCCTCCCCCGGGGCCCGCGCCCCTCGCCCGACGCCGCGTCCCTGACTCTCGCCCTGAGCTGGTGGGGGAGACTTTGCCCTGCTTTGACTGCGTCCCAGGGCTCACGCTGCAGTCAGGAATTTACCGTTTGGGAAACTTGCTGCCGCTGGTCTCTGGGGCCACTCTCACCCCACCCCACGCGTCATCCTCGCTTTCCCTCCCTCCCTACTCCCCCAGGCCTGGGTGGGGCCCTATTGTCTGCGCCCAGCTTGCCCAACTGTGGGGGCCGAGCACACATTTTCCTAGCGACGCTGGCCCCACCTGCCGAGCAGGTGAGCGCACGGAGTCCAGAGGCCCTGCCCTCCAACTCCCAGAGCCTCGTCCATACTACCTGCGGCGCCTCCCTCCACTCCGGTGGGAGCCGGGCTCTGGCTTCTTCAGCGGAGGTGGGATGGAGTGACAGTGGTGGGTGCAGGGCTCGACCCAGTGTCCAGCTGGTGTGTCTGGCATCCGTGGCTCGCCCTGGAGTCTGGGGGGTGGGGTCTGTGCACGGATGAAGAATTCAGGGTCACCTGGCCCAGTTTCCAGTAGCTGTGGCTGCTAGAGTGTTGGTAGGGGAACAGGACCCGTCTTCTTCTCTAACCTCTTATTGTTGGAAAAATCACCCAAAACAAACTTTGCAGGAGGAAGTATTCACAGCAGCTTGATCTGGGGGTTTTCCTGTCTCCTTGCCCAAAACTTCCTTTAGGCTTAGGGGGTCCTTCTTGGTGCAAAGCCCCTTCCCCTAGCCGGCCCCTGGCTGAACCTGGGCGGGTGCCTGCGCTCCGACCCTGTCTTCCCTGCCCCCACCTTCATCCTCTTCGCTGGGCCCCAGGGGCCTGAGGTGGGGGCCGGGGTGGGGGGTGGAAAGTGCTGAGAGGGGAAGCAGCTTCTTCCTTCTCTTCCTGCCTCCGGGGACCACCACACCCCCTCAGACGAGGCCTGCGTAAGCGGCTCTCTCTCTCAAGCTCTGCCCCCTCCCCAGGAATGGGGGTGGGGCAGGGCTGGGCCAAACTGAGGAAGGTGGGGGGAGTGGTTGTTCTTGTCTTTTTTTTTTCTCTACCCCATCCCCCACATTACTTAGCTGGCTGGTAATTGAGGCAAAAGAGCATGAGGCTGTGGGACTTGCCTTCCATTTGATTTCTGAATTATGAAGGTGCATGCTTTCTGGAGGCCTGCACAGACCTTTCCCACCCCCTTTCCTGAAAGAATTTGACAGGGAAAGTGAGACCGGAGGAAGGCTTTTTGGGGGAAGGTTTCTTCAGTGCTAGACTCCCTCAGGCAGAGCTGCATCGGGCCCCTGCCTTCCCTGCTCCCAATTTCCTGAGACCCCCCCACCCTCCGGAATTGGGAATCTTGACCAGGCTTTCTACCCCGGTTTAAAAAACAATCTGAAGTGTGGTCTTTTTGCAGGATTTGGAGCCCAGCCTCCTTGGGGAACAGAGAGAGAATACCACAGTTGGGTTCTCTCTCAGTCCTAGGGGTGGGAGAAAGATTGCGGGGAGCGGGGATGGAGAGTGCTTGGAGGGGGAGAGTCTACCACCTCTTTCTTTGTTGTAGATGGGGGAGTGAGGCTGGGGGCCCAGACTCAGCCCCTTTATCCTGGGTGGGGATCACGCTCAGCCCGGGGCTAGGGGGAAGTCAGTGTGGGAACTCAGATCCTTTTCTGCTGGAGGAGGGGGGCGGTGCACCTCTGGGGCGCAACAGGAGCACGGAGTTTGGGCAAAAATAACCTGCTTTCCCTCTTCTCCCTGCCAAGGTGGAGGAGGGGAGGGCATTGTAATTATGTTGGCTAAATGATTAGTTTAGCTAATCTGGTTTGTGGCTGTGATGAAAAGATAATACTGAGGAAGTACTACTAGGAGGTGCCTGGTGAAAACTGGCCACTGACTGGACTGGGGGACGCGGAGGAGGAGAAGGTAGGACCCAATTAGTCATTTCTTGCTAGATCAAGCCCCAGCTTGGGTGACTTGAGCCCTCCCACCCCCACTCCACCCCTCCCTTGCACCCTGGCTCCACTCCATTCCCTCTGGAACCTCTGGGCTGCCAGGGCTGAGGCTTTGAGAATGCAGTGTATAGGAACGAAAAAGGTCGGGCTAGGGCTGCCAACCTTCTTCCCTTCCTGGAGCCACCTTAGAATGAGATCGGTCAATTGACTAGTCTACAGAAGGACTGTTTGTTTGGAGAGATGGGACAGTGGGGCAGTTCTGAGCACAGGGCTTTGGGCTTGAACTGAGCTGGGTTTGAGAACCAGCTCTGTCTCTCATTACATTGCCTGAGTCTCAGTGACTTCTTTGGCAAAATGGGAATACAACACCTATCTACCCGGTAAGTACTTGACAAATGGTAACTCAAGATCAAGGTCAGACTTTACAGAAACCAAGCACTTTCTTTTTTTTTTGTTTTTTTTTTGAGGTGGAGTCTCGCTCTGTCACCTAGGCTCACTGCAGCCTCCGCCTCCTAGGTTCAAGCGATTCTCCTGCCTCAGCCTCCTGAGTAGCTGGGATTACAGGTGCATGCCACCACGCCCGGCTAATTTTTGTATTTTTAGTAGAGATGGGGTTTCACCATGTTGCGCAGGCTGGTCTTGATCTACTGACCTTGTGATTCGCCTGCCTCGGCCTCCCAAAGTGCTGGGATTACAGGCGTAAGCCACCTCACCTGGCCCAAACCAAGCACTTTCATTAACTATTCTTACTTAATCCTTATGGCTGAACAGGCTGGATGGCTCAAACCTGTAATCCCAGCACATTAGGAGGCCCACAAGGGCGGATTGCTTGATTGAGCCCAGGAATTCCAGACCAGTCTGGGCAACATGGTGAAACCCTGTCTCTACAAAAAATAGAAAAATTAGCCGGGCATGGTGGTGCATGCCTATGGTCCCAGCTACTGGAAGGGTTGAGGTGGGAGGATTACCTGAGCCCAGGGAGGTCAAGGCTGCAGTGAGCTGTGTCACTGTATTCCAGCCTGGGCAACAGAGTGAGTCCCTGACTCAAAAAAAAAAAAAAAAAAAAAAAAAAAGCGGGTATCATTTTCCCCATTCTACAGATGAGGAAATTGAAACTCAAGGAACTTAAGTAATTTCCCCAAGGTTGTACAGCGAGACCCAAGCAGCACCAAGACTGGCGTTTTGGTCCTCTGATTCCAAGCCCAGAACCCATCCTGCTGTATTGCCCCATACAGCTCTGGAAACGATTTTTTTTTTTGAGATGGAGTCTCGCTCTGCCACCCAGGCTGGAGTGCAGTGGCATGATCTCTGCTCACTGCAACCTCCACCTCCTGGGTTCAAGCGATCCTTCTCTTTCAGCCTCCCGAGTAGCTGGGATTACAGGTATGTACCACCACACCGGGCTAATTTTTGTATTTTTAGTGGAGATGGGGTTTCACCATGTTGGCCAGGATGGTCTCGAACTCCTGACCTCAGGAGATCCGCCCGCCTCAGCCTCCCAAAGCGCTGGGATTACAGGTGTGAGTGGAAAGGATTTTTCTGCACCCCCTTTCGAGAGCCTCTGCCTGATTGGGGAGAGGATAATTCAGACGGGCCCATAAAGGTATGCGTGAGTGGTGAATGCAGGGCAGGTTTGGTAGGTGAGGGTGATACCTGTCCTGGCCACCAGCCCTCTGAAATCTCCCCAGTGGCTTGATTTTTAGTTTCCGGTAGAGGAGGCTTCTCCCCAAGCCAGGGCTGCGTGGTGGGTGTTGGGGAAAGGTTGAGAGGAAAAGAGGAGGCAGGGGTCAAAGCTGTGCTGCCTCCTAGCTTGAGTTAGGTAGAACCATGGCTGTTTTGGGCTTGTTCATGTGTAGGAAGTGGGAGTTGCCTGCTTTGCTGGGGGCTGGGGCTATGCCAAGATAAAGGGTGCTGCCCTGTGGGGAGTGGCGAGAAACGAGAGTCCAGTTTAGGCCTGGGCTAATGTCCTGCTGGAGCGGACCAGGCAGTGCTGCCAGGCTGCTCTTGATGGGGAACTGGCTGTCCTCAGCTCTGAAGCCCAAGAGACCTGAGATAGGCAACTGCTGAGAGGGCCTTTCTGGTGATGGAGGTGGGGGTCATGTGTGCTGCCTGTCAGCCAGAGCCTTGGCCCTCTAGGGAGGAGCTGGTGTCAGATTGTCCTCCAGACCTGCCTGGTTCTGGCGTCTCTGCCAGCTGGACATCGAACACCAGAATGGGCCTGGATTTGGGGTCTGGGAAATGGGTTCTCTTTATGTGATGGTGCAGTCGGAGTACTGAGCCTGTCACTACCACGCTTCTGGGTCCCCTGAGGGCAGGCGGGGACCCCAGACAGGGGGATTATTGATTGTGGAGAAGGCTAATGGGACTTGAGACAGAGAAGAAAACAATGAACCCCATCCCACTGACTACAACAAAGAGGGGATGAGGTTGCAGTTTCCCATCTCCCCCGAGGACATGAGAGCTCCTGCATGCTGCACTTACTGAAGGGACTTGAAGGGACGCAGTCTAGACAGGAGGAAGGGCTTTCTGCCTGCTAAAGATGAGATCTTGAGTTGAGAAGTAAGAGAGAGAGGTGGAGGCTCAGCATTGACTCTTCTCTGATGAGGGCCATCCTGTCCGTCAGGGAGGCCAGGCGGGAATTGCTGCCCTTTGGGGAGACTCTTCATCTTGTATCTTTTGGGAGAAGAGCGAGCTGGCAGTGAGAGGGAAAGCCATCTGTGAGCTGGCCCCGTGACCCCTGTGAAGAGGAAAAGCAGTGTGGCTGGGCAGGCCACCAGGGCTTGTGTTCCTGAAAGTGACACTGAGCGGCCTCTCCTGGGACATGGTTGAGTCTGGGGATGTGGAATACCTCATTGTGAAGCAACTTCCTCTGCCAGGCCTGAAGGGAAAGCTCGTGGACCACTCCCCTTTGCTCAGCCTCCTGGCATCTTGGCCTTTGGGGCCAGTAGGGCAGGAAGCTCAGCCTTCTTGCTTTCTTTTGTTCTTTCTTTCGTTCTTTCATTCTTTTCGTTCATTCTTTTTTTTTGAGACGAGTCTCTCACTCTGTCACCCAACTGGAGTGTAGTGGCGCAATCTTGGCTCACTGCAACCTCCACCTCCCGGGTTCAGGTGATTCTCCTGTCTCAGCCTCCTGCGTAGCTGAGACTACCAGCGCCTGCCACTATGCCCAGCTAATTTTTGCATTTGTAGTAGAGACAGGGTTTCAACCATATTGGTCAGGCTGGTCTTGAACTCCTGACCTCAGGTGATCCACTCACCTCAGCCTCCCAAAGTGCTGGGATTATAGGCGTGAGTCACCACTATTGGCACTCAGCTTTCTTTCCTCCTCTCTTTTCCTCTCCTCTTTTCTTTCCTTTTTTTTGGTTTGGTTTTTGAGATGGAGTCTTGTTCTGTCTCCCAGGCTGGAGTGCAGTGATGCAGTCTCAGCTCACTGCAACCTCTGCCTCCCAGGTTCAAACAATTCTACTGCCTCATCCTCCTGAGTAGCTGGGACTACAGGCACACACCACCATGCCCAGTTAAGTTTTGTATTTTTAGTAGAGATGGGGGTTTCACCATGTTGGCCAGGCTGGTCTTGAATTCCTGCTCAAGTGATCCACCCACCTCAGCCTCCCAAAGTGCTGGGATTACAGGCGTGAGCCACTGGGCCTGGCCTTCTTTCCTTTTTTTGAGGTAGGGACTCACTCTGTCCCTCAGGCTAGAGTGCAGTGACGTGATCACAGCTCACTGCATCCTTGAACTCTGGGCTCAAGCAATCCTCCTGCCCAGCCTCCCAAGTAGCTGGGTCCACAAGTGTGCACCACCATGCCCAGCTAATTTTTAAAGTTTTGTGTAGAGACAGGGTCTTGCTATGTTGCCCAGGCTGGTCTTGGACTCCTGAGCTCAAGCATTTGTCCCACCTGAGCCTCCCAAAGTGCTGGGATTATGGGCATGAGCCACCATGCCCAGCTGAAGCTCAGCTTTCTGTGTCTTTCTCTACTATGAAGACAGTGGCAGGGACCAGAGCAGAGTTGGGATAGGGGCTTGGCAATCAATAAGCTGCTTATTTAGGGGAGACTCCTCCTCTCCCTTGATTGAGAAAGTAACATCTGGCTGGGGCAGTGGCTTACGCCTGTAATCCCAACCACTCTGAAGGTTGAGGCAGGAGGATTGCTTGAGGCCAGGACTTTGAGACCAGCCTGCCAGCCTGTGCAATACAGCAAGACCCCATCTCTTAAAAAAAAAAAATTAGAGCATGGTGGTATGTGCCTGTGGTCCTAGCTACTTGGGAGGCTGAGGTGGAAGGATTGCTTGAGCCCAGCAGTTGAAGGCTGCAGTGAGCCATGGTTGTGCCACTGTACTCCAGCGTGGGCAACAGAGTGAGACCTTGTCTCAAAAAAGAAAAAGAAAATAAAAAAAGTAATATCTGATCATTGTAAAAAAAAGTTGGGAAGTTTAGAAAAGTTTAAGAGAAAAGAAAAAAATTGCCCATAATCCAAAACGGCAACTTTCATTAAGTTTCATTAAGGTCTCTTCCTCTTTGCTTTTCTTTTTTTCTTTCTTTCTTTTTTTTTGAGATGGAGTCTTGCTCTTGTTGCCCAGGCTGAAGTACAGTGGCACAATCTCAGCTCACTGCAACCTCTGCCTTCTGGTTTCAAGCGATTCTCTTGCCTCAGCCTCCTGAGTAGCTGGGATTAAAGGCACCTGCCACCACGCCTGGCTAGTTTTTTTTATTTTCAGCAGAGACAGGGTTTCACCATGTTGGCCAGGCTGGTCTGGAACTCCAGGCCTTGTGACCCACCCGCCTTGGCCTCCCAAAGTGCTGGGATTACAGGCATGAGCTACCACGCCCAGCCAAGTCTCTTCCTCTTTTCTTAGCATCCTTTTGTTCTTTAGCCTTGATCTTGATGAGCTCATCCTTTGTATATAGTAACTTTTTTTTTTTTTTTTTTTGAGATGGGGTCTCACTCTGTTGCCCAGGCTGGAGTGCAGATCTCGGCTCACTGCAACCTCCTCCTCCCGGGCTCAAGCGATCCTCCTACCTCAGCCTCCCAAGTAGCTGGGACTACAGGCACATGCCACCACGCCCGGCTAATTTCTGCATTTTTTTGTAGAGATGGAGTTTCGCTATGTTGCCCACACTGTTCTGGAACTCCTGGGCTCAAGGGATTCACCTGCCTTGGCCTCCTAAAGTGCTGGGATTACAGGGATGAGCCACTGCACCCTGCCTACAGTAACAGATTTTAGCCAAACTTTTATTCCAATCCTGGTTTTCCAGCCTGTGTTGTACAATAAACAGATGGATCTTCCCAGGAGAGGGTTATATGTAGGGATCCTTGCAGAATCACACCCTGTAGAATCACACCCGAGGGAGTGGGCCTCAGTCAGCTGGGGTCCGACCTGCTGTTATTGAGGAGTGGGCTGCCCCTGGACCCCAGGCTGCCCAAGCCCCACTGGTGGTGGTTGGAGGCAGTGCAATGAAAGTACTTGTGTATTTTGCGTCACCAACACACGTCAACCTTTTGTTGTTGTTTCCTGGTGTGGGGTGAAGTGTTTTTCCATTCCCAGGAGTCTCGGTCTGGGGTCGTCTGCTGGTTTGGGAATCTGCCCACGGGGGTCACCAGCAGGGAATGGAGCTCCAGCTGGAGCCCTCTCCAGGGGAGCATAGAGGTCCCCGGGTCGAGCCACTTGGCCATGGCATTTCCCTCTCCTACAAATCCCCTTCATTTTCCCACCCGGGTTTGTTTACTTTGGGAAGGAGCCCAGAAGGAGGAAAATAAACAGCAGCTGGGTCGGCAGGCCTGAGCCTCCCCCAGGCCCCAGCTCATCCTCAGGCCACAGCCCGGGCTGCCCTCCAGACTGGAAGTAAGGGTTTTCCTCCGGAAGCCTAAGACCAGCTTCTCTGACACAGCTCCTGCTTCAGTTCTGCCCTCTTGGAATGGACCAGCTTGCTGATGGAGACCACAGTGTCTGCCAGAGAACCTCTAGTCTGCAGGAGGTTCCCTCCTGGAGCTGCCAGCCAGAGGGGAGAGGCCTCCTTGGGCAGCCCCAGTCTGAGAGGGAGACAGGCCCTCAAGGGAAGCCATCATGCACTTTCTAGAGTCTGTTTGTGTCTGTGCTTGGAACTGCGGGCCAGACCTCAGCGGGAGCCAGGGACAAAGTGGGGAAGGTCGGGGCTGGAGACCCCGCTGAGCCCAGCTTCCCCCTGGGACTGCTATGTGGGGAATGCTCACGCCTGGCTGTGCAGCTGCCCCTGGCTGCAGGAAGCAGCATGGACTGGCCTTGGGGCAGCCAGTGTCACCACCTGGCCTGAGCGAAGCTCCACTTCCCTTCTCCTCAGCCATGTTTCCTTCACCTCCCCAGGGCCTGGGAGGCAGCTCCCTATCTAGTCCCCATCTTAGGGGTCAGAGAAAGCAGCCAGGGTCCCCCCAAGCAGACTGCCAGCCACCTTGCCCAGCAGGTCTCTGTGCCGGCCGTCACCTTTTTTTCTTTTTCTTTTTTTCTTTTTTTTTGAGACAAGTCTCACACTGTAACCCCGGCTGGAGTGCAATTGGCGCGATCTCGGCTCACTGCAACCTCCGCCTCCCAGGTTCAAGTGATTCACCTGCCTCAGCCTTCTGAGTAGCTGGGATTACAGGCGTCCACCATCACGCCTCACTAATTTTTTGTATTTTTAGTAGAGATGGGGTTTCACTATGTTGGCCAGGATGGTCTCAAACTCCTGACCTTGTGATCCACCCGCCTCGGCCTCCCAATATGCTGGGACTACAGGCGTGAGCCACCATGCCCGGACCCCTCACCTTTCTTTTTTGAGATATGGTCTCGCTCTGTTGCCTAGGCTGGAGTGGAGTGATCTTGGCTCACTGCAGCCTCAGTCACCTGGGCTCAAGTGACGCTTCAGCTTCCAGAGTAGCTGGGACTGCAGGTGCGTGCCACCATGCCCGGCTAATTTATTTTTATTTTTTGTAGAGACAGGGTCTTACTATGTTGCCCAGGCTGGTCTTGAACTCCTGGGCTCAAACGACCCTCCCACCTCCGCCTTCCAAAGTGCTGGGATTATAGGCATGAACTACTGCTCCAGCTGGCTTCCGCCTCCTCTGCCATCTCTTTGTTCTTCTAGTATGTGAATGCATGCCTTTCCTGTGGACAGAGGGCTTCCAGAGTCACAGCGATGAAAGAAGTCACTTGATCATCTCCATTTTACAGATAAGAAAATGAAGCTTAAGGAAATCGAGCCCCTCTCCTCACTCAGAACCCTGTGCTCACCCTGTCGCTGTCTGAGCCTGGGAAATCCTGTGCTCACCCTGTCGCTGTCTGAGCCTGGGGACCTGTGTCTGCAAAGCGTGCTGGCCTCTAGCCTAAGGAACCTCAGGGGCACCCAGCCCTGCCCTGCTCCGCCCTGCTCCTCTGTCCCCAAATGCAGTGTTTCTGAGCCTGCTTCCAGCATGGCCTCTGGGGTAACCCATTCCTGTCCTTATTTCCAGGTGTCTTGGCACTTTGGTGCCCTGCAACCCAGCCTAGATGTGCCTGTTGCTGACTGTCCTTGGCAGGTGCTGGCTGGGGAAGGAGCCTGGTGTAGCTCTGGTTGGGCTATTTTTAATGTCAGGGCTGGGCCACACTCTGCCAGGTCAGTCTTGGATTTAGGGTGCCCGGTGCCAGCCCTCTAGGTTGGCTGTGCAGAGGAGGAGGCAGGAATGAAGGGTAGGGGTGCACCCAGTCTAGCCGTATTACTTGCTCACACTTACCTGATGTGGGCCCCGTGGGGAAGGGTCCTCTGCACCCCCTCTCCAGGGCCCGTCTTCCTTCTTCCTGTCCTTGGGCTGTCCCTACAGTCTCTGATCTGGCTTCTTCCTCCCAGGCTGCTAACAATAGAGCAGGCTCTAAACAAAGGCCCCCCATTCAACTCAGAAACCCGCCCTGTCTCTGTCCCTGCCCGTCTCTGGCTGGGGCGAGTGGGCAGGGCCCACGTCTGTGTCTCTCGCTTCCACCCTGGCTCTGTCCAGGGGCATTGCGGAAGGTCTGACTCCATGTCCAGGGTGGAGAGGGACAAGACTGAACTGGGTGCGGCCCCCTCCACCCTGGGAACTGTAAAACCAGCACTTTTGTTTCTTGTAGGAGAAGTTCCCTTGTTCTCCTGGGCAGTAGGTAAGGAGAAGGGTGGGGCTGGTTGACAGTCCTGCCTGAGGTCTGACTTCCAGCCTTCCTGTTGCAGGAATAGCTCCCTTGACTCCTTCCTCAGGAGGAGTTCCGGAGTGTGTCCTCTCCCAGAACTGGTTCCCAACTCTGACGTTGCCCACCCCCAGCCTTCTGTCTGTCGTGGGAATCCTGGTTTTTTATTCCTAGAATCTTAGACATAACATTCCTTTGAGATCCAGGGACACAAAGACACCCAGCAAGTTTGTAGCAGAGCTGGGACTAGAACCTGGGACTCTTTTTTTTTTTTTTTTTTCTGAGACAGGGTCTTGCTCTGTTGTCACCCAGGCTTGGAGTGCAGTGGCGTGGTCTCGGCTCGCTGCAACCTCCACCTCCCTGGTTCAAGCAATTCTTCTGCCCCAGCGTCCCGAGTAGCTGGGATTACAGGTGTGCACCACCATGCCAGGCTAATTTTTATACTTTTTAGTAGAGACAGAATTTCACCATGTTGACCAGGATGGTCTTGAACTCCCGACCTCGTGATCTGCCCGCTTCGGCCTCCCAGAGTGCTGGGATTACAGGCGTGAGCCAGTGCACCCAGCCTGAACCTGGTACTCTTGATTTGCAGCCGGGTGCTCTGCTTCCATCTGCAAGCACCTTGGTCCCCTCCTCCCCTTGGCAAGAGGGCTCAGCTCCACTCAGGCTCGTCTAGTGGACTGGATGCTCCTCCTACCATGAGTGCTGCCATTTTCTCAGTGTGCAGGCACAGCTTCTTCACCTAGAAATTGGGAATAAAGCCGGGCGCAGTGGCCCATGCCTATAATCCCAGCACTTTGGGAGGCCAAAGTGGGCAGATCATCTGAGGTCAGGAGTTCAAGACAAGCCTGGCCAATGTGGTGAAACCTGGTCTCTACTAAAAATACAAAAATTAGCCAGGTGTGGTGGTGCACGCCTGTAGTCCCAGCTACTTGGGTGGTTGGGGCAGGAGAATCGCTGGAACCCGGGAGGTGGAGGTTGCAGTGAGCCAAGATCGTGCCACTGTTCTCTAGCTTGGGCGACAGAGAGAGATTCTGTCTCAAAAAAGAAAGAAAGAAAGAAATTGGAAATAATAAAACATCTGCCAGGTTGCTTTGAGGGAAGAACAAGATTCATATAATAATAAAGGCCAATGGGAACCCTCGCCCCCCACCCCCATGGCATCCTGTGGCCTCTGTCTCTCCCTGGGTAGCTGTCCAGCCCTCAGCAGTCTCCTGACGGTCCACCTGGGCTGGTGGGGGTGGTGAGGGGCCTGCTGAGGAAGTTCCTCGGCTTGACTCTGGTGGTCCCTTTAGACGTGAGGCTGGCAAGGGGTGACCCTTGTTTGGAGTGAGGCCCGTTTCCCTCTCCTTTAGCTGAGAAGCCCCAGGGTTAGGCACTGTCTATGGAGGAGGGCCCTCTGGCTGGGATGCAGTGTGTTTGTGGACCAGAGCTGCAGATGTCCAGCAGTGTCCAGATGTCGCTCAGCCTTGAGCCCAGCAGAGCGGCATTCAGCAGGTTATTGCCACTGTGTTTACTGATACACTTACACCTTCCTTCCCTCCCGGGGGCAGCTTCTCTTCCAAGCTCTCTGCTGCTCTTTCTTGGGACTCCCCCTTGGGGCAGGGAAATGGTTGGGGAAGGCGGCACAGCAGGAGGAGCTCAGGATTTTTTTTTTTTTTTTTGAGACAGAGTCTCGCTTTGTTGCCCAGGCTGGAGTGCAGTGGCCGGATCTCGGCTCACTGCAAGCTCCGCCTCCCGGGTTTACGCCATTCTCCTGCCTCAGCCTCCCGAGTAGCTGGGACTACAGGCGCCCGCCACCTCGCCCGGCTAGTTTTTTTTTTTGTATTTTGTAGTAGAGATGGGGTTTCACCGTGTTAGCCAGGATGGTCTGGATCTCCTGACCTCGTGATCTGCCCGTCTCGGCCTCCCAAAGTGCTGGGATTGGAGCTCAGGATTTTAGCAGGATTTTCACATGTCTACCTTCTCCGAGCACTCTGACCCCCACCACCCACTGCTGCCCACCATTTCCTGCCGGTGGCCATTCCCCTCTGCTGCTGGGGAAGGGGTGTGGGGAAGGGGTGCGTGTGGAAAGGGGGCTGGTTGGGGGGGGCTCCTCCTGAAATAGCTACACTTTCAAATGCCTGGGAAGCAGCTGTGCACATCTGGTGGCCTAAGCCTGCTCTCTGGGGTCTGCCGTCTGGGGTTGCCGGACTGCTTCTGTTTAATCAGCCTGAAACTCTGAGTCACTAGGGATGGCGGGAGGAGAGGAAGGAGGCAGCTGGGAGCCAGCCTGGCCCCTGCCTCTGCCTGTTCCAGGTGTGCTCACGGCTGCCTGCCATAAAAGGCTGTGAGACCTGCAGGACCATTCGTCATCCTCCTGGAGGGTGGCATTGGGGCTGTCACAGGGAAGACTTATCCTTGGTGATCTTTGTTCCTGGGGTGGGGCCAGGTTGCCCCAGCCACTCCACCCTCCCCTGGTCCCCATCACAGTGAGACAACCCGGGTGCTGTCTGGCTTCATGGGTGGACTAGCCTGAGTTCTGCTTACTCACTGAGGCTGCGCTGGGATGTGCAAAGACCACAGACCTCGGTGCCCTCACACCTGTACTTGGTCCCAGTCCCAGCTCTGCCATTTCTAACCTCAGTTCCTGCATCTGTATGCGGGGGAACAGCGCATGTGCTTTGAAACCCGCCCATGAGCATGACGGTGTCTGTGAGAGGTCTGGCTCATAGTAGGCCCTCATGGGATCACGGCATCCATTCTCCCCGCAGCCGCTGACCTCTGCAGGTCAGTTCCCAGGACAGTGGAGCCAAACATAGACCAAGTGGGAAGTTCACCTCCCTGGTACAAAGTACGGCCCTGCTACTCATTAACCTTCAGGTGCACCTAAACCTCTGCAGAGAGAGAGAGGGGTTCCTGACGGCAGTGACCACCCACAGGCCTGCCCCACCTCAGATCCCTAGCCTGGGCTCGAGGAGACCAGGAGGTGAGGAAGCACTTCCGGAGGAGAGGCGGTGCTGATGGTAATGGTCGTGGCCTCTGAACACCGGCTATGCACCAGATCCTCGCAACCACCTCTGAGGGAGGTCGTGTGACCCCGCTTTATAGATGAGGACTGAGGTTCTGCGGGGAGGTGAACTGCCCCAGTAGTGAGTAGCTGAGATTTGAACCGCTCTGTGGGACTCAGAGAGGCTTCTAGGTGCTGGGAGGGCTGGGAGAGAAGGGGCCTTGGGGCCTCAGCCTCAGGGCCACGAGTGATCCTGCCCAATCTGTAGGAAAGCCAGATCCTGGAGTCTCTGAGGGAGCCTGGGGCGTTCCAGAGAAACCTGTCAGACCGCTTCCCTGCCCCACCCAGTTTCCTGCCCAATGACTGGGGTGCCTCCTCCCTGCAGCCTTTCCCAGGGAGCCCCAGTGGTTGAGGGTGGGCCCAGGGGACCTCAGAAGCTGCTAGAGGTCCTGGATGCCTTCTCTTGGCCCTGAGACAGTTGGGTCAGGGCAGCAAGGTGAGTGAACAGGGGCTTCTGGCGGCAGCTGGCCCTTTACTGCCCTGCCCCCTGGGGCTCATCCCCCTAAGAGGTCAGAGATGCAAGCCCAGGACACACACACAGCTGCACCCCTGGGGCTCACTGCTCCCAGGATATTTCATGGGCAGCACCTCCCTGGGCCTGTTACCCTTCTGGGCACCCACTCATCCCCAGCCTGCATCCTCATTGAAACCCCTGGGGCCATGGTGATTACATGGCAAGACAGGCAGGACTTGGGGATGGGCTGAAGCTGGGGGCTCGGCCAGGTGACTTCCTGCTTCCTGACTTCCTCCTTTGTGCCCCCAGTAGCCACAATGGAGGTGATGAACCTGATGGAGCAGCCTATCAAGGTGACTGAGTGGCAGCAGACGTACACCTACGACTCGGGTATCCATTCGGGCGCCAACACCTGCGTGCCCTCCATCAGCAGCAAGGGCATCATGGAGGAGGATGAGGCCTGCGGGCGCCAGTACACGCTCAAGAAGACCACCACCTACACCCAGGGGGTGCCCCCCAGCCAAGGTCAGGACCCCTTGGAACTATTCCATGGGGTAGAAAACCTGCCTGGGTCCTGGAGAGAGGTCAGAGTGAAAGGAGGCGGATTCTAGGGGGTCCCTGGTCTGAGGGAGGAGGCACAGCTCATACTAACAGGGGGCCCACCCAGTCTGAAGGAGGAGGTGCAACTACTTCAGGGTGCTGTATCTGGGAGGGTCACAAAATCCTCTTCTGTGAAGAGGGAAGGTAGGGAGGGAAGGCATAGTCCCTGCCCTCAGGGTGCCTCCAGTCTGAAGGAAGAGGCACAGTCCTTGTCTTCTGTGAATGTAAGAATCTGATGAGGACGTTGGGCGCGGTGGCTTACGCCTGTAATCCCAGCACTTTGGGAGACTGAGGTGGGTGGATCACCTGAGGTCAGGAGTTCGAGACCAGCCTGGCCAACATGATGAAACCCCGTCTCTACTAAAAATAAAAAATTAGCCGGGTGTGGTGGCATGCACCTGTAGTCCCAGCTACTAGGGAGGCTGAGGCAGGAGAATTGTTTGAACCCAGGAGGCAGAGGTTGGAGTGAGCTGAGATTGTGCCACTGCACTCCAGCCTGGGTGACAGAGTGAGACTCCGTCTCAAATCATAATAATAATAAAAAAATAAGAATCTGATGAGGAGGCATCACTATGGCTCTCAGGAAGCCCATGGATGGCAGGGAGGACACAGCCCTTTGGCTCTAGGAGCCTCACATTTGATGGGAGAGCCAGGGCCCTAGCCTCCAGGAACCCCCCAGGGATTCTCCTTTGGGTAGAGGAGGTGTAGGTCTCAAGCCTGAGGGCCCCTCGTTGGGAGGGAGACCAGGCCTCTGCTGCTGACATGCAGATAGGCCGAGGCTGTGGGACGAGTGACTGACTCAGCTCTAGGGCTTAGTCCTGGCTGGGGGTGCCCCGCCAGCCCAAGCCTCCCCTGCCCCTCTGGGGGAGAGGAGTAGCCAGGCCCTAGAACTGTTGACCACAGGTGCCTCCGGGGCCCTGAACATGCCATGAGGTGGGCTGTAGGCTCTGAGAGTAGTGAGGGTGGACTGTAGCTGGTGGGGCTCTGCGGAGTCAGCCCCTGCACACCAGTCTCCTCCCTGACAGCTGGTAGGGGGAGTACGGGGCCTCTTGGCTGGGCAGGGCCAGGCACTGTGTTGGTAGCAAAAAGTACAGCATCCAGGTGGGAAAGCCATGCAGCTGTCTCCTCCTTCCCAACTAATTAGAGGGTGGAACCTCTGCGTCCCTCTCCCTGGGGGCATCAGGACAGTTGCCAGGGTGTGGCTGCTTGGGCATCTACCTGTGGGACTCCCAGACCCACCCAGGGGGAGGAAGGAAGTTAGAGAGGAACCTGACGTCTCAGCTGAGGACCCAGCTCCTGGCTCCCTGAACCCACAGCCCTGACTTTCCCTCTGATCTGCTGTGAGATGTGATGTTGGTGGCTCTCTGGGCCTCTGTTTGCCTGCCTGTATAGTGGGAGGATTGCCGCTGTTGGGGATGATGAGGGTGTAATTAGACTCCTGAGATTTCAGGGTTGAAAGGAGACCTGATGGGTAAGGGAGGAGAATGGAATAGGGGTTTGGGCCCCTGAGTCAGGCTGCCTTATAACCCCTCTGTGCCCAGTTTTCCCATCTGTAAAGAGGAGCCAATGATAGTACTTACCTTGCAGGGTCATTGTCAGATTATATGAGAAAATAGCAGGGCACTGAATTCACTGCCAGGCACATAATAAGTGTGCCAAAAAAAAAAAAATTCCCATGATGGACATAACATGTGGGGCCCATTTTACAGATGAGGTTACTGAGGTGATGGTGACTTCCCCAAGGTCCCTGGGGAGAGGTAGAATGGCCAGTCATGCGCTGCGGCTTTGGGCAGGGTGAAAGGTAGCCCAGAGGGCCGAGGTGGGGCTGTGTGCAGCCTGCCCTGCTCCCCAGTGTCTGCCCAGCCCACTGCCCGCACTCAGTCCCTGTCCCCATGGCCCCCAGGTGACCTGGAGTACCAGATGTCCACAACAGCCAGAGCCAAACGGGTGCGGGAGGCCATGTGCCCTGGCGTGTCAGGCGAGGACAGCTCGCTGCTGCTGGCCACGCAGGTGGAGGGGCAGGCCACCAACCTGCAGCGACTGGCCGAGCCATCCCAGCTGCTCAAGTCGGCCATTGTGCATCTCATCAACTACCAGGACGACGCCGAGCTGGCCACTCGAGCCCTGCCCGAGCTCACCAAGCTGCTCAACGACGAGGACCCGGTCTGTGAGGGTCCCGGCTAGGGTGGGGGCTGAGCAGGGAGGGGAGAGAGCAGATGTCCTCAGGGGAGGGACATTGTAGGGGAGGAGGAAGGTTATGACCCGGACTCCCCTGTATGTGACGAGTCTGGGGCCCTCCTCAGCTCTGTGGAAGGGTGTCCCGGCCCCTCCTTAGTGCTCACGTCCCCGCACCTGCCTTTGCCCTCCAGGTGGTGGTGACTAAGGCGGCCATGATTGTGAACCAGCTATCAAAGAAGGAGGCGTCGCGGCGGGCCCTGATGGGCTCACCCCAGCTGGTGGCCGCTGTCGTGCGCACCATGCAGAATACCAGTGACCTGGACACGGCCCGCTGTACCACCAGCATCCTGCACAACCTCTCCCACCACCGGGAGGGGCTGCTCGCCATCTTCAAGTCGGGCGGCATCCCTGCTCTGGTCCGCATGCTCAGGTACCCACCCCTGCTCAGTGCAGGAGTCCAGGACCCCGCCTCACTTGGGCCTCTCCCCTCCCTTCCCTGGGCTTCCATAAATACCCAGCGAGCAACTATCATGTGCCAGGCAGAGGCACACCCCATCCTGGTGCTCAGTGGCTCACAGCCCAGCAGGGAACACAGGCATGTAAACAGCAGGTTAATGATCAGGATATGACACAGGCTGTGGCAGAAGAGCATTGAGATTGCTCAGAGGTGGAATCGCTTAATGGCAGGGGATTAACAGATGAGTGGAGTTTGGCTAGTGTGGAGGAACCGAAGAGTGTCCCAGGCAGAGGGAACAGCAAATGCAAAGTTCCTTACAAACTTTCTGTTTCTGGGCCCCCTACAAAATGTTGATTGGTCTCATTTCTCGTTTTTTTTGAGATGAGGTCTTGCTGTCGCCCAAGCTGGACTGCAGTGGCATGATCTCAGCTCACTGCAGCCTCCACCTCCCAGGTTTGAATATTCCTTCTGCCTCAGTCTCCTGAGTAGCTGGGATTACAAGTGTCTGCCACCATGCCCAGCTAATTTTTTTTTTTTTTTTTTTTGAGACAGAGTTTTCCTCTTGTTGCCCAGGCTGGAGTGCAGTGGCGCAGTCTCAGCTCACTGCAACCTCCGCCTCCCGGGTTCAAGCGATTCTCCTGCCTTAGCCTCCCAAGTAGCAGGGATTACAGGTGCCCACCACCACGCCTGGCTAATTTTTGTATTTTTAGTAAAGATGGGGTTTCACCATGTTGGCCAGGCTGGTCTTGAACTCCTGACCTCAGGTGATCTGCCCGCCTTGGCCTCCCAAAGTGCTGGGATTATAGGCGTCTGCCACCATGTCGAGCTCAATTTTGTATTTTTAATAGAGACGGAGTTTCGCCACGTTGGCCAGGCTGGTCTCGAACTTCTAACCTCAGGTGATCCCCCGCCTCGGCCTCCCAAAGTGCTGAGATTACAGACGTGAGCCACCGCGCCTGGCCTCATTTCTCATCCCTATACCAGGCTGGGAGCTCCATGAAGGGGAGACACTGATTTCATTCCCCTCTGAACACCTTGCAAGGCCTCTCTAATATGTGGCCTTCCACATGGTAGTTACTTAGTAGGGATCAGTGTCTAGGGACCTGCTGTGTGCTCAGCACAGGGCTGGGGGCTCAGAAGCAGGAGGAGTCATTGTCTCAGTTGGGAGAAGACAGGTGCTGTTTGCTTCATGCTTAAGAGCCGGGCAGGCTCAAGGAGTGATGAGATTTTAGCAAAGGGATATTTCCAGAGGGGTGTCAGTAGTGGGGAGGCTTCCTGGGGGAGGTGGGAACCCATACCAGGCTCACATGTATGCCAGGCCCCTGGGACCTCGGCATACTAACCCCTGCCCACCCCCCCAGCTCCCCTGTGGAGTCGGTCCTGTTCTACGCCATCACCACGCTGCATAACCTGCTCCTGTACCAGGAGGGCGCCAAGATGGCCGTGCGCCTGGCTGACGGGCTGCAAAAGATGGTGCCCCTGCTCAACAAGAACAATCCCAAGTTCCTGGCCATCACCACCGACTGCCTGCAGCTCCTGGCCTACGGCAACCAGGAGAGCAAGGTGGGCCCTCCCCAACCCTCCTGAGGCCTGAAGCCCACCCTTGCGTCACCCTCTATCCTCCACAGCTTCGGGCTGCTGCCCCTTACTCCTTTTAGATGAGATATAGGGGCAGATGTGCATGCTTCATCATGCGACTGAATTGGTCAGAATTATTATTTTGAGCATAAGGAAAAAAAATCACTCATCCTCATACAGCCACTATTGTCATTTCGATATGCTCTGTTAAGAGCTGTTCTGTGGGCAGACTACAGATGTGTGCACATTCTTGTCATCATAACAATCTGCAACATTGCATCTGTTTTCTGCCTGCTTTTTTTTTTTTTTTTTTTGAGACAGGGTCACCCAGGCTGGAGTGCAGTGGTGTAATCAGGGCTCACTGCAACCTTGACTTCCTGGGCTCAGATGATCCTCCCACCTCGGCCTCCAGAGTAGCTGGGACTTCAGGCATGTGCCACCATGCCCGACTAGTTCTTTTTTACTCTTCTTTTTTTTTTTTTTTTTTTTTTTTTGAGATGGAGTCTCACTCTGTCGCCTAGGCTGGAGTGCGGTGGCGCAATCTCAGCTGACTGCAACTTCCGCCTCCCGGGTTCAAGTGATTCTCCTGCCTCAGCCTCCCAAGTAGCTGGGATTACAGGTGCCCACCACTATGCTCAGCTAATTTTTGTATTTTTAGTAGAGACAAGGTTTCACCAGGTTGGCCAGGCTGGTCTCAAACTCCTGACCTTAGGTGATCCATCTGCCTTGGCCTCCCTAAGTGCTGGGATTACAGGCGTGAGCCACTGCACCGGGCCCCCGACTAATTTTTTGTAGAGGTGAGATTTCTCCATGTTGCCCAGGCTGGTCTCAAACTCCTAGGTTCAAGTGATCTGTCTGCCTTGGCCTCCCAAAGTGTCAGGATTACAGGTATGAGCCACTGTGTCTGGCCTGCATGATGTTTAAAAAAAATTGTTTTTGCTCTATTGTCCTCAAAACCACCCTCTAATAATGACAGATTGCCTTTCCTTTCCCCTTTCCCCTTTCTTTTTCCTTTTCCTTTCCCTTTTCCTCTCTTCCTCTCTTTCTTCCTTCCTTCCCATTTCTTCCTTTTCTTTCTTTTTTGAGATAGGGTCTCACTGTGTTACCCAGGCTAGAGTACAGTGGCATGATCCTAGCTCACTGCAACCTCAAAATCCTGAGCTCAAGCATTCCTCCCACCTTAGCCTTCCTGATAACTAGGACTACAGAAACGTACCAATGAGCTAATTAGCACCTGGGCTAAGTTTTAAATTTTTTATGGGGATGGGGTCTTGCTCTGTTGCCCAGGCTACCCTCAAGGAATCCTCCTGCCTCAGCCTCCGAAATAGTGGGATTAAAGTCATGAGCCACCATACCTAGCTTACAGATAGCATTTCATTAAGTGGAGACCTTAGGCTTTATTCTGAGGGAGGGTATTTAGATTGCTCCTATTCCACCTTTATAAACAATGCTGTCTAACGAATTAACGAATGTCTTTGGGCATATAGCCTTTGTCAAAGAGTGGAAAAAATTCTCATTGATTTTTAACAGTTCTAGGCTTTTACCCAAATGGCCAGACTGATTTCCAGAAGGATTGGACTAATTTCCAGTGCCATAACTGGTAATGGATGTGCATATAGTTTTGTCACATCCTTGTCAGCACTAGGTATTATCCTTTTTTTCAAAATTTTGGCTTACATAACAGTCATGAAACTATTGGGGTGGGCTGGGTGTGGTGGCTCACGCCTGTAATCCCAGCACTTTGGGAGGCCGAGGTAGGTGAATTGCCTGAGGTCAGGAGTTTGAAACCAGCCTGGCCAACATAGTGAAACCCCATCCCCACCAAAAACACAGAAATTAGCCGGGCGTGGTGGCACATGCCTGTAATCCCAGCCACTTGGGAGGCTGAGGCATGAGAATTGCTTGAACCCAGGAGGCGAAGGTTGCAGTGAGCTGAGATCGTGCCACTGCTCTCCAGCCTGGGTGACACAGTGAGACTCTATCTCAAAAAAACAAACAAACAAAAAACTACTAGGGTGTTTGACTGGGTGTGGTGGCTCACACCTGTAATCCCAGCACTTTGGGAGGCTGAGGTGTGAGGATCATTTGAGGCCAGGAGTTCAAGACCAGCCTGGGCAGCATAGCGAGACCCCCATCTTTATAAAAAGAAAAAAATACATTAAAAGAAAAAAACGAACTATTTGTGCGTTAGCTGAAGCTCAGTAATGACAGCTCTGTCTCCTGCCCCGCTCCTCCTTGTTCCTGTCATATTTCCCGTCCTTCTCACACTCATTCCCTCTTCACCTGCAGCTGATTATCCTGGCCAATAGTGGGCCCCAGGCCCTCGTGCAGATCATGCGTAACTACAGTTATGAGAAGCTGCTCTGGACCACCAGTCGTGTGCTCAAGGTGCTGTCCGTGTGTCCCAGCAATAAGCCTGCCATTGTGGAGGCTGGTGAGTATGATGGCCTTGAGGGCAGCTGGGATGGGGGCTCTGCCCAGCTGCCAAGCTCAGTCAGCCATGCTGCTCGTGGCTGATGGCACCCCTATCCCTGCCCCAGGTGGGATGCAGGCCCTGGGCAAGCACCTGACCAGCAACAGCCCCCGCCTGGTGCAGAACTGCCTGTGGACCCTGCGCAACCTCTCGGACGTGGCCACAAAGCAGGTGAGGGAGGTATCTGGGCTTGGGGTTGACCTCTTCAGCTGCCCCATCCAGCCTCCTGTCTGGGCATCTGACCTTAGGTACTGTGGTCTCTAAATCTCTGGGGGCTGGATACTGGGGGCTGGATACTGGGAGCTCTAAATCTCTCTTCCTTGTGGCTGAGGCTGGAAATGCCTTGAAGACCTTCATCTCTTTTTTTTTGGTTTTTGACAGAGTCTCGCTCGTCACCCAGGCTGGAGTGCAGTGGTGCAATCTCCGCTCACTGCAAGATCCGCCTCCTGGGCTCAAGCGATTCTCCTGCCTCACCCTCCCGAGTAGTTGGGACTACAGGAGTGTGCCACCATGTCTGCCTAATTTTTGTATTTTTAGTAGAGACAGGGTTTCACCATGTTGGTCAGGCTGGTCTCGAACTCCTGACCTCAGGTGATCCACCCGCCTTGGCCTCCCAAAGTGCTGGGATTACAGGCGTGAGCCGCCGTGTCCAGCAAAAGAACAGTTTTGACCTGGGCCCTGGGCTGGGGCAATAGTTTACCAAGAGATAGACCCCCATGACTAAAAATACAATTTAAGGAAAAATGCAGCTCCAGGGCAAGTGCCCTGTGCCTCCTTTCAACAACCATTCCTCAGGCCTCCCCCAGCAATATGCTGTTTATCAAGTGCCCACCCTCTGCTGGCCCTCTGCGTGGCATTTGTGGACATTAGCTCGTTCAGCCTGGGGTTAGAGTGTGGGACCCTGTGGGTTAGATGAAGACACTGAGGCTGGGGGAGGTAATGGCCATGGTCAGAGGTAGTAAATGGCAGAACTGGAATTTGAACTCAGGACTGTCCGTCCCCAAAGCTGGAGTTTTTCTGTCCCACCACAAGGCCTACGTGTCTCCCTGGGAGAAGTGAGACGTCTGAGTTAGTGATTTTACTGGAAGTGGATTTGGCTCAGGGCCCCAGGGTGGTGGGGCAGCAGTGAAGGCCCAGAAAGGTGACACATGAGTAGATGTGGCTCAGCTGGGCCACTGAAACATGTGGCCCCCTCAACAATTGCCTCCTGGTCTCAAGGCCTCCCTTGGACACCGTACTTTGGCCTGAGGAGGGTTCTGCCTGGGTCTGAGGCTCCCAGGGAAAGGCTGATGGGTTGGAGGGAAGAGACGTGGGGCTTAGAGTCAGGCCTGGGTTCAGATCCAGCCACTGGCTGTGTGTCTGTGGGCAAGTTCCTCAACTTCTCTGAGCCTCATTGCCTCATTTGCACCACAAGATAATAACACCCTCTCACAGGGTGTGGCGGGTCATGGGGATGAAAGTTCCCGGGCACACACAGGCATGGCTGACCCCTTTAGGTCATCCTGCTCCCCTCAGACATATTTGAGAAGGCTCCCTGGAGTTGGCTGCTCCCTGACTCCCCCATCCCTTCCTTTCCCTCCAGGAGGGCCTGGAGAGTGTGCTGAAGATTCTGGTGAACCAGCTAAGCGTGGATGATGTCAACGTCCTCACCTGTGCCACGGGTACACTCTCCAACCTGACTTGCAACAACAGCAAGAACAAGACGCTGGTGACACAGAACAGTGGTGTGGAGGCTCTCATCCACGCCATCCTGCGTGCTGGTGACAAGGATGACATCACAGAGCCTGCCGTCTGCGCCCTGCGCCACCTCACTAGCCGCCACCCTGAGGCCGAGATGGCCCAGAACTCTGTGCGTCTCAACTATGGCATCCCGGCCATTGTGAAGCTGCTCAACCAGCCCAACCAGTGGCCACTGGTCAAGGTACTGCTGTTAGGCGAGGGGTAGGAGCTCCCTGCAGCAGGCTTAGGTGCTGTATTGGTATAGGCAAAGCTGCTGTAGCAAAGAAGCCCTAAATACAGTGGCTTGAATAAGACAGAAGTTTATTTCTCTCTCGTGTAATAGTTTAGACCTCAACAATGGCTCTGCTCTCCAGATTTTCTATCTTCTAGCTCTACCAGCCCCTAGGGCAGAGCTCAGAGTTCAAAATGCACATGAGTACCCTGGGCGGTTTCACTAAACTGCAGGTTCCACGGTGGCTCATGCCTGTAATTCCAACACTTTGGGAGGCCAAGGTAGGAGGATTGCTTGAGGCCAGGAATTTGAAACCAGCCTGGACAACATAGCAAGACTTGTCTCGACAACAACAGCAAAAATTAGCTGGGTGTGGTGGTGCACACCTGTAGTCCCAGCTACTGGGGAGGAGAGGCTGAGGTGGGAGAATTGCTTGAGCACAGGAATTGGAGGTTACAGTGAGCTATGACTGCATCAGTGCACTTCAGCCTGGGTGACAGAGCAAGAACCCATGTCTTAAAAGAAAAACAGGAGGCTGGGTGCAGATGCAGACATCTGTAGTTCTAGCACTTTGGGAGGCAGAGGCGGAGGCGGACGTGGAAGGATCACTTGAGGCCAGGAGTTTGAGACCAGCCTGGGTAACATATTGAGACACCCATCTCTTACAAAAAATTTGAAAAACAAAAAAAAACAAATAAGCAATCTAAAACACACACACACACACACACACACACACGGACACACACTGCAGGTCCTAATTCAGCAGGCCTGCTACGGAGGGCCTGCGATTCCATATGTCTTTTTTTTTTATTGTTTTGAGACAATGTCTTTGTCTATTGCCCAGGCTGGAGTGCAGTGGTACAATCTTGGCTCACTGCAACCTCTACCTCCCAGGTTCAAGCGATTCTCCTGCCTTGGCCTCCTGAGTAGTTGAGATTATGGGTGCACGCCACCATGTCCGGATAATTTTTGTATTTTTAGTAGATTTTGCCATGTTGCTCAGAATGGTCTCAAACTCCTGAACTCAAGCAATCCACCAGCCTCGGCCTCCCAAAGTGCGGGGATTACAGGTGTAAGACACCGGGCCCGGACAATTCTGTATTTCTTTTCTTTTCTTTTTTTTTTTTTTTTTTTTTGAGACGGAGTTTTGGTCTCGTTTCCCAGGCTGGAGTGCAATAGCACAATCTCGGCTCACCGCAACCTCCGCCTCCCGGGTTCAAGCGATTCTCCTGCATCAGCCTCCCAAGTAGCTGGGTCTACAGGCGTGTGCCACCGCGCCCAGCTAATTTTGTGTTTTTGTTTGTTTGTTTGTTTTTTTGTTGTTGTTTTTTTTTTTTTTTTGAGACGGAGTCTCGCTGTGTCGCCCAGGCTGGAGTGCAGTGGCCGGATCTCAGCTCACTGCAAGCTCTGCCTCCCGGGTTTTTACGCCATTCTCCTGCCTCAGCCTCCCGAGTAGCCGGGACTACAGGCGCCCGCCACCTCGCCCGGCTAGTTTTTTTTGTATTTTTTAGTAGAGACGGGGTTTCACCGTGTTAGCCAGGATGGTCTCGAACTCCTGACCTCGTGATCCGCCCGTCTCGGCCTCCCAAAGTGCTGGGATTACAGGCTTGAGCCACCGCGCCCGGCCAATTTTGTATTTTTTAGTTGAGACAGGATTTCTCTCTGTTGGTCGGGCTGGTCTCAAACTCCTGACTTCAGGTGATCCACCCACCTCGGCCTTCCAAAGTGCTAGGATTAGAGGCGTGAGCCACTGTGCCCGGCCCAATTCTGTATTTCTAACAAGCTCGCAGGCGCTGCTACTGGTCCATGGAGCACATTTCTTATGCCACTGGGTATAGACGAGAGAGTTGTCCTCACATGAATGAGTGGACTGTATCATCCCCACAGATGTGTTCTAGCCCTGAGAACTGGGAAGGGCTAGCGGCCACCAGAAAGTGGCAGGCATCACTCCTGCTCGCACCCCAGAACTTGGTCATTCGGCCACATCAAGGTGCAAGGAGGTTAGGAAATGTGATCACCAGCCAGATGGCCATGTGTCCTGCTGAAAATCAGGAGAGCCCCTACAGAGACACAGGGCAGAGAGGATTCTGGGGGATGCTTAGCCTGTCCCATAGGGAGTTGGGCGTGTGAAGGGGTGGGGTCGTCTTCTTGAGGCTACCTGGGTGGAAGAGAGATGTGTGTCACTTCCCTGTCAGGCAGGGAAGGTGGCCAGGCCAGGGGGTGGGCAGGCCCAAGGGACAGTTATGGAGGAAGGCATGTGTATGTGTGTGTATCCATATGTAGAGACAAGGAAGGCAGCCAAAGGCAAGGTGGCATCTGGTGCCAGAGAGTGAGGAAGCTACCATAGATGAGGGTCTTGTCAACAGGCACAGGAGCCAGCTGGCAGGGACATCCGCTAGCTACATTTAAGACAATTTAATAGTACAGACAAGCTAGGTGCAGTGGCTCACGCCTGTAATCCTAGCACTTTGGGAGGCCGAGGCGGGAGGATTACCTGATGTCAGGAGTTTGAGACCAGCCTGGCCAACATAGTAAGTCCCTGCCTCCACAAAAAATACAAAAATTAGCTGGCCATGGTGGCCTGTGCCTGAAATCTCAGCTACTCGGAAGGCCAAGGCAGAAGAATTACTTGAACCCAGAAGGCAGAGGTTGCAGTGAGCTGAGATCTCTCCATTGCACTCCAGCCTGGGTGACAGAGAGAGACTCCGTCTTGGAAAACAAAAACAAAAAACACGGCCAGGCGCTGTGGCTCACGCCTGTAACCCCCGCACTTTGGGAGGCAGAGGCGGGTGTATCACGAGGTCAGGAGATAGAGACCATCCTGGCTAACATGGTGAAACCCCGTCTCTACTAAAAAAATACAAAAAAATTAGCCGGGCGTGGTGGTGGGCACTTGTGGTCCCAGCTACTCAGGAGGCTGAAGCAGGAGAATGGCATGAACCCAGGAGGCAGAGCTTGCAGTGAGCCAAGATCACGCCACTGTACTCCAGCCTGGGTGACAGAGTGAGACTCCGTCTCAAAAAGAAAAAAAAACCAAAAAAACAAAACAGTGCAGATAAGAATGACTCTAAGTGATTCTATACATTGAATTATTATTACTTATTATTATTATTTTTGAGACGGAGTCTTGCTCTATTGCCCAGGCTGGAGTGCAGTGGCACGATCTCAGCTCACTGCAATCTCCGCCTCCCAGGTTCAAGCAATTTCCAGCTAATTTCTGTATTTTTAGTAGAGACGTAGTTTCACCATGTTGGCCAGGCTGGTCTCGAACTCCTGACCTAAAGTGATCTGCCTGCCTTGGCCTCCCAAAGTGCTGGGATTACAGGCGTGAGCCACTGCTCCCGGCCTATACATTGAATTAAAAAAAAGAAAATCCATGTTTAGAAAAAAAAATGTCAGTGTGACCCCTCCTTGAAGCTTGGTCCCTGCTGCAAACCTGAAGTGGGGCTTTGCATCCTAATCCAGCAGCTAAGTGGCAAGTGACCTTGGCAAGTCATTTGCTGTGTGCTCACATCCCCATCTCATGTGATTTTTCATCCCTGCCCTCCTGGCATCTTGTTTTGAGGATGAAATGGATGACACTTTGAGAGGCTCTGGGAGGCCAGAGTGGCTCCTGTGGGTCAAGGACCCCGGGGAGGAAATCTCAGGACACCTCCTTCCAGAGCTGCCCTGCTGGGGATTCATGACAATGTGAACACCACCCAAGCAGGAGGCTTCGGGCCACCTAGAGCAAAGACTTCCTGAGATTCAGGCTTGGGGAACGATCAGAAAAGCAAGCAAGGCCATGGTGTCTGTGGGGGGTGATTAAGAGAGAGGGGACAGGGTGAGGGTCTGGGCATGGGGCTGGCAGGATATTCTGGAATGGGGTGTCATTTTAGCAAAGGCTATTAGAATTAGCCATGAGCAGCCGGGCACAGTAGCTCACGCTTGTAATCCCAGCACTTTGGGAGGCCGAGGCGGGTGGATCACCTGAGGTCAGGAGTTTGAGACCAGCCTGACCAACATGGCGAAACCCCGTCTCTACTAAAAATATAAAAAATTGGCCGGGCGCGGTGGCTCACGCCTGTAATCCCAGCACTTTGGGAGGCCGAGGCGGGCGGATCACAAGGTCAGGAGATCGAGGCCACGGTGAAACCCCGTCTCTACTAAAAATACAAAAAATTAGCCGGGCGCGGTGGCGGGCGCCTGTAGTCCCAGCTACTCAGGAGGCTGAGGCAGGAGAATGGCGTAAACCCAGGAGGCGGAGCTTGCAGTGAGCCGAGATCACGCCACTGCACTCCAGCCTGGGCGACAGAGCGAGACTCCGTCTCAAAAAAACAAACAAACAAACAAACAAAATATATAAAAAATTAGCTGGGCGTGGTGGTGGGCTCCTGTAATCGCAGCTACTCAGGAGGCTGAGGCGGGAGAATCACTTGAACCCAGGAGGTGGAGGTTGCAATGAGGTGAGATTGCATCACTGCACTCCAGCCTGGGTAACAAGAGTGAAACTCTATCTCAAAAAAAAAAAAAAAAAAAGAAAAGGATTAGCCATGAGCACCCCCAGATCCTGTGGATTAAGTGACATGGCTGGGATGGTCTCCTTCTCTGGATATCTTCTAGTGTGCCTGTGTCTGGCCTCGGGGACAGAAGAGGTGAAGGAGAGAGGGGATACCTGAAGCTGGGAAGCTGGGATCCTTCAGATGTCCAAGAAGTGCCCCTGATTGCTGCCCCTTTTTTTTTTTGCCAGGCAACCATTGGCTTGATCAGGAATCTGGCCCTGTGCCCAGCCAACCATGCCCCACTGCAGGAGGCAGCGGTCATCCCCCGCCTCGTCCAACTGCTGGTCAAGGCCCACCAGGATGCCCAGCGCCACGTAGCTGCAGGCACACAGCAGCCCTACACGGTATGTGAGCTGGTGGTGCCTGTGACAACCTTCCTGGGGGGCAGGTGTCCTCTGTGGGTGTGTGTGTGAATGCAGAGGTCAGTTGCAACTGATGCCAGTTCCAAGAGCCTGTGAAGTTCATTCGGCTGACAGCACCTGTCCCATGCCCCCTGCCTCCTCTCTTGCAGGATGGTGTGAGGATGGAGGAGATTGTGGAGGGCTGCACCGGAGCCCTGCACATCCTCGCCCGGGACCCCATGAACCGCATGGAGATCTTCCGGCTCAACACCATCCCTCTGTTTGTGCAGGTGAGTCTGGGGCAGGTATGCAGGAGAGCTGCCCCCACCACTGCTTAGAGGGCAAGGTTAGGAGTCCCAGATTTTGAGGGCCTGGACCAGGCATCAAGAGGTCTTTGGAGGAGTTTGGAGGAAAGTGGCCACACCAGATTGACTACTTAGCAACCCCCTGCACAGGCATGGCTTTCTAAGCTTCAAAGCAAGGAAAGAGATCACAAATGGAAAAAACAAAAACAAAAAAAACTTGAGATTCAACCACATAAACATGAAAACCATCTATTTCAGAAAGAACCTTTAAAAAGCATTAAAAAAATCAGCAAACTGGGAGAATATGTGCAAGTACCATAACAGACAAGAGTTTAACATCTTTCATGTCAGTGACTTCTTTAACACTAGATTCCAATGGTTAGATGAAGCAGAGTAACAGGTAATTTCAAGGTAGTTCATGAACAACACTCAGCCCAGTTTAAAACAGTAACACTTACTCCCCAGTGATGGCCCGTTTTCCACTATGGAATTGCTACAGGGTGGAGGTGGGCAGGGCTGTGGGGTGTGTTGTCCGGCCTGCCTCACCCCTTCCCACCTCTCCCCTGCTTCCCATGTCCCCTCTCCCCAGCTCCTGTACTCATCGGTGGAGAACATCCAGCGTGTGGCCGCCGGGGTGCTGTGTGAGCTGGCCCAGGACAAGGAGGCGGCTGACGCCATTGATGCAGAGGGGGCCTCGGCCCCACTCATGGAGTTGCTGCACTCCCGCAACGAGGGCACTGGTGAGCTGGAAGAGGGCAGCTGGGTCCCACTCCCCCAGGCATGATGGAGGCTGGCAGACGTTTAACCTAGCTTTTCCTCTCCTCTCTGCTCAGCCACCTACGCTGCTGCTGTCCTGTTCCGCATCTCTGAGGACAAGAACCCAGACTACCGGAAGCGTGTGTCCGTGGAGCTCACCAACTCCCTCTTTAAGCATGACCCGGCTGCCTGGGAGGCTGTGAGTATCCTAGGCTGGACCGCAGTAGTTGGTTGCACAACTTGTGCACTGCCCAAGGGCAACTTGACTTTTGGGGGTCTCCTACTACTGTCAACTTTATAGATTTTTATTTTGTAATTGGATCATTTATAACAATTCCTAGCAGATGGAAGTAGTAGGTTGAACCATATGTCCACACAATGCCAATTTTTATTTTGCCCAAATGAGTATACGGTGTTTGAGGAGGGGGTGCTTTTCCTAATTTGCATGGAGGTGCTGGATAGGCTACAGGTGGTCTTTTCCAGGGTGGAGCAGTGCCCTGCACCCATTCGTGAGTCCTCTGCCTCCTACCCTCCTCCCATGAGCTGCTCTAATCCAGCAGGAGTTCCTGCTCCATGAATGGGGAACCCTCCTCCCTGGGGAGTACTGAGGACACGAGTACATCAGGGCACTGGGTGACCCCATTTCATCATCCTGTATTCCTCCAAGGCCTCTTTGCTTTTCTCTGGCCCCCTCTTTTATTTATTTATTTGTTTTTATTTTTTTTTGAGACAGAGTCTTGGTCTGTCGCCAGGCTGGAGTGCAGTGGCGTGATCTTGGCTCACTGCAACCTCTGCCTCCTGGTTTCAAGCAATTCTCCTGCCTTAGCCTCCTGAGTAACTGGAACTACAGGCACATGCTACCACACCCAGCTAATTTTTGTATTTTTAGTAGAGATGGGGTTTCCCCATGTTGGCTAGGATGATCTCAATCTCCTGACCTTGTAATCTGCCCACCTTGGCCTCCCAAAGTGCTGGGATTACAGGTGTGAGCCACTGTACCCGGGCTATTTTTTATTTTTTTCGAGACGGAGTCTCTCTCTGTGGCCCAGGCTGGAGTGCAGTGGCGCAGTCTCGGCTCACTGCATCCTCTGTCTCCCCATTCAAGCAATTCTCCTGCCTCAGCCTCCCAAGTAGCTGGGATTACAGGTGTGCACCACCACGCACAGCTATTTTTTTGTATTTTTAGTAGAGACGGGGTTTCACCACGTTGGCCAGGCTGGTCCAAAACTCCTGACCTCAAGTGATCCGCCTGCCTCCACCTCCCAGATTGCTGGGATTACAGGCGTGAGCCACCACATCCGGCCCAGTCCCTTCTTTTAGAAGCATCTCTCCCTGCCCCCCAGCTGATATCCAGCTTGGAGCCTGCATTTTCTTTTTTTTTTTTTGAGACGGAGTCTTGCTCTGCCGCCCAGGCTGGAGTGCAGTGGCCGGATCTCAGCTCACTGCAAGCTCCGCCTCCCGAGTTCACGCCATTCTCCTGCCTCAGCCTCCCGAGTAGCTGGGACTACAGGCGCCCGCCACCTCGCCCGGCTAGTTTTTTGTATTTTTTTTAGTAGAGACGGGGTTTCACCGTGTTAGCCAGGATGGTCTCGATCTCCTGACCTCGTGATCCGCCCGCCTCGGCCTCCCAAAGTGATGGGATTACAGGCTTGAGCCACCGCGCCCGGCCGGAGCCTGCATTTTCAAACCTCTCCTCCATGTTTCTCTCTCCTTTTTCAGGCCCAGAGCATGATTCCCATCAATGAGCCCTATGGAGATGGTAAGTGTGTGCCAGGCTCTTCAGGACCCTGGAGATCCTGGGTGGCTGTGTGGGTGTGTGTGAGGGGGCAATATTATGTCTCTGGGGCCAGAGGACCAGTGGCAACTGCTCTGTGGCATCCACATGTACCCTAGTCTAGATGCCCTGGTGTGGGGTCTGGGGAGGGGGTCAGGCCCACCAGGGGTGGGCATGGGTAGAGGAGGCAGCTGAAGGCTGTGCAGACTGCTCCCTGAAGGGTGGCTTGCAGACCCTAGGACCGACACCCACTTTTCGTCCCCAGACATGGATGCCACCTACCGCCCCATGTACTCCAGCGATGTGCCCCTTGACCCGCTGGAGATGCACATGGACATGGACGGAGACTACCCCATCGACACCTACAGCGACGGCCTCAGGCCCCCGTACCCCACCGCAGACCACATGCTGGCCTAGGCGGCCTGGCCCCAGTACGGCCCCCTCGTTGCAGGCTTTTCCCTCCTCTCTAGAACCTACTTCTGTTGGAGGCCCTCCCATCTCCCCGCTGAAACCTGTGCTGCTTTTTTGGGGGTACCCTTTGCTGCTGAGCTTCCCCAAGCACGGCGTGCCCTGGCCTGCCTTCTTCTTGTGTCCTTGGTAGGGGTGGGGAGTCCTGTTCCTGCTGGCCCCTTCTGGGGGTGGTGGGCAGGTGACACGGAGTGGCATGAGTTTCTGTGGATGCAGGTCCACTGAGCCCCTTACCCCTGTCTGTCCCCACTCCCCCAACAGGTGCGGTTCCTCATCTGAGAGGCTCTCCGTGCAGGCGATGGGGCAAGACAGAAAAGTGCCTGAGCTGGGGAAGCCGGGGCGTGACTTCCTGCTGCACCCCGTGCCTCCAGAGGTCCTCCGTAGGGTCTTTCTTGGGATAGTGTTCTGCTCCTGCTTTTCTGTCCTGGGCATGGGTCCAGGGCCTAACACCCCCTCCCCGCCCCTGTGGCCCTGGCCACTAAAGCTTCAGACTCAAGCACCCTTTCTGTTTCCCCCCAGCAGCCCCCCGAAACCTCCAGCCTCCCTGTCTCCAGCTGCCTGGGCCTGGAAGGGCTTTGGTTCCTTCTCTGGGTCTGATTTTCTCACTGAACTCCACTGACCAACTGCCCTAAGCCCCCAGGTCTCCAGGGCCCAGGTTCAAGACCCAACCCCCCGAAATCCAAAGCTTCTCTTGAAAAGTTCAGGGACCGTCCAGGGGAGATGGGGAGGAGATATGGAGTGAGTCACCTGCTCCAGGAGACGCCGACTTCTCTCTCCAGGATGCTTAGTTGGCTTTGCCCACCCCTCACTCCCCGGGGAGCTCTGGGGACAGCTCCCTCACACCCCTGTCCCACCCACACAGCTGCCCTAGCTGACCCTGAGAAGTGCTCTTGGCTGACCCCTCTGGTGTGTGGTGAGGGGCTTTCTCTTCCCCTTCCTGTTTCAGACCCCCCCATCTCCCGCACATGGTGTGGGGGGCTGGGGGAGGTCCCAGCAGAGTGTTTTATTATTATCGCTTTATGTTTTTGGTTATTGGTTTTTTTGTATAGACCAAAGCAAAGAAAATAAAAATAACACAGATGCGTTGGAGGCTGTTTAGGGGAGTGGGGTGGGAAAGTCGCGGGGCTTCCCTCGCGGCCTGGCGCCCTCCTTGGCTGGGTCCTGCGGGTTCTCAGGGCCGCCTTGCATGTGGGACGAACTAGAAGAGGCGAGCTGGGGCGCCAGGAGTGTTGGAGGAGCCGGAGTGGATTTAACCCGATATGTGCTTATAGGGCGAGGACGGGGGAAGAGGTGAATGGGGGTGAGTCCCTCACTTCCGGAGGCCAGACCTTGTTTCTCTCTCAAACAGGCAAGCTCCTGGCTGGCTCTCCTCCCGTCCAGCCTTAAAGTGAATATGGCAGATGTCCCTGTGCTTAACGCTCCCTGAGGCTTATGGCCTGGAGTCCAGACCCCTTGTTGGTCGACTGTGGGCCCACCCCAGCTCCTGCCCACCTCCCCTCTGTCTCCCCTCCACCACCTACTCTGCCCTCAGCCATGCCCGGGACAGCCAGCAGCCCCCTCCTGTTCTTTGTCCATGCTGTTCCCGCTGTCTGGGTGCCTCCACTGTTCACCTGCTGGGATCGGCTCAGACCTGACTCCAGGAACACCTGCGCCATGACCTCCACCCCCAGCAGGGATGAGCAGGTGCCCCTCCTGCTGTGCTCCACGATGCCCCGTGCACAACTGTCATTTCACCCATCACGTTGGTCTGTCCTTCAGCTCATGTGACAGTTTCCCCACCCACAACCCCAAATTCTCCTTTCTGAGGGGGTGCTGGTTACAATGCACCCGGCAGGCCGGGCGCGGTGGCTCAAGCCTGTAATCCCAGCACTTTGGGAGGCCGAGACGGGCGGATCACGAGGTCAGGAGATCGAGACCATCCTGGCTAACACGGTGAAACCCCGTCTCTACTAAAAAATACAAAAATCTAGCCGGGCAAGGTGGCGGGCACCTGTAGTCCCAGCTGCTCGGGAGGCTGAGGCAGGAGAATGGCATAAACCCGGGAGGCGGAGCTTGCAGTGAGCTGAGATCCGGCCACTGCAGTCCAGCCTGGGCAACAGAGCAAGACTCTGTCTCAAAAAAAAAAAAAAAAAAAAAAAAAAACAATGCACCCGGCAAACCTGAGAACCTGCAGCGCCTGTGCACCTGCCCAGGGCCCGATGCCTTCTTTCTATGCCCGCCTGGAGCTCAGGGCAGTGGAGGGAGGCCATGGCCTCATTCACAGAGGATTGGTGGGACGTGGGGCTGGGGCTGGAGACAGGGAGGTGCTTCCAATTAGGGGTTGGCTGTAAGGTCCAGACACGAGGGAATGAGACACAGCTGAGCTCTGCCGACTAGAGCCAGGGGAGTAGGGAGGGGACAGAGATTTCAGAACTCCAGAGGATCCGAAAATCTTTTAACAATGCCCTCGCTCTTTTTTTTTTTTTTTTTTTTTTTGAGACTGAGTTTCACTCTTATCTCCCAGGCTGGAGTGCAATGGCACAATCGCGGCTCACTAGAACCTCCGCCTCTTGGGTTCAAGTGATTCTCCTGCCTCAGGCTCCCCAATAGCTGGGACTACAGGCACGCATCACCACGCCTGGCTAATTTTTGTATTTTTAGTAGAGATGGGGTTTATCCATGTTGGCCAGGCTGGTCTTGAACTCCCGACCTCAGATTCTCCACCCGTCTCAGCCTCCCAAAGTACTGTGATTACAGGTGTGAGCCACCATCCCCGGCCAACAATGCCGTTTGTATGTGCTCCATGTTCAGGACCCTGGCAGGAAACACTTGAATTGGGTGATTTGAGGAGACTGTGGTAAGGGGACAGTTTATAAAGGTGTAGGCATGTATGGGAAAAAGCAAGGGACAGGACAGGGCGCCGGGCTATTTATAGTGATATGATCTCTGGCCTGATACTGGGAGGAGTGGGGTGCTCCCTGGGACAAGACCCTGTGGATGAGGCTTCCTGACAAGGGGAGGCTGTGAGCGGGCTCCCTTCTACCAGAGCTCCCTACTGGCCCAGCCCAAGCAGAAACCAGAGCCCATTCACGTCCATTCCTGTCATCTCCCACCGCCCAGCGCAGAGTAGAGAGGTCTGGAGAAGCCAATGAAGACAGATAACTGCCACATGGACACCATTTCCCCCACCCCAGCTTTCCAAAAGAGGGCCAGAGGCACCCCACAGAAAAGGACTGCTCTCTCAAGCCTCATGACAGGTGCTGAGGACAAGGCAAAGGAAAGAGCTAAGTCCCCATGCTAAGGGGCAGTGCTAGATTTGAGCTTCACAGTAAGCCCTCAGCTTCCTGGCAGCCCAGCCAAAATGGGAAACTTAAAGCCAGTTAATTCCTTTCCTTCCTTCCTCCCTCCCTCCCTCCCTCCCTCCCTTCCTTCCTTCCCTTCCTTCCTTCCTTCCCTCCCTCCTTCCTTCCTCCCTCTCTCCCTCCCTCCTTCCTTCCTTCCTTTTCTTCCTCTTTTTTTTTTTTGACAGAGTTTCACTCTTGTTGCCCAGGCTGGAGTGTAGAGGCGTGATCTCGGCCCACTGCGACCTCTGCCTCCCAGGTTCAAGAGATCCTCCTGCTTCAGCCTCCTGAGTAGCTAGGATTACAGGCATGCACCACCATGCCTGGTTAATTTTAAATTTTTAGTAGAGACGGGGTTTCTCCATGTTGATCAGACTGGTCTCAAACTCCCAACCCCAGGTGATCGGCCTGCCAAAGTGCTGGGATTACAGGCATGAGCCACTGTGCCCGGCCAGGCCAGTTAATTTCAATGCAATGAGTTGGCCACTTCAGTTTTCATGGAAGAGCTAACTGAGCCTTGCAACCTTGAGAAAGTCAGTTCGCTTCTCTGAACGTCAGTTTCCTCACCTGTAAAATGAGGATGATGCCTTCTCCATGTATCTACTGTGAGGATGAAATGAGAAAGTACAGGGATTCCAGGTAGGCAGAAGGGGGGAAAGGTTTTGCCTTTTTGATGTTCAGAAGGGACATCCACCCTGGGGACTTATCTGGACCTTGGCCTGAGCTATGTCACATGCCCATCCTTTGCTGCAAAGAGAGTGGGAAATGGAGACTATTTTAGCTGCACACAGTACCTCCTCAGTAAGAATCAGGGGTTTTTATTTGTTTGTTTTATTTTTAAGAGACAGGGTCTTGCTCTGTTGCCCAGGCTGGAGTGCAATGGCATGATCACAGCTCACTGCAGCCTTGAACTCCTGGGTTCAAGTGATCCTCCTGCCTCAACCTCATGTGTAATTGGGATTACAGACTACAGGTACACACCACAATGCCTGGCTAATTTTTTTTTTTTTTTTTGTAAATGATTTGTAAAGATGGAGTCTGGCTATGTTGGCCAGACTGGCCTTGAACTCGTGGTCTCTAGCAATCCTTCCACCTTGGCCTCCTAAGGTTCTGGGACTCCAGATGTGAGCCACTGCACCTGGCATAAAACTCAGGGTTCTGACACTAGGAAAGAAAAAGATGGATAAGGCATTGGGTACATCACCACAGGGGTCTGCCACAGCTAGGAACAAGTCTCCCCAGACTAACTTTGCCTCTTTTTCAGTAGGCTTGGTCAGGGAGGTGGCAGGAGAGCTCTGGGTGTTTGGGTTTCAGCAAGACCAGAGGGGAAATGCAGGCTTCGGTGATGTGAGCGGGCTTGGTGGAGCAGCCATCCCCAGGGAGTAGCAGACGTAGCCCTGTCCATCTGGAGGAAGCTCTCTATCTGCCATCTGCCAAGGCCAACATTTCTATGTCAGAATCTACAATACCAATGGAGACAGAGATAGAACTATCAAAAAGGCAGGTACCACACTGAATGACAAGTATTAAAACAAGTCTTAAAAATAATTTATCAGCTGTGAAACTCAAACTGCTCTTAAAAATTGTGTTAATCCAGGTGTGGCAGCACAGCCCTATAGTTCCAGCTACTAAGGAGGCTGAGGTGAGAGGATCACTTGAGCCCAAGAATTTGAGACCGACCTGGGACACATAGTGAGATCTGGCCTCCTAGTGTTTATTTATTTTCTTATTTCCATGCTTACTGGGAGGTGAGAATAGCGATCCCTGTTTATCAGCATGGAGACAGTGACACATATGGGAAAAAAAAATAAAGTTTATTTTGGCATTTGCACTATAAAGTCACTGGTGGTTACCCTGGGTAACCACAGAGTTACAGGTGATTTAAAATGTTTTTGCTGTGACCGGGCGCAGTGGCTCACGCCTGTAATCCCAGTGCTTTGGGAAGCCAAGGCAGGTGGATCACGAGATCAGGAGTTAAAGACCAGCCTGGCCAAGATGGTGAAACCCCATCTCTCCTTAAAAAAAAAAAAAAAAAATTAGCTGGGTGCAGTGGCAGGTGCCTATAATCCCAGAGGGCAGAGGTTGCAGTGAGCCGAGATTGCGCCACTGCACTCCAGTCTGGGCGACAGAGTGAGACTCCATCTCACACACACACACAAAAGAATGTTTTTGCTGTCAGGCGAGGTGGCTCATGCCTGTAGTCCTAGCACTTTGGGAAGCTGAGACGGGCAGATCACCTGAGTGGGAGTTCGAGACCAGCCTGACCAACATGGAGAAACCCCATCTCCACTAAAAATACAAATTAGCCGGGCGTGGTGGCACATGCCTGTAATCTCAGCTGCTCGGGAGGCTGAGGCAGGAGAATCGCTTGAACCCAGGAGACAGAGGTTGCAGTGAGCCGAGATCGCACCATTGCACCCCCAGCCTGGGCAACAGGAGCAAAATTCCGTCTCAAAAAAAAAATGTGTTTGCCTATCTATATTTAAGAAATATTACCTTGTCATATACAAATGCTCAAAAACATTAAAAGGAACTTTCTATTAGGAAAAAATTCAAACATACATAAAAGTAGAGACCGGGCATGGTGGCTCACACCTGCAATCCCAGCACTTTGGGAAGCCGAGGCGGGAGGATCACCTGAGTTTGGGAGTTCGAGACCAGCCTGACTAACATGGAGAAACCCCGTCTCCACTAAAAATACAAAATTAGGGCCGGGCGCGGTGGCTCAAGCCTGTAATCCCAGCACTTTGGGAGGCCGAGACGGGCGGATCATGAGGTCAGGAGATCGAGACCATCCTGGCTGACACGGTGAAACCCCGTCTCTACTAAAAAATACAAAAAACTAGCCGGGCGAGGTGGCAGGCGCCTGTAGTCCCAGATACTCGGGAGGCTGAGGCAGGAGAATGGCGTGAACCCGGGATGTGGAGCTTGCAGTGAGCTGAGATCCGGCCACCGCACTCCAGCCTGGGCGGCAGAGCGAGACTCCGTCTCAAAAAAAAAAAAAAAAAAAATACAAAATTAGCCGGGCGTGGTGGCACACGCCTGTAATCCCGGCTACTCGGGAGGCTGAGGCAAGAGAATCACTTAAACCCAGGAGGTGGAAGTTGCAGTGAGCTGAGATCACACCACTGCACTCCAGCCTGGGTGACAGAGCAGGACTCTGTCTCAAAAAACAAACAAACAAATAAAAAAAAACTGGATGTGGTGGCTCACGCCTTTGGGAGGCCTCCTAGCACTTTGGGAGGCCAAGGCAGGCAGATCACCTGAGGTGAGGAGATCAAGACCAGCCTGACCAACATGGAGAAACCCCGTCTCCACTAAAAATACAAAATTAGCTGGGCGTGGTGGTGCATGCCTGTAATCCCAGCTACTTGGGAGGCTGAGGCAGGAGAATCGCTTGAACCTGGGAGGCGGAGATTGCAGTGAGCCGAGATCATGCCACTGCACTCTAGCCCGGGCAACAAGAGCAAAACTCTGTCTCAAAAACAAAACAAAACGAAACAAAACAAAACAAAACAAAAAACAAAAAAACCAAAAAAGTAGAGAGAATATAGGCTGGGCATGGTGTCTCACACTTGTAATCCCAGCACTCTGGGAGGCCAAGGCAGGTGGATTGCTTGAGTTTGAGACCAGTCTGGGCAACATGAGAAAACCCCATCTCTATTTAAAAAAAAAAAAAAGTAAAAGAAAGAAAAAAAGAAAAGAAAAGAAAATTCGTTGGGCATGATTGTGCACGCCTGTGGTCACAGCTACGTAGGAGGCTGAGGTGGGAGGACGATCTGAACCCAGGAGGTCAAGGTTGCAATAAGCTCAGATGGTGCCACTGCACTCTAACCTGGGCAACAGAGCAGGACCCTGTCTCAAAAAAGAAAAAAAAAAAAAGAAAGAAAGAAAAGAATGATGAATTTCCATGTGCCTGTCACTCACTTGCAGAGTTATTAATGTTCTGCAGTTGTTGCTTCATCTACCACGCTCATTTTGTGGAGTGTTTTTGAGCAAACACCAGGCATTGTATCACTTTACCCACAAGTGCTTCCTTACATCTTACTAGCTCAGAAGTCTTTTTTTTTTTTTTTTTTTTTTTTGAGACAGAGTCTCACTCTGTTGCCCAGGCTGGAGTGTGCAGTGGTGTGATCTTGGCTCACCACAACCTCTGCCTCCCGGGTTCAAACGATTCTCCTGCCTCAGTCTACAGGCGCGTGCCACACTGCCTCGCTAATTTTTTTTTTTTTTTTTTTTTTGAGACGAGTCTCGCTCTGTCGCCCAGGCTGGAGTGCAGTGGCGCAATCTCGGCTCACTGCAAGGCTCCGCCCCCCGGGTTCACGCCATTCTCCCGCCTCAGCCTCCCGAGTAGCTGGGACTACAGGCGCCCGCCACCACACCCGGCTAATTTTTTGTATTTTTAGTAGAGACGGAGTTTCACTGTGTTAGCCAGCATGGTCTCAATCTCCTGACCTCGTGATCTGCCCGTCTCGGCCTCCCAAAGTGCTGGGATTACAGGCGTGAGCCACCACACCCGGCCTGCCTGGCTAATTTTTGTATTTTTTAGTAGAGATGGGGTTTTGCCATGTTGGCCAGGCTGGTCTCAAATTCCTGACCTCATGATCCGCCCGCCTCGGCCTCCCAAAGTTCTGAGATTACAGGTGTGAGCCACTGCGCCTGGCCAGAAGTTTTCTTTTAAAAGTTTATTTTATTTTATTATTATTATTTTTTGAGACAGGGTCTTGCTCTATTGCCCAGGCCAGAGTGCAGTGGTAGGATTTCAGCTCACTGCAACCTCCGCCTCCCAAGTTCTAGTGGTTCTTGTGCCCCAGCCTCCCAATTAGCTGGGATTACAGGCATGTGCCACCACCCCTGGCTAATTTTTGTATTTTTAGTAGAGACAGGGTTTTACCATGTTGGCCAGGCTGGTCTTGAATGCTCGACCTCAAGTGATCTGCCTGCCTCTGACTTCCAAAGTGCTGGAATTACAGGCATGAGCCGCCGTGCCCAGCCAGAATAGTGTTTTTAGATACCTAACATAAAATACATAATATTGAAAAGAAAATATATTTATTGAAATGTAGTTATCAAAGCAATTAAAAATGTGTGATATAGTAATATATGAGGGTCTTTTTTTTTTTGAGACGGAGTCTCACTCTGTCACCCAGGCTGGAGTGCAGTGGCACGATCTTGGCTCACTGCAAACTCCGCCTCCCGGGTTCACCCCATTCTCCTGCCTCAGCCTCCCAAGTAGCTGGGACTACAGGTTCCCGCCACCACGCCCGGCTAATTTTTTTTTTTTGTATTTTTAGTAGAGATGGGATTTCACTGTGTTAGCCAGGATGGTCTCAATCTCCTGACCTCATGATCCGCCTGCCTCGGCCTCCCAAAGTGCTGGGATTACAGGCGTGAACCACCGCGCCCGGCCATGAGGGTCTTTGTTAATACACTAAATTATAAGACCTAACAGTGGGCTCAGAAGTACTATTATGTGGAAGCAAATCCAGTAACCACAGGCAGCCCCAGGGTACGGGAGAGGGAGAGTCGCCCAGCTCTTTCTCTGAACTGGGAGGCCATGGACAGCACATGGCCTGCTGGTAAGACAAGCCTTTGTGAGCTTCCCTCCCCGATACTTCCTGGCTGTGTGGCCTTGGATAAGTTGCTTGACCTCTCTGGGCTTCTGTTTTTCATCTATAACATAGTAATATTTTTTTCCTTCCAGTGATGATAAAATGAAATATATCCAAAATATGGCACCTAGTCAGGTCTCAGTGAATGTGTATTTATTCCTCTGTCTCTGTCCACAACCCCACAAATTGTCCCTGGAAGGGCTCAGAGCCTGGACATGGACACAGGGATGAGAGGGAGTTGTTGACTCTGGGGACAGAGGTCAGGGAGTGAAGGGCTCCTTGGTGTTATCCTTGAGCCTGGAGGTAGCTCAGGGAGGCCAAAGGGCCAGAGAACATCCTTCTAGGCTCACCACCACCTGGCATTGCGTGTCCAGCAGGCTGGGCGCGGCTGATGGCCCTGCCCTCCTCACAGTGGGTGCTGTGGTCCCCCCACTCCCAGCTGCTTCCCGCGGAGCCTCCCAGGTCAGGGTACTGCTGACCTGCTGGATCCAGCTCCCTATCAGGCCAGCCCAGGCCACCTGCTCTGGTCCCTGGGGAAAGGAGCGGGGCTGGGCTGAGGGCTCTAGGGAAGAAGTGGGCACCTGGCTGTGCCGAGGGCCACTCCCTGGGGATCTGTGGCTCATGTCCTGGCCAGGCTCCACCCTCTCCTACAGGTGCCCCTTGAGGGTTCCTGGTGGAGCTCACCTGCGCCAGGGGATGTGGAGCCCTGGTTTGGGAGTCCAGAGTCCTAGGATCTCACCCTGACCAGAAGTCACTTCCCCAGGGCAATTACCACTCCCGCTGTCCATACCCAGAGAATCCACTGATGTGTTCATTCAACAAGTATTTATTGGATGCCTTATTAGAGTCCTGAGAATACAAAAGTGAGCCAAACAGATACTGCTCTCATTGTTACTAAATAGATCATCTTGTCAATGACATCATCTTACCCTGTGAACGGGCAGAGTTGGGAGAGAATGCCAGGGGAGGGGAGGACACAGAGAGGCCCCATCTGGCACAGGGGACCTAACACAGGTGAGCCCCACCAGGGAGGGCTTCTCAGCGGAGGAGTCAGACACTAGAACCAAGAGCAAGAGTGAGCCTGTGTGGGAGGTGGGGCCTTCCTCCAGGATGGGAGCCCCCAGATGGGGAAGAACTTCGGAGTGGGGGTCAGTACTCTCCACCTGAGGTCCCGGCCACCTCAGCCCCTTGCCCTCGCCCCCGGCACTTGCTCTCTGTCCTCTCTCTCCTTGCCTCTCTCCCTTTCGGTCCTGGCCAGCATCGGGGCCATGAAAGACAGCAGGCAGAGGGCTCAGGGCCCCAGCTGCCCTCAGCACCTTGTTACTTCTTTGTTCCAGGCCAGAGGGGCTCAGTGGCCCAGGAATTGTGCTGCGCTCTTTAAGAAGAGGAGAAAAGTTAAAGGGAGTCAGACATGCTGGCTCACGCCTGTAATCCCAGCACTTTGGGAGGCCGAGACTAGGTAGATCACTTGAGGTCAGGAGTTTGAGACCAGCCTGAGCAAAATGGTGAAACCCTGTCTCTACTAAAAATACAAAAAAACTGGCCAGGCGCGGTGGCTCACGTCTGTAATCCCAGCACTTTGGGAGGCCAAGGCGGGTGGATCATGAGGTCAAGAGATTGAGACCATTCTGGCCAACATGGTGAAACCACGTCTCTACTAAAAATACAAAAATTAGATGGGCGTGGTGGCGGGCGCCTGTAGTCCCAGCTACTCGGGAGGCTGAAGCAGGAGAATCGCTTGAACCTAGGAGGTGGAGGCTGCAGTGAGCCGAGATCATGCCACTGAACTCCAGCCTGGGCGACAGAGTGAGACTCCCTCTCAAAAAAACAAAAAGAACAGTTAAAGGGGAACCCCTGGGGATGTGGAGGGGCTTGGGCCCTCAAGCCCCCCATTCTCTGCTGATGTGAGGAGGGACTGTGCCTGGGTGCTGCGGGGGGGTGAGGGCTATGGCAGCCATTGCCTGGTTCTGGAGGGGAAGGCCTGGATCAGAGACCACTGCAGGAGATCGGGGAGGGCCCCCACAAGGCCTGTAGGAGACAGCAGGACTGCGGCAGGGGTGAGGAGGTCTCCCCTGTCCCTAGTTCAGGGTGCCTGTCCACCCTGCTCCCCTGCAAAAAGTAACCCTGGTGCCTGCCCCCACCCAGGTCCCTGGCACCGACCTTTAGGGGCTCTTTCTATGACCTACCCTGTTCCAGGTGTTTTTTTCCAGGGTCAGGCCAGGGGAGGGGTCAGGAAGAGGGTCCTGAACCACCTGTATGCTGCCCAGGGCTGGGCACTGGAGTGAATGTGCCCAAGTTCAGGGGGATGTGCACAATTAGATGGTGGGTGGTCTGGCTTTGCAGCCTGCCAAGTCTTCTGCACCCTCCCATCCTCTTTTGGGTCCAGGAGGGTCCGTGGGTGCACACGGGGAGGGAGGGCAGGAGGCCGAGGGTCTCCGCTGTGTCTGATTTCTCCCCCAGACCAGAAGCAGGAAAGGGAGGGGGCAGTGGACAGAGGAAAACCACTTGAGAGGCCTGGATCAGAGACCGCCCCGGGTCTCCCGGACAGCCCTAGGCCGTGCAAAGGGTAGCCAGGCCAAAATGCTTACTTCCAGAATGACGGGGCCCTGAGCCCTGGTTTCTCCATCTGTAAAATGGAGTCACCGTCCCTACTCCACCTGCTGTGGGGCGACTGAGCCTGTAGGTGAGGAAGCCACGTGGGGAGGTATGCGGGCTGGCACTGCCCTCTGGTGGCCGTAGCCAGAGTTGCTGGCTGCCAGTGCACTGACCTAGGGGGTGTGGTCAGCTGGGGGAGCTTTCAGGGTCTCCCAATTTCATCTCTGTCTTCTCCATCCCACTGCCTTCTTCCCCCTCAAACTCTCCAGGGGATTCCCAGGGCTTCTTCCTCATGGAACAGAAACAATTTAATTCAGCAGGAGTGTAATAGACTTCTTCTGTATGCCCTGTTCTGTGCTTGGTGGTTGGGGCTGCAGAGATGTCCAAGGCACAGAGAGACAGGCCAGGAAGCTGGGCTGTGGGAGGACCACTCAGCAGAGCCTACGGAGCTGCAGTCTCATGGAAGCCTGGGCTGTGCTGATGCCACCTCCTCATGTTCTTCAACCTCACTGTCGCAGCAAACCCTGGGGTTGTGTCTCCTTCAAGCTTTCTGCTGACAAAGAAACCACAGAAAACATGCAGACTTTGGGCTCGGCGCGGTGGCTCACGCCTGTAATCCCAGCATTTTGGGAGACCAAGGTGGGGGCAGATCACCTGAAGTCGGGAGTTTGAGACCAGCCTGACCAACATGGAGAAACCCCGTCTCTACTAAAAATACAAAATTAGCTGGGTGTGGTGGTGCGTGCCTGTAATCCCAGCTACTCGGGAGGCTGAGGCAGGAGAATCGCTTGAACCCGGGAGGTAGAGGATGCGGTGAGTCGAGATTGTGCCATTGCACTCCAGCCCGGGTAACAAGAGTGAAACTCCGTCTCAGAAAAAAAAAAAAAAAAGAAAGAAAAGAAAACATGCAGACTTTGAACAAGGAGGAGAACGGGTTAGCCTATGAAAGTTCCTCCATTTCCAGAATTATTCTGGGAGATGGGCTGTCTTTTCTGCACCTGCTTTCTCCTCCCTGAGGGAACATTTCCATCAGCATGTAAACATACTGTCCTCTCTCCCATCTTCAAAACACACTCCCCAGCGTTCACATCCTCCTTCAGCTCCTGTGCCCTCTTCCAGCCCTCCTTTCTTGCCGATTTCTTCAATACAGTTTTCTATACTCCCTCCCTCCCTCCCTCCTTTCCTTCCTTCCTTCTGACAGGGTCTTGCTCTGTCACCCAGGCTGGAGTGCAGCCTCGAACTGTGCTCAGGTGATCCTCCCACCTCAGCCCCTTAAGTGGTACAGGTATGCACCACCATGCCCAGCAAATTTTTTTTTTTTTTTTTTTTTGAGACAGAGTTTCGCTCTTGTTGCCAGGCTGGAATGCAATGGCGCAATCTCGGCTCACTGCAACCTCTGCCTCCCGGGTTCAAGCGATTCTCCTGCCTCAGCCTCCCAAGTACCTGGGATTACAGGCACCCACCACCATGCTCAGCTAGCTTTTTGTATTTTTAGTAGAGACGGAGTTTCACTATGTTGGCCAGGCTGGTATCGAACTCCTGACCTCAGGCAACCCACCCGCCTAGGCTTCCCAAAGTGCTAGGATTACAGGTGTAAGCCACTGTGCCTGGCCCCGCAAGACCGCTCTTGCCAAGGGTCTTGCCATGACCCGGGTTTGCCAAGCCGAGTCTCTATCCTCAGTCTTTCACCAGCAGCACCACCCAACACTGGTGGCCACTCTCCACGTGAAACATTTTCTTTACTTTCTAGGACCCAACTTTCCTGGTTTTCCTCTACTTCACTGCCCCACTCATCCCAGTCTTCTTTTTGATGCCTCCTCCTCCTCTTTCTGCCCTCTGAATCCTAGGGGGGTTAATCCTGGGCGCTCTTATCTGTCTTCTCTCAGTCTCTTGGGGGATCTCACCCAGTCTCAGCCTTAAATGGCCATCAAAGAGCAATGACTCCTACATTTAAATCTCCAGTCCGGTCTCTCCCCTACACTCAGGATTATACATCTAATTGTCTACCCAACATTTCCAGTAGGATACTTTAAAATGTTTTAAATTTTTTTAATTAATTAATTTATTTATTTATTTATTTTGAGGGGGAGTCTTCCTCTGTAGCCCCAGCTGGAGTGCATTGGCACGATCTCGGTTCACTGCAACCTCTACCTCCCAGGTTCAAGCAATTCTCCTGCCTCAGTCTCTTGAGTAGCTGGGACTACAGGCGCACGCCATCATGCCCGGCTGATTTTTGTATTTTTAGTAAAGACAGGGTTTCGCCATGTGGCTAGGCTTGTCTGGAACTCCTGACCTCAGGTGATCCGCCTGCCCCGGCCTCCCAAAGTGCTGGGATTACAGGCGTGAGCCACTGTGCCTGGGTACAGGGAGACTTTTAAGCGGCGTCTCCCAAGGAGAACAGGGGTTCGCCAGGATGGCAAGAGGAGGGCAAAGCGAATTAGGGTTGGAGGTGAAGAACTAGTTAATCCAATCAAATGGAAGATGTCGAGTGGCGCGAGCACTGGGGTGTGAGCGCAAGGGTCAGGGTTGCAGAGCCAGGCGGGGCAGCACTTTGGAATCGCACTGGAGTTTGGAATGTCTCTCCCAGTCAACCGGGAAAGACGCAGCACTGCCCTAATGCGCTGGCCACCCCAGACCGTATGCACAACGTTGGGTTGGCAGCTTCTACACCAGGGAACGCACCCGAAACCCTGGCGCGGGAGTAGGGGAGGGACCGCCCCCAGCCGGGGTCCCGCGAGTCCGGGGGCAGCCTCGGCTTTGGGCAGAACCATTCTCCGGAGATGGAGAGGGGAGAAGAAGTCTTTCGCTCCCATCCCAACTCGGAGCCATCCGGAACCTGCACTCGCCCTTCTTGCCCTCCTTTTCTTACTGTGCTCTGTTCCGTCACCACTAGCTCCTCTCCCGCGCGGCTCTGAGTCCCGCTTGCCACTAGTTGCTTCTCGGCAGCCCCCACCCCTACGCGTGGTCCGGCCCGGCGGCTGGCGCAGGTTATAAAGGTCCCGCCGCTGCAGCTGACAGCGGACTCAAGATGCGCCCCAAGGTGTCCGGGAGGGGTTGCGCTGGGAGCCGGCCGGGACCCGGACTCGGACCCGGACCCGGGGACCCAGCAGCACTCACCTGTGCGCCCTCAGCCAGTCCCGCTCTGGAGCCCTCTGCGCAGCCGCAGGCACGAGGCACTGGACAGAGAGCAGGATCCCGAGCTGCCTCTGGATCCCAAGTCCTCTCGGAAGCCGGCACCGGAGCTCGCCCGGCCTCCGAGGCTGGAGTCAAGGCAGGAGCCCGGCGCCTGTCTGCATTCTCGGCCATCCAAGGGGATGTCCGGTCTGTGCCCAACAATTCGGACGCGCCGTGGGCCCGCTTCGTATTCCAAGGGCCGTTTGGTTCCCGGGCCACTGGCCTGGGGACTGGAAAGGCAGCGGGCATCTGGAAGACACCAGCCGCCTACTTTGGCCGGCGACCCGGGGTGTCCGGCCCTGAGCGCGTCGCCTTTATTCGGGAGCTGGAGGAAGGTAAACCGGGCCCCCGGGGTCCTGGACGGCGTGGGGACTGGGGCACCTCCAGGGAGGAAGTGGCCCCATCGGGTCCAGGCGCCCCGCCCCCTCTGGCATTCAGTGTCACTCGTCCACCACCCCCGCGATGTCACTGCGGCATCTGTCTGGTCACCCCTTCCCCATCTCCTCCTCCGCTTTTGTCCCCTGGTTTGTGCCCGTGAGTCAGGTCCTGGGGCCTGCGCGCTAGTCCACCCGCCTCCACGCGCCTCTTGCTGCAGCAGATCTGCCCCTCCTCAGCGCCCCTCTCCTGGATCTACCGCAGTGCCAGGAGAGGGGCGGGGGGCTGCGGGAAGGCGCTGCCGGCGCTGGCCGACCGGGCTTGCGTGCGATGGAGGGGCGGGTGCGCGGAGGGGGGTGTTCTGCCCACTTTTTGGTTGCGGGTATGGGGGCAAGGTTGCGCTCTTCTCCCCGCCCCTTCTCTCCTTCTATCCTCCTGCGGGTCGGGGGAGATCCCTGGATTGGGCCTAGAGGCTCGAGTGTCCCCTAATCTGGTGAAGTCTTCCTCCTGTCCTCTGCACACGCAACAGGTGCAGGGTAAGTGGCTGCGTCTGTTTGACCCAGGAGACTCCATTGCACTGCCTTCTGGGTAGGGGGTGATGAGCCAGTCTGAGGCTATACTTCCCCTGGCTGTCTCCATTCTCCTAGGCGCCAGGGACCCAGGTGTCTGGAGAGCCCAGTTTCTGAGCCTGGAGGACTGTGACTCACTTACTTCAGGCTCCTCCAGGGGTTTAAAAAAAATAAGCCGGGAGCGTGGTCTCACGCCTGTAATCCCAGCCAGCACTTTGGGAGGAGGAGGGGGGCGGATCATGAGGTCAGGAGTTCGAGACCAACCTGGCCAACATAGTGAAACCCTGTCTCTACTAAAAATACAAAAATAAGCTGGGCGTGGTGGCTGGGGTTATACACACCCGCCACGAGGCAGAAGAGGAACAAGAAAGCGGGCGTGTATAACCCCAGCTACTCGGGAGGCTGAAGCAGGAGAATTGCTTGAATCTGGGAGGCAGAGGTTTCAATGAGCTGAGATCACGCCATTGCACTCCAACCTGGGGGGTAAGAGCGAGACTTTGTCTCATAAAAACAAAACAAAAAAACCCCCAAAACCCAGTCCACTTGGCCCTGGGAGCAGGGAAAGGAGTGTTGAGTGCCGAGGGGTAAGGGAAGGATGTGGGGGGCAGGAGGGGAGCCCATTCTTCTCTCCTGATGACGCTTGTTGGAGAACTGAGTATAGGATGGGAAACAGCTGGTTGCTGGTAGCATCTGCTCCTTTTTGCTGACCTGGCTGGGTCTTTTCTCCCCACCTGCCTCCTCCTGCAGCACTGTGTCCTAACCTACATCCGCCAGTCAAAAAGATTACCCAGGAAGACGTCAAAGTGATGTTATATTTGCTGGAGGAGGTGTGTACTGCCTTCCTGATTCAGGCAGGCCCTTATTCTAATTCTGTCCTGTAGGGGTGGGGGTCTTGTTTATTTCCTGATTGGTAGTCTCTCTGGGGGCCCAGGTAAGGGTCCTTCTTATGGAAGACAGGTCGATGTGGGATGTTCAGGCTGGAAGAGCTCTCAGAGCCAATCTGGTCTGATCTTCTTTTTCCATGAGGGGAAACTGAGTCAGGTTCCACAGTGGGTTAATGGCAGACTCTGGTCTAGTACCCTAGTGAACTAGGGGATGGGGAGGGTTCTCTTAGGGGCCTAGCCTCCCTCTGACCCCTGTGTCCGCCCCCACCAGCTTCTCCCACCTGTCTGGGAGGTCCCAGACACTGGGAGAGCATTACCTATGGGTGATGGTCCTTCTGCAGAGAGAGAGGGACCTGAACACTGCAGCTCGCATCGGCCAGTCCCTGGTGAAACAGAACAGTGTTTTGATGGAGGAGAACAGCAAACTGGAAGCCCTGCTTTGCTCAGCCAAGGAGGAGGTAACTGGGTGGGGAGGAGAGGATAGGGGGCCAGTCTACACCCACCTCATGCCAGGACCCTCTCCTGCCCCTACCCACTCCCAGCCCATGGCTCCTCTCTCTTCCTGCCAGATTTTACACCTCAGACACCAGGTGAACTTGCGGGATGACTTCCTCCAGCTCTACTCAGATTCGGATGAGGAGGAAGAGGAGGAGGCAGAGGAAGACCAGCAGCGTGCTCATCCCTGTGATGCCCCCAAGCTGTGAGTTCCTGCCTTTGCACCTGCGAGTCGTTTCTCTGAGCCTCAATTTCCTCATTTGTTAAGAGGGACACAGGTGATGTGCTTGCCGGCAGGGTTGCTGGAACTAGTTGAGAACACCGCTCTTAGCCCTGGTGGGGAGGGCCTGGGTGGGCTGGGAACTGGGAAGCCCCACTCTGCACCCTGACTCCCATTCCTCCCTCCCCTAGGATTTCACGGAGGCATTGCTGCACCAGCACCACTGCCCACAGCTGGAAGCCTTGCAGGAGCAGCTGAGGCTGCTGGAAGAGGAGAATCATCAGCTGAGAGAAGAGGTGAGAACGGGGGAGGAGGGCATCCTCGCTAGCAGGGGGTGTTGACTTCCCTGTCCCTTCCTCTCTCCCTCCCTCCAGGCCTCTCGACTTGACACCCTTGAGGATGAGGAACAGATGCTCATTCTGGAATGTGTGGAGCAGTTTTGTACGTAATGTTGTCACTCGGGTTGGGGGGCTGTCCCAAGGAGCAGAGAAAAGAACTCAAGATGCAGAGTATGGAGATCCAAGTTCAAGTCCCAGATCTAGCACTCCTAGCTGTGTGAACTTGGACACATTCCTTGACCTCTCTGAACCTTTGTCTTTAGAATGGGGATTAATTGTCTCAGCCCCACTCATCTCCCCAGGGTTTATGAAGATTAAGAGTGTCAACAGCTGAGGAGGTACTTTGTGCAAACTATAAAGAGAAGTTGTGGGTCTCAGGCCAGGCGCGGTGGCTCATGCCTGTAATCCCAACCCTTTGGGAGGCTGAGACAGGCGGATCACTTGAGGTCAGGAGTTTGAGACCAGCCTGGCCAACATAGAGAAACCCTGTCTCTACTAAAAATACAAAAATTAGCCAGACATGGTGGCACAGCCTGTAGTCCCAGCTCCTTGGGAGGCTGAGGTGGAAGAATCGCTTAAATCTGGGAGGCAGAGTTTGCAGTGAGCCTAGATCGTGCCACTGCACTCCAGCCTGGGCGACATAGCAAGACTCTATCTCAAAAAAATAAAGTGATGGGTCTCCTCCAAGCCTGTCTCCTCTTATTTGGGGCAGGGAAGAGGGAGCCATGAGCTGCCAGAGACCAGGCACCCAGGGCTGGGACAGTTCAGAGTCATGCATGAGGCAGCGGCTGTGCCTGGCATTGTCCTAGATGCTGTGTGCTTATGAAGATGAGGAGCAGTGTTTGTGCCTGAGGAGTTCAAGTGAACGCCTCAGCTGGTGAGATGCAGACGCAAAGTGGCAACAGCTAAACTCCTGCTGTTCCCTTTACCCCAGACCTGACCTTCCTTCCTGCTGGGTTCTGCAACTCCCTGAATGGCCCCACTGGTCCCCAGGCTGCTAGAGTAGGAACCAGTCCCCAAACTCTGTTGCTTTTACTGTGGGGAAAAGAAAGAGATCAGCCTGTTACTGTGTCTATATAGAAAGAAGTAGACATAAGAGACTCCATTTTGTTCTGTATTTGAGATGCTGTTTATCTGTGACCCTACCCCCAACCTTGTCCTTGCAAGAGACATGTGCTGTGGTAACTCAAGGTTTAATGGATTTTGGGCGTGCAGGGTGTGTCTTTGTTCCTAGAAAAGCTAGGTATTGTCCAAGGTTTATCCCCATGTGATAGGATGAAACAATGCTGCTAAAAGGTTTATCTCAAGGCACAGGATTTTCCTTTAAACTTATTCATGTCTCAGAGATCCTTGTTCTTATGTCTTACTGCTGATTTCCTCCCTAAAAACGATCCTATTGTCCTGCCACTCCCTGATCTTTAAGATGGTAAAGATAATTATCTATAAATACTAAGGGAACTCAGAGACCAGGGCGTGGGTCCTCTGTAAGTTGAGCGCCGGTCCCCTGGGCCCCCGCTTTTCTTTCTCTATACTTTGTCTCTGTGTCTTATTTCTTTTCTCAAGTCTCTCGTTCCACCTAACGAGAAACACCCACAGGTGTGGAGGGGCAGGCCACCCTTTCATTTTACCTCCTGGGAATGGCTTAAGTCTTTTTCCCCCTCCCCTCTCTGGCTGCCTCTAGTCCAGGATACCTCTTAACTGGTCACACTGCCTCTACTCGAACTCTACCAGGAACTTCTGCACACAGCCTCAAAGAGTTTTTCTAAAACCAAACCTGGCCAGGTGCAGAGGCTCCCACCTGTGGTCCCAGCTACTCAGGAGGCTGAGGTGGGAGGATTGCTTGAGCCCGGGAGTTCTGGGCTGTAGTACACTATGCCGATGGGGTCAGTATGGTCCAGGGAGTGGAGTACCACTAGATTGCCTGAGGAGGGGTAAACTGGCTCAGGTCAGAAACAGAGCAGGTCAAAACTCCCATGCTGATCAGTAATAAGATCGTGCCCATGAATAGCCACTGCACTCCAACCCCAGCCTGGGCAACCTGGCAAGACCTCATTTCTTTCTATCTTTTTTTTTTTTTTTTGAGATGGAGCGCAGTGATGCAATCTCGGCTCACTGCATCCCCCACCTCCCGGGTTCAAGCGATTCGCCTGCCTCAGCCTCCTGAGTAGCTGGGACTACTGGTGTGTGCCACCATGCCTGGCAAATTTTCTTTTTCTTTTTTTTTTTTTTTTTTTTTTGAGACGGAGTCTCACTGTCGCCCAGGCTAGAGTACAACGGCATGATCTTGGCTCACTGCAACCTCTGCCTCCCAGGTTCAAGCGATTATCCTGCCTCAGCCTCCCGAGTAGCTGAGATTACAGGCACTGTGGGGGTCCCCTGGTAACATCTGTTCTCTCCACCATAGGAGACTCTTCCTGGTTTCCAGGAGACCCTGACTGAGGAGCTCAGAACGTCTCTAAGGAGGATGATCTCAGACCCTGTGTATTTTATGGAAAGGTATGTGGCTGGGGACCTACCCTGCCCTGTAGTCCATGGCCTTTCCTGTAGTGGGGAGGGGGTTTGCCCTCATACTCTGACCTTCCATGCTTCCCTATACCCACTGCTTCCCAGATTCAAGCGATTCTCCTGCCTCAGCCTCCCTAGTAGCTGGGATTACAGGCGCCTGCCACTATGCGCAGCTAATTTTTGTATTTTTAGTAGAGATGGGGTTTCACCATGTTGGCCAGGCTGGTCTCGAACTCCTGACCTTGTGATCATCCTGCCTTGGCCTCTCAAAGTGCTAGGATTATAGGCGTGAGCCACTGTGCCTGGCCAAGCCCAGCTAATTTTTGTATTTTTAGTAGAGACGGGGTTTCACCATGTTGGCTAGGCTGGTCTTGAACTCCTGGCCTCAGGTGATCTGCCCACCTTGGCCTCCCAAAAGTGCTAGGATTACAGGCGTGAGCCACTGCTCATGGCCACTGCCTAAGCACCACCGAGCCTGAGGAACTGCAGTTTCGGCTTCCATTGTCTCATAATGAAGGTCCTTTTCTCTTTGAAGGAAGTATGAGATGCCCAGAGGGGACACATCCAGCCTAAGGTAAGCCTGCCAGGGGCTCCCCCATCATCTGTCCTCAGCTTTCAGCAGCCAGACAGCCACCTGCCTCTGTTTCTGCCACCCTGCAACCCTGAAGAAGGCCCTGCTGTCTTGGCTGGCTGAGCTGGGTACTGTTCTGGGAAGGAGCTGCCCCCCTTTTCCTTCAAATCTTGCCCCCTGGGTGGCTGTTTGATTCAACGCAGCTCTGAGTGGGGACTGACCAGGGGCTGAGAGGTGAACAGGCACTGGCCTAGGAGCTGGGAACCCTGGGACTAAGGCCCAGCGTGGTCCCTTTCCTGACTGTGTGTCCTTGGGCAAGTCATTTGACCTGAGTCTGTCTAGAATGGATTTGTTCCTATGGCAAGTAGCTGTGGGGTGGGCTATGAAGGTTAAATCATGCAGGAGGGAGGCAGAAGGGAGTGTTAGTCCTGCTGGTGTCTTCCGTGCAGGGTCAGGGACATAAAGGAAGGTGGGTCCTATGCAGTGTTGGTGACCATTCTTCCTCTCTCCCACAAGGGGGATGGGCTGGGTGTTTGAAGCCTCGGAGCTGGTACCCAGCTCCCCTCTCCCCTGGCTGGGACAGAACGGGGAGGAACCATCAGGATCTGTGTGCAGACAGGGGTGGGGGTGGGTCTGGGGGGTTGGACTTTCAAAAGATGTCGCTATCTCCCGCCCAGGTATGATTTTTGCAACAGTGAGGATGGAGAGCAGGTGTAGGGGTTTGAGGCTGAGGAAGGGTTGATACTGGCAGCAGATATTATGCCGGGGGAAGATTTCACGCCTGCAGAGAAGTTGGTGCCCGAGGAGGAGCTGGGGACTGCCGAAAAGGTGCCGGCTGAGGAAGGGGTGATGGAAGAGGCAGAGCTGGTGTCGGAGGAGACTGAGGGCTGGGAGGAGGTGGAACCGGAGCTAGATGAGGCAACGCGGATGAACATGGTGACGTCAGCCCTGGAGGCCAGTGGCTGGGGCCCTTCACACCTGGACATGAAGTATGTCCTCCAGCAGCAGGCCAACTGGCAGGATGCCTATTACAGACGGCAGCTGAGGCGGAAGATGTTCCAGAAAGGTGAGTGCCCCCATGGGGACCTCCCTGCCACCAGCCGGACAAGCTGCAGATCCTCGTGCCAATGAAAAGAGAGGGTGGATAAGCTCCCCGAGTGCTCACCTACCCCAGCCTGGCCCATGCTGATTTGCATGGACTTTGCATATCGTTTGCATAGGCATATCCGATCCCCTTCAGTGGGAACTGTAGAGCCAGTGCTCATTTATGTGGCATTTGCTTAGGATTTCAGATCTCTATCCACTTTTCTCCTGGGGGCTGGGCTGGGGGGTCAGGACTGGGATTGTGCCCCCACACTGCGCCTCAGCTTCCCGTCTCCGCCTGCCTGCTTCTCCTGCCCCCTACCCCTGCCTCCTCTGTCCCCCAGGCTCTCCAACCCTGCAGCAGTGGCAGCAGCAGTCAAAATAAGCACGGGGGTGGGATTGTGGAGCTGCCCAGGGGCTGACCCAGGCTGGAGGACAGGCCCAGCTACCGTCCCAGGGCCTGGGAGGAAGAGGGGCCTTCTGGGGCTGCCCAGGCTACGGGGACAAAGGCCTTCACCAGCAAGGGCCACAGTTGGACCAGTCCCCTAGGTGAGTCGGAAGGTGGGCTAGGGCCTCCTGCAGGGTTGGGAGGTGGAACAGGGTCTCCTCTCCCCAGCCAGAGAAACCCCAAAGTCTGGGAGCTGCACCTGCTGAGTGCAGGCTTTATGAGCCCTGCCTCTTTAAGGAGTCGCGGGACATGAAAGATGACTTCGTGACACTCATACACAGCAGCCATTGCACATGCGTCAGCTCCCATCAGCCTCACTCCCTGTGGCAGGCGACGTGTCCCCATTGGTTAGGTGAGGAGGGTGAGGTTCAGAGAGCTAAGGACACTTGTTCGGGGCCACACGGTGAGGGGTAGATCTGAGCCTGTCCTCTCCACTCCTGTGCTGTAGCACCTTCACTGGCCCATCCCTCCCCTCTAGTACTGTCCTAGGTACTGTCCTAGTTCTGTCCTGGTACCCGCTCCGGCCTGTCCCCATTCTCATGGCCCTTGGTCACTGCAGGGTGGAATAGCACTAGCCTCAGCAGGCCTGTCATGTCAGCTTGTGCAGGTTATAAACTGAACCATGACCTTTATGGCACATGCAGGGGACAACCTGCATAATTATCAATGGCGACTTTTTGTGTCTTTGATACAGTTGTCCAGACCCCTGCCTACCGCCCAGGCCAGGCCTATGGTCTTCAATGCCCTGGTTCACATCCACCTGCTTCTCCTTCCAGGCTTTGCTGTTCCCCAGCAGCCTGCAGAGGCCCCACAGACAGCTTGAGGCCCCTCCTTCTGCCTGGCCAAGCCCACACCCCCAGACCCTCCTTCCCATCCTCTGAAATGGGACCCTGTGTCTGTCACCAGCCCACCCTCTGTGTTCATGAACCTGGGCTGGAGTTTGGGGACCTGGGCCTCCACCCTCTTCAGGGACAGGCGGTAGGAACCCCGGCTGTCGCTCTGTAGCTGGTACAAAAGCTGTGGCTGCCAGGCTTGGGTCACATGGCAGCCCAGGGGAGGCCCACTGGCTACCAGACCCAGCCCTGAGTGGGTAATGGCCCAGCTTCCACGGGTAGGGAGTTGTGAGGCCCCTCACCCCTTGATGCCCAGGCTAGCAGTGGCCACCCCAGTTCTTGTTGACTTGAGGGACCTGGCCGTCTTCCCTGTTCTTCATCCTTCTTGGTCCCTATTTACTGTTTGTAACCACAAGTGTGTCTATGTGTGGGTGGGTGAGGGCCCCTCTGCCCAGTGGTGTGTCTCCTCTCCCTCCCTGCCCTCCCTCTTCTGCCAGTGGCCTGGGGGTGTCCAGGCTCCCACCCGTGGCCCAGCCCCTCTCCCCTCCCTGTTGATTCCCCCCTCCCTGCCCCGGCTTCCTCTTCCATGTTCCACCCTCTCCCACACCTTTGTTCCTCAATAGCAGGGGGCTGGGACTCAGGCCTCCTGCGGGTGCCTGCCCCGCTCCACGCGGCGCCTCTCAGCCTCCTATTGCTTGTCAGCCTGTGCGCAAGCGGTGCAGGAAATAAAGGATCTATGCGCTCCTGGCCCAGCCTCCAGCCGTCTCTAGGGAGTGTGTGTGTGCACGTGTATGTGTGTAGGCATGTGCGTGTACACTTGGCAGGGGAAGTTGTGGAGAAGGGGTGGATGCTGATATTGAAGAATGTGCCGAGGACTCATATTAAATATGCCGTTTAATCATAGCAGCAGCTCCTGGAGGGCAGTGGGTGGTGTCTGTCAGATGGAGAAACTCAGGCCAGAGTAGGTTAAGTGATGCTCTCACCAGCAGATCATGGCTGGTGTGGAGCTGGGATTTGAGCTCATGTTTCCTTGATCCTTTCACCCCAGAGACTCTGACTCAGTGTCCTGGCTGTGAAAGATAGGATGGAAGTGAGTCACCCACTGTCTTAGGGTGAAGTCCCCAGAGCAGATCTGGAACAGGGTTTAGGAACAAGTACAGTCGCCCTCCATGTCCTCGGGCTCTGCATCTGTGGACTCAACCAACCACAGATAGAAAATACTTGGGGGAGGCCGGGTGCAGTGGCTTACGCCTGTATTCCTAGCACTTTGGGAGGCTGAGGTGGGTGGATCACTTGAGGTCAGGAGTTCGAGACCAGCCTGGCCAACATGGTGAAACCCCGTCTCCACTAAAAATACAAAAATTAGCTGGGTGTGGTGGTGCATGCCTGTAATCCCAGCTACTTGGGAGGCTGAGGCAGGAGGATCACTTGAACCCAGGAGGCAGAGGTTGCAGTGAGCAGAGATCATGACACTGCACTCCAGCCTGGGCAACAACAGAGCAAGACTCCATCTCAAAAAACAAACAAGAAAATACCTGGGAGAGGCCAGGCGTGGTGGCTCATTCTGTAATCCCAGCACTTTGGGAGGCTGAGGTGGGCGGATCATTTGAGGAGTTCGAGACCAGCCTGGCCAACATGGTGAAACCCCATCTCTACTAAAAAAAAAAAAAAAAAAAAAAAAAAAAAAAATTAGCCGGGCAAGTTGGCGGGCCCCTGTAATCCCAGCTACTTGGGAGGTTGAGGTGAGAGGATCACTTGAGCCTGGGAGGTGGAGGTTGCAGTGAGCTGAGGTTGCACCACTGCACTCCAACCTGGGTGACAGAGTAAGACCCTGTCTCAAAAAAAAAAAAAAGAAAATGGCAGACAAACCAGACATGGGGGAAGTTGCCAGCTTTGATAAAGCCAAGTAAAAGGAAACGGAGATGCAGGAGAACACCTTGCGGACCAGAGACCGCTGAGCAGGAGAAGCAGTGAAATTTCCTAAAATCTGGAGGATTCCCTGCCGCTGTTATCTTCAAGCCCCCAGTGGTGATGTGGAAGAAAAGCCGCCTGCAAGGTATACACAAGCCACAAGCTGCTCTGTGAACCTGGGCACCTTGCACCAATGCCACTGGCCTGTGGGTCTCTGAGGGGATCCCCAAATGGGACTGCCAAATTATCTGGTTTGTTCCAGGATATTATAGAAAATTATTTATATGAATAATAAAAATAAAACACACTTTGTGCCCCCCCTGCCGAAAGAATATCATTGAGAAGGTTATTGCTGTGGCTAACCGGGTCTCAGTCCTGCTGGGAACTCTGGGGGATAATAGAATATATCTCAGAGTAGGCCAGGCGCGGTGGCTCACACCTGTAATCGCAGCACATTGGGAGGCCAAGGTGGGTGGATCACCTGAGGTCAGGAGTTCGAGACCAGCCTGACCAATATGGAGAAACCCTGTCTCTACTAAAAATACAAAATTAGCTGGATGTGGTGGCACATACCCCTGTAATCCCAGCTACTTGGGAGCCTGAGGCAGGAGAATCGCTTGAACCCAGGAGGCGAAGGTTGTGGTGAGCAGAGATTGCACCATTGCACTCCAGCTTGGGCAACAAGAGTGAAACTCTGTTTCAAGGAAAAAAATATATAAATATATAAATATAAATTTGGCATATATATATATACACACCAGAGTTATCCCACCCCTCGGGTGGGGGAGTTAGCGTATTTATCCTCTAACTGTCATCTGACACTGAGAGATGCTTCTGGAGGTATTTAACTGCCCTGCACTTGGTCCTGAAGGAAACTAGAATATGTTACCTCCAAATATGCCACTTTGGCATAAGGACTATTTTGAACTGAAGGAAATTGAGAAGAAGCAGATACAAGAAAAGCTCCCTGACCTCCTATTTGCATAAAAACAGGACATACATTTTCTTTTTTTTTTTTTTTTTTTTTTTGAGACGGAGTCTCGCTCTGTGGCCCAGCCCAGGCTGGAGTGCAGTGGCGCGATCTCGGCTCACTGCAAGCTCCGCCTCCCGGGTTCACGCCATTCTCCTGCCTCAGCCTCCCGAGTAGCTGGGACTACAGGCGCCCACAACCGCGCCCGGCTAATTTTTTGTAATTTTTAGTAGAGACGGGGTTTTTTTTTTTTTTTTTTTTTTTTTTTTTTTTTTTTTTTTGAGACGGAGTCTCGCTCTGTCGCCCAGGCTGGAGTGCAGTGGCGCGATCTCGGCTCACTGCAAGCTCCGCCTCCCGGGTTCACGCCATTCTCCTGCCTCAGCCTCCCGAGTAGCTGGGACTACAGGCGCCCACAACCGCGCCCGGCTAATTTTTTTTGTATTTTTAGTAGAGACGGGGTTTCACCATGGTCTCGATCTCCTGACCTTGTGATCCGCCCGCCTCGGCCTCCCAAAGTGCTGGGATTACAGGCGTGAGCCACTGCGCCCGGCCAGGACATACATTTTCAATAGTGTCCATCAACCAGGAAGGATAAAAGTTAAATCTCCAGGCTGGGCACAGTGGCTCATGCCTGTAATCCTAAGACTTTGGGAGGCTGAGGTGGGCGGATCTCCTGAGGTCGGGAGTTTGAGACCAGCCTGACTAATATGGAGAAACTGTCTCTACTAAAAATACAAAATTAGCCAGTCGTGGTGGCACACGCCTGTAATTCCAGCTACACGGGAGGCTGAGGCAAGAGAATTGCTTGTACCTGGGAGGTGGAGGTTGCAGTGAGCTGAGATTGCCCCATTGCACTCCAGCCTGGGCAATAAGAGTGAAACCCCATCTCAAAAAAAAAAAAAAAAAAAAGGTTAAATCTCTGGAGACAACTTTACTTTTTTGGTTTCCATAATTTGGACTTATGTTATTGATACTCAATGAATAAAATGTTGATTTTTGATGCATTACAATACACTTTTTGATAGTAGTTGCACAATGTTGATCGTTTTATTTACTAAATACTGCAACCTCCAAATTGCCTTTTTTTTTTTTTTTTTTTTTTTGACAGAGTCTCGCCCTGTTGCCCAGGCTGGAGTGCAATGGCGTGATCTCAGCTCACTGCAACCTCTGCCTCCCGGGCCAAATTGCCAATTTTTACATGGTATTTCTGGCAATGGTGGTGGCTCCTCTCTCTGAATACATAAAATGGTCCATTCAATCCATGGTTTCATATTCCTTTGTTATTCTGTCTACTGCTTTAAAATACATTCAGGCTGGGTGTGGCGGCTCACACCTAGAATCCCAGCACTTTGGGAGGCTGAGGCGGGTGGATCACCTGAGGTCAGGAGGTTGAGACCAGCCTGGCCAACATGGTGAAACCCCATCTCTACTAAAAATTACAAAAATTAGCCTGGTGTCGTGCTGCCCGCCTATAATCCCAGCTACTTGGGAGGCTGAGGCAGGAGAATTGCTTGAACCTGGGAGGTGGAGATTGCAGTGAGCTGAGATGGCACTACTGCACTCCAGCCTGGGTGACAGAGCAAGACTGTCTCAAAAAAATAAAATACATTCAAATAAAATATAAGTTACTTGCAGTGAGTGCACTCATACAACAGCGAGGAGGGCCGAGAACATAATTAACCAATACTCTTGTGTTCAGAGAATAGTCTGAAACCGTGGGACTGAAGCTTGCTCCTACGGACTTTCTCAAAGTATCCTTGGTGGACATAAGGTTACCCTCACTCAACGCAACGACACATCTTCTGCTGTGGTGGGAGGATACAGAATGACAATTTCATTTACATAGAATGTTTTCCTTCTATAAATGTCTGGAACAAGTCAGAGACAACTTTAGACCCTTTTCAGCCTGGAGTGGCATCAGCGCAATCTCCATAACAAACGTGACCCACTAGCCTTTATCTACCACTCGTTTTCCATATAGCTGCTTTCCCATTCACAGTTAGCCACCCCTGGAAGTCCAACCTAGGCTGGAGCTTGGGGGTCCAAACCTCAGCCCTCTTCTGGGACACGCAGTAGGAACCCCAGCCCTCGTTCTGCAGCTGGCTCAAGAGCTGTGACTGCCGGGCCTGGGTCACCGGTGGCCCAGGGAGTGGGAGAAGCCAGGGGGAGGCCCATTGGCTACCAGACCCAGCCCTGAGTGGGGACAGGACTCAGCTCCCATGGGTAGAAATCTGTTTCCCACACACAGCCACCCTTGGAAGTCTAAAAGTTGCTGTCCTTTATCTTGCCTGTGAATGTATTGTTCTTTGTTGAAGATGCTCTGTGAGCCTGAATTCTCCCGTCCGAGTACTAACCAGGAATGACTGTGCTTAGTTTCCGAGATCAGACGAGACTGGGTGCGTTCAGGGTGGTGTGGCCGCAGACACTGTGAGCCTGAATTCTAAGCTACCTCTCTGAGTTATTCATCTCTGGGTACTCCGTGTGTTGAATGTGTGATACACATGTTAATAAACTTGCTTGCTTTTCTCTGGTAATCTGTATTTTATTACAGAGCCCCAGCCATGGACCTAAGATGGGTAGAGAAAACCTTTTCCCTCTTTTTTTTTTTTTTTGAGACAGAGTCTTGCTGTCTCCCAGGCTGGAGTGCAGTGGCACCATCTCCGCTCACTGCAAGCTCTACCTCCCGGGTTCACGCCATTCTCCTGCCTCAGCCTCCCGAGTAGCTGGGACTACAGTCGCCCACCACCACGCCCGGCTAATTTTTTGTATTTTTTAGTAGAGACGGGGTTTCACCGTGTTAGCCAGGATGGTCTCGATCTCCTGACCTCGTGATCCACCCGTCTCGGCCTCCCAAAGTGCTGGGATTACAGGCTTGAGCCACCGCGCCCGGCCCGGCTAATTTTTTTTTTGTATTTTTTAGTAGAGACGGGGTTTCACCGTGTTAGCCAGGACGGTCTTGATTTCCTGACCTTGTGATCTGCCCGCCTTGGCCTCCGGAAGTGTTGGGATTACAGGAGTGAGCCACCGGGCCCAGCCCACTTTCCCACTTTCCCTCTCTTACAGCCCTGAGGTAATGCTGTCAACAGGCACAAGAACAATGATGGAATGGGGTGAGACACGAGCAATGCCTGCACCCGCCACTCATGAACAATTATTTACAAATATTTATTGGATTCCTACTATTCTTGTCATGGAGGATACAGAAGGGAGGGGGACTTGTCACACTCCCAGTTTCCTGTTTCGCCAGAGAGGCAGACAATCAACTGGCAAACAAAACAACTACAGATTGTGAAATGTGCGCTAAAGAAAATATTTTTGCTGTTGTGAGACAAAGCAACGAACGTTAAGAAGCCGTGTTTACTCCTTTCTCCTTGTCGGCAGTTTCACAAAGCCCTTGACTCTGTGACTACAGACGTGCAGCCCTCTGGAAAGATGCTTTGAAGGCAGCACAGGAGAGAGCCCAAGGCCCCACACGTCTCTTGGCTGAGTCACTACATTTCTTTTCTTCTTTTCTTTTTTTTCTTTGAGAGAGGGTCTTGCTGTGTCACCCAGGCTGGAGTTCAGTGGCGCGATCTCGGCTCACTGCAACCTCTGCCTCCCAGGTTCAAGCAATTATCCTGCCTTAGCCTCCCGAGTAGCTGGGACTACAGGCACATGTCCGGCTAATTTTTGTATTTTTAGTAGAGACGGAGTTTCACCTTGTTGACCAGGCTGGTCTCGAACACCTGACCTAAAGTGATCCACCTTCCTCGGCCTCACAAACTGCTGGGAATACAGACGTGAGCCACTGTGCCCGGCTTGAGTCTTCACATTTCTTAAAAGAGAAACGATCCTAGTCCCTGGCTTTTCCGACACGTAACATTTCCAAGATGACATCTGACGAGGTTAGTGATGATGCCTCTGTGGTCTAGGACCCAAACCTTGCTGTGATTCTGCTGTCATGTAATTCTGAGCAAGTCTGATGGGATTTTGCATATACAGAACCTCCACCTTCAGCCCCCAGCTGTATATAAGCAGTGGGCTGAAACATCGTGCCAGAGTCTGCTCCTGGGCTGGAGGCCTCAATCTATAGTCCTCTCTAAGACTTCTGAATAAAACTAGCATTCATTCTTTAAAAAGCTTGATTTTTTTCTCTTTTATTTGACCCATGGTAGAGAATAACTGGGTCTATGTGTGAAGGGTGAGGAGCAGAAGGGGTCGGTCTCTCAGTAAGAGGCATTTCACCCAAGAGCTAAGGAGGAAAGGGGAGCCCACCATATTCATGCCTGGGGAAGAGCATTGCAGGCACAGGGAACGGCAAAGTCGGAGGCTCTGAGAAAGAGAGAACATGGCACGTCTGCATAAGCTCGAGAGGAGGAAGAGGAGGAAGCCACGTGGGGCAGAGTGGGAGGAGAACCTCGGGGCTAGCTTTCAGGGCTGTGACAGGGAGTTCAGGTTGTATTCTAAGTGCATTAGGTAACATTGCAAGGTTAAAACCGAGAGTGACACGGTTTATCTTTTAAAAAGCTTACTCTGAGGCCAGGCACAGTGGCTCACGCCTGTAATCCCAGTACTTTGGGAGGCCGAGGCGGGCGGATCACCTGAGGTCAGGAGTTCAAGACCAGCCTGGCCAACATGGTGAAACCCCATCCCCTCTAAAACTACAAAAAAATTAGCCAGGTGTGGTGGCGGGCACCTGTAATCCCAGACACTTGGGAGGCTGAGGCAGGAGAACAGCTTGAACTGGGAAGGCAGAAGTTGCAGTGAGCCGAGATCGTGCCACTGCACTCCAGCCTGGGCGACAAAAGTGAAACTCCGTCTCAAAAAATAAAATAAAATAAAAATTAAAAAAAGTTGACTCTGGCTATGAACCCTACCATCTGTTATCCCGCCCACACCTGTGGATTCTTGTTCGATGTGGGGCTCTGGGGGAGCCAGGGTCCCTGCCCCTAAGAGGCACTCAGCTCTCCTCCCTGCCACAATTTCACCCCCCGATGAGTCCCCCTCCTCTGCCCTACACCACTGACACAGTCCATTGATCCACTGGAAACTAGTTTATTTTTGATTAGTTTTTAGGGGATAGGGCTGGGGTGGAGTGGGAGGTGGCTGGGCTCTGAAGCTTGGTTCTAGGGTTGTTGGTTCTCATCCTCGGCACTGCGGCGGCCAAAGTCCATCCATCCATAGGCTGCTTCTTCTTCCTCCATCCATGGTCCCTGCTTCTTGGATGGGTCTGAGGAGGTGAGAAAGGCGAGAATGGGGGAAGGATGACTGCCTTCCAGGAACCGAAGTCAGGGCCAGTCTGGGGAGACCTTGGCCAAACCTGGCCAAGTGAGGCAAGCAGGGCAGTCACCAGCTCCTACCTGCCACGAGGTGTGGGGGACCCTGGGGTCCCAGCTGCCTTCGGTGGTGAGAGACTGGGCCTTGCTGGTCCAGCCAGGGTAGCTCCAGGTTCCTGTTGGCCGCTGTACCTAAGGGTGCATCTGGCTGCTGGGAGCGGGGCTTCCAAGAAGCTTCAGAGAAGGCAGCCAGAGCCAGTGCAAAGATCAGCACATACACACACAGTTGCTGCATCTCGTCTGCAAAGGGGAGAAGGGACTAGCTTAAGGGTGAGGCTGTCCCCACATAGGCCCAGAGGCAGGGGACTGAGCGATGTGGCTCCAGGCCTCTACCTGCTGATGAGTCTGCAATTTTTTTTTTTTTTTTTTGAGACAGAGTTTCCCTCTTGTTGCCCAGGCTGGAGTGCAGTGATGGGATCTCGGCTCACTGTAACCTCTGCCTCCCAGGTTCAAATGATTCTCCTGCCTCAGCCTCCAGAATATCTGGGACTACAGGCATGTGCCACCATGCCTGGCTAATTTTTGTAATTTTTAGTAGAGACGGGGTTTCACCATGTTGGCCAGGCTGGTCTCAAACTCCTGACCTCAGGTGATCCACTTGCCTCAGCCTCCCAAATGCTGGGATTACAGGCGTGAACCACCGCGCCCAGGTGAGTCTGCAATTCCATGTGGAGTTGTGGACTATTTCTTCAGTTAAATTCTCCAGTTTCTGCCGGTTCCACGCCAGCCCCAAAGTCTCGTGTTTTTTCTCTTTACTTACCCTTATTACAGCCACTGCTTCTCTTGGAGAAAGTCAAATCCTAGGGCAATGGTTTTCCTAGGTTCTGTTCTGCAGAATTTGAGGCCATGTTAGTGGCTCTGTAGTTGTTTAAGTCATGTAATTTATTTATTTATTGAGACAGGGTCTCACTCTGTCACCTAGGCTGCAGTGCAGTAGTGCAATCACTGCTCACTGCAGACTATACCTCCTGGGCTCAGGTGATCCTCTCACCTCAGCCTCCAGAAGAGCTGGGACTACAGGCTTGCACCACCGCGTCCAGCTAATTTTTTTGTATTTTTTGTAGAAATGGGGTTTCACCATGTTGCCCAAGCTAGTCTTGAACTGTTGGGCTCAAGCAATCCTCCCACCTCAGCCTCCCAAAGTGCCGCGATTACAGATGTGAGCCACTGTGCTTGGCCCAAGACTTGTTATTTAAAGTGAACTTTTTAGGCCAGGCATGGTAATCCCAGCACTTTGGGAGGCTGAGGAGGACAGATCCCTTGAGCCCACAAGTTTGAGACCAGCCTGGGCAACATACCGAATCCCATCTCTACAAAAAATACAAAAATTAGCCGGGCATGGTGGCATGCACCTGTATTCCCAGCTACTTGGGAGGCTGAGGTGGGAGGAACCCTTGAGCCCTGGAGGTGGAGGTTGCAGTGAGCCGAGATTGCACCACTGTACTCCAGCCTGGGCGACAGAGTGAGACCCTGTCTCAAAAAAACAAAAACAAAAAGTGAAACTTTTAAATAGGAATACCAAAGGAACATAGACATCCAACTGTGTTACAGACCGCATGTTATCACTTTGGAGACTGCAGCACATTCAACGCTTGGCCAGCTCACACTGCTTTTTTGTGCGGCCCTGAGAGGAAAGGTTCTCCAGTCATTTTTGCTTAACTGAGGAATATCCTGTGATTATAATGAAGCAGTTAAGAAAAAATTAAGCTGTCACCATTAGCAATTATGTATCAGGGTGAATCCAGTTTGGGGAAAAGATATAATACAGAACTAAACTGGAATCTCAAACAAACGTAAAATTCAAATGGTCATCTGTTCCCCGGACTCACGATTTTTGTATTCTTTTAGTCTCATTATTCTGATTGGCTTTATCATAAGAAAATGATAAAAATTTTCTCTTGTCAGAATACATTTATATTAATAAAGTACTGCTTTTAAGTTTTTCTTTTTTTCTTTTTGTGAGACAGAATCTTGCTCTGTCTCCCAGGCTGGAATGCAGTGGCTGGAGTGATCCTGGCTCACTGCAGCCTCGACTTTTTGGGCTCAAGAGGTCCTCCCACCTCAGCCTCCTGAGTAGCTGGGACTACAAGTGTGCACTACTATGCCCAGCTAATTTATTTGTTTTTATTTTTAGTAGAGATGAGGTCTCACTATGTTGCCCAGGCTGGTCTGGAACTCCTGAGCTCAAGTAATCTGCTTGCCTCAGCCTCCCAAAGTGTTGTGATCACAGGCATGAGCCACGGTGCCTGGCTATTAAGTTTTTCATAATGAGGTTCTCTGTTAGGTTTTCCTTGGAAGAAAAGAATTCTGCTGCTGAAGAAACGTTTGAAAACTCAGTGATCTGGAGCTGTACTGTCAGATGCTAACCACACGTTGGTTGTTCAGTGTTGTAGCCACCAATCACGTGTGGCTCTTTACATTTAAATTAATTAAATTAAAAAATTACAGCCAGGTGCAGTGGCTCACGCCTGTAATCCCAGCACTTTCAGAGGCCGAGGGGGTCGGATCACTTGAGGTCAGGAGTTTGTGACCAGCTTGGCCAACATGGTGAAACTCTGTCTCTACCAAAAATATAAAAAATTAGCCGGGTGTTATGGCAGGCGCCTGTAATCCCAGCTACTCAGGAGGCTGAGGCAGGAGAATTGCTTGAACCTGGGAGGCGGAGGTTGCAGTGAGCTGTGATCACGCCACTGCACTCCAGATTGGGTGACACAGCAAGACTCTGTATAAAAAACAAACAACAACAACAACAACAACAAACTTCCTTACACCAACCCCATTTCAAGCACACACGTGGCTAGTGGCTACCATATTGAACAGTGCAGATAAAGAACATTTCCCGCATCATAGGACGTTCTTTTGGATGGCAGTGGTCTAGGAAAGGGCTTGAAGTGGGATCCAGGAGCTGTGGATTCCCATCCCAGCCCTGCCTAAAAATCCCTGTGACTTTGGGCAAGTCACATCTTGCCTCTGGGCCTCAGTTTTCTCACCTAAGAGAGAGGAGAAGAACCCCAGTCCTCCTCACCTCCCAGGGGAGGAGTGTGAAGGGAGAGGTTAAGGGCAGAGCCCCGGCTGGGACAGAGGGCAGGTGGAAGGCAAGGCTGGGAATACAACGGTAGGTACTGGAGCCAAGACCTAGTTCCATCCTGGGATAAAGAAAGGGTCCCAGCTCTGGGGACTCCAAGGGGTGAGCCCCAGACTCTGGCCAGTGGCCTGATACCTTGATGGGGGAGAGGACCTGTCAACCCACTTCCCAGCCTCTCCCCTCTCCTCCTGGGTTTTCTCACCTGCAGAGCTGGGAGGTGTGTGGTGTGGCGGTTGGGCCTGGTGCCTCTCAGGTCTCTGTTCTGCCTGGTGTTCCAGGCCTGCCTTATAAAGCCCTCGAGGTCCCTCCCAACTGTGCCCCCCCACCCCTACCCTGCCATATGAGTCCAGGCGAGAGGAATGGGGTGGGGCACAGGTACAGCCCATCGTCCTGCCCCGCCCTGTCATTTAGTGTCAGTCAGTCATCCAGGATGTGGGGGAAGGATAGGGGAGTTGACCTTCATGGTGAGGGGCTGGAGCGGGGTGGTGGCAGCTCTCCAGCTGTACCTAAGGGGCAGGAACCAAGCTCCCTTGGTCAGGAGCAATGCTCCCCACCTATCCTGGGGGTCAGAGGCCTGGTACTCATCTCTCAAACTACGTAGGGACTTTTGTGGGTGGTGGTAGGTGAGGGAGTGAACCCGATGGGCTTAGATTCAGGGAAAGTAGATTTCACCATCCACTGATGTTTGATGAGTGTGTGAATGTGGGGTGATGTATTGATTCCCCGTCCCCTCCACTGGACTCTGCAAATACAACGTGTTACCAGGAGCAATGGATTGTGGGCTGATGGCCCTGTTCTCTCCTTCTGGTGGCTCACATCCTGGTCACCTCTGAAGCCCCTTCACCCTCCCCCTACCATGGAACACCCTCGGCGCCTTCTTCTCCTTAGGCCTTCTGTGCTGGTGTGAGTTTGGCTTGTAGCTGCCCCACATCTCCCAGGTCAGCTGCCCATGCACCACCACCTGCAAACCCCCTATGCAGAGCCAATTCCTGGGGGGTCCTGCCTCTCAAGTCTCCTTCATTTTGCTTTCAGGGGAGCTAGTAATCTGCAAAACAACCTTTTTTTTTTTTTTTTTTTGAGACAAAGTCTAGCTCTGTCACCAGGCTGGAGTGCAGTGGTGTGATCTCAGCTCACTGCAACCTCCACCTTCCAGGTTCAAGCAATTCTTCTGCCTCAACGTCCCAAGTAGCTGGGATTACAGGTGCACGCCCCCACACCTGGCTAATTATTATTATTATTTTTTTTTTTGAGATGGAGTCTCACTCTGTCCCCCTTGCTGGAGTGCAGTGGCCGGATCTCAGCTCACTGCAAGCTCCGCCTCCCGGGTTCAGGCCATTCTCCTGCCTCAGCCTCCCGAGTAGCTGGGACTACAGGCGCCCGCCACCTCGCCCGGCTAGTTTTTTTGTATTTTTTAGTAGAGATGGGGTTTCACTGTGTTAGCCAGGATGGTCTCGATCTCCTGACCTCGTGATCCACCCGTCTCGGCCTCCCAAAGTGCTGGGATTACAGGCTTGAGCCACCGCGCCCGGCCAATTTTTTGTATTTTTGGTAGAGATGGGGTTTCACCATGTTGGGCGGCCTGGTCTCGAACTCCTGACCTCGTGATCGGCCCGGCTCGGTCTCCCAAAGTTCTGGGATTACAGGTGTGAGCCACCATGCCCAGCCAACAACTTTTCAGTGTCAAAGTATACCTTCAAATGGTTAGCAAACAGACTAAAGCATTTGCCGAAGATGGACCAGAAAACAAAACGGCACTTTGTTGACTTATTCGATAAACTGCTGCCTCCACATGGTTTGACCGGATGTAATGAGTTGTAGGCTGTTTTTGATTTTTCCACCGTTGAGAGCAAAGATTTTGCTTCTGTTCATGCGTCATCAGGCCCCCTCCTTTTCTGGGAGAGTTTGATTCCCCTTGGGTCTTGGGTAACGGCTGTGGTACCCACGCTCACAGCCAGCCTTGTTGAGAATTAATGGGTGATGAAGGAAGCAGGCTGTGCGGTGTCCATGGCAACCGACGGCTGAATAACCGTTGTGAATAACCACTCTGATCCAGAGCAGGACACGGTGACTCAGCAGATGGAATTAATGAAAATGACAAAAAGCAGTGCAGGCATTGGTGATGATTAATTGAATCACAGAATCTCAGAGATGGAAGGACTTTGAGGGGGCTTGGGAGAACAGGTGGGGTGGGTGTAGCTCTGTTCATACACTAGGGGAATGAATGAAGACATTCGTGTTGCTGTGGTAACTCTAATGGGAAATGATAAGCTTTCAGTAGAACCCTGATTGTACCAGAGCCCAAGACTCAGTTTGTGCCCGTGGAGGGGGTTATGCCCCCTTGAGTGTTCTTCCCCAGGCTGGTTACATGAGGGATGGCAATTTCAACAAATAGAAGCATGTCTCCTATTCCACAGGCGATGGTCAGAATGTCACTATTTGGCCGGGCGTGGTGGCTCACAACTGTAATCCCAGCACTTTGGGAGGCTGAGGCGAGCAGATCACGAGGTCAAGAGATCAAAACCATCCTGGCCAACATGTTGAAACTTGACTCTACTAAAAATACAAAAATTAGCTGGGCATGGTGGCAGGCACCTGTAATCCCAGCTACTTGGCAGACTGAGGCAGGAGAATCACTTGAACTTGGGAGGCAGAGAGAGGTTGCAGTGAGCCGAGATCATGCCATTGCACTCCAGCCTGGGAATAGAGTGAGACTCTGTCTCAAAAAAAAAAAAAAAAAAAAAAAAAAGTCACTATTTGCAGACCCTGCCAGGTCTGCAGGGGAGGGGCTGCATTCAGAGATGAGCACCCTTGACCCTGAGGAGCTCCCTAGTCACCGACTGCACGTTCTCATCACAAGGGGACCGTGTCTGATGGAAAAGGAAAGGTTTCCTCGTCCTGTCTTTTTCCAGCTGATGAGCTTTGAGCACATTTCTCCCCCTCTCTGAGCTGTTTTCTCCTCTAGGAAATGAGGAAAGTAACTTGGGGAGGAGGGTCTCGTGAAGGTGAGGTACATATAGCGCCCTGCACGGAGCTCAAAACATCGCAGGTATTTGGCCGGGCGCAGTGGCTCACACCTATGACCCCAGCACTATGGGAGGCCAAGGCAAGCAGATCGCCTGAGGTCAGGAGTTTGAGACCAGCCTGAACAACATGGTGAAACCCCGTTTCTACTAAAAATCCAAAAATTAGTCGGGCGTGGTGGTGCGTGCCTGTAATCCCAGCTACTCAGAGGCTGAGGCACAAGAATCGCTTGAACCCGGGAAGTGGAGGTTGGAGTGAGCCAAGATCGTGCCGTTGCACTCCAGCCTGGGTGACAGAGTGAGACTGTCTCAAACGAACAGACAAAAGAGAACATTGGGGTATTTAATCCAGTTTGCATCTTCTTCCCCATCCTCTCTGGGTCTCAGTTAACCACATTTGGAAATAGGAATCATTCATTCATACCTCATAGGGCTGCAGTGAAGGGAAGAGGCAACAAGGTCTGTGTACACGCTTTGTACACTTAGGGGAGTTCTCCTCTCCCAAGGCTTAAAGGAGGGTGATTCCCTAAGCATATCACTCTGTGAATCCAAGGGTTTCCCTCCTGCCAGCGGTGACTCAGAGGGACACCAGCCCAACTGCCACTGAAGGAGGCAGCAGGGATAGTGTCTATGGAGGCTGGACCTCCTGGTATACAGGGGGTTTTGGAACTGGTGGGGCCAGGGTTTGAATCATGGCTCTAACACTGACTAGCTGGGTGAGCAGAAAATTCAATTTCTGGGCCTACCAAATTGAAGACCAGATCCCAGATCTTGGGACCCATCTCCATCCCCCTCCAGGGTGTAGGTGTGTGGGCCCTGCCCCTGGCATCACAATGATGACAATGCCGTGTACCAGGCACTGATAAGCTCTTAGCATGAATGAATGCAATCACTCTTCACCATGATCCTACAACCTAAGGGCTGGTGTGAACCCATTCTTCAGAAGAAGCTGATGGGTACGGTGGCTCACACCTGTAATCCCAGCACCTGGAGAGGCTGAGGCCGGCAGATCACTTGAGCCCAAGAATTGAAGACCAGCCTGGGCAACATGGCAAAACCCCATCTCTACAAAAAATACAAAAATTATTTTTTTTGTGGTGGTGCGTGGCTGTGGTCCCAGCTATTTGGGAGGCTGAGGTGGGAGGATTGCTTGAACCGGGGCGGGCAGAGGTTGCAGTGAGCCATGATTGTGCCACTGTACTTGGGAGACAGAGCAAGATGCTGTCTCAAAAAAAAAAAAAAAAAAAAAAAAAAAAAAAAATATATATATATATATATATATATATATAGGGAGCTTATGCTGGATTATCTGACTGGGCCCAGTATAATCACATAGCCCTTAACTTTCCTCAGCTAGAGGCAGAAGAGATGTGGCTGAAGGTCAGGTCGGAGAGCTGGAGTTATGAGGACTCCACAAGCAATTGCTGGTCTGAAGATGGCGGGAGGGCCACAGGACAAGGAATGCAGTGGCCTTGAGGAACTGAGAGGTTCTCCACCGACAGCCAGGAAAGAGGAACATCAGCCCCACAATGACAAAGAATGAAATGTGGCCAACAACCTGGATGAGCTTGGAAGTGGATTCATCCCTGGAGCCTCTTGAAAGAAACGCAGCCCTGCCACCTGATTGTGGCCTTGGGAGACCCTAATCAGGGGACCCTGTGAGCCACTCTGTACGAGGACTTCTGACCTACAGAACCGCGAGATAATAACTTAGTGTTGTTTTAAGCTTCTAAATTGTGGTGATTTATTATGGCAGCAATCAAAAATGGATACAAGGGATCACAGCTGTGTAAAGGTTTCTGTTTAGTAAAAACTGGCCCAGCATGAATTTGCCTGTAAAATTTCAAATACAATGAAGGGAGATGTTCTTTGAAGTATTCTGACCATCCAAATATTCCAAATTCATTCCAGTTACTGAGGACCTGCTGTGGGCTAGGGTACAGATGAGGCCACCTGGGAATAAGAGGTGGATATGACAGGGCTGGGTGCAGTTGCTCACGCCTATAATCCCAGCACTTTGGGAGGCCGAGGTGGGTGGATCACCTGAGGTCAAGAGTTCAAGACCAGCCTGACCAACATGATGAAACCCTGTCTCTACTAAAAAATACAAAATTAGCCAGGCATTGTGGTGCACATCTGTAATCCCAGCTACTTGGGAGGCTGAGGCGGAAGAATCGCTTGAACATGTGAGGCAGAGGTTGCAGTGAGCTGAGATTGTGCCATTGCACTCCAGCCTGGACAACAAGAGCGAAACTTTGTCTCAAAAAAAAAAAAAAAAAAGAGATGACTGTGACAGGACAGACCCTTTCATTGCTATGATGGAGTTTAGATTCTAGGAGCATAAAAGAGTAACAGACGGCTGGGCGTGGTGGCTCACGCTTGGAATCCTAGCACTTTGGGAGGCCGAGGTAGGCGGATTGCCTGAGCTCAGGAGTTCAAGATCAGCCTGGGCAACTTGGTGAAACCCTGTCTCTACTAAAATACAAAAAAAAAAAAACAAAAAAGAAAAGAAAAAATAGCCAGGCATGGCGGTGTGTGCCTGTAGTCCCAGCTACTTGGGAGGCTGAGGCTGGAGAATTGCTTGAACCCGGGAGGCAGAGGGTGAAGTGAGCTGAGATCGTGCCACTGCACTCCAGCCTGGCGACAGCATGAGACTCCATCTCAAAAATAAAGGAAAAAAGAGTAACAGAATAACAAGGGTTCCCTGTGGAGGAGACCATTCCCTGAGGAGGGAGAGGCTTTTCAGTGGACCGGGCACACTCCTGCCCGCCAGGGCTGGCTTTGGGAAACAGATCACTATTGATGAGCTGCAAACCGCTGTCAGGGAGGCAGTGCCTTGGCTTCCTAATTGGTTATTGATGGCAGAAAAGGAAGAGCTTGATGACGACTCAATCATTCTGGCCCAGGTAACCAGGGCTTTGGAGGATGCGATGGTTCCGGGGACAAACAGTGACACCTGGAAGGTGTTTGCGTCAATGAGGGCATCCATGGTCCCCCCTGGGGTAGGGGGCTAGGTAGAGGGAAGTGGGTTCTTGGGTTCTGGCCTCAGCTGCTATCTGAGAGTGGTGATGGTGACATGGCAGGGCCAAGAGGGCAGCCTGCAAGCTGCTCGCAGACTGGGCTGGAGAGGCTGCCCACCACCCCTGGGCCCAGGCTGGGCTGTCAAGGCCAGAACATAGTGGCTCTCCTTACTCTGGCTCCCGCTTCTCTCCTGAGCCTCCTCTCTCCTTTTCTCCTCTGATGCCCACCTGTGCCTTCGAAGCAGTTGTTCTCAGCCCAGGCTTTGTATTTGGATCACTCGGCCTCAAGTGATCCTCCCTCCTGGCCTCCCAAAGCGCTGGGATTTTAGGCATGGGCCACCACGCCTGGCCTAACAGTGGTTTTTTTTTTTTTTTTTTTGAGACGGAGTCTCGCTCTGTCGCCCAGGCTGGAGTGCAGTAGCCAAATCTCAGCTCACTGCAAGCTCCGCCTCCCGGGTTCACGCCATTCTCCTGCCTCAGCCTCCTAAGTAGCTGGGACTACAGGCGCCCGCCACCTCGCCCAGCTAGTTTTTTGTATTTTTTTTTTAGTAGAGACGGGGTTTCACCATGTTAGCCAGGATGGTCTCGATCTCCTGACCTCGTGATCCGCCCGTCTCGGCCTCCCAAAGTGCTGGGATTACAGGCTTGAGCCACCGCGCCCGGCCAACAGTGGTTTTAATTGGGAAAAATAATCCTAAAGGCTCCTCTGTAAGAGGATGAGAGGAGTCTATTCGGGTGTGTTCCAGGCTGAATGGTTCACCCCTGGCCCCACAGGTAGGAGGTGAAGGAGCTGAGTTGGGGACCCCAGGGTCTTGGACTCCATGTGCTGCTGCCTCTTGTCTGCCCACAGCCTCCCATCCCACCCCTTCCAGAAGCCTCGCTCCTGCTGAATCTGTCTTCACTGAGACCTTCAGCTCCTCCACTGTCTGGCTCCTCTCAGCCAGCCTACCCCTCCCAGGGTTTGTCATCTCAGTTCTGTGTGATGCACATAGATTGCTGCCACTGTCCTGCTTCTGAACCTGCCAGGCTGGTCCCAGGTCCCTGCCAGGCCACCTCCACTCCTTCCTCAGCTCCTGTCTCCCACTCCCTGCAAAAACCGACAGAAAAGTTCCGAAACTGACCAGTTGATTCAATTGCAAATTAATATTCTGCAGCTTGGTTGTTACCTGGCAACTGTGATGAATCATCTCTCTTTCATTCCCAAGGTCTTTTGACATCAGCCCCTTTTTCCCTACCGTGAACACAGCTGCCTAAGTCCCCCTTCTGTCCTTTTCTCCTTTCCTCCATCACTGGATGGTCTGTCACCCCATTCAGTGTCAGCCCCTCCACCAGGGCCCGTCATCCCAGACCCTCCTGCCTGCTTAGAGACCACATGCTTTCACCCTTTCATTCATTCATCCATGCATCTGTTTATTCAACACAAATTTTCCAAGTGCCTGCTTTGTGTCAGGCACTGTGCTGACCCTGGGGACACAATGGTGATTGAGAGGGTCTTTGGTCTTTCTCCTCCCTTTACTCTGTTGTCTATCGAGCCCAGGAGTGGGGTGGGTTGGAGTGACACACAGTGGGCTCAAAGGGCCATGGGGGAGGTTTTGATGGCTGATTTTGCCTATGACCTCACTATTGAGAATGCTATTTCAGAGAAGGGAGAATGGTCAGTGCATTTCTTCAAGCTTTACTGAAGTTATGCTGCATATATAAATCCACCTAATTCCAAACTATCCCTGGCAGAGGGCAGAGGTCATTTCTGTCCATGAGCCAGAGAGATGCTGCCACGTAGCAAGGGCAACAGCCCTGCTCATAATGTGCCCACCCAGCCAGCTTTGGAAATGATGCAATTCTTTTTTTTTTTTTTTTTAAATAAGCCATTTAACCAGGCGAAGTGGCTCACGCCTGTAATTCCAGCACTTTGGGAGACTGAGGCAGGTGGATCACTTGAGGTCAGGAGTTCGAGACCAGCATGGCCAACATGGTGAAACCCCAGTCTCTAATGAAAATACAAAAATTAGCCGGGTGTGGTAGCACATGCCTGTAATCCACCTACTCGGGAGGATGAGGCAGGAGAATTGCCTGAATTCAGGGGGTGGAGGTTGCAGTGAGCCAAGATCAGGCCACTGCACTCCAGCCTGGGCAACTGAGTGAGACTGTCTCCAAAAAAAAAAAAAAAAAAAAAAAATAGCCATTTATTTAGATATTGTTTATATACCATACCTTTTGCCCTTTGAAAGTATACACTTCAGTGGCTTCTATATTATTTACTTTCTTTTTGAGACAGGTTCTTTTTTTTTTCTTTTTTTGAGACGGAGTCTTGCTCTGTCACCGAGGCTGGAGTGCAGTGGTATGATCTCGGCTCACTGCAACCTCCGCCTCCCGAGTTCAAGTGATTCTCCTGCCTCAGACTCCCAAGTAAAGTAGCTGGGATTACAGGTGTCCGTCACCACACCTGGCTATTTTTTTGTATTTTTAGTAGAGATGGGGTTTCACCATGTTGGTCAGGCTGGTCTCAAAAACTCCTGACCTCAAGCGATCTGCCCGCCTCAGCCTCCCAAAGTGCTGGGATTACTGGCGTGAGTCACTGTGACTGGCTGGGGTCTTCTTATATTGCCCAGGCTGGTCTTGAACTCAGGTGATCCTCCTGCATTTGGCTCCCAAAGTGCTGGGATTACAGGCATGAGTCACTATGCCCAGCCAAAGAAAGGTTTTTTGCTGTGTTACACAGGCTATTCTCAAACTTCTGGGCTCAATGATCCTCCCACCTAAGCCTCCTGAGCAGCTGGGACTGGAGATGCAAACCACCAAGCCCAGCTTCAGTGGCTTTTAGTTCACACATTTGTGCAACTATCACTATTATCTAATTCAGAACACTTTCATCACCCCAAAAGGAAACCCCACACCCATTTGCAGTCATTCCTCATTCCCCCTTTTCCCTGGAAACCACAAATCTACTTTCTGTCTCCATGAATTTGCCTATTCTGGGCCTTTAATTTAACTGGATTCATACAATATATGGCCTTTTGTGTATGGGTTATTTTACTTAGCATGATGCTTTCGTGATTCATTCATGTTGTAGTATGTATCAGAACTTTATTCTTTTTTATATTTATTTATTTATTTATTTATTTATTTATTTATTTTTTGAGATGGAGTCTTGCTCCATCTCTCAGACTGGAGTGCAATGGCAGGATTTCAGCTCCCTGCAACCTCCACCTCCCAGGTTCAAGCAATTCTCTTGCCTCAGCCTCCCGAGTAGCAGGCATTACAGGTGCCTGCCACCACACCCAGCTAATTTTTTGTATTTTTAGTAGAGACAGGGTTTCACTATATTGGCCAGGCTGGTCTCCAACTCTTGACCTCAGGCAATCCACCGCCTCAGCCTCCCAAAGTACTGGGATTACAGGCGTAAGCCACCGTGCCTAGCCTTTTTTTTTTTTTTGAGACAGAATTTCGCTCTTGTTGCCCAGGCTGGAGTGCAATGGCACAATCTCAGCTCACTGCAACCTTCGCCTCCTGGGTTCAAGTGATTCTCCTGCCTGAGCCTCTTGAGTAGCTGGGATTACGGGTGCTCACCACCATGTCTGGCTAATTTTTGTATTTTTAGTAGAGAGTATTTCTGTATTTTTAGCAGAGAGACTCCGTCTCAAAAAAAAAAAAAGGCCGGCGCGGTGGCTCAAGCCTGTAATCCCAGCACTTTGGGAGGCCGAGACAGGGGGATCACGAGGTCAGGAGGTCGAGACCATCCTGGCTAACACGGTGAAACCCCGTCTCTACTAAAAAATACAAAAAAACTAGCCGGGTGAGGTGGCGGGCGCCTGTAGTCCCAGCTACTCAGGAGGCTGAGGCAGGAGAATGGCGTGAACCTGGGAGGTGGAGCTTGCAGTGAGCTGAGATCCGGCCACTGCACTCTAGCCTGGGCGACAGAGCGAGACTCCATCTCAAAAAAAAAAAAATAAAGACCAGCCCGACAAACATGGAGAAACCCCGTCTCTGCTAAAAATACAAAATTAGCCGGGCATGGTGGTGCATGCCTGTAATCCCAGCTAGTCAGGAGGCTGAGGCAGGAGAATCGCTTGAATCCGGGAGGTGGAGGTTGCAGTGAGCTGAGATCATGCCATTACACTTCAGCCTAGGCAACAAGAGCAAAACTCTGTATCAAGAAAAAGAAAATTGAAGTCTGGAGTTTTGGAGAGGGAAAAACTGACAAAGCAGAGAAGCATCTGGCAAGGGCAATTATTCAAACAAGAGAAGCCATGTGGGGTTAGACATGAGAAAGAGGATTTAATATAAAAAAATTGAGATAAAAATATATTGGCTAGGTCTGGTGCCTCACGCCTATAATCCCAGCACTTCAGGAGACCGAGGCAGGTAGATCACTTGAGGTCAGGGGTTTGAGAGCAGCCTGGCCAACATGGTGAATGAAACCCATCTCTATTAAAAATACAAAAATTAGCTGGGTGCGGTGGCGGGCACCTGTAATCCCAGCTACTTAGGAGGCTAAGGCAGGAAAATGGCTTGAACCCAGGAGGAGGAGGCTACAGTGAGCTAAGATGGTGACACTGCACCCTAGCCTAGGTGACAAAGAGAGACTCCAACTCAAAAAAAAAGTAAAATAAAAGATCTTTAAAACAGAGTGCTTGTTGGACAGGAGGTGCACACACAGCGGCCGGGACCCTGCAGCGCCCAGGTGTCCACACGGGTTCCCTCGATCCACAGCCACTATCGCCAGCCGTTACCCAGCCACAGCAGCCCAGGTCGCTGCGCAGTTTAAGTTGTCTTTAATCAGAGTCCTTTATGGTTAATTTATACCCATAATGGACAATTGGTTAAAAACAGGAAGCAGAGGGAGCACAGAGGTTGAAAAATAAACGAACATTGAACACAAACATGATGCCCTTTGTGTGTCAAATTATTAATTCTCGCTCCATTTCTGTGATACAGGAGGAAACAAGCACAAGGGGAATATAAGGTTCAGAGAAATTATGACTCACCCACTTTGGAGCCAGCACTAAAGATTTTTGCTGTTCAGCATCACCTGGGAGCTTGATAGATGTGCAGAATTTCAGGCCCTACCACAGATCTACTGAATCAATCTCCATTTCAACAATCTTCATTTTAAAGTTTGAAAGGCAGATGCAGTGGCTCACGTCTATAATCCTAGTACTTTGGAAGGACAAGGTGGGAGGATCACTTAAGCCCAGGAGTTCAAGACCAGCCTGGGCAACATAGTGAGATCCCAACTCTACAAGAAATGCAAAAATTAGCCGGGCATGGTGGGGCATGCCTGTAGTCCCAGCTACTCAGGAGGCTGAGGCAGGAGGATCACTTGAGGCTGGGAGACTCAAGTGATTCATTTTATTTATAAACAAAGAAAAGAAAATTCCTAGCATATGATGAAAAAGATCTAAAATTCTCAAGTTGGTCCTCTAGATTGATCACACCACTGCACTCCATCCTGGGTAACAGAGCCAGACCCTGTCTTGAAAAAAAGTTCAATATAGCCTGATGCAGTGGCTCATGCCTGTAATCCCAGTACTTTGGGAAGCTGAGGTGGGTGGTTCATTTGAGGTCAGGTGTTTGAGACAGCCTGGGCAACATGATGAAACCCCATCTCTACTAAAAATATAAAAATTAGCTAGGCGTGGTGGTGCGTGCCTGTAATCTCAGCTACTTGGGAGGCTGAGGCACAAGAATCGCTCAAATCCAGGAGGCTGAGGTTGTAGTGAGCTGGGATGGCGACACTGCACTCCAGCCTGGGCGACAGAGCAAGACTGTCTCAAAAAAAGAAAAAAGAAAAGAAAAGGTCTGGGCACGGTGGCTCATGCCTGTAATCCCAGCACTTTGGGAGACTGAGGCAGGTGGATCACGAGGTCAGGAGATTAGCCATCCTGGCTAACACAGGTGAAACCCCGTCTCTACTAAAAATACAAAAAAAAAAAAAAAAAAAAAAGGAGCCGGGCATGGTGGCGGGTGCCTGTAGTCCCAGTTACTCGGGAGGCTGAGGCAGGAGAATGGCATGAACCCGGGAGGCGAAGCTTGCAGTGAGCCAAGATTGAGCCACTGCCCTCCAGCCTGGGCAACAGAGCGAGACTCCGTCTCAAAAAAAAAAAAAAGAAAAAACTTTGAGATGCAGCACTTTAGACCATAAAATTAGCAGACTTTTTTTTTTTTAAATTTAATTAATTTATTTTTTTGAGATGGAGTCTCGCTCTGTTACCCAGGCTGGGGTGCAGTGGCGTGATCTCGGCTCACTGCAACCTCTGCCTCCTGGGTTCAAGCGATTCTCCCGCCTCAGCCTCCCGAGTAGCTGGGATTACATGCATGCGCCACCACACTCAGTTTTTGTATTTTTAGTAGAGATGGGGTTTCACCATGTTGGTCAGGCTGGTCTCGAACTCCTGACCTCAGGTGATCCACCTGCCTCAGCCTCCCAAAGTGCTGGGACTACAGGCGTGAGTCACTGCACCCAGCTTTAGCAGACTTTATATTGTGATCTGTGCACTGGTTAAAAAGAGACAGTGACATCGTTTAGTTTTTATAAGTGCACATTCCATCGCAGTTTTAGATTTTATAAGTGCACATTCCATCGCAGTTTTAGATTTTATAAGTGCGCATTCCATCGCAGTTTTAGATTTTATAAGTGCGCATTCCATCGCAGTTTTAGATTTTATAAGTGCGCATTCCATCGCAGTTTTAGATTTTATAAGTGCGCATTCCATCGCAGTTTTAGATTTTATAAGTGCGCATTCCATCGCAGTTTTAGATTTTATAAGTGCGCATTCCATCGCAGTTTTAGATTTTATAAGTGCGCATTCCATCGCAGTTTTAGATTTTATAAGTGCGCATTCCATCGCAGTTTTAGATTTTATAAGTGCGCATTCCATCGCAGTTTTAGATTTTATAAGTGCGCATTCCATCGCAGTTTTAGATTTTATAAGTGCGCATTCCATCGCAGTTTTAGATTTTATAAGTGCGCATTCCATCGCAGTTTTAGATTTTATAAGTGCGCATTCCATCGCAGTTTTAGATCTGCATTGGAGCACACAACAATGGACAGTAGAAACATCGAAAGCGGCAGTTATGAATTGAGTATGGATTGAGCAGAACTGCATTAGGTGAGAGGTGTGGGTATCTGGCTGGCAGGGGAATCAACCAGGGAGCCCTTCAGTGGTACCAAGCCTGGGCTCAGGCCTCGGAGTCTCAGGCCAGAACCACTGCGGGTGGTGAAGTGATGGTGATCTACCCAGCCATTCCCACTAAGCCTCACCAGACCTGCAGGTCGACCGATTAAGAGGGCTGCAGGATGTCACAAACAATGTTGACGGAGAAAATTCAGTGATGGTTATATCTGATTTGGCTTTTCTTTTTTTTCTTTCTGAGACAGAGTCTTGCTCTGTCGCCCAGGCTGGAGTGCAATGGTGCCATCTCAGCTCATGGCAACTTCAGTCTCCCAGGTTCAAGCAATTCTCCTGCCTCAGCCTCCTGAGTAGCTAGGATTACAGGCGTGCACCACCACACCTGGCTAATTTTTGTATTTTTAGTAGAGATGGGGTTTCAGCATGTTGGCCAGGCTGGTCTTGAACTCCTGACCTCGTGATCTGCCCACATCGGCCTCCCAAAGTGCTGGGATTACAGGCATGAGCCACTGTGCCGGTCTTGGCTTTTCATTTATAGGGTCCAAAGACAGCCTACATCTCTCACGTACTATTTGCAAACTTCTTGGATATGAGTATCCTGAAACTGTCTTATATCATGCTCTAGGGAAAAAATACAAGAGTTATAAATTCATATTTTAATGTAGTGAGTATAAGCAGGGGATCCTAATGAGCTTCAGTGTTAATACAACACTCATAATGAAATTTAAATCTGCATTTTATTTTATTTTACGTTGAGATGGAGTCTTGCTCTGCCACCCAGGCTGGAGTGCAGTGACACCATCTCGGCTAACTGCAACCTCCACCGCCTGGGTTCAAGTGATTCTAGTGCCTCAGCCTCCTGAGTAACTGGAATTACAGGCGCGTACACCACACCTGGCTAATTTTTGTATTTTTAGTAGAGTCAGGGTTTCGCCATGTTGGCCAGGCTGGTTTCAAACTCCTGACCTCAGGTGATCTGCCTGCCTCAGCCTCCCAAAGTGTCAGGATTACAGGTGTGAGCCACCACGACCGGCTTAAATCTGCATTTTAATATATATGTGTTCTCATAACCAAACATAATGTAATATCACTTTTCAATTTGTTTGGTGCTTTCTTTTCTTTTCTTTTCTTTTTTGAGACAGGATCTCACTTTGTCATCCAGGCTGGAGTACCGTGGTGTGATCATAACTCACTGTAGCCTCAAACTCCTAGGCTCAAGTGATCCTCCTGCTTTGGTCTCCTGAGTAGCTGGGACTACAGGCACATACCACCACACTTGGCTTGCTTTCTCTTCCAATTATATACACGATATTTGTTAGTGAGTCCCTGGGAGATCTAAAATAAATAAATAAACACTGTGTTTTGTCACTTTTTTAACGGAGAAAGTCAAAATAGTCTTTGAATTTGATGATTACCACAGATTATACTTTAAATGCACTTTAGAGAAGGAAGAAACTATCATATAATTTACCAACCAATTATCTTTTACTTAAAATTCCTAGCATAGGCCGGGCGCGGTGGCTCAAGCCTGTAATCCCAGCACTTTGGGAGGCCGAGACGGGTGGATCACAAGGTCAGGAGATCGAGACCATCCTGGCTAACCCGGTGAAACCCCGTCTCTACTAAAAAATACAAAAAACTAGCCGGGCGAGGTGGCGGGCGCCTGTAGTCCCAGCTACTCGGGAGGCTGAGGCAGGAGAATGGCGTGAACCCGGGAGGCGGAGCTTGCAGTGAGCTGAGATCCGGCCACTGCACTCCAGCCTGGGTGACAGAGCGAGACCCCGTCTCAAAAAAAAAAAAAAAAAAAAAAAAAAAAAAAAAAAAATTCCTAGCATAGTCCGGGCATGGTGGCTCAAGCCTGTAATCCCAGCACTTTGGGAGGCAGAGGCAGGAGGATCACTTGAGTCCAAGAGTTTGAGACCAGTCTGGGCAACAGAGTGAGATCCTGTCTTTATCTATTTCAAATAAATAAATAAATAAATAAATAAATAAATAAATAAAATAAAATTCCTAGCATATACCAGGCATATGATGAAAAAGATCTAAAATTCTCAAGTTGGTCCTCTGGATTGCTGATGCAACAGGGGAAAGGATTATTGGGTCCAAAACATGTTGAGACTCAGTGAGAGAGACAGCAGCTGCTCGGCTGCAGGACACAGGATAGAAGACAGTCACGTGGGTGACTCTGAAAAGCTTGCCTGAGTTTATGACAGTTCCCAGAGGTTCATGTGACCCAGGGTTTCCCAACCTCAGCACTGTTGATATTTTGGGGCAGATAATTATTTGTGTGGGGGTAAGAAGCTGTTCTGTGGGTCATAGGATGTTTAGCATCATCTCTGACCACTTCTTACTGGATACCAGTAGCACACATCTCTTCTCTCCCACCCCCACCCCAGGCAACTAACATAGTCTCCAGACTCTGAGAACTACTGATGTAATTCCGGTCTTTCCCTCCGGCTCTACCAAGTAGGGACGCAAAGGAGAGAGAGCAAGTCACATAACTCTTTTTTTTCAGGAGGGATGGGGTTTCACCATGTTGCCTAGGCTGGTCTCGAACCTCTGACCTCAAGTGATCCGCCTGCCTCGGCCTCTCAAAGTGCTGGGATTACAGGCGTGAGCCACTGTGCCTAGCCCTAGCAAGTCACATAATTTATAGAGGGTAACTCTGTCAATTTTAAATGTCTCATAATCTGACCCATTCATTCATCCAGTAAACACATATTCAGCACCTAGTATGTGCCAGACACTCTTGGAAGCCCTGGGGATACAGCCCTAGACAAAGGTTTCTGCCCACACGGAACTTATGTTCTAGTAGGGGAAGATGGCCAAAATCAAACAAATAAATTATATTGTTGCCCTATAAATAAGTCATATAGTTGTGCGACGGAGAAAAAAAGCAGGAAGAGGAGAGATTGTGCCTCTCCTTGTCACAAGCCCGAATATGGCCCCTTCTAAACACAGTTAAAATTCTTCAGTATTTATACGATGATTGGTTTAGCATCTGACTCCCTAACTGCAGTACTGCAAACCCATGAGGAGTGTGGTTTCTCTTGTTCATCACTGGGCCCCCACACCTGGCACAGCACTTGCACCAAGTGAGCGCTCCATGAGCATGAATGAATGAATGAACGTGGCAAAGAGCTATCGATGGAGTCTGGACTTGGGTGAGAAGTCGTCGCTGGACACACAAAGCTATGAAGACAAACAAAGCTATGACATAGGGTGAGACCATCGAGGGAGAGGGAAAGACAATTAGACAGTCCCTTGGGAATGCTTACATTTAGAGTGGAAGAAACGAGAGGCTTGAGCAGGAAGGGGCAGCAAGGGTGCATGGTGCCTAGCAGGAGACCTCACTGCACTCCATCCTGGGCAACAGAGTGAGACTCTGTCTCCAAAAAAAAGTTAAAAATTGGTCAAGGAGCTCTTAATTGAAAAATTGTAAAGCCTTGCGCACAGTAAACTGTGTTTTTACACTACTGCCACAAGGGGGCACCATTGAGGCTGATAAACCAGGAAGGGGGTCACATTCAGTTCTCCAAATATGCTACCTGTTTTTCTGGCTTATTCATAGAGTTGACAGGAATTGGAATAGGTTCTAAAGTTGTTTTGTAGCTTCCTGTGCAGTTTTAGCTGACCAGTGTTCATTTTGTCTTCATAACACCATTTTATGAAACACTCAGTTTGTCCTAGGGTGTGGCTGTTGTAGAGGGTGGGGATGGCAGCAGGAGGGCTAGGGGGTTGGGGGTGGGAGACGGGGATGAAGGAGCAGAGAGCTGACGGACATTTTCAGCATAATCAATCCTCCTTTTTTTTGTGTTTTTTGTTTTTGAGACGCAGTCTCGCTCTGTTGCTCAGGCTGGAGTGCAGTGGCACGATCTCACTCGTCACCACGCCCAGCTAATTTTTGTATTTTTAGTAGAGACAGGGTTTCACCATGTTGGCCAGGCTGGCCTTGAACTCCTGGCCTCAAGTGATTTGCTGGGCTTGGCCTCCCAAAGTCCTGGGATTAGAGGCGTGAGCCACTGCGCCAGCTTCCAGGAGCCTTTTCACTTCTGGGTGTGACTCTTTCTCTCTGCTCGAAATGCTTGGCTTCAGACAGCACCTCCTCTATATAAGCAGCCTTCCTGGCCCCCTTGGCTGAGGACGGGAGTGGGGAAGATTTCCCAGTCCTCAGAGATCCTGTAGCTCTTTGGGTCCCTTTCTGTCCTGTGTAAGGCTGTGTGCTGGTCTTATATCCACGTATCAGGCAGTCAGCAACCTGAGTGCAGGGGGTCTGCCTGACGTGCCCCGTGGTGTACTACAGATACCGAGCACTCAACCACCTCTGTAAGATGAGCATTTATTTATTTATTTCAGCTCCCGCTCCACTGGGAAAATGAGTTACATAAATTGTGAATGTACAGGTCCAGCTGGTGGGAGGAGGGGTACACAGTGAGTCCTGGGTTCTAGATGAGGTTTCACAACTTACCTTGGGAATGTCCACATCACATTGTTTTCTTTTTTCGAGACAGTGTCTATCTCTGTCACCCAGGTTGGAGTGCAGTGGTGCCATCCTGGCTCACTGCAACCTCTGCCTCCTGGACTCAAGTCATTTTCCCACCTTGGCCTCCTAAGTAGTTGGGACCATAGGCATGCAACACCATGCCTGGCTAATTTTTGTATTTTTTGTAGAGACAGGGTTTAGTCATATTGCCCAGGCTGGTCTTGAACTCCTGGACTCAAGCAATCCGCCTGCCTTGGCCTCCCAAAGTGCTGGGATTACAGGCATGAGCCACCGCACCTGGCCATTAAAACTTTTTTTTTTTTTTGGAGACCGAGTCTTGCTCTGTTTGCCCAGGCTGGAGTGCAGTGGCACGATCTCGGCTCACTGCAACCTCTGCCTCCTGGGTTCAAGCCATTCTGCCGCCTCAGCCTCCCACCTGGGACTACAGGCGCAAGCCGCCATGACTGGCTACTTTTTTGAATTTTAGTAGAGACAGGGTTTCAGCATTGTTGCCCAGGCTGGTCTTGAACCCCTGAGCTCAGGCAATCCGCCTGCCTTGGCCTCCCAAAGTGCTAGGATTACAGATGTGAGCCACCGCGCCTGGCCCACTGTGCCTTCTTAATTATACTTTTCTTCATTCAGCCTGAGATAGGTTACATTAGTTGGATAATGGTGCTCACCAACTTCCTCAGTTCTACATTCACAGATATTTGTTTCACTTGGCTCCACAGAGCTGATTTAATAGATGTTGATGGTTTAACTTGGAATAATCCCATCCTAGAGAACTGGAGGTCCTTCAAAAGCATGAGACGGAACAGCCTAGCACGGAACCTGGCCATGTTCACAACCTACAGCATAGAAGGAATTCTCTTCTCTTGTTCTTTCATACTGTAGTATTTTGTGTGTCTGGCCTCCAGCGTTGCTCTAGAAGTTCCTCCAAGAAAAGCCTTTCTACATTACAGTCGAATCTTACTGATTTAAAAGTATCACCCAGCCAGGCACGGTGCTCATGCCTGTAATCCCAGCACGTTGGGAGGCCGAGGCAGGTGGATCACAAGGTCAGGAGATCGAGACCATCCTGGCCAACATGGTGAAACCCCGTCTCTACTAAAAATACAAAAATTAGTCGGGCGTGGTGGCTCGTGCCTGTAGTTCCAGCTACTCGGGAGGTTGAGGAGGAGAATTGCTTGAACCCGGGAGGCAGAAATTGTAGTGAGCCGAGACTGTGCCATTGCACTCCAGCCTGGGCAACAGAGCAAGACTCCATCTCAAAAAAAAAAAAAAAAAAAATTCCCTCAAATATTTTGAACAATGCCACTGTATTTGGAGTCTTGGAGCCAAGTGCTAAATTATTTTGTGTTCATGAAACAGATCGGTTTCGTAGGACCTTCAACACAACAAGCTCCTGATGCTGGGGTTAGAATCATTGCTATGGTTTGAATGTTCCCACCAAAACCCATGTTGAAATTTAATTGCCAATAGAACAGTTATTGGGAGGTGGGGTGCTTTTTTTTTTTTGGAGATTCTGTCACCCAGGCTGGAGTACAGTGGCATGACCACAGCTCACTATAGCCTTGGTTTCCTAAGCACCAGTGACTGTCCTTCCCCCAGCCTCAGCCTCCTAAGTAGCTGGGACTAGAGGTGTGTGCCATCATGCCTGACTAGTTTTTGTATTGTTTGTAGAGACAGAGTTGTGCCATGTTGCCCAGGTTGGTCTCAAGGATTCACCCGCCTCAGCCTCCTTAAGTGCTGGGATTACAGGTGTGAGCCACTGCGGCTGGCCGAGGTGGAGTTTTTAAAGGTATTAGGTCCTAGGCCTCTGCCCTCACGAATGAAGTGGGCTCACAAGAGGAGTATAGGTTTGGCCCCCATTTGCTGTCCAGCCCTTCCACCATGTTATGATGAAGCAAGAAGGCCCTCACCAGATACCAGTGCCATGCCTTTCGACTTCTGTGAGCCAAATAAATTTCTATCAATTATTCAGTCTGTGGTATTCTAAAACAATCCCCTCTTAGTTTTAGGGCAGTTGCCCCTGGCTCCGCCTCTCACCAGCCCTCCTCCACACCTGACCTGGTTCTATGCTCTTTCCCGACCTGGGCTCTAACCTAATTCACTGCTTGTACCTTTATCTACAAAATGGGCTGGTAGTAAACTTAGTAGTCTTGTGTCACTCAACGACAGGGATGTGTTTTGAGAAATGCATCATTAGGCGATTTTGTGTTTTCTACGAACATCATCGTGTACTTACACAAACCTGGATGGCACAGCCTACTACATGCGTAGGTTACATGACATAGCCTATTACTCCTAGGCCACAAACCTGTACAGCATGTACTGTACTGAAATTATAGGCCAGGGGTGTCCTATCTTTTCACTTCCCTGGGCCACATTGGAAGAATTGTCTTGGGCCACAAATAAAATACAGCAACAATAGCTGATGACCTTAAAAAAAAAATAGTCGCCAAAATAAACCTCATGTTTTAGCAAAATGTATTAGTTTGTGTTGGGCCACATTCAAAGCCGTCCACACAAGCTTGCTGTAGGCCATTGTAACACAATGTTAAGTATCTGTGTATTTGAACACACAAAAGGTACAGTAAAAATACAGTATTATAATCTTAACTGTAGCACGACTGTGAGGCTCATTGTTGAATGAAGCATCCTTAGGCAGTGCGCGACTGTATCCAGACACGTTTGGTGGGAGAACTTTGCCTTTTTAACTAAACTAATGGACCCAGGAACAGAACCTGGGTCTTTTTAGTTGCCATTCATTGTCCTTCATGAGGGATGGCCTCCCAACACCTAACTTCAGCTCTCCAAATACTTCATTAAACCTTCTACTACTACAAACTCACTACCCAGAGTACACACATTGCTAGCGATTTGTGGACCTTAACCCACAGCATGACTGTCCTTTTTATAGCCCTTGCATTTACTCTCCACACTGAACCCCTAAACCAAGGCTGTTTCTACCAAGGGGGCTCCTAGATTTCCAAGCAACCCATTCTCTAGGACAATGATTAACAAGACAGCATGACTCTGGCTAAATGCTTGCAAAAACAGTTGACTGGCTGGGCGTGGTGGCTCATGCCTGTAATCCCAGCACTTTGGGAGGCCAAGGGAGGCAGATCACTTGAGGCCAGGTGTCTGAGTCCAGCCTGGCCACCATGGCTAAACTGTCTCTACTAAAAATACAAAAATTAGCTGGGCATGCTGCCTGTAATCCCAGCTATTACCGAGGCTGAGGCACGAGAATTCCTTGAACCTGAGAGGCGGAAGTTGTAGTGAGCTGAGATTGTGCCACTGCACTCTAACCTGGGCAACAAGGGCAAACCTCTGTCTCAAAAAACAAACGAACAAAAAAACAGTTGACCACAGAGGGACAAGCTCATCAAGTTTTTCTTGGCCAAGTTCAGGCCCCTGTTGAGAAGCTGTGGGTGTGGACGAATCCTCCACTGCCCATTTCTATGGTTCCTTTATATGCACAAGATCAACTATATGTAAATAATCTGCAAGTCAGGTATTTCTGAAAACAAGTTTTATTTAAATAAGGGTTTAAATACATTACACATAACATTAAAACTGAAGGGGGAAAAAAACCAAAAACCAGTTTGTTACTTCACATGGCATTGGGCAGCTGCTGCTATTAAGTTGCAAGCTCTACAGCTAGCTACATGACTGATGGATCAGTTTGAGATTTGTTCCCTTGTCAAAAGTTTAACTCTGGTAGAAGGTTGGCCTCACATTCTGATGTTTGGACATCCCTCAGCTAAGATATGTCTGGTCAAACAGAGCTTTGTGGCAAGCCAGATGTCCTATCACCTCGCTAGCGATAAGTGGGCCTCTCTGAGCTCTGTCCACCTGGTCAGGTTGGAGACACCAGGGGATCTACCACCAAAAGCTCCCTTCCAGTAGTACAGCTGGTGCTGCTGCCTCACCCCATCCTCTCCTCTCAGATTCACCGAGGACTGTTCAGGTGGTAACATTCTGTTAGGGCAAAGAACTCTGCAGAGGGAGAGCCGAGGAGGTTCCGGCCATAGTTGTTTGTGATCTTAGGGCTCTGGGCTTGGCTGAAACATGCCGGTATTGCTTGGTTTCAGGCTTGACACTGCCAGGCGCCTACTGCTTGACCTCTGTTTAAATGAGGGACTTCAAGACTAGACAGCATGGCTCTTTTCAGTTTATTGCATGAAGGAGTTACACTAGTCCAAGTTAAAAGCGGACCCCAAATGGTTACATTATACAAGCTGTGAGGTTTTTAAACTTGTGACAAGGGACAGAAGGGAAATTCTACTCATTGCAAGGAAATCCTCACTTAAGCTTCAGTGAGCCACAAGCACTTAAAACCCATGAACCTTCAGCTGATCGTCCTTAGCCAGTCCAATCTGAAAAGACAAAAGGGCAAAGTTTTAAATGGGGGACAGGGAGAGTTAAAGCCTCCATTTCTAATGTCATCAACCCTGTCTTCCTGCTACTACACTGCCCAAAAGCCAGGGGTGCAGTGGTTCAACGGACGGTACTCAGTTAAGAGCTACCTTTTTTGAACACTCAGTGCCTTCCAAGATTCTGAATTAGTATGAGAATGAGACTCATCAAGTATCTGAAACCTCTTCAATTATATCAAGAGCCGATAATATAACAGTAGTTTAGTATTAATATTCAGGAAATTCATTTTTAAAAACTCATGTCCTTACAAATGCAGGAACAACCCAGCATTTGGCTTATTTTACAATGCATCTATGTGCTATTCAAATTTGCATCTGTAAAGCAGATCCACAGAAACAGTTAACCAAAGGCAGACAAGTCCCTTCTGCTTTTTCCTAAAAAACAGAAGTCGATGTACTTTAAAACCCAACTGAGGTTTTGCTCAGCCTTACAAAGCCAACTTTTATGTCCCCAGCAGAAGCTCATACACAGGATCTGAGATCTGCCAGCAGAGGGGCACAAATCAAGAAGTTACTGAACTCACCTCTACGAGGAACTGGCATATGTTCTTGCGTTGGTCACCCTGTAGCTGAATTACTTCTCCATATTCTGGATGCTCAATTACAGTACCATTGCAGGCAAACTTCTGCAAGTACAAAGGAAACCAAACAAATTAGGCCCAGCAAGGGCATGAATGCATTTATCACCCCTTCTGCTAACAATAAATACAACGCAGCTAGCACCCCCTTGCAGACAAATTCATTATGACTTTCCCGCAATCTCACTGAACACCTACCTTCTTAAACGCCTTCACTAGTTTCTTTTTATCGTAATCATCAGCGATCCCTTGGACAGTAGTAAGGGTCTTCCTGCCGTTTCTCTGTTGAATTCTTATATGGATATAATCCTCAGTGCCAGCAGGAAGCAGGTCATCACCCTTACTTGCATCAGCAAAGGGGTCTGAAAATAAAGGTTAAGCTCGTTCAGAGCTGTCAAAGATCAGATACCACTGCCATGTCCCCGGCTCCCAAGTGTTTTGCGCGTGTAGAAAACAACACTGAAATCGTCAGGGCTTGGGCCAGACCGTATGTGTCCTTTGCTGGCTCTCCCCAAGCACGTCAGTCCCGGACGCCCGGCTTCCCCAGGCTCGGGGAACGCCCGGGCCTCCCGCCCTCCCTGGGAAGCCGATCACGTGTCGGGGGAGTCCGAGCTGGCAGGCGGTGCCCCACCCGGCTGATGCAACCCGCCGGAACCCGAGCTCCCGAGGCGGGGCTAAGCCTACCACCCCCATTGGTGCACACGCCTGCCACTTAGGGCTGGCACCGCCTTTCCCTCCGACTCCGTGACAACGGGTGGTGACGTAACGGACGTGACGCAAGGGTGACAGGAGGGGCGGGTGTGGCCCGAAGAGGCCCGGGAGCCATTAGTAAATGCGCCACCGAGACGCCGAGCCCGCCCAAGGGCTGACCTCCCGCCTGCTCCTTCCGGTCGCGCTCAGGGTCCGACCCCGGGGCCCAGGCCTTGATCCCGCTGCCCGGCGACCCTGGACAAGTTTCCCCTGCCAGAGCTTACGAAGTCCCGGAGCGCTTGGCAGCTTCCCGGAACACGTCTCCGGGCCCGGAAGGCCCCGCTGCCCCACCCGAGCCCGCGACCTTTCCCATAGCTTACCGAAAGAGTGGAGGTTCTGGATAGCGGACATACGATACGATTCCTTTTCCTCGGTGGAAACGGCCTGCGGAAGGCGGCGGCGGCGGGAGAAGGCGGGCAGGGGGGACGGAACGTCGGGAAGCGAGGGGGCTCGAGGGGGAGGCTGCTGAGTCCTCGGCGGCGGCTCAGTGACTGGGGCAGAGGGGCGGTGCCTGTGTTCACTTATATAGCCGCGCCTGTGACGCCAGCGCGCTGCCCTCACGTCCCGACCCCACCCACGGCGTCGTGCCCCAAGCACCCAGGCGGCGCAGCTTCCAATTGGTTTGGGGGCGGGGACATAGGATGGCGCTTGCGCAGGAAGTCTGCGGCAGGAGGGCGTCCTCTTGACTCTAGGAGAGCTGGGAGGGGGAGGGAAAGCTTGGTCTGGCTCGGCGCCTGCGCAGTACGGTTGGAAGGTGTCTGCATGCCGAGAAAACCGGCCGAGGTTTCGAGCTCGCCTACGCACTGTGTCGTTTGGTACGTTCCACCTTCTTGACCCTGTTGCATCCCTGCCTGCTCGAAAAGGGGTGTTTCATAGGGTAGATGAACACTCCTTAGAGAGGATGTAGATGCTGAGCCTCCCAAACACGACAAATCCCCGTTTTGTCAAACCCACCTACCTACCCACCCTACTACCCTCTGAGTCACAGAGGGATTTAGGGCGGCAGTTTGATTAATCAACATACAATAATATAATCAAAACGGTAACCGCATAATTTAGATGGCCATTTAGATTTATTCTAAAGTGGGTTAATCTGATCTAAAATTTTCATTTAGATTAGATTAATCCATCCAAGGAAAAAATGTGCCCAGCTCATTGGCATGAGTTCAAGGGATAGTAACTGGTTCTGGGCCCTCCCTGAGAATAATTCTGGCACCAGGGGGCGTCCTTCATGTCGCACAGCTTATGTGGAGTAGAGCCTTCCCAGAGTTTAGATGAAATATTTCCTTCAAAACAGTCAACCTTGCTTGCTCTCGGTTTATTTATTTCAACACTCTCAGTTGCAGGGATAAGTAGGGTGGTGAAAAGAGACCAGGGGTTTTAGACTCAAAGGCCTCCGGGGCCAGGCAGGTAAGTAGGATCAAGGAGTGCAAACAGCCAAGTGTGATGTAATGAGGTGGACTGGGGGCTGGAGTAAGAACTATGGGCTGCAGTAGCCGCTCACCTCCCGCCCATTGTGCTAGATCTTTTTCAAGAGTGCCAGGAAATCCAGGTATTTACATAAAATCTCTTGATTTTTAAATATTGCCAATAAATGGATTTTTTTTTTTTTTTGAGACAGAGTCTCACTTTGTCGCTGAGGTTGGAGTGCAGTGGCACTGTGTCGGCTCACTGCAACCTCCGTCTCCTGGGTTCAAGCAA